>NC_067491.1:61618059-62283559 GCF_947179515.1 Apodemus sylvaticus | reverse complement strand
CTGTTGTGGCACCTCATGTTGATGGCAGGAAGAGGGTGGAGAGTAAGCACACTGCAGTGGTGGCTCCTGCTGATGTACCTCACGGTGGTCACAGGCTGAGGCACCTCGCGGTTGTCACAGGCTGATGTACCTCATGGTTGTCACAGGCTGAGGCAGAAAAGGACATGCAGTGGCCTTGGCAGCTTCTCAGCTGTAACCTCACAGGAATGGGGACAGGGAACGATAACAACTCAGGCACTACACTCTGAGCAGAATGTAATAAAGCTTACAACTAACAACAAATAATTCCCTATGAAATGTACAAACTCCTGGAAATAAAAAAAAAGCATTACTGAATAATTATGTTAATGAAGAAAAAGATGTTCAAAATGTGAAAGCGTAAAATTCCAACATTACATAATCAGTGTCACATACTTAAAGTAGTCCTATGAGGTAAATAGATACCTATAAGTGCTAACATTAATAAAAGAAATCAGTAAAACAAATGATTTAATTTAATGAAACCTGAAAATTTGAGGAAAAAAAAAATCAAACTTAGTTGTTCTGTAAGTCTCTGGTGAGCCTTAGCTTACCAGGATCTCCTGAATGAGCAACTCAGAGTCAGGAATCGATGTAACAAACAAGAGGAATTTGTCATTCTAACATGATGGGTCACCCTGCACATGGAGAGAGAACGACCAAGTGCAACCCACCCAGCAGGCCTTTATACAGTCCTCAGGGAAGCCGCCATTAGGCACAATGTGATTGGAGGAGGGGGGAAGAGGAAGAAGAGGAGGAGGAAGAGGAGGAGGAGGAAGGGGAGGAGGAGGAAGGGGAGGAGGAAGGGAAGGAGAAAAGGGAGGAGGAAGGGGAGGAGGAGGAGGAAGAGGAGAAGGAAGAGGAAGGGGGAGGAAGGGGAGGAGGAGGAAGGGGAGGAGGAAGGGGAGGAGGAAGAGGAGGAGGAAGGGGAGGAGGAGGAAGGGGAGGAGGAGGAAGGGGAGGAGGAAGGGGAGGAGGAGGAAGGGGAGGAGGAAGGGGAGGAGGAAGGGGAGGAGGAGGAAGGGGAGGAGGAGGAAGGGGAGGAGGAAGGGGAGGAGGAAGGGGAGGAGGAGGAGGAAGAGGAGGAGGAAGAGGAAGGGGAAGGAGGAGGAGGAGGAAAGAAAAAAATGAAAAGGAGGAAATTAAGAAAGAAGATACAATACTAAAAAATATTCCACAACACACTTGCAAACAGTGCAGTGGCAGCAGCGGGGGAAGATGGCCGAGGCTGTTCCGCAGCGTGCATGGACCGTGGAGCAGGGAGCAGCTGCCCAAGAAGATAGGACATCATCAAGTTTCTGCAGGATCCCAGTTCAGATTCGTTTCTCACAGAGCATAAATTACTCGGAAACATAAAAAAATGTAACTAAGACTGCTAATGAGGACCATTTGGTTATTGCTATAACCATCTTTTTGAAAGTGTCTCAAGATTGCTGAAACCGGAAGTAAAGCGTCTGAACAGGTGAGAAACGTGAAGCTTGGTGACGATAAACCCAAAGAATCCAAGTCTGAGGAGACTCTCGAGGGTCCACCAAAATATACAAAATCTATTCTAAAAAAAAAAAAAAAAGGAGATAAAAACCAATATTCCTAAAAAGCGAGATGTTGTTCACTGCTGGTAAATGGGGACACTCCCAGATAGAACTGTTTTTGATCCTAATATTCAAACAAGGTCAAAGAAGAAAAATGCCAAGCTTTTAAGTTTTAAGGTTGGAGTAGACAAGGTTAACAGAAGATGGGATGGAGCACTCTTGACTATGAATAAAGAAGAAAAGGCTCGACTGGAGATTGAACCAGAATGGGCCTACGGAAAGAAAGGACAGCCCAATGCCAGAATTCCACCAAACTCCAAGCTCACTTTTGAAGTGGAACTAGTAGATATTGACTGAAACCGGTACTTCAGATCGGACGTCAGCAAGGATAAAAACCTAATGTGGCCAATTGGAGCTTGTTACTATCAAGAGGGAAGCGTCAACAGGAAAATTTAAAGAGTTAAAGTTTGTTTACTTGATCTCAACTTTTGAGAAATTTAATTCCCTATAACTCCCCTTAAGTCTCAGACATATTCCTACAGTCTTGTAAAGTATTCAAGAGAGCTAGATGCAGAAAATTTATTTGATAAATACATTATGCCCTCATGATAAAAGTCTTAGGAGAATGTAGAACCACAGGGACAATACTTCAGCCTAGTGAAATGATATATGTGAGTAACCCTCAGCCAACATGATCTGATATGGATTAAAGATTAAATCAATCAACCCCTCTGAATTCAGTAATGGGACAGTGACACCTGGGGCTCAGAAACATTGTCAGTAGCACTTGCTATCTTCACTCTTCTCAAAGTGCAGCTGAGGTAATAAGCAAGGGAAGGAAATTAGAGGCACACAATCAGGAAGGAAGATATCCAGCTATCCCAGTGTACACTGGACAAGATGCTAGATATTAGAGATCCCAGGAATCTGAACAAAAACCTTCTAGAAATGACAAATTCAGCAATGTGGCAGAATAGAGATTCAATATGCATAAATCAATAGCTTTTATATACATCAAACATTAAAAAATGAGAAAGATCATGAGCATACTCTACTCCACCAGACTCAAAGAAAATAAAGTGCCTGGAAATGAACGACAAAGAGGTGATGGGAATCTACAATGGAAGTTTTCAACCTCTGAAGAAAGACATAAAGACAATGTATTATTCCTGGATTGGTAAAGTGAATATTACATCAAATGAATGAGTATTATACCAAAACTTTTTTTTCCTTTTTTTTAATTCGATATATGTTTTATTTACATTTCAAAGATCTCCCCTTTTCTAGCCCCCACACTCCCCGAAAGTCCCGTAAGCCCCCGTCTCTCCCCCTGTCCTCCCATCCACCCCTTCCCACTTACCCGTTCTGGTTTTGACGAATACTGCTTCACTGAGTCTTTCCAGAACAAGGGGACACTCCTCCTTTCTTCTTGTACCTCATTTGATGTATGGATTATGTTTGGGGTATTCCAGTTTTCTAGGTTAATATCCACTTATTAGTGAGTGCATACCATGATTCACCTTTTGAGTCTGGGTTACCTCACTTAGTATGATGTTCTCTAGCTCCATCCATTTGCCTAAGAATTTCATGAATTCATTGTTTCTAATGGCTGAATAGTACTCCATTGTGTAGATATACCATATTTTTTGCATCCACTCTTCTGTTGAGGGATACCTGGGTTCTTTCGAGGATCTGGCAAATATAAATAGGGCTGCTATGAACATAGTAGAGCATGTATCCTTATTACATGGTGGGGAATCCTCTGGGTATATGCCCAGGAATGGTATAGCAGGATCTTCTGGAAGTGAGGTGCCCAGTTTTTGGAGGAACTGCCAGACTGATTTCCAGAGTGGTTGTACCAATTTCCAACCCCACCAGCAGTGGAGGAGTGTTCCTCTTTTTCCACACCCTCTGCCACACCTGCTGTTTGAACAGAACACCAATAGCGTATGCTCTAAGATCAAGAATTGTCAAATTGGACCTCATATAATTACAAATTTTCTGTAAGGCAAAGGACACCATCAAGAGGACAAATCAGCAACCAACCAATTTGGAAAATATCTTCACCAATCCTACATCAGATATAGGGCTAATATCCAATATATATAAAGAACTCAAGAAGTTAGACTCCAGAAAACCAAATAACCCTATTAAAAATGGGGTACAGAGTTAAACAAAGAATTCTCACCTGAAGAACTTCGGATGGCGGAGAAGCATCTTAAAAAATGTTCAACTTCATTAGTCATTAGGGAAATGCAAATCAAAACAACCCTGAGATTTCACCTTACACCAGAATGGCTAAGATACCAAAACTTTTTATATGTTTGATTCAACCCCCCTGAAAATCCTCATCTCATCCTTCATTTCAATAGAAAAAAGTGAACCTTACCTTCATATGGAACCACAAAAGTCCCCGGGGTGCCAATAGCATCAGAAGCAAAGAGGAAAATATTGTGGGGAATACCATTCCATATCTTAAGATGTATTACAAAGCCATAATAATAGGGTCAATTTGGTCCTGACCCATAAAAGATCAAATAAACAAAATCAAGGATGCACACGACTTCATGTTGTGAGGTAATTGCACCAGCAAACAAAAATGTTTTTTAATATTTTTTTATTTAATATTTCTTTTTACTTATTCACTTTACATACCATTTACTGCTCTTTTCCTGGCCACTCCCTCATATCACCCAACCCTCTTTCCTTTCTGAGCCAGTGGGTGCCACCTCTGGTTACACATCCACCCTGGCACATCAAGTATTTGTTATGCTAAGTGCATCCTCTACTACTGAGGCCAGAAAAGGCAGCCCAGAGAGAACATATCCCATATCTAGGCAACAGCTCTTAGGATAGATAGTTCCTGCTCTAGTTGTTTGAGACCTGCATGAAGAGCAAGCTGCATATTTGTTATATATGTATGGGGAGGGCTAGGTCTACCCCTGTGTGTTCTTTAGTTGGTGGTTCAGTCCCTGAGAATCCCAAGGGTACAGGTTAGTAGATTCTGTCTGTCTTCCTGTGGAATTCCCATTCCCTTAGGGCCCACAATCCTTCCTATTCTCCCATAAGAGTCCCCAAGCTCCATCAAGTTTGGCTGTGGCTGTCTAAATCTGTCTGAGTCATCTGCTGGGTGGAGCCTCTCGGGGGACAGAAGACAGTCATGCTAGACTCCCTTCTGCAAGCATAACAGAGTATAGTGTCAGGGATTGGTGCTTGTCTCTGGGATGAGTTTCAAGTTGGGCCAGGTATTAGTTGGCTGTTCCCTCAGTCTCTGCTCCATTCCTCATGGCTGCATTTTTTTGTAGACAGGATAAATTTTTGGTTGGAATTTTTAAGGTGGGTTGGTGTACTGGCTGGTTTTGAGTGTCAACTTGACACAGGTTGGAGTTATCACAGAGAAAGGAGCTTCAGTTGGGGAAGTGCCTCCATGAGATCCACCTGTGAGGCATTTTCTCAATTAGTGATCAGGGGGGATGGCCCCTTATGGGTGGTACCATCTCTGGGCTGTATTCTTGGGTTCTATAAGAGAGCAGGCTGAGCAAGCCGGGGAAGCAAGCCAGTAAGAAACATCCCTCCATGGCCTCTGCACCAGTTCCAGTCCTGACTCTTTTAGTAATGAACTGCAACGTGTAAGTGTAAGCTCAATAAACCCTTTCTTCCCCAATTTGATTCTTGGTCATGATGTTTGTGCAGGAATAGAAACCCTGACTAAGACAGTTGGTGTCCCTATGATTCCTCTGGTCTTCCTGCTTCCTTGTTTCAGGAGGTGGCCTCTTCAGTTCCTGTATCCCCAATCCTTGAGTCACAGCTAAAGACATCTCCATTGATTCTTGAGGGTCTTCCTTATCCCAAGTCTATGGCTTCTCTTGAAGATGTCACCTATACACCCTCCTATGAGAAGCAGAATTCCATTTATTCTAATGGCCATCTAGATATCCCTTCTGTCCCTCCCCACACCTGATCCTACCCCACTCCCCTTCCTATCTCCTCTCCCTCCCAGTTCCCAGTTTCCTCCCTCCATCTACCTCTTATCACTATTTTATTCTTCCATCTACATGAAGTTCAAGCATCCTTGCTTGTACCATCCTTCATGTGTAGCTTCTTTAGGTTTGTGGAATGTAGCAGGAGTATCCTGTTGCTTATGTCTAATCTCCACTTACAAGTGAGTACATACTATGCAAACATGTAAAACATTTTCTTTATCCATCTTCATTGGAGAGACATCTAGGTTGTTTCCAATTTCTGGCTCCTACATGTACAACTGCTATGAAGAGGATTATCAAGTGTCTCGTGGGATGGGGAGCATCTCTTGTGTATATGCCCAGGAGTGGCATAGCTGGGTCTTGAGGACCAACTATTCTCAGTTTTCAGAAAAACTGCCAACTTGAATTCCACAGTGCTTGTACAAATCTGCAATCCCAGCAGTAATGGAGGAGAGTTCCCCTTGCTCCACATCCTCACCAGCATGTGCTGCCACTTGAGTTTTTTATCTTAGCCATCCTTACCCATGTAAGATGGAATCTCAGTTATGCTGAGATTTCCCTGGTGAGTAAGGACTTTGAAGATTTCCTTATGAGCTGCTCAGCCATTTGAGAATTCTATGTTGAGAAATCCCTGTTTAGCTTTGTGCCCCATTTATTAACTGGGTTAATTTGGGTTGTTGCTATTTAACTTCTTGAGCACTAAATCTCTGTCAGATACAAGGTTGGTGAAGGTCCTTTGCCAATCTGTAGGCTACTGTTTTATCTTGTTGACAGTGTCCTTTGCCTTACAAAAGCTTTGCAGTTTCTTTAAGTTCCCTTAATCAATCATTGATCTCAGAAACTGAGCCATTGGTGTTCTGCTTAGGAAGTTTTCTTCTGTCAGAATGAGTCTGTAGCTGTTTTCCAGCCTTTTACTCTGAGGTAGTGTTTGTCTTTGACACTGAGTCTGTTAGGATATCTCATTTTTTATGGATAGCTCATTGGAATTGAGTCCATTGATGTTAAGAGATATTAAGGAATAGTGAATGTTGCTTCCGGATACTTTTGATGTAATTTTTATATTTGTATGAATATCTTCTTTTGCGTTTGTTGAAGGAAGATTAATTTCTTGCTTTTTCTAGTGTGTATTTTCCCTCCTTTTGTTGGTGTTTTCCATTCATTATCCTTTGAAAGGCTGGATTTATGGAAAGATATTGTGTAAATTTGTTTTTGTCATGAAATAACTTGGTTTCTCCATCTATGGTAATTGAGATATTTGCTGGATATAGCAGTCTGGGTTGGCATTTGTGTTCCCTGAGGGTCTGTATGACACCTGTCCAGGCTCTTCTGACTTTCATAGTCTCTGGTGAGAAATTCAGTGTAATTCTGATAGGTCAACTTTTATATGTTACGTGACCTTTTTCAGTTACTGCTTTCAGTATTCTTTCTTTATTTAGTACATTTGGTGTTTTAATTATTATGTGAGGGGAGGAATTTGTTTTCTGGTAAAAATCTATTTAGAGTTCTGTAGGCTTCTTGTATGTTCATGGGCATCTCTTTCTTTAGGTTAGGGACATTTTCTTCTATAATTTTATAGAAGACATTTGCTGGCCCTTTACGTTGGAAATCTTCACTCTCTTCTATAATCCTTAGGTTTGGTCTTGTCATTTTGTCCTGGATTTCCTGGATGTTTTGGGTCAGGAGCTTTTTGCATTTTGCATTTTCATTGACTGTTGTGTCAATGCTTTCTATGGTATCTTCTGCATCTGAGATTCTCTCTTCTCTCTTTTGTATTCTGTTGTTGATGCTTGGATCCGTGACTCATGACTTCTTTCCTAGGTGTTCTATGTCCTGAGTTGTTTTCCTTTGTGATTTCTTTATTGTTTCTACCTTCATTTTTAGATCCTGTATGGCTTTGTTCAATTCCTTCACCTGTTTTGTTGTGTTTTCCCTTAGGTCTTCAAGGGTTTCTCCCTATTTACTTGTGTTCTCCTGTGTTTCTTTTAGGGAGTTATTTATGTCCTTCTTGAAGCCCTCCATATTGCCTTGATTTCTGTTAGTAACATTCTTACGTTTGCCTTTTGTCATCTGGTTATCTCTGGTGTTAGATGGTCCTGCTGTCACTGGCTGGTGCTTGTCCCTTCTGTGTGCCTGCAAGCCTATCTCATCACCCCTGGGTGACTTGCTTTCCCCTGGCACAGATTGCTGTGGGGCTTCCCAGTTTCTGGTGCAAGTTGGGTCCTGGCATTCCAAGTCCCAAGTGATCTTACACTGGGGTGTTCTCTGTGTTCCTGGCTGCAACAGCCCACTCAGTCACAGGAGAAATGATGTTGGCCTTACCTCTAATTGTGGGACACAATGCAGAGCAGATATCCCCTAGCAGATTAGGTACACAGATGGATGTGGTGGCACTGCCCAGCTCCTGGTTGCAGGTGGGACCCTGGGTGGGCAATGTCCCAAGTTCTTTTCTACTCAGGTGATCTCTGCTTACTTGTCTGCACCTCTACAGAGTCACAGGAGCAAAAATAGCAGCGCCTCATGTCTAAAGGCGGGACTGCCTCTAACCGCCTCTCTGCAGGGTAGATGACCCCTGGCAAGGTAGGTGCCCAGCTGTCTGTGGTGCTCCCAAGCTTCTGGGTGTAGATGGAGCCCTGGTGGGGTGTGTCCGAAGCCCTCTTCTACTTGGATGATCCCTGTGTACCTGTCTACACCTTACACAGTCACAGGAGCAAAGATATAAAAACAGTTCTTAACAATAACAGAATGGCTGGGGAATCAGCATCCCTGGCTTCGAACTTTACCACAGAACAATAGTGATAAGAGCTGCATGGTGTTGGTACAGAGACAGACATGTTGATCAATGGAATAGAATTGAAGACCCAGAAATAAAACCACACAGTTATAGACACTTGATCTTTGACAAAGAAGCTGAAAATATACAATGGAAAAAAGAAAGCATCTTCCATAAATGGTGTTGGTCTAATTGGCTGTCTGTATGTAGAAAAATGAAAATAGATCCATATTTGTCACCTTGTGCAAAGCTCAAGTCCAAGTGCATCAAAGACCTCAACATAAAACCAGATACACTAAATATAATAGACAAGAAATTGGGAAAGAGCCTTGAACCCACTGGCAAAGGGGAAAACTTCCTAAACAGAAGTTCAAGGGCTCATTCTTTACCATCAAGAATTGATAAATGGGATCTCATGAAACTGGAAAGTTTCTATAAGGCAATGGACATAATCAATATGACAAATTGACAACCTTCAGA
Organism: Apodemus sylvaticus; assembly: GCF_947179515.1. Taxonomy (NCBI): domain Eukaryota; kingdom Metazoa; phylum Chordata; class Mammalia; order Rodentia; family Muridae; genus Apodemus; species Apodemus sylvaticus. Next base: position 62,274,776 of record NC_067491.1, on the reverse strand, counting down.
ATGGGAAAAAATCCTCACTAACACCACATCCAATAAAGGGCTAATATACAAATTTATTAAGAACTCAAGAAGGTAACACACACACACACACACACACACACACAAACACAAACCAAAAATGTATAGAACTAAACCAAAATTTCACAACTGAGGAATCGAATGGGTGTGAAGCACCTAAAAAGATGGTCAAAGTCCTTCCTGATCAGGGAAATGCAAATCAACATAACCCTGAGATTCCACCTTACACCAACCAGAATGGCTAAGATCAAAACGTCAGGTGAAAACACTTGTTGGAGGGGATGTGGAAAAAGAGGAATACTCCTCCATTGCTGGTGGAATAGCAAATTGGTACAACCACTCTGGAAATCAATCTGGAGTTTCCTCAGAAAATTGGAAATAGATATTTCTGAAGACCCAGCTATACTACACTTGGAAATATATTCAAAAGATGTCCTACAATGCCACAGGGGTACATGTTCCACTCTGTTCATAGCAGCCTTATTTGTGATATCCAGAAGCTGGAAACAACCTAGATATCCCACGACAGAGGAATGGATTCAGGAAATGTGGTTCATTTACACAATGGAATACTACTCAGCTGTTAATAACAAGGACATCCTGAGCTTTGCAGGCAAATGGATAGATTTAGAAAATATCATCATGAGTGAAGTAGCTCAGACCAGACCCCAAAGGAAATGTATGGTATATACTCAGTAGTAAGTAGATATTAGCAAAAAAAAAAAAAAAAAAAAAAAAAGACAGAATACCTGAGATACAGTCCATAGAACTCAAAAAGGTCAACAAGCTGAAGTGCCAAGTGAGGACGCCTCAGTTTCACTTGCAAGAGAGAAGACAGCAATCACAAGTGAGGAGGGAGGGAGAGATCTGGGAAGGAAAGTAGACATGGCAGGGAAGAAGAGGGAGAGGGGAGAGAGGGGAACCTGATCTGACATTTGTAGAGGGAAAAGGATTGAAGCCCTGAGAGCCAGCAAAAAGAATGGGAATAGGCAACCTTAGATGATAGGTTGGGGGACCCTCCAGAATGCACCAGAGACCTGGAAGTTGAGATACTCACAGGACTAAAAGGAAGGGACCCTAGATAAAATGCCTGACAGTAGGGAGAGGGAACTTATAGAGCCTACCTCCAGCAGGAAGACAGGACTTCAAATGAGTGAGAGGGGGACCATCCCACAGTCATAACTCTGACCCATAATTGTTCCTGTCTGAAAGAATATGGGAATGGAAATGGAGAGGAGCTTGAGGAAAAGAAGGCCCAGCGACAGATTCAAAGTGGGATCCAGTGCAAGGGATGGTCCCAAGGCCTGGCACTATTACTGATGCTATAGAGCGCTCACAAAAAGGGACCTAGCATGACAACACTCTGGGAGACCCAACAAGCATCTGAAAGAGTCAGATGCAGATGATTGGACCCAACCAATGAACAGAAACAGCTGACCCCTGCTGTTTAATTAGGGAAGGCTGAATGAAGCTGAGGGCATCCTTGTAGGAGGTCCAGCAGTCTCAATTAATCTGGACCCCCGGAATGTCTCAAACACTGGATCACCAAACAGACAGCATATTCCAGCTGATATGAGGCCCCTAGTACACATACAATAAAGGACTGTCAGGTCTGTGTTCAGTCAGAAGTGATACACCTAACTCTCAAGAGACTGGAGGCCCCAGGAAGTTTAGAGGTCAGGTGGGGTGGGTTTTAGTGATATCCACGTGGAGACAGGGGGAGGGGAAGTGGTATGGCATGTGGAACAGTTGGAGGGTAGACAGGAGTTGGCAGGGTGGAGAATAAAATATGGAGTGTATAAAAATAATTAATTTTAAAAATTATATTAAAAAATAATAGGAAAAGAAGAGAGTAAAGATTCCCAACTCCAAGGACCAGAAAAATGTCTTAAGCAAAATCATAGAAGAAAATTTCCCCAACTTAAAGCGAGAGATGGCCATAAATGTACAAAAAGCCAAATAGATTGGACCAGAAAAGAAAAATCCTCTCATCACATAATAATCAACATACTAAATGCATACAACAAAGAAAATATTAAAAGTTGTAAGAGAAAAAGGGCAAGTAACATAAAATTGCAGACCTATTAGAATTACACCAGGCTTCTCAAAATGTATGAAAGCCAAAAGAGCCTGGATAGAGATCATGCAGACATTAAGAGAACAAAAACCGTCAACTCAGGCTTCAGTCGACTTCAAAACTCTCAATCATCAAAGATGAATAAACCAAAACATTCCATGACAAAAGCAAATTTAAGCAATATCTACCTACCAATCATCCATGATCAAAGCAATCATCCATCATGATCAAGTAGGCTTCATCACAGGGATACAGGGATGGTTCAATATACAGAAATCTATCAATGTAATCCACTATATGAAGGAACTCAAAGGAAAAAAACACATTATAACTTCATTAGATGCTGAGAAAGTATTTGACAAAATCCATCACCCCTTAATGATACAAGTAATTCACTATATTAAAAAAAAAACTCAAAGAAAAAAATCACATGACCATTACATTAGATGCAGAGAAAGTATTTGACAAAATCCAATACCCTTTATGATAAAAGTCTTGGAAAGATCATAAATTCAAGGACCATACCTGATAATATAAAAGCAATACACAGCAAAGCAGTAGCCAACATCAAACTAAATGGAGAGAAACTTGAAGCAATCCCTCTAAAATTAAGAACTAGACAAGGCTGTCCATTCTCTCCCTACCTGTTCAATATAGTACTCAAAGACCTAGCAAAAGCAATTAGACAACAAAAGAAGGTAAAATGCAAATAAATTGGAATGGAAGAAATCAAAATATCACTATTTGTAGATGATATTTGCCTATGGGAGTACTACTCAGTTATTAAAAACAACAAATTCATGAAATTCTTATGCAAATGGGTGGAACTAGAAAATATCATCCTGAGTGAGGTAACCCGTCACAAAAGAACACGCATGGCATGCACTCACTAAAAAGTGGATATTAGCCCAGAAGCTTGGATCACCCAAGATCGAATTCATAGACCAAATGAAACTCAAGAAGAAGGAAGACTTCAGTACTTCTTAGAAGGGGGAACTAAATACCCACAGGAGGAGATACAGAGACAAAATGTGGAGCAGAGACTGAAGGGAAGGCCATCCAGATACTGCCCCACTTGGGGAACCATCCCTCATACAGTCACCAAACCCAGAAACCATTGTGGATGTTAGCAAGTGCATCCTGAAAGGAAGATGATATGGCTATCTCCTGAGAGGCTCTGTAGGTGCCTGACAAATACAGAAGTGCATACTCACAGCCAACTAGTGAACTAAGCACAGGGTCCCCAATGGAGGAGCTAGAGAAAGGACCCAGGGAGATGAAGGATCTTGCAGCCTCGTAGGAGGAGCAAAAATATGAACTAACCAGCACCCCCAGAACTCCCAGGGACTAAACCACCAAACAAAGAGTAAACATGGAGGAACACATGACTCCAGCCACATATGTTGAAGGGGATGGCCCTGTCAGACCTCAATGACAGGAGAGACCCTGGGTCCTGTGAAGGCTCCACGCCCCAGTATAGGTGAACGCCAGGATAGGGAAGCGGGTGTGGGTGGGGTAGTAAGCAGGTGGAGGAGGGAGGGGATAGGGGCTTGGAGGGGAAATGAGGAAAGGGGATAACATTTGAAATGTGAATAAAGAAAATATCTAATAAAAAAGTGAGCGAAATAAAAAGTAACAAACACATTGAAAGCAAGAGCATTGTTATATCAGAGCAGGAGGGGGGAGCAAGATAAGAAGGAGAATGCAGAGTTTACTATCTTAAATATAAGGCAACTTTATAAAATAACAGCAATATGCACAATGCAGACAGAAAGAGGCAAAACGAAGGAACTACAGAGAGAGTGGAAGGAGCAGGTAGGACCCTCCTTACCACAGGACTGAACAGGTATTTTCTTAATAGCAAAGCAAGCTTAGTCTTCCTAAAGAGCACAAACCTTTCTGCTATGGACTTGGGTTAAATTCATTTAGCCACAAACTTGAAGAAGCTTTTCTTTCTCTATGCAATAAAGATTGGAGCTCATTTTTCATCCAGAATGAATGAGTTCATTCTGCACTGGTGCTTGATCTTTTGCTCCAAATGCATTTGTAAGTATAGATGTGTGTGTGTGTGTGTGTGTGTGTAATTATGAGATAAGGATGTAGTTTGGTCCAACTGGTTTTAATGGAGATATATGAATGTGTAAGCACGAATCCATATATAATTTTATGTGAGTTTATTCATGTTTACTTATGTAAAAACATTCTTCTGCAAATTTGACTCTCTTCTTCTGGTTCAATAGACGTTTATTGCTCCAAATCTCGCCCTAGCCAAACAAGCAAGAGGCATCTGGACATGAGGGGAAGGGTTCTAGCAAGCAATCCCTCACTTAATCCACCGCTGTTTTAAAATGAGGTGCTAAGTGCCAGTCTGATTTGAAGATGCTACAATTTTGGTTGTATAGTTTTGGCTTCTTTATCAAAAGACGTGTCCACAGGTGTGTGGGTTTAATTCTGGGTCTTTGACTCTATTCGGTTGATTAACCTGACTGTCCGAGTCCGCTATAATGCAATTTATTTCACTATTGCTCTGTAGTACAGCTTGAGGTCAGGGATGGTGATTCTTTCAGAAGTCTTTACTTGTTCAGAATTGTTTCATTCATCCTGTTTTTTTGTTTTTCCACGTGAAACTGAGCATTGCTCTTTCCATGTCAGTAAATTATTGTGTTGCTATTTTGATGGGGATTGCATTGAATAAGTAGATTTCTTGTAGTAAGATGCCCATTTTTACTGTATTAAACCTATCAATCCATGAGAATGAGAGATCTTCCCATCCTCTGCTTCCCCAGCATTGCAATATTTTTTTCTTCAATTTATTTTTTAAAAAAATCTCTTTGCAGCCTGACTGCAGTTCCCCATCTCCTCTTCTAGTTATGATCTTACAAATCCCTCTCCCCCCATATTCCCCTCTACCCTGTGCACAGAGAAGAGGAAGACCCTCTTGAGTACCAACCTAGTCTGGGACATCTAGTCCCAGGGAAAGGTGACAGCATGGCAATTCTAAAACTTCCTTCTTTCAGTGATCTACTGTCTGAGAAATCTAAAGTCCCACCTCTGTCTTCCTGCCGAGTCATTTGCTACCAGGAAATTTATTTAGCATTTAGCACAATCTGGAAGGAAGGACAGTGCCTCACACTTAGACATGCAAATTCTCATATAATTTGGGAACCCCATTAAGATAATATTAGCAGTAAACCATATCTACAACTGTATATACTAACTTGTAAGTGGATATTAGCCAAAGAGTAAAGAAGAAGGTTGAGGCTTCCATCAGGCGTGATTGCCTGGGCAGGGCCATGCTGCACCACTTCTGATGGGGTAGAACCCTTCAGGTTCAGGGATGCACTGCCTCATCAGGCTTCCTAGGATCCCGCTGGATGGAGGAGACCGGGCTCAGGGAGGCCAAACTCAACTGTTCTGTCCACAGCATGTGGGGCATTGCTCGCAGGAGGCGCTGCTGTGACTGCTGCTGGTCACTTCCACGGGCACGCTGGGCGGTGGATTCCTCCTCCTGCTCCTGGACATGAGTGGCAATGACCTCGCAGTGCTGGGACCCGACCTGCTGACACTGAGCGTCCCGCGCATTCTGCTGGCCAGGAACAACCAGCTGGGCGGCCCAGGATCGCTGCCCAAGGGTCTGCCTGGCCCAGTCGCTGCTCTGCTGCAGCCTCCAGGTGCTCAACCTCAGCTGCAACAGCTTCCAGGAGCTGCCCGCCTCCCTGCTGGAGCTGCCAGAGTCTATGGGGGTCAGAAGAGGGCACCAGATCCCCTTGAACTGGAGTTAGAAGCTGCTACTGTGAGCTGCTGTGTGGGTGCTGGGATCTGAACCCTCATCCTCTGCAAGTGCACTGAGCGCTCCCAACCCCAGAGTCCACTCTCCAGTCCCTCATCACCTTAAAGGTTGAGGCAAGGACTCTCACTCAACCTGGAGCTGTGCAGTCCTGTTGGACTGGCCAGCAAGCTGCAGTCCTGGGATAAGGAATGCACTGCCTCCTTTGACGTGATTATTAGGGTGGCTCAGTTCCTCTGGCTTGCACAGGGGGCACCATCCTGGCTGACCGTCTCCCCAGCTCCTTAGGCAGCTTCTAGTTATTAGCTGTGTTATGTATGTGCTTGCCTTGGATATTTTTTGTTGCTGCAAAACTGTGACTCTTGTCTGTGTCTGTTTGGGACTGTACTTAAGATCAAACCCACAGCTTTGACGGGACACCGAGTCACAGGGACAGTGGATACTGAGGTCATTGTCTATTTCATGGCTCACATGAGGGAACTGAGGGTGGCCCTGTTAGAATGAGGTCTGTGGTCTGCATAGAGGTCAACAGGATTGGACATACATTTCACTTTTGTTTTCTGGGTGCTGGGGTGGGGCTGGGGACTCTGCCTTAGCCTTATTGTATCTGCTAAGGTTGGAGAGCAGCTCTGGGAGTGCCCGGGTTGGGGAATGACTCCTCAGAGTCTCCAAAGCATAGGTCTTGGCTGCCGCTCGAGCAGTGACAAATATCTTTGTAAGATGAGGTGATGACCAGCAACCCAGACCGACAGCTGTCACAGCAGTGGCTGTGACTGTAGTATTGGGAACCTGACCTTGTGCTCCTGCTGGCCATGGCTGCTCCAGGAGCAGGCAGGGGTTGGAGTTGGTGAGCTGAGGGTCAGGAGGGGAGACGGTTGCTCCAGGGCCTCCTGAGGGAGTGTCCCGTGTGCAAGCCTTCCTTCATGTTAAATTTTGTTTCTCAATTTTAGTTTTATTTTATGTGTATGGGTGGTTCGCCTGCCTATTTCCCTTTACCACATGCATGGACGGTAATCGTGGAGGACAGAATTGAGAACTGGAGTTACACATGGTTCTGAGGCACAGTGTGGGTGCTGGAAATTGAACTGAGGTCCTTTGGAAGAGCTGCCAGTGCTCTTAACAGTTACACCATCTCTCCAGTTTCCCTCAGGTTAAATTTTTATTTTTATTCCAGGGGATCTGTATTAGATTCTGAAAACCCACAAGTTAGTCCACACACAACAGTTTGCAACTTCAGTTCCAGGGGATCTGACGCCTCCTTCTGGCTTCTGCAGGCATTGCATGCATGTGGTACACAGAGATGTGTCAAAACACCCATACACACACAATAAAAATAAGTCCAAAAGACAATTTATTTTTATTACTTTTAAGTGTGTGTGTGTGTGTGTGTGTGTGTCTGAACTTGGCAGTGTCGGCACACGCCTTTAATCCCAGCGCTTGGGGGGCAGAGGCAGATGGATTTCTGAGTTTGAAGCCAGGCTGGTCTACAGAGTGAGTTCCAGGACAGCCAGGGCTACACAGAGAAACCCTGTCTTGAAAAAAAAACAAAAAAAAAAACAAAAAACAAAAAACAAAAAATGTGTGTGTGTGTGTGTGTGTGTGTGTGTGTGTGCATGACTACAGGTACCCTCAGAGGCCAAAGGTCTCAGATTTCCTGGAGTCAGAGTTATAGGGAGTTGTAAAGAGTAGGATGTGGGCGCCAGGAACTGAACTTGGGTCCTCTGCAGAAGCAGTCAGGGCTCTTAACTGCTGAACCACCTCTCTGGCCCTGTTTGCCTGAGTTTCGAATTGCACTCCTCCGTGGCTGCCAGCTCCCCAAGGAGCTTGTGGCTCTGCCTCTGTGTCTCCATGACCTGAGTGGCTGTCCTTTCTCTCAGGCTGTCCCTCTACTCTGGCCACTCCTCCTTTGGCATGTACTGCATGTTGTTCCTGGTGGTGAGTACCCATCTCCTTCCCGGGAGACCTTATGGGGCCACGCCTTCCCTGGGCCTTGGTCTTCCCTTCTGCACAATGGGGTGTGTGGAGGAGGCACTAAGAGTGGGAGGCCTTGCGACTCTCGCCCCAGGCTGGGCAGGCTGTGGACACTCGTGGGCCCAGCTGACAGCAGGCTGATGTCCCGATAGCTGTACGTGCAGGCCCGGCTCTGCTGGAAGTGGGCCCGACTGCTGAGACCCACCGTTCAGTTCTTCTTGGTGGCTTTTGCCATCAATGTGGGCTATATACCCGGGTGTCTGACCACAAGCACCACTGGAGTGATGTTCTCGTCGGCCTCCTGCAGGGAGCCCTGGTGGCCTGCCTCACGGTGAGTGCTGCTTGCCTGACCTATAGGATCTGCTCCCTGCCTCCGATGCCCAGCGACTTCTGCCTGCTGTTCTGTCTCCCAGAACTCGCCCCTTGTTGCTACTTACGTTTCCAACCCAATTCCCCAGTAAAAGAAATGTCAATCGCTTAACAAAACAAGCTACAAGCCTAGATTGGGCAGATCTCCCGCTACACTACTCTATTCCCATCTATATTAGTCCATGTAACTTGCAGTTTCTCCAGGCCAGGAGCTTCTCTACAGCCTAGCTGGTGATCCCTGTAGCCCCTCCCCTCCTATTTATCCCCCGTGGCTCCTCCCCTCGATTCTCAGCTCCTCCCCCTTCCTCCTGACCAATCATTGGCTCAAGCCTTTATTTGAAAAGTTAAGGTGAACTGGGCAAAGAAAATGCCCACACTTCAACTACAGGCAAATGTTGTCCAGAAAGGACAAAGGGACCTAGAAAAGCCAACTGTCAAGCTCTGCCAAGACCGAGTAAGCCAAGTCCTTCATAATTCCTGCTTCACATAAGTGTGTCAGATTCACTGGGCCAAAGTCTGAAGATAGATGTTCCAAAGTTATAGAGACATTACTGGGGAGTGTCCAGGAATCCGGCTGTCTCTGTCATTTCTATAATTTTGGGGAAGCTATGTCCCTGTCCTTCCTGTACACTCAGGTAAAATTTTATTCCTTCTCAGGTCTCTGATGGGGTTGAAAACTACAGAGTCTCACATTTAAGCTTGAGATATTTAGGATTTAAGAAGATGTTGTAGGTCTACAGGGATGTTTTAGGTTGGTAATGCAAATTAGGATAAAATTTGAGTTAGGCACAAAATTTTGAATACACCAAAATTGGACATATAATAGAAAATTTTTCCTTAATTGTCAAATACTATGGATTGAACATTATGAATGTAAATCCTACCAAACAGTTTCTATAAATGGCTCATAATTGTTATAATTGTATTCAGTTTATATTTTAAAGGAAAAGATCCTCTTATTGGACTAAAAGGGGGAATTGTAGAGAGAATATCTTGTGTATTGTATGGATGTATCACCTGACAATTAAAAAGCTTATGGTCTATGGCTTAGGCATAAAATAGGAAGCTGGACACCGAGGAGGCAGAAGGAATTCTGGGATAGAGACAGATGATAAGATTGGCCTGGGAAGATGCGAGGAGATGGATGCATGGTACCTGAGCACAGGTAACCAGCCATGTGGCAGAATGTACATTAAAAAATTGGGTTATCTAAATTATGATCTAATCAGAGTTGACCCTAGCTATACGGCCAAGGTATTTTCAGTCTGAGTCTTATTTCTGGGAGCATAGGGGCTGGGAAGATCCCAGATAAAACATCTACACTCTTTCCCAAAGAAAGAGTGACCCTTAACAGAGGCCCGAACAAAGGGAAATCGAGGGGGGGGGAGAGAGTGTGTTGGGTAGAGAGGCATATACGTGGAGGCAGGGGGAAGGAGGAGGGAGACGGTTTGGGGTTCTTAGGGGAGGGGGGATATCAGTAAAGGTTTTACCATTGGCAATGTAAATAAAGATGATACTCAATTAAAAAAAGGTAAAAAAAAAAAAAAGAAAGAAAAGTTAAGGTGGGGAGAAGCTTCACAAGGCAACTCCTCATCTGCAGCCCCTCTGAGGAGTAGAATTGGCATCAAACAGACCCTCACTGCTGGCCCCACCCATCCACATGACTACCCCCACTCAGCTTCTCCCTCAGGGCCCCCAGAAGACGTTCTTTGTCTTCCAGTCCTACTCACTTCCTTTCCCCCTCCCCAGGTCCGCTATGTTTCAGATTTCTTCATTCGCGGCCGCCCCAGCCCTGCCAGGAGGGTGAAGAGCCAGAGCGCAAGCCCAGTCTGTCGCTGACACTGACCCTTGGTGACCGACCCTAGCTGCTATGGAAGCTGGAAAGTCACCTGTGGGCCAGTCATGTGTTGGCCCCATGCCCCTGATCAGGCACTCCTGGCTTTGGAGCTGTCCCGGGGTCCTGGCTGGTGACTGTGGACCAGGGTCTTGGGTGCCTGTCTGGCCCTGAGTGTGGGCAGGGCCCATCCTCAGCATTCCTTGACTATCGCATGGCCTCAAAAGATGCGGTCCTGCTCGGAGGGCTTCTCTTGTCACCAACAGGTTGTCGAGGAGGGCCATCCCAGCATGGCCCCGGGAATGGTTGGCCCGAGATTGTTCACAACGTCAGCACCCTCCTTGATGGCCCCGAAGGTGATGAACACCTTGTTTGCCTGCGTGGGCAGGTGGCCTTGGCCTTGGGAAGATGGCTGCCAACCCTTGGACTGCCTGGAAGGTCACACGTTGCTTTTGGTCTGAATCCTTTCCTCAAGCCTGTGGAAGATTACTGCTCAGGGCCTCCAAGCCCCTCCCTCAGGCTTGATGTGCTGTCCTGTCCCCACTCTGACTATGTGGACCAAATGTGTAGCCAGGCATTGGAAGTAGGTCCTCCTAGATCTGCCCTTCCTGATTGTTTCAAAACACTTTAAGTTACTGTCTCATGGGAGGGTGTGTTATAAATTTTGTACCAAATGTCTCTGCTGTGCCTGTTGCTTTTCAAGCTCTCCTGGTGAGGTAGAAGGTCCTTCTGTGCCTACCTAACCTCTCAGTGCATCATTGTGCAGGACCTGCCAGTCTTAGCAGAGACTTGGGGGACAGAGACCTGTCCTGGGTGTCTTGTATATAGGCCAAGACAGAGGCCTCATAGCCACTGTGGCCTTCCTCTGTGCGTGGTGGATACTTATCCTAGGTCCAGCTTAGAAAACTGAGACCCTTCATGGTCAGTGCTGGTGAGGTGGCTGATCGTGCTCCCAGGGTGCCTGGCCCGTCTCCCAGGGGCAGCAGGAGGGGTGCAGGTCTTGCTGTATGCCAGGACAAGGTGTGTGTTTCTCTGGGAATGGGCGGGCTCCTTATGCCCTTCAAGTCTTTGTGTCTGGGAGCATGGGGGGACAGTCAAAAGTACCGACTCCCCCCTCCATTTCCTTCCTCTCCTTAGAGCCTGGGTCAGGATCCTCTGTATGCCACTGGCAGACACTAAAATCCAGGAGGCCCAAGGAATTCAGCTCAACTCAGAGAGCATGCCAGATGCCTCTGCCCTTGGTAGCTGGTGTTCAGCCTTTGACAGCCTGCATTTTCACGGGGATCCTCCCTGTTAAGTGACTGCGTGCCAGCATCCTGCAGCCAATGCTCTGTACTGTAGGGTCCTACAGGTCCCAGCTGTTCTGTTAGAGGCAGAAGTTCCCAGTGAAAAGGCGGGCTCACATCCTGAGCACAGCAGGGCTCTGCTTGTACAGATCCTCTGTTTGGCCTGACTGCAGCTGAGCTGAGCCTCTCCCAGGCACCCATGCCTGCCTCTCTGCCTCACTGCCCGGTGCTGGCTCTGTTTAGCAGGCACAGAGACTGTGGGTGTGGGACGGGTGCCTGTGACACTGGCACTGGGCGGTTGAGGTAGTAGAATGGGGAGTGTGAGACCAGCTTGTGCGACAGTGATTCTCCTGTGTGCCTGCGCATGTTCGGTGTGTGTGTGTGTGTGTGTGTGTGTGTGTGTGTGTGTGTGTATTTGCATGTGGAAGTCAGAGGGCAACCTCAAGTGTCCATTCTTAGATGTTTTCTTTCTTTCTTTCTTTCTTTCTTTCTTTCTTTCTTTCTTTCTTTCTTTCTTTCTTTCTTTCTTTCTTTCTTTCTTTCTTTTCTTTCTCTCTCTCTCTCTTTCTTCTTCTTCTTCTTCTTCTTCTTCTTCTTCTTCTTCTTCTTCTTCTTCTTCTTCTTCTTCTTCTTCTTCTTCTTCTTCTTCTTCTAAATAAAAAACAAGGTCTCTCATTGGCCTGGAACCTCACCAAGTAGGTGACCTTACATTGTGGATTTCACACTTCAGTCAAGTCCCTAAAACAGTGGTTCTCAACATGGGGGCTTCACAACCCCCACAGGGGTCATGTACCAGACATCCTGCAAATCAGATATTTACATGATGATTCATAATGGTATCAAAATTACAGTCAAGCTGTAGCAATGGAATAATTTTGTGGTTGGAATAATTTTGTGGTTGGAGAGATGGCCCAGTGGCTAGTGTGCATGGTAACTCATGACTGCCTGTTAGCTTCATCATCAGTGGTACCTGATACCTTCTTCTGACCACTGTAAACTGGGCACTGTACATATGTGCCCATACACCCCCTCCCAAATCCCATCCACTTAAAATAGAAGAAAAACATTTGTATTTATTTATTTATTTATTTATTTATTCACTCTAATTTATTCATGCATTCACCTGGTTGATGCCCTCCCTCTTGGTCTTCCCCTCACTCAGTCCCTCCCCCCTGTCACCCATCTCCTTCTCCTCTTAGAGGACCTCCCTCGGCTATCCCCTACCCTTGTGCATCAAGTCTTTGCAGGATTACACATATCCTCTTTCACTGAGACCAGACAAGGTAACCAAGTTAGGGAAAAATATTTCACAGCTTTAGGGATACACGCCACTCTACCTGTTGGAAGACCCACATGAAGACCTAATTACACATTTGCTACATGTGTGTGGGGAGGCCTAGGTCCAGCCCATTCAAACATCTTTGGTTGGTGATTCAGTCTCTGAGAGCCCACAGGGTTCCAGGTTAGTTGACCCTGTTGGTTTTCCTGTGAGTTCCTATCCCCTTCCAGGCCCTCAATCCTTCCCCCAAATCTTCCATAAGATTCTTGTAATGGCTATTCCTGGTTGTCAGTTTGACTACGTGTGGAATGAACTACAATTCAGAATTGAGGGGCATACTTGTGATCCCGACCTTGATGCTGGAAGATACAAGTTTCTGATTTGGATCTTGGCATGGAGATCTTGAGGCATAGTGGCCATGAAAAGCTTAGGCCCACGCAAGGTGGTACATGCCTTTAATCCCAGGGAACTGAGGCAAGGAGATCTCCAAGTTCCAGGTCAGCCTAGGACAAAGCAAGTTCCAGATCCAGGTGTGGTGGCATAATCCTTTAATCTGGGCCACACCTTCTGCTGGAGATCTAAATAAGGACATTGAAGGAGGAATATTTGCTCTTCTTTGCCCACTTGCACTTACTTGCCAGCATGTCTGTTGGAACCTACTTCTACAGAAGATCAGCTGACACAACCAGCCTCGTGGAGACTGAGCAACTACTAGATCCTTGGACTTCCCATCCACAGCTGACCATTGCTGGGTTATTTGGATTACAGACTCTAAGTCATCACAATAAATTCTCTCAATATAGAGAGACATTCCATAAGTTCTGTGACTCTAGAGAACCCTGACTAATACAAGTCCTCCAGGTCCATCCCATGTTTGGATGGTTCAGTCAGCTTCTGAGTGGACCCTTTCAGAGGACAGTTATGCTTGGCTCCTGTTTGGAATCATAACAAAGTATCATCGTGGTGTCATGAACTGGTGCTTGCCCATGGGATGTGTCTCAAGTTGGGCTGGTTATTGGTTGGCCAATCCCTTAGTCTCTGCTCCATCTTTACCCCTCCATTTCTTGTAGACAGGATAAATTTTGGGTCAGAAATTTTGTGGGTGGGTTGGTGTCCCTATCACTTCACTCGGGTTCCTGTCTGGCTACTGGAGGTGGCCTTTTCAGGCTTCATATCTCCACTGCTGTGAGTGTCAGCTAAGGTAGTCCCCATTGATTTCCTGGGGCCTCCCCCATCCCAGGTTTTTGGCATGTCTTTGTGATGCCTCCAGCCCCCAACTCTGCGAGTTGCAGATTTCTGTTCATTCTCCTGGCCTTCTGGGCCCTTATATCTCCCCACCTGATCCTGAACCCTGTATCACCTCATTCACCTCCCTATCCCCTCTCTCACCCAGTTCCCTCCCTCTGTCTATCTCCTATGACTGTTTTATTACCTCTTCTAAGTGAGATTCAAGCATACTCACTTGAACCTTCCTTCTTGCTTACCTTCCTTGGGTCTGTGGAATGTAGCATCGGAATCCTATATTTTATGGCTAATATCCACAATGAAAACAGAGCTTAGAGGAAAACCCATAGCTGTGAGTCATTTCCCTGTCCCCCAAAGAAAGAAAAAAATGGAGAGAGCATACACTATCAGCTTAACAGCACACCTGAATGCTCTAGAACAAAAAGAAGAAAATACACCCAAGAGGAGTTCCCAGCTGGAAATAATCAAATTTGAACTGAAATTAACCAAGTAGAAACAAAAAGAACTACATGGAAACCAACAAAACCAGGGGTTGGTTCTTTAAGAAAATCAAAGGGAGACATAAGGACAGAAACTGAGGAAATGCAAAAATATTATTAGATCTTACTACAGAAGTCTATACGCAACAAAACTAGAAAATCTGGATGAAATCGACAATTTTCTAGACAGATACCAGGTACCAAAATTAAATCATGAGCAGACAAACTATTTACATATTCCCATAAGCCCTAAAGAAATAGAACTAGCCATTAAAAGTCTCCCAACAAAAAAAAGCACAAGACCAGATGGTTTTACACCAATATTCTTCAAAGTATTCCACAAAATAGAAAGAGAAGGAACACTATCCAATTTGTTTTAAGAAGCCACAATTATGCTTATACCTAATCCACACAAAGAGCCAACACTGAAAGAAAATTTCAGACTAATTTTCCTTATGAATATTGATGCAAAATACTCAATAAAATTCTCACAAAAAATTAAAGAACACATTAAAACAATCATTCACCATGATCATGTAGGCTTCATTCAGGAATGCAGGGATGGGTCAATATATAAAATGTTCACCAACACAATACCTCATTATAGGAACAAACTCAAAGAGAAAAACCACACAATCATTTATTTCATTAGGTGCTGAAAAATCATTTGACAAAATCTAGCACCCCTTCATTGTACACATCTTGGAAAAGTCAGGAATTCAAGGCCCATACATAAATATAGTAAAAGCAATGCAGAGCAAATCAGTAACCAACCTCAAGCTAAATAAAGAGAAACTTGAAGCAATCCCACTAAAATCAGGGACTAGACAAGGCTGTCTACTCTCTCCTTACCTATTCAATATAGTACTTGAAGTCCTAGGCAGAGCAATTAGACAACAAACTTAGGTCAAAGAGATACAAATTGGAAAGGAAGAAGTCAAAATATCACTATTTACAGATGATATGACAGTATATTTAAGTGACACCAAAATTTCCAACAGAGAGCTAGCTCCTACAGTTGAAATACAACTTCAGCAAGTGGCTGAATATAAAATTAAGTCAAACAAATCAGTGTCCTTTCTCTACTCAAAGGATAAACAGGCTGAGAAAAAATTAGGGGAAAAACATGCTTCACAATAGTCACAAATAATATAAAATCCTTATAACTCTAACCAAGCAAGTGAAAGATCTGTATGACAAGAACTTCAAGTTCCTGAAGAAAGAAATTGAAGATGATTTCAGAAGATGGAAAGATCTCCCATTGTCATTGATTGGCAGGATTGATATAATAAAAATGGCCATCTTGCCAAAAGCAATCTACAGATTAAATGTAACCCCTATCAAAATTGCACCTCAGTTCTTCATAGAGTTCGAAAGGGCAATACGCAAATTTATTTAGAATAACCAAAGCTTCAGGATAGCAAAAACTGTTCTCAACAATAAAAGAACTTCTCTGGGAATCATCTCCATCCCTGACCCCAGGCTGTGTTACAGAGCAATAGTCATAAAAAACACATGGTAGTGGAACAAAGACAGGCAGGTAGATCAGTGGAATAGAACTGAAGACACAGAAATGAACCCACACACCTATGATCACTTGATCTGTGACAGAGGAGCTTAAACCACCCAGTGGAAAAGAACTTTTTCAGCAAGTGGTGCTGGTTCAACTGGAGGTCAGCATGTAGAAGAATGCAAATGGATCCACTCTTATCTTCTCGTACAAAGCTCAAGTCCAAGTGGATCAAGGACCTCCACATAATACCAGATACACTGAAACCAATAGAAGAGAAAGTGGGGAAGAGCCTCGAGAACTTGGGCACAGTAGAAAATTTCCTGAACAGAACATCAAGGACTTGGCTCTAAAATCAGTAATTGACAAATGGGACCTCATATAATTGCAAAGGTTCTGTAAGGCAAAAGACATTGTCAAGAGGGCAAAACTTCCGTCAACAGATTGGGAAAAGATCTTTACCAACCCTCCATACAACAGAGGGCTAATACCCAATAAATACAAACAACTCAAAAGGTTAGACTCCAGAGAAACACGTAGCCCTAGTAAACGCGGTTTACAGAGGTAAACAAATAAATTTTAACTGAGGAATATCAAATGGCCGAGAAGCACCTAAAGAAATGTTCACCATCATATGATCAGTGGAGCAGCTGGGACAGGAGCCCTCCTGTCACCATTTGCACCAGGGAGCCCGGCATCTCCACTTCTCTCTGTGCACTGCCTACCAGGAGAGTGGGATCTCCCAGCAGAGCCTTCACTTCTGGGTGTGGAGGTGAGATCCACACTTTGTCTCCAATAACTGTGTGGAGGGGAAAGGTTAGGAATGCACACGGCATCCAGTGGAGCAGCTGGGACAGGAGCAGTCCAGTTACCATCTGCACCCTGGAGCCGAGAGTCTCCACAGCCATCTGCACACAGATCCTGTCAGAAGAGAGTTGGTCTCCTAAGAGTGCTGACACAGGCTTACAGGCCCACAGGAGGGACAAGCTCCAGCCAAAAAAGGAAGAACAATGAACACCAGAGATAACCAGATGGCAAAGGCAAGCACAAGACCATAAGCAAAAGAAACCAACGCTACTTGGCACATCTGAAACCAGTTCTCCCGCCATAGCAATCCTGGATACCCCAGCACATCGGAAAAGCAAGAGCTGGATTTAAAATCACATCTCATCATGCTGATAGAGGACTTTAAGAATAACATTAGTAGTACATTCGGAGAGGCTGCGGCTGCAGCAGCGGCAGTGCAGCATTGGCTGGTCCAGCTGAAGGGCCATCAGCAGTGGAACCAAGGTGACACAGGGTCCAATTAGGCCCTGCGCCCACGACCACTGACCTTCGCTGACCAGCCGGGCAGCAAGCAGCTGCGGTTGTGTGGCGCCTTTCCTGCACGGAAGCCACTTCAGAACTCGGTCTCCCACCAGTCAGGAGAGGCTCATCCATCTTGGTTTCGGACTCCAGGAATCGGACACACTGAGGTACACAAACATAATCCGAGGCTAACACCGCGGTGGTCTGAGCCCGACGGGCGTTGGCCTGCACCCAGACCCTGGGCTGATCGGGGGGATATCGGGGTGCCAACCCAGCCAGGAGGTTTTTTTGCCCGGGCCTGTGCACGCACTGCCATTTTGCCTGCAGAATCACAGAGAGCTCTGGCGGGCAGAGCCGTAACGGGCTTAGCCTGAGGCTAACAAAGAGGGGGTCTACGCCCCAAAAGGCACAGGACTGACCCCAAGAATTGGGCGGCTTGGTGGGCCATCTGTGAGTCAACCCGCCCAGGAGGTTGTTAGCAAAGCAGACTCTCCCAGCGCTTTCAGGGAGCGCGGGCGCGCAAGCCCGCCATCCTGGTCACCTGGCGGACCCAATTAACAGTCATAGCCCTAGGGGAACTTTGCCTGCACCTTGGCCTCCCAGGTTTTTGCCTGGACTCAGGGCCTGGGCGGCCAGGCTAACCTTGTGTGCACCAGCCCAGTTGGGGGATCAGCTGCCCAGCGGAGTGAGCGGAACAAAGGGGAGGTCACAGCAGCATACACCATCGGCACTCCCTGCGGGTGGACACGGGCTCCATCTGGTCCACAGACACAATCTGGGGCAAGGCCTCAGGCAGAAGCCCTCAGCTCAAATCTCTCCGCTTCCAGATCCAGATCAGCCTGGGCAGCCGCACCACATCTCCAGGTCCTGCCAGAGGCTAGCTGGGTTTCTGGGCGGCCAGCTGGGAGAAGTCAGTGTGCTCCAGTGAATCCAGCGGGCCCCAGCGGGAGCCTTCGGGTGTCTGCTTCCGGATCTGATCAGTCTGGGCAGCAGCACCCTGTCTACAGGCAGTGCAGGGGGTAAGCTGTGCACCAGAGGCCAACGGGGAAGGGGCAGCTTGCACTGGTGAGTCCAGCACTGACAAGACAAACTAACACCTGTGAGAACTAGATGGCAAAAGGCAAACGCAGGAACGTCACTAACAGAAATCAAGGCAATATGGCAACATCTGAAACCAATTCTCCTCTACCAGCATGTCTTGGATATGCCATCACACCAGTAAAACAAGATTTGGATTTATAATCACTGGTCATGATGCTGGTACAGGAACACATGAAGGACATACTTAAAGAAATTAAGGAGAAAATGGATCAAAAGTTAGAAGCCCTTGCAAGGGAAACACAAAATCATTGAAAGAAATCCAGGAGAATACAAAAGCCAACAAGGAGGAAATGCAAAAAACACTTAAAGAAATACAGGAGAACTTTGGTCAACAGGCTGAGGTTATGAAAGAGGAAACACAAAAATCTCTTAAAGAATTACAGGAAAGCACAAACAAGCAAGTGAAGGAGCTAAGCAAAACCATCCAGGATCTAAAATCAGAAGTAGAAACAACTAAGAAAGCTCAAAGGGAGACAACTTTGGAGATAGAAAGCCTTGGGAAGAAATCAGGGGACAGAGATGCAAATATCAACAACAGAATACAAGAGATAGAAGAAAGAATCTCAGATGCTGAAGATTCCATAGAAACCATGGACTCAACAGTTAAAGAAAATGCAAAATGCAAAAAGCTTGTAACCCAAAATATCCAGGAAATCCAGGACACAATGAGAAGACCAAACCTAAGGATTATAGGCATAGATGAGAGTGAAGATTTACAACTTAAAGGGCCAGCAAATATCTTAAATAAAATTATGGAAGAAAACTTCCCTAACCTAAAGAGAGAGATGCCCATGAATATACAAGAAGCCTACAGAACTCCAAACAGACTGGACCAGAACAGAAATACGTCCCGTCACATAATAATCAAAACACCAAATGTTCTAAACAAAGAAAGAATACTAAAGGCAGTAAGAGAAAAAGGCCAAGTAACATATAAAGGAAGACCTATCAGAATCACAGCAGACTTTTCACCTGAGACTATGAAGGCTAGAAGATCCTGGGCAGATCTCATGCAGACTCTAAGAGAACACAAATGCCAACCAAAACTACTATACCCAGCAAAACTCTCAATCACCATAGATGGAGAAACTAAGATATTTCATGACAAAACCAAGTTTACCCAATATCTATCCACAAACCCAGCCCTAAAATGGATAATAGGAGGACAACACCAATACAAGGAGGGAAACTTCACCCTGGAAAAAGCAAGATAGTAACCTTTCATCAAACCCAAAAGAAGTTAAGCAATCAAATTCAAAAAATAAGTCAAAAATGATATGAAGTAACAATCACTATTCCTTAATATCTCTTAACATCAATGGACTTAATGCCCCAATATAAAGACACAGACTAACTGAATGGATACGTAAACAGGACCCTACATTTTGCTGCTTACAGGAAACACACCTCAGGGTCAAAGACAAACACTACCTTAGAGTAAAAGGCTGGAAGACAATTTTACAAGCAAATGGTCTCAGGAAACAAGCTGGAGTAGCCATTTTAATATCAGATAAAATTGACTTTCAACCCAAAGTCATCAAAAGAGACTCTGAGGGACACTTCTTGCTGGTCAAAGGAAAAATACAAAAAGAAGAACTGTCAATCCTGAACATCTATGCCCCAAATGCAAGGGCACCCTCTTTCGTAAAAGAAACTTTATTAAAACTAAAAGCACACATTGCACCTAACACAATAATTGTGGGTGACTTCAACACTGCACTTTCCTCAATGGACCGATCAAGTAAACAGAAACTAAACAGGGACACAATGAAACTAATTGAAGCTTTGGACCAATTAGATTTAACAGATATATATAGAACATTCTATCCTAAAACAAAAGAATATACCTTTTTCTCAGCACCTCATGGTACCTTCTCCAAAACTGACCATATAATTGGTCACAAGACAGACCTCAACAAATATAAGAAGATAGAACTAATCCCATGCCTCCTATCTGATCACCATGGAGTAAAAGTGGTCTTCAATAGCAACAGAAACAACAGAAAACCCACATACACGTGGAAACTGAACAATATTCTACTCAATGATACCTTGGTCAAGGAAAAAATAAAGAAAGAAATTAAAGACCTTTTAGAACACAATGAAAATGAAAACACAACATACCCAAATCTATGGGACACAATGAAAGCAGTGCTAAGAGGAAAACTCATAGCCCTGAGTGCCTCCAAAAAGAAAATGGAGAGAGCATACACTGCCTGCTTAATGACACTCCTGAAAGCCCTGGAACAAAAAGAAGCTATTTCACCCAGGAGGAGTAGAAGGCAGGAAATCATCAAACTCAGGGCCGAAATCAATCAAGAAGAAACAAAGAGAACCATAAAAATAATTAACAAAACGAGGAGCTGGTTCTTTGAGAAAATCAACAAGATAGATAAACCCTTAGCCAGACTGACCAAAGGGCACAGAGAAAGTATCCAAATTAACAAACTTAGAAATGAAGAAGGAGATATAACAACGGAAACTGAGGAAATCAAAAAAATCATCAGATCCTACTACAAGAGCCTGTACTCAACACAACTGGAGAATCTGGAGGAAATGGACAATTTCCTTGACAGATACCAAATACCAAAATTAAATCAGGACCAACTAGACCATCTAAACAGTCCCATAATGCCTAAAGAAATAGAAGGAGTCATAGAAAGTCTTCCAACCAAAAAAAGCACAGGACCAGATGGCTTCAGTGCAGAATTCTACCAGACCTTCAAAGAAGAGTTAACACCAATACTCTTCAAACTATTCCACAAAATAGAAACAGAAGGAACACTACCCAATTCCTTCTACGAAGCCACAATTACACTGATACCAAAGCCACACAAAGATCCAACAAAGAAAGAGGACTTCAGACCAATTTCCCGTATGATCATCGATGCAAAAATACTCAATAAAATTCTTGCCAACCGAATCCAAGAACACATCAAAACGATCATCCACCACGATCAAGTAGGCTTTATCCCGGGAATGCAGGGTTGGTTCAATATACGGAAATCCATCAATACAATCCACTACATAAACAAATTCAAAGAACAAAACCACATGGTCATTTTATTGGATGCTGAAAAAGCATTTGACAAAATTCAGCATCCTTTCATGCTTAAAGTCTTGGAGAGAACTGGAATTCAAGGCCCATACCTAAACATAGTGAAAGCAATATACAGCAAACCGGTAGCCAGCATCAAACTAAATGGAGAGAAACTTGAAGCAATCCCACTGAAATCAAGGACCAGACAAGGCTGCCACCTTTCTCCTTATCTTTTCAATATTATACTTGAGGTACTAGCTCGGGCAATTCAACAACATAAGGAGGTCAAAGGGATACAAATTGGAAAGGAAGAAGTCAAACTATCATTATTTGCAGACGACATGATCGTCTACCTAAGTGACCCAAAAAACTCCACTAGTGAGCTCTTACAGCTGATAAACAACTTCAGCAAAGTGGCAGGTTATAAAATCAACTCAAGCAAATCAGTGGCCTTCCTATACTCAAAGGATAAGTAGGCTGAGAAAGAAATTAGGGAAATGACCCCCTTCACAATAGCCACAAACTGTATAAAGTATCTTGGGGTGACTCTTACTAAACATGTGAAAGATCTGTATGACAAGAACTTCAAGACTCTGAAGAAGGAAATGGAAGAATACCTCAAAAAATGGGAAAACCTCCCATGCTCATGGATAGGTAGAATCAATATAGTTAAAATGGCCATTTTGCCAAAAGCAATATACAGATTCAATGCAATACCCATCAAAATCCCAACTCAATTCTTCACAGAGTTAGAAAGAGCAATTTTTAAATTCATCGGGAACAACAAAAAACCCAGGATAGCTAAAATTATTCTCTGCAACAAAAGAAAATCTGGGGGAACCAGTATCCCTGACCTTAAGAAATACTACAGAGCAATCGTGTTAAAAACTGCATGGTATTGGTACAGTGACAGGCAGGAGGATCAATGGAACAGGATTGAAGATCCAGAAATGAACCCACAAACCTATGGCCACTTGATCCTCGACAAAGAGGCTGAAAACATCCAATGGAAAAAAGATAGCCTTTTCAACAAATGGTGCTGGTTCCACTGGAGGTCAGCATGTAGAAGAATGCGAATTGATCCATCCTTGTCTCCTTGTACTAAGCTCAAATCCAAATGGATCAAGGACCTCCACATAAAGCCAGACACTCTGAAGCTAATAGAAAAGAAACTGGGGAAGACCCTTGAGGACATCGGTACAGGGAGAAAGTTTCTGAACAGAACACCAATAGCGTATGCTCTAAGAGCATGAATTGACAAATGGGACCTCATAAAATTACAAAGTTTCTGTAAGGCAAAGGACACCATCAAGAGGACAAATCGGCAACCAACAAATTGGGAAAAGATCTTCACCAATCCTACATCAGATAGAGGGCTAATATCCAATATATATAAAGAACTCAAGAAGTTAGACTCCAGAAATCCGAACAACCCTATTAAAAAATGGGGTACAGAGTTAAACAAAGAATTCTCACCAGAAGAACTTCGGATGGCGGAGAAGCATCTTAAAAAATGCTCAACTTCATTAGTCATTAGAGAAATGCAAATCAAAACAACCCTAAGATTTCATCTTACACCAGTCAGAATGGCTAAGATTAAAAATTCAGGAGACAGCAAGTGTTGGAGAGGGTGTGGAGAAAGAGGAACACTCCTCCACTGCTGGTGGGGTTGCAAATTGGTACAACCACTCTGGAAATCAGTCTGGCGGTTCCTCCGAAAACTGGGCACCTCACTTCCAGAAGATCCTGCTATACCACTCCTGGGCATATACCCAGAAGACTCCCCACCATGTAATAAGGATACATGCTCTACTATGTTCATAGCAGCCCTATTTATAATTGCCAGATGCTGGAAAGAACCCAGGTATCCCTCAACAGAAGAGTGGATGCAAAAAAGGTGGTATATCTACACAATGGAGTACTATTCAGCCATTAGAAACAATGAATTCATGAAATTCATAGGCAAATGGATGGAGCTAGAGAACATCATACTAAGTGAGGTAACCCAGACTCAAAAGGTGAATCATGGTATGCACTCACTAATAAGTGGATATTAACCTAGTAAACTGAAATACCCAAAACATAATCCACACATCAAATGAGGTACAAGAAGAAAGGAGGAGTGGCCCCAGGTTCTGGAAAGACTCAGTGAAACAGTATTCAGCAAAACCAGAACGGGGAAGTGGGAAGGGGTGGGTGGGAGGACAGGGGAAGAGAAGGGGGCTTAGGGGACTTTCGGGGATTGGGGGGGCTAGAAAAGGGGAAATCATTTGAAATGTAAATAAATTATATTGAATAAAAAAAAGAATATCATTAGTATCTTACTTAAAGAAATACAGGAGAACACAGGTAAACAGATAGAAGCCCTTAAAGAATTACAGAAAAACACACTCAAACAGGTGAAGGAACTGAATAAAACAATCCAGGATCTAAAAATTGAAGTTGAAAATTTAAGAAATCACAAAGAGAGACAACACTGGAGATAGGAAACCTAGGAAAGAAATCAGGAGTAATAGATGCAAGCATCACCAACAGAATACAAGAGAAAGAAGAGAGAATCTCGGGTGCAGAAGATAGAAAACATTGACACAGCAGTCAAAGAAACGCAAAATGCAAAAAGCTCCTGACTGAAAACATCCAGTGTAGAGAGCCTTATTGGGGTGCCATGCCACCTGGCAGGAACTTGACATTGACAAAGATGAAGTTCTTCTCCCAGCCTCTGGGCAGAAATTCTTGTGTTAGCCATAATCCTCTCCACCTAGGGTGGAGCACTCAGACCAAGGTGAAGTTCTTTGTTCCTCCAGATTTACAAATTCTTGAATTAAGCAGGTGACCCACCCAGCTGTCTGAGCAGTGGAGCCAAGGCCAAGTGAACAGCCAGACCAGTTCCCAGAACACACCCTGGAATTTGGGGGAAGAGTCTTGCCTGAAACCTTAAAATTCTGAGTCCTCCATTAAACCTTGAGGCTTTGAGCAGGTGCTGTTGTCTTGGTCTCCATCTCTTTTTGCCACCTTCCCATGCATCCCCAGCTTCCCTTCCAGGGAACCTGTTCGACATAACTGCGGGCAATTAAAGATTGGCACCCGAGCTTTGCAGAAAATAGAAAAAGACAGTATCATGCATGGTGAGTAAATACAGGAGCTAAATACTAACACTATTCTAAAATTTCATCTTTTTGAAGCTGATGTTGTTGGTGCAGAAGGATACAGGCTAAGTGGGACAGCGTAGACCCAACACTGAGCTTGCTTAGGAGGTGACAGTGGGAAATGGGATAGGAACTTCAAAACAGGTGTTTGTTCGCAGCCTTCAAGAGCTGCTTCAGGAGAGAAGAGTAGGGTTTGAAAAACAATGGTTAGAAGGTTTTTTTTAGATCAGATAGATTCTTGTTGCCCATGGTTCCGAGAAAAAAAGAACTTTATATAAGAGAACCTGGGAAAAAAGTGGAAAATCACAAAGAGCTACCGAGGCAGATAATACTACCCTCTGCCTCCGGATGCTTATAAAAGATGCTACTGATGAGGAGATCTCGCAGGCACCAGATATCACACAGGGAGAACTTGAGGAATCTCAAGAAGGAAGCCTGCCAGAGAGGACTTCTTCAAAAAAGAGTCTTCTCAACCCTAACTTAGAAAGATATAGAGACACTATTGATGAGCTAGCATTAGAGGAGGAAGCTCATTCAGATGAAGGAGCTGTCTAATATTATGGTGAGGATTGGCCTCCTAGTGCACCTTCTTCTCTGCCTGTGGCCTCTATTGTAGGAGATGATACCAAGATGGAGATGCAATTACATAAATTGGAGTTTGAAATTAAGTTGCAGAAAGGGTATCAAGTGCAGAAAGGAGCAGTGATCCTGAGACACAACAATCACCACTAGAAAGAGGTGTAAGTCATGTTCACAGGGAAAGACAGGACACATCTAAATTTGTCGTTGAGATCATAGACTAGCAGAATATAGTTAGACAATATCAAACCTTGGAGTTCAAAGTGATAAAGGAATTAAAGACAGCTGTGGCACATCATAGCCCTCGGTCCTTTTCCACAAGCTTTATTGGATACTGTGATACAGTCAAACTTAACCCCACAAGATTGGAAGATTCTATGTAAGGCTACTTTGTCAGGAGGAGATTTCTTGCTTTGGAATTCTGAATGGCGTGAAGCTAGTAAGAGAACAGCTGGGATGAATCAGGTAATTCAGATTGGGACACTAACATGCTACTAGGAGAAGGTCAATATGGAGGCAATGCTAATCAGATTGGGTTCCCTGTTGGAGTGTATGCACAGGTTGCAATGGCTGCCCACCACTCACCATTCGTGGAATCAATTATCGACTAAAGGGGATCTCAGTGGAAGTTTAGCAAGCATTAGACAGGCACCTGATGAACTTTTTTCAGGATTTTGTGGATAGGCTACTGAAATCAGGTAGAATTTTTGGAAATTCTCAAGCAGAATCTTTGTCACACAGTTGGCTTATGAGAATGCTAATGCAGCTTGTCACACCACCATTAGACCTTACAAGGGACGGATAGATTTAGCTGAGTATATTTGCCTTTGTGCAGAGATTGGGCCTTCATACAATCAAAGTCTAGCTATGGCTACAGCTTTGCAAGGAACCACCAGGCAAGCAATACTCTCACAGAGACAGAGAATAAAATGTGTTTTAAATGTGGAGGTTTGGGTCATTTTAGAAGTGATTGCCCTAGGAACAGAGGCTCTGTAAGTGGACAATCAAATTTTCTCCAGGAGTTTGTCCTAGATGCAGGAAAGGTAATCACTGGGCCAGGGACTGTAAATCTAAGATATATTCAGGGCTTTCCCATGTCTGGAACCAGGCAGATGGGCTAGCCTCAGGCAGAGGGCCCAGCCTCAGGCAGAGGGGCCAGCCTCTCCCAGATGCCCACAGCAAGCATTTTGTGGGGCCATGAAGCCGCTGCCAGGCCAGGGACATCTGTTTTTGAATTTTCAGGGCAACACAAGGCAGCTCAGGATTGGACATCTATTCAACCTCCCATGTTGTATTAACCCCAGAAATGGGAGTTCAGACCCTGCCTACAGGAGTTTTTGGATCGTTGCCTGCAGAAACTTGTGGATTGCTTCTAGGACGAAGCAGTACTATTGTAAAAGAACTGCAGTGTTATCCAGGTGTCATAGACAATGATTATGAGGGAGAAATTAAAATTGTAGCTGCTTCCCTTCATGGTATTATAACTATACCTGCTAACCAAAGAATTGCTCAACTTAGTTCCCTTGTATCAACTAACTACCTTCCAGATTCCAGTAAGAGAGGACAGAGTGGCTTTGGTTCCTCTGTTGTGTACTGGGTTCAATCTATTACTAGTAAGAGATCTAACCTTAAATTAACAATTGAGGGAAAAAACTTTGAAGGATTAATAGATGCTGGAGCTGATCTGACAATTATTAGAGGACAAGACTGGCCTTCAACTTGGCCCTTGTCAGATACGCTCACTCACCTCTGAGGGATTGGTTATGTCAATAACCCAAAGCAAAGCACTAAGCTTCTAACCTGGAAAGATGAACAAGGCAATTCAGGACAAATTCAGCCTTATGCCAAATTTGCCTACTACAGTTTGGGGGTAGAGAGCTCTTGTCACAGGTGGATTTAATGTGTAGTCCTAATAAGGTAGTGGCTACCGCTTTACAGTAAATTGCTTTCACTATATTTGGGTATGGGCCTTGAATTCCTGATCTCTCCAAGTTTTTTATCATGAAGGGATGCTGAATTTTGGCAAAAGTGATTTCAGCATCTAATAAAATGACCATGTGGGTTTTTTTAATTTTGTTTTTGTAGTGGGTTACATTGACGGATTTCCATATATTGTACCATCCCTGCATCCCTGAGATAAAGCCTACTTGATGATGGTGAATTATTGTTTTGATGCATTCTTTGATTCGGCTGGCCAGAGTTTTGTTGAGTATTTTTGCATCAATGTTCATAAAGGAAATTGGTCTTAACTTTTCTTTCCTTGTTTGGTCTTTGTTTGGTTTAGGTATAAGTATTATTGTGGCTTCATAGAATGAATTGGCTGGTGTTCCTTGTGTTTCTATTTTGTGAAATAGTTTGAAGAGTATTGGTATTAACTCTTCTTTGACGATCTGATAGAATTCCCCACTAAACCCATCTGGTTCTGGGCTTTTTTTTTTTTTTTTTTTTTTTTTTTTTTGCTTGGGAGACTCTTAACAACTGCTTCTATTTCAACAGGATTAATGTAACTATTTTGATGCTATTTAGATGGTTTATCTGATCCCGTTTTAACGCTGTCACCTGGTATGTGTCTAGAAAATTGTCCATTTTGTACAGATTTTCCAATTTTGTTGAGTATTAGCTCTTGTAGTAGTATCTGGTGATTTCTTAATTTCCACAGTTTCTATTTTTTTTCCATGAGACAGGGTTTCTCTGTATATCCCTGGCTGTCCTGGAACTCACTCTGTAGACTAGGCTGGCTTTGAACTCTGGAATCTGCCTGCCTCTGCCTCCCAAGTGCTGGGAATTAAAGGCATGTGACACTACCACCTGGCTAGTTTCTATTGTTATATCTCCCTTTTCATTTCTGATTTTATTAATTTGGGGAGAGCCTCTGTGCCCTCTGATTAGTCTGGCTAAGGGTTTATCTCTCTGGTTGATTTTCTGAAAGAACCACCTCCTGGTTTCGTTGATTCTTTGTATAGTTCTTTTTGTTTCTATTTGGTTGATTTCAGTCCTGAGTTTGGTTATTTCCTGAAGTTTACTCCTCTTGGGTGTATTCGCTTTCTTTTGTTCTATAACTTTAAGGTGTGTTGTCAAGCTGCTAGCGTAAGCTCCATTTTTTTTGGAGACACTTAGAGCTCTGAGTTTTCCTCTTAGCACTGCTTTCATTGTATCCCATAAGTTTTGGCATGATGATGTGTCCTCATGTTCATTAATTTCTATAAAGTCTTTAATTTCTTTCTTTATTTCTCCTTTGAGCAAGCTATCATTGAGTAGAACATTGTTCAGCGTCCCTGATTATGTATATTTTCTGCTGTTTTTGTTTGAACTAAAGTCCAGCCTTAAGCCGTAGTGATCTGATAGGGTGCATGGAATTATTTCAATATTCCTGTATCTGTTGAGACCTATTTTGAGATCAATTAATTATACGGTCAATTATGGAGAAGGTACCATGAGGTGCTGAGAAGAAAGTATATTCTTTTTGTTTAGGGTGGAATGTTCTATTAATATCTGTTAGATCCATTTAGCCATAACTTCAGTTAGTTTTACTGTTTCTCTGTTTAGCTTGTGTTTCCATGATTTGTCCATTGCTGAGTGTGTGGTGTTGAAGTCTCCCACTGTTATTGTGTGGGGTGCAATGTATGCTTTGAGCTTTAATAAAGTTTCTTTTATTAATGTGGGTATCCCTGCATTTGGAGCATAGATGTTCACAACTGAGAGTTCATCATGGTAGATTTTTCTTTGACCACTATGAAGTGTCCCTCCTTATCTTTTTTTGACAACTTTTGGTTGAAAGTTGATTTTATTTGATATAAGAATGGGCACTCCAGCTTGTTTCTTGGGACCATTTGCTTGGAAAATTGTTTTCCAACTTTTGACTGTGCGGTAGTGACTGTCTTTGTTACTGAGGTGGGTTTCTCGTATGAAGAAAATTGTTGGGTCCTCTTAACATATCCAGTCTGTTAGTCTATGGCTTTTTATTGGGGAATTGAGACCATTGATGTTAAGAGATATTAAGGAAAAGTGATTGCTACTTTCTGTTATTTACATTGTTAAAAGTGGAATACTGATAGTGTGGCTATCTTCTTTTGGGTTTGTTGAAAGAAGATTACTTTCTTTCTGTTTTTTTTTTCTAGGGTGTAGTTTCCCTCCTTTGTTGGTATTTTCTACTCATTATCCTTTGTAGAGCTGGGTTTATGGAAAGATATTGTGTAAATTTGGTTTTGTCATGGAATGTCTTGTTTTCTTTGACTATGGTAATTGAGAGTTTTGCTGGGTATAGTAGCCTGGAGTGACATTCATGTTCTCTTAGGATTTGTGACATCTACCCAGGATCTTCTAGCTTTCACAGTTTCTGATGAGAAGTCTGGTGTAATTCTGATAGGTCTGCTTTTATATGTTTCTTGACCTTTTTCCCTTACTGCTTTTAATATTTTTTCTTTGTTTTGTGAATTTGGTGTTTAAATTATGTGATGGGAGGGGTTTCTGTTTTGGTCCAGTCTATTTGGAGTTCTGTAGGCTTCTTGTATGTTCATGGGCATCTCTCTCTTTAGGTTAGGGAAGTTTTCTTCTATAATTTTTGTTGAAGATATTTACTGTCACTTTAAGTTGTAAATTTTTCTATCTTCTATACCTATAATGCTTAGGTATAAAATCTTCTCATTCTGTCCTGGATTTCCTGCATGATTTGAGTTACAAACTTTTTGTATTTTGCATTTTCTCTGATTGTTGAGTCCATGCTTTCTCTGGTATCTTCAGCCCCTGAGATTCTTCTTTCTCCTGTATTCTGTTGCTGATGTTTGCATCTATGACTCCTGATTTCTTTACAATGTTTTCTATCTCCAGAGTTGTCTCCCTTTGTGATTTCTTTGTTGTTTCTACTTCCATATTTAGACTCTGGATGGTTTTGTTCAGTTCCTTCGCTTGTTTGTGTTTTCCTATAATTCTTTAAGGAGTTTTTGTGATTCCTCTTTAAGGGCTTCTACCTGTTGACCCATGTTTGCTTGTATTTCTTTAAGGAATTTTTGTGTTTCGTTTTTTGAGGGCTTCTTGTTGACTCATGTTCTCCTGTATTTCTTTAAGGGAATTATTTATGTCCTTCTTGAAGTCCTCTGTCAGCATCATGAGATGTGATTTTCAATCTAGATCTTGCCTTTGTGTTGTGTTAGGTGTATCCAGGATTGGCTGTTATGGGAGATCTAGATTTGGATGGTGCCATGTTGCCTTGGTTTCTGTTGGTAATGTTCTTGTGTTTGCCTTTTGCCATCTGGTTATCTCTGGTGTTAGCTGATCTTGCTGTCTCTGGCTGTGGCTTCTCTGTCCTGCAAGCCTGTGTATCTGTACTCCTGGGATTCCTGTTCTCTCTGTGCACACTGGTATGTAGGCACTCTTGGGAGACGAGCTCTCCTGTGGTGGTGTTTGTGTATGTAGCTCTGTGGTCCATGATCATCACCATGCTCCCAGGCCACTCCACACTCCTGCAGAGGGACCAAGTGCCCTGAGTGCAGTGGGCTCTTTATGATGCATCAGGAGACATTGTCTTCACTATAGCAGACCCAAAGTCCCTGAGTGCTTCTGGTTCTCAAATGCTCTGAGTGCAGCTGATTCTCTAGAATGTATCAGAAAATGGTGTTTTCACTATGGCAGACCTGGAAAGAGTCTGCCCTAGTAGAAATGACAGGCAGCAGTGGCACATATTATCCTTTTATCAGATGTAGGGTTGGTAAAGATCTTGTCCCATTCTGAAGGTTGTTGCTTTGTCCTATTGACTGTGTCCTTTGCCTTACAGATAACAGGAAGGTCATGAAGAAGGAATATCAATCTGCGGATGCTTCACTTCTATTTAGAAAAGAGAACAAAATAATCACAAGAGGTAGAGGGTGGGAGGGACTTTGAAGGAAGAGAGGAGGGAGAGAAAAAAAGATGGAGCAGGATCAGGTGTGGGAGGAGACTGGGGATGTGTAAAGAGGGTCAGGAAATTGAACGGAGGTCTGTACCAATGGCAGATGGGAACTTGGGGTAGCCAACAGGAAGTCCCAGAGCAAGGAAAGCAAGAGGCTCCCAGGACCCAATGGGGATGACTTTAGCTGAAATATCTAACAAAATATGGAGAGAGAAACTATAGAGACCATATCCAGAGGTTAGGCACAGCCCCTGGTTGAGGGATGGGGTCACTCACCATTCTTAAAATTTTAATGTACAATTACTCCTGTCTAAAGGAAATACAGGGACAAAGAATGGTACAGAGACTGAAGGAGAGGCCATCCATAGACTGCACCACCAGGGAATCCATCCCATATGCAGCCACCAAACTCATTCACTATTGTTGATGCCAACAAGTACTTGCTGATGGGAGCCTGATATGGCTCTCTCTGAGAGGCTCTGCCAGACCCTTACTGATACAGGCAAGGATGCTTGCAGCCAACCATCAGACTGAACATGGGGACCCCAGTGGAGGAGTTAGGGGAAGGATGAATAAGATGATGAGGTTTGCAACCCCATCGGAAGTACAACAATATCAACAAACCAGACCCCCCCCCCAGAGCTCTGAGGAATTAAACCACCAACCAAAGAATACACATGGAGAGACCATGGCTCCAGCTGTATTGGTAGCAGAGGATGGGATTATCTGGCAACAATGGGAAGGGAGGAATTTGGTCCTATGAAGGTTTGATGCCCCAGTATAGGAGAATGGTAGGGCATAGAGGCAGGAATGAGTGGTGAGTGGGGGAGAATCCTCATAGATGCAGGGGGAGGGAGGGTGGGATAGGGTTTTTTTTTTTAATTTACAGAAGTTTTTGCTTACCTGTATCATTCACCTACACGTGCCTATACATTCTTTTAGTTATTATGTTGTACAAACTTCATGGCAATCAAACTAACAGGAAAATGCAAGCACGTCTACACTACAGAACAATGTATTTATTCTGCCTTAAATTGTTTTATTGATTGAAAATACTCCCTGCTTATGATACATTTGTTGAGTGACTCCATGAAAGAAACATAGAGACTCCCACAGCATATGATATGTTCTTTGGAGAAATGGGGGGAATTTCTCTAATACCCTCATGTCAAAAAAAGAAAAAAAGGAATGAGTTGTTAAGAGGGCAATGAATATGAATTATATACATATACGGATACATATACATATATACATATATATATATATATATATATATATATATATATACACATACATATACATATACATATATATATATATATGTATATATTCATTGTTCCAGGATGGATAAAGAACAAATTATTAACCTGATTTCTACCTTGAAATTAAGTTATGCATCTGAAGTAATAACTTCACCTTGGTAGTAGGTTACACAACAATGTGACACAAATGTGACACAAGGGTATGCAGGAGTAAACTGGCCAAGTATTGGTATGTACACATGCATGTATGAAAGATAGAATTGTCTCAGAACCCTAAGAACCATACGAGAGTAAAAAGTGAACTTAAGACCAATACTATTAAGTTTTTTGGAGCATGGTGCACCTTTAATTAAGTTCATCAGTTCTTGGTATGGGTCTTTAATGTGTATTTATATTTTTCCAACAGTGATTTCCTTTGATGTGATATGTGGGCATTATCTTGAAAGGCTCTCGAATAAATTCTTTCTTGGTAAACATTTTAGGCCATAAACACAGAGGCAGAAAGCAACACTGGGGTGTTTCAGTCTTGGAGTAATTATTGCCATTCCTAGTGGAAATGAAAGCATGTCCTTTGATGCTATAACCTGTTTGTCACTGAGTGAGGTGACTCATATGGATAGCCTGAAGGATAAAGTGCCATAGAATTCTCACAGGGTGAATGGAAGTATCCTTGCACATATCTCTGGCTGATTAGAGTGTAATATTCTGTCATCATGTCAACAACAACAGTGTAAACACACACACACTCACACACACACAGGCACACACATGCAAACACATATGAGCACTGAATATATATATATATGTAACACACCATAGGTTGTACCATCCCACGACTTAGATCTTGGCAGAAACATCTCTTAATATGCTCTTCCCTTGGCTTTTTATCTTCTGGTTTTTACAGATGCGAACACCCATCTGGATCATTGCAGCCCCTTTTGGCCTAACAGAATCAGAACATGTACTGCAACATGATGGGTCTGTGGTCATTGGTGCATTTTTTCCTCTCATAGGTGACTCTGCTTCAAGTTTAAAAATAGATTGGAAAACATTACCTTTGGGCACATCTAATTATTTATGGTAAGTGATTTGTATCAACTCATTTTTAAATATTCGTTTGTCCTACTTTAAGTGTGGATTTGAACCTTATTCCAAAAATTTCTCCTCATGAGGTTTCCTTCATATATTCCCTTCCAAGATCCTCTGTTTAATTTTCTTTTCTTGATGACTCCTTATGTCCTCTCAAGTGAGAAGAGAAATATGTCATTACAGAGTTTTGTGTTTCATATTTGGTCATTGCAGTTTGATCACCTTTCACCATGCTGTCTGTAATTCCTCAAACTGTGAGCACATATTATGCCAGTCCTGTGCTACAAGGGATGTTGGCAGTAGCCTAACACAACACTTCAGAGAATCGCGGAGTTTCATTTGTGATTGTATTAGAGCAGGTAATACCTTTGTAATCTGTGACATCGTAATACCTCCTCAGGTTCTAGAGTGATCAGTGTTGTTTGTGTCAGCTGACACAGATTTGAATGCAGTGATGGCAGAATTAGGAATTTATCTCTCTTCACTTTTATTTTCTATCCTTACCATTTTGCAGAGTATTGAAAGCTAATATTTTTAATTCATATGATTTCAGATTTTTATCCATTACAACCTATTTAATTTATAAATTTCCACTATGCAATACTTGATTTCATGAATTTATTCATACAGGAATATTCTGAGGTTATGTCACTGAAGGCTCTTTCCTACACAGTCTAATATCTGCAGGAACAGCAGATCTAGACAAAGATTGCTTCAACTTCCTTGGTAATCTCAGACATAAATAGCAATGTACAATAATTTTTCAAGGAAATAAAGTGTATATTGTAGCATGCTGAAATTTCTATCAGGGTATATATAAAGTAAAGAACTGAAATAGAGAAACAAAGTACACACTCAACTCTGAATTCAACCTGGGGAAGGAAAACTATGCAATGAATGTCCTGCTTCTGGTTAGTTGCTGGAAAATTGCTGAATGTCTAAATGGATTTAGTCTAAGTAGAAACATTGCTAACACTTTGCTAGCAAATTGGTATGTTGATAAATTGTTAGGTCAAGACAGTGTAGAAGGGAAATGATTCAGAAATAAAACATCATTAGGTGAAGAAGACATCTTTTCATATTTTGAAATAAATTTTAATATTAAAGATGATCAGAGTAATCCAAAAGTTCACAACCAGCTGAAATATTTCATGTGGCTCTCTAAATGCCCCAGGTATATATCTTTTTTAACTTTGCAAGAACCATGGATGCACTTGATAAATCTTTTACACTGTTGTGCAGTTGCACCACATCAGGAACCACTTTGCACTATGCCCCATGTCTGTCCAGACAGTGTAGTGGGAGCAATCTCACTGCAAAAGCACATTTGCAGTAGAACAGCTCATCAAATGCTAACAAGTGGAAAATGACTTGTCAGATGATTTAACAAGATATGAAATAAGACAACAGAATTTGGGAAGTGTTTTCTTTTTTCATGTATGATAAATATATGTATAAAGTATAAATATATTAAATATATTTATATTCGCCTTATTTAATGTAATTTAAAATTATCTAGTTTTCTACAAGAAAGGGTATCTGAATATAAAGTATTCATATAAAGTAAATATAGAGTAAGATCTATTAAATTTCATTCATGCTTCTGATTAAATCTTTTATAATAGAGTGATGCTGTGCACAGTCATTTTGAAAAAGGATCTTTCTGATATTCTTCCTTTTCCGTTCCTATGTGCACAAGTGCAAGTGTCATGGTCACAATGAACACAATGATCATGTGCTTTAGAGTGGCTAGAATTATGAGCCTTAACACTGGAGTTTCAATATACGTGTGTGTAATTGAACTCATTTTCTGATTTTTTATTATTAATCCAATTTGCAATAGTTTAGTGGAAGGTATTTTTTTAATCAAAAAAAATATTTTGGTATCATAAACAGCAGGCAAGCATGAAAACCCCAAGCTGAAGTGTTTCCCAATAAAATGAAGTCTACATGTTTGATCCATTTAATATACTGGTGTTTAAATAACTAACTTTTTTCAGCAAAAATATTGCTAGTGATGCCTTCAGTTACAAGGATATTTGGTGGATTTCAAATTACCCAAAACATCCTAATCATTAAACCGTAGTATTTTTGGTGTAAGGTGATTTAAATTAACTAAATAACATGACAATAGTACTGTGGAAGTGAAAGTACATCGTAATAAACAAAAGAACAAGTTCTTTTGGTTTTTTTTTTGTTTTGTTTTTGTTTTTTATTTGTTGTTTTTGTTTTTTGGAGACAGGGCTTCTCTGTATAGCCCTGGCTGTCCTGGAACTCACTCAGTAGACCAGGCTGGCGTCGAACTCAGAAATCTGCCTGCCTCTGTCTCCCAGAGTTCTGGGATTACATGTGTGTGCAACCACCGCCTGGCAAAGAACAAGTTCTTTATACACACATGACACTAATATTTGTTACATTGGGGCTATTCTTGCATTGTCCCTTAATCCCTATTTCTTACTTGCTCTCTCCAAATCTGTACCTCAGAACTAATCCACTTGTCAGTGAGAACATGCCATGTTCATCTTCCTGGGTCTGGATAAGCTTGCTCTGGATAAATCTACTTCCAAATTCCATGATGCTCTATTAAAGAGTTGTGTACTATGGCAGTATGTAAACTTAACACATTTTTGTCTGTTCTTTGACTGAGGGATATCTAGATTGCTTCTGGTTTCTGGCTGTTATGCAGTAAGTTGCAAAGAACATGGTTGAGCAAATGTCCTTGGGCACAACTGTAGAATATTTTGATGTATGCTCAGAAGAGGTATGGCTGGCTATTGAGTTGCTGATGGACAAGGTCACTGTAGAAGTTTGCCATGAATGGAGGAGCAAGCACATCCTTTCCTTGAGGTCCTCACCAGTGTCAACTGTCACTTTTGTTTCTGATCTTAGCCAAGCAGACATGTGTAAGATGAAATCACGGAATCATTTTGATTTACATTTTTCTGTTGAATTTTGAACATTTATTTAAATGTTTCCCAGACACTTAAGATTTTTCTGTTGAAAATTCTGTTTAGATCTGTACTGCATTTTAATTGAAATATTTGATTTGTTGTTTTCTAGTCTCTTGAGTACTCTAAATATTTTGGATAATAGCTATCTGCAAGAAGTGGAATTGGTGAAAATCTTTCTGCATTCTGAAGACTGCTGTTTTGAACAACTGGTCTTTCCTTGGCCTTACCAAACCTTTTTTATTATCATTTTATTAGCTGTGATAATGTACAGCAACTGCATGATTGGTGTTCTGTTCAGAAAGTCTTTCCTCTTCAATGCATGCAACGGTTTGCCCTAATTTCTCTAGGATTAGATTCAGTATTTCTGGTCTAATGTTAATATCTTTGATCTATTTGGAATTTAGGTTTCTGCAAAACCTGGATGTGCAACTAGTTGCATTCTATAATCATTGACATCTAGTGAGACCACAACAATTCATGGAAAATACTTTCTTATTTACAATTGTATAATTTTTGGATTTTTATCTGAGATCAATTGTCCATAGGTGTATGGATTCCAATAAGGGTTTTTTCGTTTAATTCTATTAATAAACCTGTTTGATGGTTTTATTACGATTGCTGTGTAGTACAGTTTGATATCAGGGAAAGTAATACCTTGGGATTTTCTTTATTGTACATAATTGTTTTATCTACAGTGGGATTTTATTTCTATGTATGAAGTTACATATTCTTTTAAGTTTTGAAAAGTATTCTGTTGTAATTTTGATAATGATTAAGTTGAAACAGGAGATTTCTTTTGATTAGAAGGCCATTTTCATTATGTTGATCCTACTATTACATCAGCTCTTGAGATCTCTGTCCTCTGACATCTTCAATTTATTTTCAATGACTGAACATTTTTATTATACATGTTTTTAACTTGCTTGGTGTTTGTTACCACAAGATTTTTAAATAATTTGTGGCTGTTGTATAGAGTGGTTCACTAGCAATTTCTTCCTTGGTCTCCTTATTGATTCCATATAAGATGGTTATTGATAATATTTGGTTAGTTTAGTATATGTGACTTTGGACTCACTTATTTATATTATCATATCATCTGTGAATAGTGATATTTTGATAGCTTCCTTTTCAATTTGAATTCCCATAAACACCTTTTCTGTTTTATTGTTCAATCTACAACTTCAAATACTATATTAAATAGTTCTGGAGATAGTGGACAGCTTTGTCTTCTTCCTGATGTTTGAAGAATTGCTTTCTTCGATTTAGGCTTGGTGTAAACTGGCTTTCTTAAGTGTATGTCCCTTATACCACAGATCAGTAGAAAACTATTTATCTTTAAAGTTTCTCCATGTTTTCAAATGCTGTTTCAGCATTTAATGACATGATTATGCACTTTTTTCAGGTTTTTCATACCGTGGATTACATTGAAAGATTTGTATATATTTAACCATTTCTTCATCTCAGAGATGAGACCCGGTTGATCATAGTAGATGATGTTGTCAATGCCCTTTCAGTTCTTTGCAAGTCTTTTATTGAGTAGTTTCACCTACTTTCAGTAGAAATTTTTCTACAACAGGCTTTCTTACACTCTGTGGTGTTTGGTCATTAGAGTGTCAGTGGCATCATAAAATGAATTGGGCAATGTTCCTTTTGAATATATTTCTAGGAAGATTAGCATTAGTCTTTCTTTGAGAGTCTTGTTGAATTCTCCTCTAAAACCATCTGACCTTCAGTTTTTGTTGTTGTTGTTGCTTTGCTTTAATTGAATGATTTTAATGACTTCTTCTATATCCTTTGGGGCTACAGGTCAATTTGCTCTGCTTATCTGATTTTCATTTAACTGTGGTAAGTAGTATTTATGAAGAAAACTGTCCCTTTCTTTTACCTCTTTTACCAATTATGTGGAAGAAGGGTCTTTAAAGGAGGAACTAATGGTTATTTGAATTTCTTTGTTATCTTTGGTTGTTTGCCTCTTTTTCTTTCTGAATTTGTTAATTTGGGTACAGCTTTTGTGACTTTTAGTCAGTTTGGATAAACATTTTTTTTCATCCTGTTTGTTTTAGAGAATCAACTCTTGTTTAACTGATTGTTTTGTTCTTTCTGTTTCAGTTGTAATAATTTCAGCCATGTGTTTGACTATTTCCTACCATGCAATTATCTTGCATGAGTTTGCTTCTTTTTATTGTAGAATATTCTGGTGTGCTGTTAAGTTGAATGTAGAAGATCTCTCCAATTTCTTTATGAAAGTACATACTGCTTTAACATTTCCTCTTAGCACAACATCATTGAGTCCACAACTTTGATTATGATCTGTATTCATTTTCATTGAATAGCAACAAAGTTTTTAATTTCTTCCTTTATTTATACCTTGATCCAGTAGTTATTCTGAAAAGATATCTTCAGTGTCCATGAGTTACTATGCTATTTGTTGTTCTGTCATTGATGATAGCTTACAAGTGATGTCATTGTTGATAGCCTGTTAATTAGTATTTTCCTGATCAAATATAAAGGATTATTTCAATGTTTTCATGAGTTTAAATATACTTTGTTTTATAATTATGTGGTAATTTTCTAAGAGTGTTAGAGGAGGTGCTCAGAAGAAAGTATTTTCTTTTGTGTTTGGGCGAAATACTTTTTAGTTATCTGCTATGTCCATTTGGTTCATATTGTCTATTACATCTACAATTTCTATGTTTAGTTTTTGTCTGGTATGTCCAGACTATTGGTGAGCGTGGAATATTGAAATCTTGCACTACAAGGGTGTGAAGGATGATGGGATTTGAGCTTTAGTAATGTTTCTTTTCAAATATTGGTGCCCTTGAATTTGAGGCATAGTTGTTGAGAATTGAAGTATACTATTGGTAGATGTTTCCTTGGTAAGTATGAAGTCCACTTCCCCATCTCCTTTTGGCAATTTTAGCTGGAAGTCTATCTTGGTAGACGTGACCTTACTGATCTTCTTGGATATTGGTTTGGAAACACCTTCCAGGCCTTAATTCTGAGATAATTTTTTTTTATCTTTGATGTTGAGTAGTGTTTGTATTATGCAGCAAAGTAACATCTTGATTTTGTAGTCATTTTATTTGGTTGTGTTGTTTTTCAGGGAATTATGTCCATTGGTAATGAGAGACAATGATTAATGATTATTAACTCTTGTTATTTTATTTTAGGTATTGATGTTGGTGGTAGGGTGGAGTGTATGTTTGCTTTGCTGCTTTTGTTATGCTGGTATGAGATTATTTATTGCCTGAATTTTCAGGGCTACATTTGACTTCCTTTAGTTTGAATTTTTCTACAAGTTCATTCTGTACTTTGTCTTTCTCATGGTCTATCTCGTTTTCTTCATCTATTGTTAGTGAAGGTTTCACTGGGTAAAATACTATCCATGGATATCTGTGGTCTCTTGGAGTCTATATGAAATCTGCCTGGGCCCACATGGCTTTTAGAGTGTCTCTTAAGAATTCTGATGTAATTCTATTTGGTATGACTTTATATATTACTTTCCATTTTCTCTTTTAGTTTTAATCTTTTTTTGTATTTCTTCTTTTCGTTTGTGTACTTAGTGTTTTGATTATTATGTAGCAGGAATGTTTACTTAGCTTGTCTTTTTGGTATTTTGTAAGCTTCTTGCATGATTATAGGCAACTCTTTCTATAGGATATGACATTTTTATTCTAAGGCTTTGTTAAAATATCCTGGATTTCTGACATGGGGATTCTCTACTTCTCCTATTTCTATGTGTGTAAACTTGTTTTTTATATTGTCCAAGATTTTTCTGGATGTTTTGGGTCTGGAATTTTTTAAAATTTAACATTTTATTTGATGATATATCTATTTTATCTATGCTGTCTTCTTTTTTCTTATACAAATACATTATTTATCCTTTTTTGTTTATATTTATAATGAGAATTCCCTTCCCAGTTCCACTTCCACAAAGCTCCCAATCACATTGCCCCTCACCCCCTACTCTTTACCTCTAAGAGGGTGCTCCTCCACCCACTCACCCCGTACTGCCTCACCAGTCTAGCATCCCTTTACACAGAGAATCATGCCTCCTTACCCTCCCTTGATGTCAGAGAAGGCCATCCTCTTCTCCATATGTATCTGGAATCATGTCTTGGTTCATGTACAATTTTTGGTTGCTTGTTTAGTCCCTGGGAGGCCTGGATGGTCCAGTTACTTGATGTTGCTCTTCATATGGGGTTGCAATCCCCTTCAGCTCCTACAGTTCTTCCCCTTCTCTTCTATTGGGATCCCTGTGTTCAGTCCAGTAGTTGCCTGTTAGTTTCTCCATTAGTAATAATCAGTTGCTGGCATAACCTCTCAGAGAACAGTCATATCAGGCTCCTCCCAGCAAGCCCTTGACATCAACAATATTGTGGGTGTTTGCTTCTACAGGTAGGATGAATTCCTCTCATGGTGGCCTCTAGATGGCTTTTACTTCAGTCTCTCTTCCATTTTTGTCTCTCTCTTTCCTTTGGACAGGAATATTTCTGGGTTTAAAGTTTTGAATTACATGGGTGGCATCATGATTCAACTGGGGGTCATGACTCTCCACTGGAGGTTGTGTGTAGAGGTTTTGTATCTCTTTCTTGGATATTACTACTAAAGCCATCCCCATTGCATCCTGGGAGCCTCTCACTTTTCTGGAGTCTGGGACTGTCTTCTGGTTGCCCCAGTTTCGACATCTCCACTGCTACTTGTTTCTGTTTTATTTTCTGTCTTCTCCCCTGTCTCTTCTATTACCTGTTCATGCCCCTCCTTTTTGCCCTCCTGCTCCTCTATCCCTCTTTGGTTACTCCTGTTCTCTAACTCTGTTGGTTTGCTTTATAGTTCTTTAATTATGTTTAGGTATGGAATTGAATTCCGGATCTCTCCTATACTTTTAGCATGAGGGGGTGTTTTATTTTGTCAAAAGTTTTTCAGGATCCAATGAGAAGATCATGTGGGTTTTTGTTTGTTTGACATTGTTTATATAAAGGATTAAGTTGATGGATTTCCATATATTGAACCATCTCTGTAACCCTGAGATGAAGCAAAATTTATCATGGTGAATAATCATTTTGAAGTGTTCTTGGATTCATTTTGCTAGAATTCTATTGAATATTTTTACAGCAATATTCATAAGGGAAATTGTTAACTGTTCTGATGTTCTCTTTCTTTGTTGGGTCTTTGTGTGGTTTAGCATAAATGAGGCTTTACAAAGCATAAATGAGGCTTTGTAAAATGTATTGGGTAGTGTTCCTTCTGTTTTTATTTTGTGAAAGAGTTTGGGTTTATTGGTATTAAGACGTCTTTAATTCTGATCGAATTCTACCCTCAAATCTTCTGGCCCTGTGCATTTATTTATTAATTTATTTTTACTATTTTTTTATTGAGTATCTTCTTCATTTAGATTGCCAGTGGTAAAACCTTTCCCAATTTACCAACTCCCAAAAGCCCCCCTCCCCAAAGATTCCCTACACCTCCTCCCACCCCCTGCCTCCACATATATGCCCCTCTACCCGACACAGTCCCACCTTCCCCCCCCCACATTCCCCCTGTTCGTTTCCCTTTGTTGGGGCCTCTATTGAGCCTTTACATGACCAAAGACCACTCCTCTCACTGATGCCTAACAAGGTCTTCCTCTGACACATTTTTGGCTGGAACCATGTGTACCCCTTTGTTGATAGTTCAGTCCCTGGGAGTGTTGGGGTGTCTGGGTGTCCGAAGTCATTGTTCTTCCCAGGGG
Organism: Apodemus sylvaticus; assembly: GCF_947179515.1. Taxonomy (NCBI): domain Eukaryota; kingdom Metazoa; phylum Chordata; class Mammalia; order Rodentia; family Muridae; genus Apodemus; species Apodemus sylvaticus. Next base: position 62,232,830 of record NC_067491.1, on the reverse strand, counting down.
TCTATATACTCCTTCAGTCCTCCGGACCACCCTCCATATCCTCCGTTGGGGACCACAAGCCCAGTCTAATAATTGGTTGCTAGTTTCTGCCTCTGTATTTGTAAGGCTCTGGCAGGGCCCCTCTGGAGACAGCCATGGCATGCTCCTTTTGGTACATGCTTCTTGTCGTAGTATCAGGGTTTGGTGACTGTTTATAGGATGAATCTCCACGTAGGGCAGTCACTGGGTGGCCTTTACTTCAGACTCTGCTCCACACATTGCCTCCCTTATTGCTCCTGTGAGTATTATGGATACAGAAACTGTGGTATATATACACAATGGAATACTATTCAGCTATTAAAAACAGTGAATTCATGAAATTCTTAGGCAAATGGATGGAACTGGAAAGTGTCACCCTGAGTGAGGTAACCTAGTCACAAATGAATGCACATGGTATACACTCACTAATAAGCGGATGCTAGTCCAAAAGCTCAAAATAAACAATTTACAATTTACCCAGAACAGGAAGCTCAAGAAGAAGGAGGACTTAAGTGAGGGTGCTATGGTTCCTCTGAGAAAGGGACTTCCAATTTTGTTGAGTATAGTCTATGGTATTAGGACCTGATAATTTCTTTAAATTTCCTCCATCTCTGTTGCTATGTCTCCCTTTTCATTTATGACATTGTTAATTTGGATACTCTCTCTGTGTTGTCTAATTAGTTTGGCTAAGTATTTCCACTATCTTGTTGATAAAGAAACAACAACTGCTTTTGCTGATTCTTTATATAGTTCTTTTTGTTTCTACTTGGTTGATTTCATCCTCGAGTTTGATTATTTCCAGCTGTCTACTCCTCTTTGGTGTATTTGCTTATTTCTGTAAGAGAGCTTTCAGGTGTGCTGTTAAACTGCTAGTGTATGCTCCCTCCAGTTACTTTTTGGAGGCACTCAGAGCTATGAGCTTTCCTCTTAGCACTGCTTTCACTGTGCCCCATAAGTTTGGGTATGTTGTGTCTTTCATTTTCATTGAATTCTAAAAGTCTTTCATTTCCTTCTTTATTTCTTTCCTGACCAAGTTAACATTGAGGAGATAGATGTTCAACTTCCATGTGTACACGGACTTCCTGTTTTTGTAGTTATCGAAGATCAGCCTCATTCGGTGGTGGTCTGATAGAATACATGGGATTAACTAAAAATTCTTGGATCTGTTGATGTTTATTTTGTGTCCAAATTATATGGTAGATAATTTGAGAAGGTACCATGGTGAGAAGAAGGTTTATTATTTTGCTTTAGGGTTAAATCATCTGTAATTAGCAGTTAAATCCATCTGTTTCATAAATTCTGTTAGTTTCACTGTGTCTCTCTCTTTAGTTTCTGTATCCATGATATGACCATTGGTTAGATTGAAATATTAAAGTGACCCACTGTTATTGTGAGGTTCACTGTGTGCTTTGAACTTTAATAAAATTTCTATTATGAATGTGGGTGCCCTTGCAATTGTAGCACAGATGTTCAGAATTGAGAGCTCTCCTTGGAATATTTTTCATATGTTGAGTACGAAGTGTCCTTCCTTATCTTTTTTGAAAACTTTTGGTTGTAAGTAGATTTTATTCAATATTGGAATCGCTACTCCAGCTTCTTTCCTGAGATCATTTGCTTTGAAAATTGTTTTCCAGCCCTTTACCCTGAGGTAGTTTCTGTTTTTGACTGTGAGCTTTGCTTCCTGTATGCAGCAAAATGCTGTATCCTGTTCACATATCCAGTCTGTTAGTCTATATCTTTTTATTGGGAAATTGAGTCTATTGATATTAAGAGATGTTAGGAAATAGTGATTGTTGTTTCCTGTTATTTTTGTTGTAAAAGATGAAATTATGTTCTTTTCTTTTGGGTATCTTCTTTGGGGTTCCTTGAAAGAAGATTACTTTCTTCTGTTTCTAGGGTATAGTTTCCCTCCTCCTGTTGGAATTTTCCATTTGTTACCCTTTGCAGGGCTGAATTTGTAGAAAGATAGTAGCCTGGGCTGGCATTTGTCTTCTCTTAGGGTTTGTATGATATCTGCTGAGGATCTTCTAGCTCTCATAGTTTCTGTTTAGAAGTCTGGTGTAATCCTGATAGGTCTGCCTTTATATGTTACCTGACCTTTTAAACTTACCGATTTTAATATTCTTTATTTGTTTTGTGCATTTTGTGTTTTGACTATTATGTAATGGGAGGAATTTCTGTTCTGGTTCAGTCTGTTTGGAGTTCTGTAGGCTTCTTATATATTCATGGGCATCTCTTTCTTTAGGTTATGGAAGTTTTGTTCTATAATTTTATTGAAGATATTTACTTGCCCTCTCTGTCGGGAATCTTTGTTCTATTCTATACCTATTATCCTTAGGTTTTGTCTTTTCATTGTGTCTTGGATTCCCAGGATGTTTTGAGTTAGGAACTTTTTTCATTTTGGGGTTTCTTTGATTGTTGTGTCAATATTTTCTATGGTGTCTTCTGCACCTTAGATTCTCTCTTCTATCTTTTGTATTCTGTTGGAGCTGCTTGCATCTATGAGTCCTGATCTCTCTCCTAGTTTTTCTATCTTCAGTGTTGTCTCCTTTTGTTTCCTTTGTTGTTTCTATTTCCATTTTTAATCATGGATGGTTTTGTTCAGTTCCTTAACCTATTTGGTTGTGTTTTCCTATAATTCTTTAAGGTATTTTTGTGTTTCCTCTTTAACACTTTCTACCTGTTTTCCTGCATTTTCCTGTATTTCTTTTTTTTTTTTTATTTGATATAATTTATTTACATTTCAAATGATTTCCCCTTTTCTAGCCCCCCCCCACTCCCCGAAAGTCCCGTAAGCCCCCTTCTCTTCCCCTGTCCTCCCTCCCACCCCTTCCCAGTTCCCCGTTCTGGTTTTGCCAAATACTGTTTCACTGAGTCTTTCCAGAACCAGGGACCACTCCTGCTTTCTTCTTGTATCTCATTTGATGTGTGGATTATGTTTTGGGTATTCCAGTTTTCTAGGTTAATAACCACTTATTAGTGAGTGCATACCATGATTCACCTTTTGAGTCTGGGTTACCTCACTTAGTATGATGTTCTCTAGCTCCATCCATTTGCCTAAGAATTTCATGAATTCATTGTTTCTAGTGGCTGAATAGTACTCCATTGTGTAGATATACCACATTTTTTGTATCCACTCTTCTGTTGAGGGATACCTGGGTTCTTTCCAGCATCTGGCAATTATAAATAGGGCTGCTATGAACATAGTAGAGCATGTATCCTTATTACATGGTGGGGAATCCTCTGGGTATATGCCCAGGAGTGGTATAGCAGGATCTTCTGGAAGTGAGGTGCCCAGTTTTCGGAGGAACCGCCAGACTGCTTTCCAGAGTGGTTGTACCAATTTGCAACCCCACCAGCAGTGGAGGAGTGTTCCTCTTTCTCCGCACCCTCTCCAACACCTGCTGTCTCCTGAATTTTTAATCTTAGCCATTCTGACTGGTGTAAGATGAAATCTTAGGGTTGTTTTGATTTGCATTTCCCTAATGACTAATGAAGTGGAGCATTTTTTAAGATGCTTCTCCGCCATCCGAAGTTCTTCAGGTGAGAATTCTTTGTTTAACTCTGTACCCCATTTTTTAATAGGGTTGTTCGGTTTTCTGGAGTCTAACTTCTTGAGTTCTTTATATATATTGGATATTAGCCCTCTATCTGATGTAGGATTGGTGAAGATCTTTTCCCAATTTGTTGGTTGCCGATCTGTCCTCTTGATGGTGTCCTTTGCCTTACAGAAACTCTGTAACCTTATGAGGTCCCATTTGTCAATTCTTGCTCTTAGAGCATACGCTATTGGTGTTCTGTTCAGAAACTTTCTCCCTGTACCGATGTCCTCAAGGGTCTTCCCCAGTTTCTTTTCTATTAGCTTCAGAGTGTCTGGCTTTATGTGGAGGTCCTTGATCCATTTGGATTTGAGCTTAGTACAAGGAGACAAGGATGGATCAATTCGCATTCTTCTGCATGCTGACCTCCAGTTGAACCAGCACCATTTGTTGAAAAGGCTATCTTTTTTCCATTGGATGTTTTCAGCCTCTTTGTCGAGGATCAAGTGGCCATAGGTGTGTGGGTTCATTTCTGGATCTTCAATCCTGTTCTTTAAGGGAGTTATTTATGTACTTACAGTCCTCTATCATTATCATGAGATTTGATTTTAAATGAGAGCCTTGATTTCTGGTTTGTTGGTGTATCCAGGGCTTGCTGTGGTGGGAGATGTGGGTTATCCTGATGACAAGTAGCCTTGGTTTCTGTTGTTTATGTTCTTCCCCTTGGCTCTTGCCATCTAGTTATCTCTGGTGTTAGTTGGTATTCTTGTCCCTGATTGTGGCTTGTCCCTTCTGCAAGTCTGCGTGTCAGCACTCCTTTGATATCAGTTCTCTCTGGGAGGAATTCTCTCTGTGGCCCATGGTTAACTCTGGGCAGTGACTGAAACCCAAGCGATTCTATCTCACACTTCTCCTTGATTCCTGCGATCTGAGGACTCTGGTCAGGTCCCTCAGAGCAGATTGGTAGTCTTATCACTGCTCATAGGTTTGTCATCACTACTTGGAGACTAACTCTCTACTGGCAGTATTTTGGCATAGAGAGCTGGTGCACAGGTTCAGCTCTGGGATAGAAACCAGAAGTGAAACTAGATGTTGTTTGTGGGCAGGGAAAATATCCTGTCAATGTTGCAGCTTCAGAGCTTATGTGGGCTTCTATGAGTGCTCATCAGTGAGGAAAAGCAGAAATCACCAAATCACTTGAGGCTAGGCGTTCATATGTTATTCTGACCTCCAGACCTGACTGTCCTCTTTAGCAGTGAAGTCCTACTATGTTGACTCCTTTCTTTCTCCTGTATTTCAGAATCATTTAGTGGAGAGCATCTAACTTAGCCAAAAGGTCAAGAAGCGATAACTTAGGTACTTTTAACAATATTTGTGACTTCACAGTGAAATTTTTCTACTTTTTCATTTTCTTTGAGATAGGGTTAATGTATATCCAGGGTTGTCTGGAAGCAAGATATAGACAGACTCATATGGAATTTACAGATAGGCCTGCTTCTGCATGTTTAATAAGGTTGTATGTAGTAGACTCATGCACCCACCAGTGATATAGATAATGACAGATGCTTTTCAATATTTCAAGGCATAGGAGTTTTAGGTGAGCAGATTACCAGAAAACTTTGAAACTCTCCACTGTAATACCTGCCACTATGTCCTGGATGTGGTCCACTTTACTTCTCTGCTCATCTTCAGGTCCATCCAAAAACCACAGTGTCCTGCTAGCAAGACTCCCACCTTTGATTTCTGCTTTGAAGTATCCCTATATCTCCTGGAAGTTTTGCTATTCACTTTCTTCCCAGCTATTGGTAATCAGATATATCTTACGTCCTACAGGCAAGTGAGGAAGGATGAATGTTCACAAAATATCAGGCCACTGATGGTCTGTAGAAATAGCAAAACCAAGAACTGACAACTAAGCCAGTGCTTTACTCCCTGAAAGATTAGAATTCAGCAATCCAATAATAGTGACAAAACATCACACAATGTGCGCCAACATAGAAACTTGCCACCAATCTTGATCCTTTTCCTAGTTTTCTTTCTTTCTTTCTTTCTTTCTTTCTTTCTTTCTTTCTTTCTTTCTTTCTCTCTCTCTTTCTTTCTTTCTTTCTTCTTTTTTTTGGATTTGGTTTTTTTTGAGACCAGGTTTCTCTGTTCCCTGAGACAGAGTTCCTTGGCTGTCCTGGAACTCACCCTGTAGACCAGGCTGGCCACAAACTCAGAAATCTGCCTGCCTCTGCCTCCTAGAGTGCTGGGATTACAGGCGTGTGCCACTGCCACCCAGCTCCTAGTTTTCTTAAGGAGATGAGTCTGGGATAGAAGAAAAAGCCAGAAACCTAGTAAGCTTGAGTATGTCTGAGACCCTGGCACCCTGGTACCCAGGAACCCACCAGAGATTGTAGGCATCTCCTAACTCCCTACTACATTCCTGAATTGGATACTTGCCATATTTTCCACATAAGGACATAAGACATGTGATCACATACCACAAAACATAGTTTTCCATGCAAATGAGGTACCTAGTGGCTCTGAGGGTTTACACAATATGATTCCCTTTCTAGCCATTCCATCTTGCAATAGTTATTTAATCTCTGGCCCACACAGAGAAGGTTGCATCCATCTATTTTCCAGGATAAACCAAAAATGAACAGGTTTTTCAAAAGCCAAATCTTGCCACAGATAGACTGAATTCACAAAGTGAGCTCTTTCATAATAGTATATCACATGAATCTGGTGGTTCATGAAAAATAAACTATTTTTCATGGTTTGGCATACTGGAAGATAAGTACAGTGGATAATTTGTGAAGAAATATATTTCATTCTACGACGGAATTATGTTATATTTCCACATCTGGAAGTCAGAGAAAGCAAACTCTCTTGGATATATAATTAATAAGTTTTGCTCTTCAGCATATCATTTGAAATGAAGAATTTGTTGAAGGACTGTGTGTTCTAAGCAAACACAAGCTTTCAGAATATAAAAGCCATTGCTTTAAAGTTATAGGTATAATAGTTATGAGTTCCCAATATGAATGCTGTGATACTTCTATGCAGGATGGATATACGAAACTACCAACTTGTTTTGGCCATGTTATTTGCCATCAATGAAATCAACTTGAACCCTCATGTTTTACCAAACACGTCTCTGGGACTTGAGATATATAGTCTCTCAGATACTGAAAGGAACATTCTGAAGAGTGTATTCTATTGGCTCACAGGTTTGAGCATATTTATCCCTAATTACTATTGTAGAAAAAAGTGGAAATCGGCTGCTACACTTACTGGAATATCATGGAAATCATCTGAAATCATTGGGACATTGTTGGGTCTTTACAAATTTCCTCAGGTGAGTGCACATGATGTGAGTGGTGGGAAGCCAGCTTTCTTTTCTCAGAATTAGCTGTTTGCAAAATGTAAAGGAGAGATTTTGATTAATTGGCATTAAAGAGCAAATAGAAAGACAAGTACGGACACAGTCTGTTATTTTTTTTTTTTTTTTACTTTGATGTAGAGTAAGGAGGGTGAACAGTACACAAGGCAATTTAAAACTTTGATACTTTTAATAATTTTTCGGGAAACACTCAGGAGATGAGATGTGACATTAAGAACTATTGAGCAGAGTATCAACTTTATAACTTAAATCGGGTTTTTAAGACTAAGACTATTTAAATGACATTTATTGTTCTCCTTTTTAAAATACTGATTTCCTTTCATCTTACTGTTGGGCCTTTTGATCATGCAGAGATTGACACAAATCATTTTACATCTGTGTACCAGGTAGCCCCCAAAGACACGGCTCTGTTCTGTGGTATTGCCTCTTTGATGCTTCATTTCAGCTGGACCTGGGTGGGACTGCTCATCACAGATGACCACAAAGGTTCTCAGTTTGCATCAGATTTTAGAATGGAGATGGAAAAGAACAAAGCCTGCATAGCTTTTGTGGAAACAGTATCGTTTGTGGGAGAACCAATATATTATTTGCTAAGATATGATCAGATGCGTACTATAGAGTCATCTGCAGATGTGATTGTAATTTATGAACACAATAATTTCCTATTAACTATAATAGTAAATATCCATAGAAAGTACACAATGAATAAAATCTGGATTATGAATAAAAAATGGATTAGCCCAAGTATTCATCCATATACACTGTCACATTTATCCCATGGGGCTCTCACTTTTTCACCCCATCATGGGGAGATTGTTGGTTTCATAAAATTTATGCAGGAAGCCAATCCTGTTAAGTACCCAGAAGATACTTTTCTTCTTATCTTGTGGATGATTTTTTTCAATTGCTCAAGATTGCATTCTGCACGTAAAATCATTGAAAACTGTGTGCCCAATGCCTCTTTGGGATTGTTGCCAAGGAGTCTTTTTGAAATGGTCATGACTGAAGAGAGTTACAATGTGTACAATGCTGTGTATGCAGTGGCCCACAGTCTCCATGAGAAGAATCTCAATCAAATACAAGTTCAACCACAGGCAAATATTGATAGGACTCTGTTATCCCCGTGGCAGGTAATGTGCCTTTCTTTGTATTTTAAATTCACCAATAGATGCCTGAAAAGCTCTCAAACTAGTAATACTATATTATTTTTCCATTCAATAACCCATAAGACATAGTGCATATTTCAGTGCTTAGATATCAATATATGATAAGTGGCCTGTAGAAGATTCTGTTCAACAGACTAATTCTTCTTTTTTGTAGAAATAGCAGAGATAGCTGGGCATGGTGGCACATGCCTGTAATCCCAGCACTTGGGAGGCAGAAGTAGGCAGATTTCTGAGTTCGAGACCAGCTTGGTCTACAGAGTGAGTTCCAGGACAGCTAGGACTACACAGAGAAACCCTGTCTTGATAAAGAACCAAAACCCCCAAGCAAACAAAAAAAAATAGCAGAGATATTTGTCTTGATAATTTCTCAGTAGAAAAACCAAGACTTTCATTAATGTGCCGATCCCTGAGGAATCTTCATGTCTTAGAGTTGGGAATACCCAGGGGATGCTCCACCATCTCAGAGAAGTTGATGGGGGTTGGGTGGTGAGATGGATTAGTCTAAAAAGAGGAACTGCAATCAGGATGGAACTGAATAATTACATTGAAAAGCATACAAAACCTATAAAAAAGGAAATGTAGATCCAAATTCTAGAGTAGATTTAGAAAGTAGAATGGGAATTGCCAAGAAAATGTGATTATAGGGTAAAGGCAATGAAAATGTTGTTTAGAGGATACCCCACTTTAGATAAATAAGAATAATTTGGTGTTTCACAGCATGACATACAGTTAGTTGTGATGGGTAGTCATAGTTGTCAATGTGACTGTATCTGCAATCCAAATCCAAGTGCCAAGCTGCTGGGTCTCCTGGGGTTACCCTGTTAAGCTGTCTTGAGAGGCATGTGTCAGGCGACTTTTGGGCATTAGGTCATTGGATCTAGGGAAATGTTGTGTGACTTTTTATTCATAGGAACTATAAGCACTCTTTAAGTCAGTGAAGCATACAGGACAACTGTGTATCTTTGGGTTTCATAGAAGTCAACATACATGTAAATCATGGCTACCAATTCATGTTAAGCTATGCTTTCTAGTTTGAAAACTGCCATTGTATTCTATGTTGCTAAGTTTATAAAACATTTGATTGTTTGAAATGCATGTTCTCATTCTTGCAAATAAACCAGAACAAAAAGAAAAAAGAAAGAAGAAAAAAAATCCAGGTTTTCAAGTTCATTTTACACAAAATATATACAAAATTCCTGTATGCCATTAGCATAAGTATGTGCTCTAAATCAGCCCACTCCTACTCTCCACCAAACACAAATAACCTCATCTTAAACATTGAGGCTGTGAAAATGTCCGGAAATATAAGGATATACCTAGTTTTTCAAAGAAGTTGAGATCTGTTCACTCCATAGTCCTTGAACATTTAGTAGTACTTGGAAGAGTAATAAGATAGTTTTTTTTTTCAACCATGGCAAAGTAATATGCTCTTTTGTACCATTTTATAGATTCTTGGAATTATATTTTATTCTATTAGATAATAGTGATAGAAATGAAGTAGTTTCAATCTTTTGAAAAGGGATAAAAAGTTGTGACTTGTTTGCTGTATTATCTTTGATCATTTGGTACTTCTTGGCCTGGCATTTTCTATGCAAACTGACATTTAAGAAATAAATTATATTTATTTTCTCCTAAGGTTTCTTTTGTTGTGTTCAATCCCATAGGTAATTAATTAAAACAGTGTTAACATCATACCTTATTGTCAGGAAATAACTCCTTATTCATAATTAAATTATAAATCCATAACTTCAACTTCATCATACGATTTCTCATATCTTTCAGCTTCACCCTTTTCTGAAGACTATTCAATTCAAAAACTATGTTGGTGACCCTGTGGTTCTGGACTGGAAAAGGATGGCTGATCCAGAGTATGATATTCACAACGTTTGGAACTTTCCATCAGGTCTTTCACTATTGGTGAAAGTGGGTACATTTGTTCCTAGTGCTTCCAAGGGGGAACAGCTGATGATATCTGAATACATGATTAACTGGCCCATAGGATTTACAGAGGTGTGTTTCTAAGTAAATCTTATATGCTTCTTGATGTAGTAAATCTTGGTTGTTAATAATTACCCCATCAATACACTCATAACTATTATTATTAAGAGTTTTACTGATCGCTCATTCTTGTGGAAGTGTTTTAAATATTTTTAAAATATCTAATTATTTTGACCTTTAAAGAAAGGTTATCAGTTAGTACTTTCTGATATCATTGTAACATAAGAGATATCAGGCTGTTTACATTAACTTCTAGAGTCCAAGGTAAATTTTTTTCAAAATAACACAAATTGAACTTCCCTGAGGAGAGGAATCTTAGTATAGATAGTATTTCTGATCTTCTTTCATCAAGGAAAACCTGTCGAGTATTATCATAAAACATGGTAGTATGAGGGACCATTACTATGGGAGATATTTCCCTAATTTATTAAAAAAATGGGATTAGAAAGAAATTAGTGAAAAAAACACCCTTACCAATAATAACCACAAATAATGTAAACTATTTTGATGTATCTCTAACCAAGGAAATCAAAGACGTGTATGAAAACAAATTCAAGTCCTTGAAGAAATAAATTGAAGAAGATGTGAGAAGATGGAAACCTCTTTCATCCTCATGGATGAATTTGATTAATCTAGTGAAAATTGGAAATTTAGAGTGTTACCTAAATTTTACAAATTTAATAAAGGAATCTACAGATACAGTGTAATTCCTATGAAAATTCTCACACAATTATTTACAGACCTTCAAAGAGCAATTCTCAACTTCATATGGAAAAAACAAGAACCAAGGATAGCTAAATGAACCTGAACAATAAAAGAACTTTGGGAGAAATCACCATCCTTGCCCTCAAAATGTAATACTGAGCAATGGTATAAAACCTTTATAGTTTCCTATAAAATGAAAGTAGTTGATCAGTGGAATGAAATCAGCTCCCTGTAGTACATTTACGGACACTTGATTTTTGACAGAAGCCAAACCTTACAATGGAAAAAGAAAGAAAGCATCTTCAACAAATGATATCTCTCCTACTGAATATATGCTTATAGAAGAAGGCAAATAGACCAATATTTAACACTCTGAAGACACCCAAGACCAAGTGCATCAAAAACCTTAACATATTCAAAAGATATGGAGAGAGGGGGCAGCCTTGTCTAGTCCCTGATTTTAGTGGGATTGCCTCAAGTTTCTCTCCATTTAGTTTGATGTTGGCTACCGGTTTGCTGTATATTGCTTTTACTATGTTTAGATATGGGCCTTGTATTCCTGTCTTTTCTAAGATTTTTAGCATGAAAGGATGCTGAATTTTGTCAAATGCTTTTTCAGCATCTAATGAAATGATCATGTGGTTTTTTTTCTTTGAGTTTGTTTATGTAGTGGATAGCATTTATAGATTTCCGTATATTGAACCATCCCTGCATCCCTGGGATGAAGCCTACTTGATCATGGTGGATGATCGTTTTGATGTGTTCTTGGATTCAGTGGGCAAGAATTTTATTTAGTATTTTTGCATCAATGTTCATAAGGGAGATTGGCCTGAAATTCTCTTTCTTAGTTGGGTCTTTGTGTGGTTTTGGTATCAGCGTAATAGTGGCTTCGAAGAAGGAGTTTGGTAGTGTTCTTTCTGTTTCTATTTGGTGGAAGAGTTTGAAGAGTATTGGTGTTAAGTCTTCTTTGAAGGTCTGATAGAATTCTGCACTGAAACCATCTGGTCCTGTGCTTTTATTGGTTGGAAGCCTATCTATGACCCCTTCTATTTCTTTAGGGGTTATGGGTCTGTTTAGATGGTCTATTTGATCCTGGTTTAATTTTGGTAACTGGTATCTGTCTAAGAAAATGTCCATTTCCTCCAGATTCTCCAGTTGTGTTGAGTACAGGTTTTTGTAGTAGGATCTGATGATTTTTTGAATTTCCTCGGTTTCTGTTGTGATATCTCCGTTTTCATTTCTAATTTTGTTAATTTAGATACTTTCTCTGTGCCCTTTGGCTAGTCTGGCTAAGGGTTTATCTATCTTGTTGATTTTTTCAAAGAACCAGCTTTTGGTCTTGTTGATTCTTTGTATGGTTCTTGTGGTTTCTACTTGATTGATTTCGGCCCTGAGTTTGATGATTTCCTGTCTTCTCCTCCTCCTGGGTGAATTAGCTTCTTCTTGTTCCAGGGTTTTCAGTTGTTCCGTTAATCTTCACCTCACACCAGTCAGAATGACTAAGGTCAAAAACTCAGGAGACAGCAGGTGTTGGTGAGGATGTGGAGAAAGAGGAACACTCCTCCACTGCTGGTGGGATTGCAAGATGGTGCAACCACTTTAGAAATCAGTCTGGCGGTTCCTCAGAAAACTGGGCATGTCACTTCCTGAGGACTCTGTTATACCACTACTGGGCATATATCCAGAGGATTCTTCAGCATGCAATAAGGACACATGCTCGACTATGTTGATAGCAGCCCTATTTGTAGTAGCCAGAAGCTGGAAAGAGCCTAGATGTCCTTCAACGGAGGAATGGATACTAAAAATGTGGTATATTTTCACAATGGAGTACTATTCAGCCATTAGAAACAATGAATTCATGAAATTCTTAGACAAATGGATGGAGATGGAGAACATCATACTAAGTGAGGTAACCCAGTCTCAAAAGATCAATCATGGTATGCACTCACAGATAAGTGGATGTTAGCCTAGAAACTTTGAATACTCAGGACATAATCCACAAATTAAATGATGTCCAAAAAGAATGGAGGAGTGGGCTTGGTTCTGGAAAGACTCAGTGCAAGAGTATAGGAGAATTCCAGAACAGGGAAGTGGGAAGGGGTAGATGGAAGAATAGGGGGACAGAAGAGGGCTTATGGGACTTGCGGGGAGTGGGGACCCAGAAAAGGGGAAATCATTTGCAATGTAAATAAAATAAATAAATAAATAAAAACAAACCTTAACATAATACCAAGATACACAGAGTCTAATAGAAGAGAAAGTGTGAAATAGCTTTGAACCCATTGGCAGAGAAGACAATTTCCTGGACGGATCATGAAACCATTGATAACTGAACCTGAAATGCTTCCATAAGGCAAAGGACATTATCAATAGGACAAAAGTAGCAGCTGATAGACTGTGAAAAGATCTTCATTAACATTACATTCAGTAGAAGTCTAATATTCTAAATAATGAGTAATTCAAGAAATTAGATTCCTTATTTTGAAAAGCTAATAACAAAATTTTTAAAATGTGGTAAAGAACTAAATAGAGAATTCTCAAAAGAGGAGCCTTGAATGTCTTAGAAGCAGTTAAAGAAATGTTCAACAACCATAGTCATCAGGGAAATGCAAGTGAAAATGACCCTGAGAAATCATCTTACACCAATCAAAATGGCTAAAATAAAAAGAAATACTCAAGAGATAGCATATGGTAGTAAGGATATAGATAAAGGGCAGCACTCCTCTCTTTCTGGTGTGATTGCAAACTTGTACAATCACACAGGAAAACAATCTGGCATTTTCTCAGAAAACTTGAAATAGTACTACGTGAAGAAGTGTATATATACTGCTTCTGGGCATATAACCAAAACTGCTCTACCATGTCAGAAAGACACTTGCTCTACTATCTTTATAGCATCCTTATCCATAATAGCCAGAAACTGGAAACAACGCAGATAGGCCTCAATAGAAAAACAGATTCAGAAAATGTGGTTCATTTACATAGTGGTCTACTATTCAGCTATTAAAACACTTGGCCATTATAAATTTTCAAGGAAAACGGATGGAACTAGAAAATATCCTCCTCAATAAGGTAACCCAGACCCAAAAGGCATGCACTGTATTTGCTCACTCTTGAGAGGACATTAGTCATAAAGTACATGATAGCTCTGATTCAGTCCACAGATCCAGTGAAGCTAAATAAAGCAGGATACTGAAGGATGCATACTTGAATCTCACTTAGAAGTGGTTTTTAAATAGTCATAATTGGTAGATGGAGGAAGGACTTGGGTGTGAGAGGGAAGGTGGTAGGGAATGGTGGTCTCAGTATCAGGTGTTGGGAGAATTAGAAGAATGAAAGGCAATCTGTAGCTGCCAGCAGTGGAGGGTTTGGGGGAATCACAAGAAGTGTCAGAAACATGGCTTTAGGAAGGGTACCAGTAGAAAATTCAGGTGATCATAGCTGAGAAAAATAGCCGTGGAGATATAGTACATGAAGAGGACAAACAACTCCTATAGCCATGCTGGTCCTGCCTTGGGGGGATAAGGACAACAACACAGACACAAAAATTTTGACCCCAAATCTGTCCTATTTAAAAGAAATGCAAGGATGGAAGAGAGATTGATAGAATGGCCAAACAATAATTGGCCCAATTTGAGATCCATCCTGGGGCAATACTCAATCCCTGAAACAGTTAATGATATTTTGTTATGCTTGCAGAAAAAGACCTAGCACAAGTGTCGTCCAAGATGCTTCACCCAACAGTAGACAGACACAGATGAAGAGATCCACAGCCTAACACTGGACAGAGCTAAGGGTCTCTTATGGAAGGATTGAGGATAGTTTAGGAACTGCACAGGAAGACCAAGAGTCTAGTAACCTCAACCCTTGGGGGCTCTGACAAAATAATCCACCAATCAAAGGTCATACATGAGATAGACATAGTCTCAACACCCTCAAAATATGTAGTAGATGTGCAGCTCAAACTCCATGTTTGTTCCAAAAAGCTGAAGTGGGGGCTGTCCTTAAGCTATCTGTGGGACTCACTCCAAAACTTAGCTGCCTTCCTTGGCCAGAGTGGGAGAGTATGAAGCTAATCCTGTAGAGACATGATGTGGCAGAGTGGCAGTAAATCCAGGGGGCCCACACCCTCTCAGCACAGCAGGCCAGGGGGGAGGAGTGTTAGGGTGTGGACTAGGAGAGGTAGCATCCTGTATGTGAAATTAATAAAACAATTAGTGAAAAAATAATCGCAATGACACATAAAATGGAGTGGTGTCAGGTGGTCCTAAGTTGTTTAAGAATCATGGGTGAGAAACCCATGATTAGCAGGATAGTAAACAGAAATACTGCATGTTCTCCATTTCTATTAATTTTCCAGTTTCCTGCTTTAACTCCTGTCCTTATTTCCATTGATGAGGTCTGTCCTCAGTTTATTATTGGCACGGTGTTTGATCACAATAGAAACCACAACTAAGACAACTAGAAAGGCAGTCACAGTCAGTTTTCTGGCGGCCTTTGCTTTTAAGCCTTTGGCAGACACACAACAAACTGAGAGGATGTCCCTTTATTCTTAAGTCTCATCTTGGAAAAATGGCAACAAAACCAATGCGAGGAAAGTAGGATTGTCTTCAGAACATCGCAGTTGGAGGGTGAAGTTCATCATGGCAGGGAATCAGGACAGCAGTGATGTGAGGAAATTGGGCAGATTCTGTCCACATTCAGAAGGATGAAGGCGATCGCTGTTGCTGGCCAAACTTCATTTCCACTTTTCATTCAATAGCACGTTTGTACGTTTTTAAATATAAAATTTAATTAATACACCTTCCATTATAAAATATGTACTTGGGCACTGATTAGGAGCTAAGCATTTTGTATCTTGTATTAAATATTTTTCAGATTCCTCGGTCTGTTTGCAGTGAGAGCTGCAGCCCTGGATTCAGGAAAGTTGTTCTGGAGGGAAGGCCTACCTGTTGCTTTGACTGCAGTCCTTGCCCAGACAATGAGATTTCCAATGAGACAGGTGAAGGACAAGTCGATTAGAGGATTTTACATCCTCCCTATGGCGCACTGACAAAACTAAGTAATGAAAAAAAACTAAACAAGAGAACTGCGTGGCAATTACATTACTTTAGATTCGCAACTAAATCTTTAAGTCTATGCTCTTTCTTTAAAATTTTTTATTGTTTGTTTTATTTGTTTACATTTCAAATATTATCTCCCTTCCTGTTTTGCCTTCAGCAAACCCCCAATCCCATCCCTCCTGCTTCTATGATGATGCCACCCCCACCCACACAACACCTTCCTACTTCAGAGCCCTAGCATTCTCCACCACTGGGTCATCCACCCTCCACAGGACTAAAGGGCTCCCCTCCCACTGATGCCAGATAAGGTAATCTTCTGGTGCATATGCAGCTGTACCCATGGTTCTCTCCATGTGTTCTGGTTGGTTGATACTGTTCTTCCTATGGAGTTGCAACCCCTTCAGCTCCTGTAGGCCTTCGTCTAACTCCTCCATTGGGATTCTTGTGCTCAGTCCAATGATTGGCTGTGAGCATCCCCATCTGTATTTCTCAGACTCTGTTAGTAGACACCTGTATCTGGCTCCTCTGAGCAAGCACTTTTATTTTTATTAGTTATATTCTTTATTTACATTTCAAATGTCGTCCCCATTCCTGATTTCCCCCCGAAAATCCCCTAACTCCTCCCCCCTCCCCCTGCTCACCATTCCACGGACTCTCACTTCCCTGTCTTGGGGTTCCCCTATACTGGGGCATCTAGCTTTCTCAGGACCAAGGGCCTCTCCTCCCTTTGATGTCCAACAAGGCCATCCTCTGCTTCATATGTATCTGGAGCCATGGGTCCATCCCTGTGTACTCTATGGTTGATGGTTTAGTCCCTGGGAGCTCTGGGGGAGCTGGGTGGTTCATATTGTTGTTCTTCCTATGGCGCTGCAAACCCCTTCAGCTCCTTGGGTCTCTTCTCTAGCTCGTCCATTTTGCTCAGTTCAATGGTTGTCTGAGAGCATCCACCTCTATATTTGTCAATCACTGGCAGAGCCTCCCAGGTGACAGCTATATCAGGCTCCTATCAGCAAGCACTTGTTGGCATCCACAATAGTGTCCAGGTTTTGTAACTGTATATGAGATGGATCCCTAGGTGGGGCAGTCTCTGGTTTATCTCTCCCTCAGTCTCTGATCTACACTTTGACTTTGTATCTCCTCCTGTGGGTATTTAGTTCCCCCTACTAAGAAGGACTAGAGTATCCATAATTTGTTCTTCCTTCCTCTTGAGCTTCATTTAGTCTGTGAATTGTATCCTGCCCCTCTTCTCCCCTCATCCTCGGCTCTGTTAACCAATTTTCTCCCTCTAGCTCCCATTATTATTTTCTTCCATCTTCTAAGTAGGACTGAAGGATCCACAATTTGGTCTTCTTTCAGCTTGATCTTCATAGTTTGTTCACTGTATGGTGTGTATTTCAAGCCTTTTGCCTAATAGCCACATCACTATGAGAGAGTAGTACATATGTTTCATGTTCTTTTGCTGCTCAACATTTTCAGTGAGGATGGTATTTTCTACTTCCATCCATTTGAATGCAAAACTCAAAGTTGCCATTTCTAATAGCTAAATAGCAGTCCATTGTGTATTTGTATGATAAGTATTGTATCCATTCTTTCATTGATGGGCATCTGGGTTGTTTCAAGTTCTGGCTATTATAAAAAAGGCTGATATGATCATATTAGAGCATCTTTTGGAAATATGCCCAGGAGTGGTGTAACTGGATCCTCAGGTAGTACTATTTACAATTTTCTGAGAAACTTTCACACTGATTTCAAGAGTGGTTTTACCAGCTTCCATTCCCACCAGCAATAGAAGAGTTTGCCTCTTTCTCCACATCCTTACCAGCATTTGCTGTCACCTGAGAGTTTGATTTTAGCTATTCTAAAGGGTGTGTTGTGGAATCTGAAGGTCATTTTGATTTACATTTCCCTGATGACTAAGAATGTTGAACAATTCACTAGGAGCTTCTAAGCCACTTGAGATTCCGTATTTGGAAAGTCTTTTCTTAGCTCTGTATTCCATTTTAATAGCATTACCTGGTTCTCTGGAGTCTTTATGCTAACGTCTTTGATACACTTCACTTGAAGTTTTGTTCAGGGTGATAGATATACATCTATTTTCTTTCCTCTACATCAGACATCCCATTAGCTCACCACTATTATTTAGATGCTTTCTTTTTTCCCCATTGTATGATTTTGGGTTTTTGTCAGAAATTTAAGTGTCTGTAGGCATGTGGCTTTGAGGATTGATTCCATTGATCAATCTGTTTGTTCCTAGACTAGTATCATGCAGATTTTATTACTATTGCTTAAGGTCAAGGATGGGGTTACCTCCAAAAGTTCTATTATAGTTCAGGATTCCCTTAGTGATGCTGGGATTTTGTTTCCATATAAAGTTAAGATTACTATTTCAAGGTCTGTAAAGAATTGTATTGAAATTTTTATGGGAATTGGATTGAATACGTAGGTTACTTTTGGTTTGGTAATCATTTACATTATGTTAATTTTGATTTCAAGGACATGAGAGATCTTTGGATATTCTGATATCTTTCTCAATGTTTTCTTCAGTGATTTCAAGATAATTTCTTATAGGTTTTCAGTTGCATGGCTAGAATTACATGAAGATATTTATATTATTTATAAATATTGTAAAGTAACCTGTTTCCCTAATTTCTTTCTCAGCTCATTTATCATTTGTGTAAAGAAGGAGTATGGCATTTTTAATGTTAATTTTGTATTCAGCCACTTTTTTCTGATTTTTAATATTTCTTTAATTATTATTTCTTTTTTCTTTTTTATTAATTTTATTAATTTTGTTCGATACATTTTTTATTTACATTTCAAATGATTTCCCCTTTTCTGGTCCCCTACTCCCCGAGTGTTCATCAGTTGTACGTGTTCTCTGGTAGAAATTTTTGGAATTATTTATGTTTATTATCATATCATCTGTCAAAAGCAATACTTTGACTTCTTTCTTTCCAATTTGTAGCCACTTTATCTGTTTTAGTTCTCTGACTGTTCCAGCTACTACTTCAACCTCTGTATTGAATAGATTAGTGAGAGTGGGCAACATTGTCTTGTCCCTGATCTTAGTGGAATTAGCTAAGTTTCTGTCCATTTAATTTGATGTTAGATACTGGCTTTCTGTATGTTGTTTGT
Source organism: Apodemus sylvaticus (assembly GCF_947179515.1). Taxonomy (NCBI): domain Eukaryota; kingdom Metazoa; phylum Chordata; class Mammalia; order Rodentia; family Muridae; genus Apodemus; species Apodemus sylvaticus. The sequence goes on along the minus strand of NC_067491.1, from coordinate 62,213,818 downwards.
GTAAAATTTAGATCTTTGACATATATCCCTGATTTTCAAACACTTAAAAAATGAATTAATGTCACATTTTCTTTATTTTAATTAATTTTTTACACTCCATATTTTATTCACCCCCATCGACTCACCAACTGTTCAACATCTCATACTTCCTTCACATCCTCTGTCTCCACATGGAGGTCCAGACCCCCACCCTGCCTGACCTCTAAACTCCCTGAGGTCTCCAGTCTCTTGATGGTTAGGTGCATCATCTCATAACACTGACCCATCAGTCCTCTACTGTATGTGTGCGGGAATTGGTATATGCTGCCTGTTTGGTGGTCCAGTGATCGAAAGATCACATAAGTCCAGATTAATTGAGACTGCTGGTCCTCCTACAGGATCGCTCTTCTCCTCAGCTTCTTTCAACCTTCACTAGTTCAACAATAGGGGTCAGCTGCTTCTGTCTATTGGTTGGGTACAAATATCTGAATCTGACACTTTCTGCTGCTTTTTGGGATTTCCAGTGCTCTGTCAAGATAGGAGGTTCCTTTCTGTGAATGAATTGGTATCACATTTTCATAATGTTTCCTTCAGCATTTAATGAGATGATCAATATGTTTTTTTTCTTCAATTTTTTTATATGGTGAATCAGGCAGAAGGATTTTCATGTATTGAACCATCTTTGGATCTCAGGGATGAATCCTACTGAGTTATGGTTTATGACATTTTTGATGTGTTCTTGGAATTGGTTTGTGAGTTTTGATTTTTATAGATTGTTTTTAGTATTTCTGCATCAATATGCATAAGTGAAATAGGTCCGAAATTATTTTTGTTTGTTGAGTCTGTGAAATTTGTGTATCAGTTTGACCGTGGACTCATAAAATGAGTTTGGCAGTGCTCCTGCTTCTATTTGGTGGAGTAATCCGTGAAGCATTGGTTTTAGCTCTCCTTTAAAAGTCTGGGAGAATTCTGAAATAAAACCACTTGGCCCTGAGTATTTTTTTTTATTTGATATATTTTTTATTTACATTTCAAATGATTTCCCCTTTTCTGTTCCCCCACTACCCAAAAGTCCCATAAGCCCTCTTCCCTCCCTCTGTTCTCCCATACACCCCTTCCCACTTCCCTGTTCTGGTTTTGCCCTATACTGCTACACTGAGTCTTTCCAGAACTAGGGGCCACTTCTACATTCTTCTTGCACATCATTTGATGTGTGGATTATGTTTTGGGTATTCCAATTTTCTAGGGTATTTTTAATCAAGAGACATTTCATGACTGCTTCTCTTTTTTTTTTTTTTTTTTTTTTTTTTTTAGGGTTTTACAGATATTTATATAGGATACCTGATCTTGATTTAACTTTAGTAAGTATGGAATTTGTTTAGAAATTCAGCCAGTTCATTAAGCTTTTCCAGTGTTGTGGAGTATAAGCTTTGAAGTAAACTAACACTTTTTTTTTTCTTGTGTGTGTTTTTGCCTCATTTCTGAATTTTTTTATTTATATATATTTATTTATGTTTGATCAGATATTTTCTTTACTTACATTTCAAATGTTATCCCCTTTCCTCGTTTCCCCTCTGAAAATGCCCTATTCCATCACCCCTCCCCCAGTTCACCATCCTACACACTCATGCTTCCTTGTCCTGGCATTCCCCTATACTGAAGCATCGAATCTTCTCAGGACCAATGGATTCTCTTCCCTTTGATGTCCAACAAGGCCATCCTCTGCTACATACGAAGCGGGAACCATGGGTTCCTCCATGTGTACTCTTTGGTTGGTGGTTTAGTCCCTGGGAGCTCTGGGGGGGTTCTGGTTGGTTCATATTGTTGTTGCTTCTATGGGACTACAAGTTCCTTCAGCTCCTTGGGACCTTTCTCTAGGTCTTCCATTGCAGAACTTATGATCAGTTCAGTGGTTTTCTGATATCATCCACCTCTGTATTTGTCAGGTACTGGCAGAGCCTCTCAAGAGACAGCTATTTCGGGCTACTGTCAGCAAGTGCTTGTTGGCATCCACAATAGTGATTGGGTTTGGTGACTATATATGGGATTGATCTCACTGTGGGGCAGTCTCTGGATGGTCTTTCATTCAGGCTCTGCTCACACTTGGTCTCTTTATCTCCTCCCATGGGCATTTTGTGCCCTCTTCTAAGAAGGACCAAAGCATTCATACTTTGGTGTTCCTTCTTCTTGAGCTTTGTTTGGTCTGGGAATTGTATCTTAGGTATTCTGAGCTTCTAGGCTAATATCCACTTATCAGTGAGCACATACCATGTGTGTTCTTTTGTGATTGGGTTATCTCACTTCGGATGATATCTTCTGCTTCCATTCATTTCCCTAAGAATTTCAAAATTAATAAATTCATTGTTTTTAATAGCTGAATAGTGTATTCCATTGTGTAAATGTACCACATTTTCTGTATCCATTCCAGTGTTGAGGAACATGTAGGTTCTTCCCAGCTTCTGGCTGCTATGAACATAGTGTAGCATGTGTCCTTATTACATGTTGGAGAATCATCTGGGTATATGCCCAGCAGTGGTAAAGCTGGGTCATCAGGTAATACTATGTCCAATTTGCTGAGGAAACAGCAAACTGACTTCAGAGTGGTTGTACCAGCTTGCAGTCCCACCAGCAATGGAGGGGGGGTTGTTTTCTTTCTCCACATCCTTGCCAGCACCTGCTGTCACTTGAGTTTTTGATCTTAGCCATTCTTACTGGGGTGAGGCAGAAATTCAGGGTTGTTTTGATTTGCATTTCCCTGATGACTAAGGATCTTGAACATTTCTTTAGGTGTTTCTCAGTAAGAGAAAGAAATTACAAAAATAACATCCTACACAGTAATCACCAACAATATAAAGTATCTTGATGTGACTCTAACCAAACAAGTCAAAGATCTGTATGACAAGAACTTCAAGTCACTGAAGAAAGAAATTGAAGAAGACCTCAGAAGATGGAAAGATCTCCCATGCTTGTGGATTGGCAGGATTAATATAGTAAAAATGACCATCTTGTCAAAAGCAATATACAGATTAAATGCCGTCCCCATCCAAATTCCAACTCAATTTTTCAGAGTTAGAAAGAGCAATTCTCAAATTCATCTGGCATAACAAAAAACCCAGGATAGTAAAAACGATTCTCAAAAATAAAAGAACTTCTGTGGGAATCCAGGATCCTGGACCTCAAACTGTACTACAGAGCAACAGTGTTTAAAAAGTGAATGGTAAACTGGTACAGTGACAGACTGGTAGATCAGTGCAATGGAATTGAAGACCCAGAAATGAAACAACACACCTATGGTCACTTGATGTTTGACAAAGTAGGTAAAACCATCCAGTGAGAAAAAGATTATCATTTCATCAAATGGTTATGGTTTAACTGGTGATCAGCTTACAGAAGAATGCAAATTGATCCATTATTATCTCCTTGTACAAAGCTCAAGTTCAATTGGATCAAGGACCTCCACATAAAACCAGATCCACTGAAACTAATAGAAGAGGAAGTGTGGAAGAGCCTCGAGCACATGGACACAGGGGAAATTTTACTGAACAGAGCACCAATGACTTATGCTCTAAGATAAAGAATTGGCAAATGGGACTTCATAAAATTACAAAGTTTCTGTAAGACAAAGGACACTGTCAATAGAACAAACACAATGGCAACCAACAAATTGAGAAAAGATCTTTACCAACTGTATATCCGGTAGAGGTCTAATATCCAATGTACACAAAGAATTTAAGAAGTTAGATTCCAGAGAACAAAAGAAACCTATTAACAATGGGGTACAGAGCTAAACAAAGAATTCTCAAGTGTGGGTTTTATTTATTTTGATACGATTGCTAAGTAGTTAACATGGTGAGATTTTGTCTATCTTATTGATTTTCTCGCTGAACTAGTTCTTGTCTTCATTGATTAATTTTATTCCTTTTGCTCTAACTGATTGATTTGAGCCCTGATTTGATTATTTCCTCTTCTTGCCTCCTCTTCCTGTTATTTCCTTTTTCTAGAGCTCTCACATATATGTTTAAATTACTCTTTTGAGAATTTTCAAATTAAAATTTTTATAAAGACACTCAGTGCAGTGATCCTTCCTCTTAGCACTATTTTTACTGTTTCCCAAGAATTTGGGTTTGCTGTGCTTTGTTTTTATTGAAATCTAAAAATTTCTTTATTTCTCCCCTAATCCAGAGATCATTGACTAATGAGTTCTTCAGTTTTCATGAGTGTTTAGGTTTCATGGTATTTCTGTTGTTGAAGTCCAAATTTCCTCCAAGGTTCTCTCATAACAGAAAAAAATGATGTTTCAATTTTCTTGTATCCATGAAGGATGCTTTGTGACTGATTATCTGGTAAATATTGGGGGGAAGAATCCATTAGGTGCTGAGAAGACAGTATATTCTTTTGTGTTTGTGTGAAATATTCTCTAGATGCCTTTTAAGTGCATTTGATTCATAATGTCTGTAAGTTTTGTTATTTTTCTGTTTAGTTTCTGACTAAATAGCATGTCAATTGGTGAAAACAGAGTGTTGAAATTAACCACTAGTAATGATCAGAGTTTGACATGTGGTTCAAGCTTTATCAATGTTTCGTTTACAAATGTTCATGCCTTTGAACTGAAGGCATGCATGTTGAGAATTGAAATATCATCTTAGTAGATTTTTCCTTTGCTGAGTATGAATTATCCATTCCCATCTCCTTTTATTAATTTTAGTTGGAAGTTTATTTTAATAAGTATAAGAATGATTATTTCAGCTTACTTCTAGGGTTTTTTGTCCTGGAAAATTTTTTCAGAACTTACTCTAAGGTAATGTCTATTGGTATTGCTGAAATGTTTGTTTTATACAGCAAAATGAAAGCATCTTAGTCAGGGTTTCTATTCCTGCACAAACATCATGACCACCAAGGAAGTTGTGGAGGAAAAGGTTTATTCAGCTTACACTTCCACACTGCTGTTCATCACTAAAGGAAGTCAGGACTGGAACTCAAGCAGGTCAGGAAGCAGGAGCTGATGCAGAGGCCATGGAAGGATGTTACTTTTGGGCTAACATCCCTGGCTTTCTCGGCCTGCTTTCTTATGGAAAGCAAGAGTACCAGCCCAGGGATGGCAACACTGACAAGGGGCCCTTCCCTGTAATCACTAATTGAGAAAATGCCCCACAGCTGGATCTCATGGAGCCATTTTCCCAAATGAAGCACCTGTTTCTGTGGTAAGTCCAACCTGTGTCAGGTTGACACACAAAACTAGCCAGTACAGATAGTTCCTGTTTTTGTACTTGTTCTGTTAGTCTGTGTCATTTATTGAGAAATTGAATCCATAGATGGTGAGAAATATTAATGGTCAGTGTTTGTTTATCCCTATTATTTGATGTTGGTGTTGTGTGTATATGGGTTTGTGCGTGTTTAAATTGATTTTCCTTGTATGGAATTACCTATTTCTTGTGTTTCATTCAAATTAGCTATCATCTTTCTGTTGGAGTTTTCCTTCTAGCATTTTGTTTTAGGAATGGATTTTTGGATAGATATTGTTTAAATCCAGACTTGTCTTGAATTATGGTTGTTTACTCCATCTATTGTGATTGACAGTTTTGCTGGTTATAGGACTCTAGGTTGGCATGTGTGATGTTTTCATAGGCTTTAAGATATCTGTCCAGGCCCTTCAGTTTTTAGAGAATCTATTGAAAATGCACAATTCTAACAGGTCTGCCATGGAATGATACCTGGTCTTTTCCCTCAGTGCTTAGTCTTTCTTAGTCCTCTACATTCTGCATTTTCATTATTTTGTTGAGGGAGGACTTTTCTGGCCCACTCTATTTTGTGTTACACAAGCATCTTTTAAGTTTATAGGTATTTCTCTCTTTACATTGTGTTTTTTTTCTAATATAATTTTGTTGAAAATACTTTCTCACCCTGGGATCTGGGACTCTTTACCTTCTACTATTCCGATCATTCTAAGGTTACTTGTTTTCTTTGTATTCCAGATTTCTTGGCTGTTTTGTTTCAGGGATATTTTAGCGTTAACATTTTTTTTACTGATGTGCCAGTTTCTATTTTTGTATGCCTGAGATTCTCTCCTACATCCTTTTATCTTATTGGTGATCCTTGCATTTGTTGTTCTGTAAGCTTCTTTAGGTTTTCCATCTGCAGTTTACCCTCAGTTTCTATTTTCATTCTGGCTTCTATTTCCACTTTCATTTCCTGAACAGCTTTACTTACTTCCCTGGTTAACTGTAGTTTCTGCTATTACTTTAAGAGATTTATTTGTTTCCTCTGTAAATCCCTATATTTGTCTGATTGTGTTTTCCTTTTTTTTAAGCATTTTATTCTTTCCTCTTTAACGGTCTCTATCATCCTCATAAGACTGGATTTAAGGGCACCATGGTTCTGTTGTGTTAAGATTTGCAGGGCTTGCTGTTGTAGAGTAAGTTTGCCCTGTTGGTGTCATAATATTCTTGAATTTTGTTGTTTGAGTTAGTTCCATGCCTTTAGCCATCTAGATGTTTTTTTTTTAATAATAAAACCATAAATAAAACAATAAATAATTCGACAACATAAGGAGGTCAAAGGGATACAAATTGGAAAGGAAGAAGTCAAACTATCATTATTTGCATATGACATGATAGTCTACCTAAGTGACCCAAAAAACTCCACTAGAGAACTCCTACAGCCATCTAGATGTTTTAGTCACTGCATGTTCCTGTTATTGATGATGCCTAACCACTGTGATCTTGGTGTGATAGGCCCCTGGTGTATATTTTGGGGTTATATGGTTCTGGAATAGCAGGTCTTAAAAATATGGCAAGAGACTTGGCAGAAAATTTTATATCTGGCAGGGACGATCTCCTCAGAGCCATGCCTGACAAAGTTCTTTGGGCAGGGACGATTAGAGAAGGAAAGAAATCTAAATGTTTTGGTTCTGGATCAACAGGCTTGATGAACCTGGGCAGAGAGGTAGTGGGAGAATAGAAGTCTGGTGCAGATTTCTGGATAATTATATTTCCTCATCTATTAATTTCCATTATTTGACTGTAAAATATTTTATATAAGGTATTTCTCTGCTACATATAGACTACCTAATTGCCTGTTAATTCGGTTATAGTTCCTGTATGCAGATTGAAGACATATAAATTTCACTTACGGATTTAATGTGGTTGTAGAAGGACCACTTCAACTGTCTCCCCAAAATGCTTTTTTTATTACAGACTGAAGTTCAGACACTTTAGAGATATGTACATTTGGAGGGATGGAATAGAATATAGGTTTAGACCTACATCACAGTATCATATTGTATTGATTAAAAATACAGCTACATATATGTTGAACACTCAAAAGTTAAAGAAATTACTGATCAAAGGAAGTTGAATACAGGGAAATATAATAAACATATATTTCAAGACAAACCATACACCTTATACGAAATAAATTTTGTCTTATAGATCAGTTGCCATAAATTAATGAATATTGTTTATAAGATACAATATTAAAAGCTAGTATAACACAGCAACAAACATAATCTAACAACACAGCAGAACAGATTTATGTAAAAGTGTTACATTAGCGTGAATAGTCACATTGAGAAAATGTTAACTATTTGACAGGAGAGTTTAAGAAAGCGTAAGAAAGATACACAAATACAGAACTGAGTGTAAAAAGAAGTAAATGTAGTCTTTCTGTATCTTTTAAGGAAAAGTGAAACTAAAATAGTTTTTGAAATAAAGCCTTTACAAAAATACAGAAAGTTATTTGTGACAAGAAATATGTGATTAAATAATATTAGGAGCATTTATTTTTCTCCTCTGAGTTTTATTCACAAAGATTTAGTTCTTAAAATCTATTCTGGAGGAACAAAGAAAACATAAATTTAACTATTAAGTAGTTCTTTTCCTGGAAATGTTTCAAAAAGTTTTCCAAAACAGTAAACTAATAGCCACGAAATTATCTCAATATGAAAAGGAACTTACATCCCCTACACTACCCTTAATTTCATCACGAACCCAGTAGTAGTTAAAAGAGAAAAGGCCTCGTAACTTTTCTCAAACATCCATATATTCACTATAATACCTGTGAGAACTTCCTTCCATCAAAAATGAAAGGGGCTGGGGAAAGATAAGGAATGCTTTGAAGACATATTTAGTAATTTCCAACCAAGATCACATGAGAAGAAAACATTTTCAAACTGAAAGAAATTTATAAATAAAAATGAATTTGTGTCATATATCCCAGACTAAAAAAATATTTTACATAAGAAATTCAATGAAAAATGTCAATTTCAAAATTGAATTCGCATCTTCTATTGGAAATTTAGAAATATTTTTGAGAACTGGCATAAAAATTGAATTAGTTATTGCAATGTAATTTGGTATTTTCTAGTTTGAAAATATGTGCTTCAACTGTATTACAAAATATAAATAAAAGAGAGGTAAAAAGCTAAAAATAAGAGTACTTCAATATACAATTAAAATAAATAGGCTCTAGGTATAAGATTTTATGGGTTTTTTCATTGTCAATTTGACACAATCAAGATTTATGTAATAAAAGAAAAACCACAATTGAAAATCTTTGTACATACTCATGTTTAGTGGTTGCTGTGGGCTGCGCTGCCTCACTGGGTTGGTGCAGCTCTAAGGAGGTGATCACAAGCTACATAACAAAGCAGGTCAGGGAAAATAGTAGAGGCAGGGCAGGCAGCACCACACTCCAGTGGAGTCACCTTCAGTTCTTACCTCCTTATCCTCCCTCCAGTTCCTGCATAGTTTCCTCAGTGATATATTTATAATGTATAATGTGAAAAATACCCTTTTCTCTAGAAAAGGATACTCTTCATGGGGTTTTTGGAAAGGAGTATAAACCTTAACTTGTGTGATTATTCACTTTAGAATACTCATATCTCTATACCAAAAGTGAAAAGGGAACATGGTTGTAATAACAATCCAATGAGTTTGAAGCATAAAATGTAGTAGGTTAAAGGGAAACTTGACTCTGCATTCATGATCAACTTCATTTCCACCAGGTATGGATCAGTGTGTGCACTGTCCAGAAACTCATTATGCAAATGCAGAGAAGACACACTGCCTGGAGAAAACTGTCACCTTTCTGGCCTATGATGATCCCTTGGGGAAGGGACTCACACTCGTGTCCCTTGGATTTTCTACTCTCACAGCTCTTGTTATTGGGGTTTTTGTAAACCACAGAGACACTCCAGTAGTGAAGGCCAATAACAGATCTCTCAGTTACATCCTGCTCATCACTCTGACCCTCTGTTTCCTCTGTCCATTGCTCTTCCTTGGTCTTCCACACACAGCCACATGCATCCTGCAACAGAACGAGTTAGGACTTCTGTTCACTGTGACTCTATCCACTGTGTTGGCCAAAACCATCACTGTAGTTATGGCCTTCAAGATTACAGCTCCAGGAAGAAAGATCAGATGGTTGCAGATATCACAGGTCCCAAAGTGTGTCATTCCAGCTTGCACTCTGATACAAGTACTTCTCTCTGGCATATGGCTGGGTACATCCCCTCCATTTATTGACATGGATGCTCACTCTGAACAGGGACACATCATCATTCTTTGCAACAAGGGCTCAGCTGTTGCCTTCCACTGTGCTCTGGCCTACCTGGGAGTCATGGCCTTGGGTAGTTACCTCATGGCTTTCTTGTCCAGGAACCTTCCTGACACATTTAATGAATCCAAGTCCATGGCTTTCAGCATGCTTGTGTTCTGCAGTGTATGGGTCATGTTCCTCCTTGTCTACCACAGCACCACTGGGAAGGTCAGAGTAGCTATGGAAATGTTCTCTATCCTGGCTTCCAGTGCAAGCATTCTAATTGTAATCTTTGTCCCTAAGTGCTACATTGTTTTGTTTAGGCCAGAATTAAACACACTTCCTCATAACAGGGATGAAAGACACCACAGGGGCAAATATTTACTTAAAACATAGTTCACATGATTCTTCATCTAAACTGAATTTCACTGGATCTCTACAGTTCTGACCATCAAATGTTTTTTTTTCCTGTGATGGCTTTGTGGGTATTGTTTCTTCTCACCAAACCTTATGTTCTGAGCTTAATTCCCTGGAACCCCATGATGAAGTAAGTAATCGATTTTCTGAAGTTGAACTAGTGCATTTCCAGTACCTAAAATAAGTAAACATTTGTAATATAACTTTAGAAAACCTTTTGAAAACAATCATAACATTGAGATATGATAGCATGGGCTTTCATTGTTTAGACTGACATAAAATATTAATTTTTCCTCTTGAAATCTGTCACATTTTGCAATAAGGACACTCTATTCATCAAATCATGTTATGGTCCTGGGGCTTTTTCTCTAAATTCTTATTTCTAAATCATATTAATTACTTCAACCAGGGGTGTTTTTTCCTTAAAGGACCTTTTCATTTCTCCCAGTGCTGACTATGCAATGTCTTTCTGGTGGCATTGATTTCTAACAATTTCACATGTCATGAATTTCACACAGTTTGACTGCCACATAAAACTTCATACCACAATATTCCTCATAAATTTTCACATTTTCAATTCTTTCAGTACTGTTCTTATTTCAGCTGAAGTCCTGAAACAGCAATCAGCAGAAACCATGGCATAGCTAAATGTGACCCATTCTTCATGTTTCTCCTGCTAAATAAGCAATTAGTTCTCTGAGTCTGAGGTCAGCATCATGTGGGCGAATCCCTGACACTGCTTCACATTATGTGCAATGTGTAACATGATTATATTGACCAATAAAATTCTTGTTCCTCTGGAACCATAAGTTAATTGTGACATCACTCTAACCATTATTCTCTACCTTCTTATCCAAACTTATGAAAAGTGTCCTTTAAACACTTCCCAACACATTTTGAAAATTTTGTGTATCTCAAAATCTAAAATTATTTCTTGACACCATATAAGGATAACAGTGGATTAAATCCTGAGTCTTTGCAAACAAACAATGTGCTCTAAAATTATGCATAATTTTTAGCACATAGAATTCTTTACTTTTAAAATCTATTCAAAATGTGGGCATGTAACCCCCATTTTTCAGACTAAGTTAGTAGACCACTTGCCCAAAACTCATAAAGGTAATGGTTTGTTCCTAACATGAATTAAAATTTGCTTGACCATCTTAAATCTGTGGTTCACAAGCTCTATAACTCTGTGACCCTTTAATATATTCCCAAATATTCTGGTTACTCCAATAATAATATTATTTTCATGGATAATTCATTACAATAATTCTGCTACCATTATGAATCATTAAATAATTATCTCTTGATTCAAAGGTATTTGGTGACTCTTGTGAAGAGTCCTGTGAACACAGAAGGGACATGACTCAAGGGTTGAGAATCACTGCTCTCACTGAATTTATAGTAATTTCAGAACTTCAAAGGCATCTTTCTTTTCTTTCAAGAAAAAATAAACTAACTCCAGTATACTCTCGTTTTCTTCCCTCCTTCTTCCTTCCTTCCTTCCTTCACTCTTTCCTCTCTTCTTCTTCTCCTTATGTTTTTCCTTTTCTACTGATAAAATCTTCCTTGAAGCCAAAATTATCTATCTTCAACTAAAAGCTACTTGTCTAGATAACCATCAGCAGCTTTGGCAGTCTAAATCTTTTAGGGGGATATTTTTTATTCTCTCTGAACCAAAGACTGCTATTAATAGCTTAATAACCATGGACTCATTTCTTTACTGTACTTTAATTCAGTTTAAAGATTTATTACCAACTCACATATTCACCAACCATGGGCAACTTATCCCTTTTGTTAAAAATTGATTCTTTCAGCCATTAGAAACAATGAATTCATGAAATTCTTAGGCAAATGGATGGACCTAGAGAACATCATACTAAGTGAGGTAACCCAGACTCAAAAGATGAATCATGGTATGCACTCACTAATAAGTGGATATTAACCTAGAAACCTGGGTTACCCAAAACATAATCTACACATCAAATGAGGTACAAGAAGAAAGGAAGAATGGCCCCTTGTTCTGGAAAGACTCAATGAAGCAGTGTTCAGCAAAACCAGAACGGGGAAGTGGGAAGGGGTGGGTGGGAGGACAGAGGGAGAGAAGGGGGCTTACGGGATTTTTTGGGAGTGGTGGGGGCTAGGAAAGGGGAAATCGTTTGAAATGTAAATAAAAAATATACCGAATAAAAAAAATTAAAAATAAATTGATTCTTTTCTTAAACAAAATATCGTGATTACAGTTTTATCTCACTGTAATCTTCCCAGTTTCTCTCTACTCTCATCCCTTCTGGATCTAGTCCATTTCTGTTTCTCATTAGAAAAGAATAGGATTCCGTAAGATAAAAACAAAACATACTAGCAAATCATATAAGAAAAAAAGCCCATCTCACTGAAGTAGGATAAGGCAAATCAACCTAAGGAAAGGAGACTAAAAGAATTCTTTTTTATATTAATTATTTTAATTGTAAACAGAGATATTTACAGTTAAGGGTCTTTATGGACTGTAGAGTTTCATGATACTTAACAGATGTCCTAGAAAGGTTGAGACTCAGTCTCATATCTGTTTTATGATATAATTAGAAATTGTACTTAGTAAGTCTCTTTGTGATTATTTGTTCTAGTGGTAAAGCTACCAATGGTACTTCATATTTTTTATTTATTAATATCAGTATTATTACTAATCCCCAATTTATTTTTACAGTTCAGTCTCTATCCCTTTCCCACTCTGCCCTCTGACATGTCCTCACCCCATTCCTCCACCACAGTCTCCAAGGGAATGGCCTAACCTCTAACACCCCCACCCCCCACCACACACCACCAGGCCTATGCCTTTCCTGGGACCTCAAGTCTCTCAAGTGATAGGTGCGTCTACTCTCAGTGAGGCCATTTCAGTGAGTCTTCGTGTGTGTGTGTGTGTGTGTGTGTGTGTGTGTGTGTGTGTCTGTGTGTGTGTGAGGGGCCTTGGGCCAGCTAGTGTATGATACCTGGTTGGCAGTTCATTGTCTGAGAGATCTTGAGCATCCAGGGTTATTGAGACAACTGGTCTTCTATGGGTCGCACTCCTCTTCAATTATTCCAGCCTTTGCCTAATTCAGCTACATCTTAGGATCAATAATAGTGTCAGGCTTGGAGCCTCCCCTTCAGATGGGGTCCAATTTGGACTTGTCACGGGACCTTCTTTCTCTCAATCTCTTCTCCATTGTTTGTCCTGCAGTTCTTTCAGACAGGAACAATCCTGGGTCAGCATTTTTCACTGTGGGACAGCAACCCTATGCCTCCACTTGATCCCTGTATTTCTACCAGAGGTAGAGTCTTTTTTTTTTAAAGATTTATTTATTTATTATATGTAAGTACACTATAGCTGTCTTCAGACACACCAGAAGAGGACGCTGGATCTCATTTTGAATGGTTGTGAGCCACCATGTGGTTGCTGGGATTTGAACTCAGGACTGTCAGAAGAACAGTCAGTGCTCTTAACCACTGAGCCATCTCTCCAGCCCCCCAGTGGTAGAATCTACAACTTCCCTCTCCTCACTTTTGGACATTTCATCTAAGGTCCTTTCCTTTGTGTCTTGAGATTCGCTCATACCACGTCTCTGGTATGTTTTAGAGGGTCTCCCAACCTCCTAACTCCTGAGATTGCATATTTCCATTTATTATGATGGCCCTCTGGGCTTCACTACCACTCCTCTCACCCCCACAATATCTGATCATGTTTCCCTTTTACCTGAACACACCCCCATCTCTTCTACCCAGTTCACTTTGTCCCTCTGTCCTCTGTTTCTTCTCCCTCCTGAGTGAAAATGAAGCATCTTAAGTCAGGCGGTGGTGGCGCACGCCTGTAATCCCAGCACTTGGGAGGCAGAGGCAGAGGCAGAGGCAGGCAGATTTCTTAGTTCGAGGCCAGCCTGGTCTACAGAGTGAGTTCCAGGACAGCCAGGGCTACACAGAGAAACCCTGTCTCAAAAAATAAAATAAAATAAAAATGAAAATGAAGCATCTTCACTTGGGCCCTTTGGCTTCTTAAACTTGAGTTCTCTGGATTGTATCCTGGGAATTCTGTATATTTTTGGCTAATATCTGCTTATTAGTGAGTACATGTCATTCATGTCCTTTGGGGTATGAGATACCTCACTCAACATGATATTTCCCTGTTCCATTCATTTGCTTGCAAAACTCATGATGCCCTCATTCTTAATAGCTGAAGAGTATTCCATTGTGTAAATGAACCGTATTTTCTGTTTCTATTCTGTAGGTGTAGGACATCTGTGTTGGTTCAAGCTTCTGGCTATCAGAAATAAGGGTACTATGAACACAGTGACGCCCGTGCCCTGTGGCATAGTCAGGTTCCTTTAGAGTATATGCCCAGGAGTAGGATAACTGTGTCTTCAGGTACATCTATTTCCAATTTTCTGAGGAACCTCCAGATTGATTTCCAGAGTAGTTCTTTCAGTTTGCAAGCCCACCAGCAACCAGGAGTGTTCCTCTCTCTCCAAATCCTCACCAAGAGGTACTGTCCACTGAGTTTTTTTCCTAGCCTTTGTGAATGGTGTAAGGTAGAATTGCAAGGCCATTAAAATTTGAATTTCCCTGATCACTAAGGAATTTGAATTTTTGTTTAAGTGCTTATCTGTCATTCAAGATTCCTCTGTTGTAAATTCTCTCTTTACTTCTATACCCGAGTTTTTTTATTGGGTTGTTTGGTTTTGTTGGAAGTTAGTTTCTTGAGTTCTTTATATATTTTGGATATTAGCCCTCTATCAGATTTGGAGTTAGTGAAGATTTTTTCCCCCAATTTGTAGGTTTCTGATTTTTCCTATTGACTATGTACTTTGACGTGCAGAGGTTTTTCAGTTTCATTAGGTCCCATTTATCAATTCTTGATCTTAGAACCTGAACCATTGGAGTTCTGTTTAGGAAATTTTGTTCTGCGCCAATGTGTTTGAGGATCTTTTCCACTTTCTCTTATATCAGATTCTGTGTATCTAGTTTCATGTTGAGGTCCTTGATCCACTTGTAGTTGAGCTTTGTGTAATGTGACAAATATGTATGTACGTTCATCTTTCTACATACCAACTTCCAGTTAGACCAGCACAATTTATTAAAGATGCTTTCCTTTATCCATTGTATATTTTTTACTTCTTTGTCAAAGATGAAGTGTGCATAAGTGTGTAGTTATATTTCTTAGTTTTCCATTCTGTTTCATTGATCAACCTGTCTGTGATGTACCAATACCATGCAGTTTTTATCACTATTGATCTGTAGTATAGTTTTAGATCATGGGTAGTGATTGCCCCACACATTCTTTTATTGTTAAGAATTGTTTTTGCTATCCTGGCAGGTTTGTTTTTCCATATGAAATTTAGAATTGCTATTTCCATGTCTTTGATGAATTTTGTTTGAATTTTGATGTGGATTGAAATGAACCTTTACAATACTTTTGGTAGAATGGCCATTTTTACTTTGTTTAAACTATCAATCCATGAGCATGGGGGATGACTCCATTTTCTGAGGTCTTTTTAGATTTCCTTCATGAAAGACTAGAAGTTCTGGACATACAAATCTTTGACTTGTTTGGTTAGAGTTAGACTAAGATATTTTATATAATTTGTGACGATCGTGAAGGGCATTATTTTGATTATTTCTTTTTCAGCCCGTTGATCATTTGTCTAAAGGAAGGATACTGATTTTTTGGAGTTAATTTTGTATCTGGACACTTTGCTAAAGTTGGTTATAAGTTGTACTAGTTCTCAGGTAGAAGTTTTGTGGATGTTTACATATACTATCATATCATTTGCAAATAGTGATACCTTGAATTCTTGCCAATTTGTATCCCTTTGATTTCCTTTTGTTGTTGTAGTTCTCGGGCTATACCTTCAATTACTATATTAAATAGATATGGGGAGATTGGCATCATTGTCCTATTCCTGATTATGTTGGAATTGCTTCATATTTCTCTCCATTAATTTGATATTGGCGGTTGGTTTGCTATATGTTACATTTATTTTGTTTAGGTATGTGCCTTGAATTCCGGTTCTCTCCATTATTTTAACATGAGGTTGTGTTGATTTTGTCAAATGCTTTTTCAACATCTGATGAGATGAACATGTGATTTTTTTTCATTTAGATTGCTTATATACTTGATTAGGTTAATGTATTTTCACATATTGAATCAACCTTTCATCCTGTGTTCTTGTATTCAGTTTCCTAGAATTATATTGAGTATTTTTTCATTGACATTCATAAGGGAAATTGGACTGAAGTTGTCTTTCTTTTTTGGGTCTCTGTGTGGTTTAGGTATCAGAGTAATTATGGAATCATAAAATGAACAAGGTTGTGTTTTTTTCTGCGTTTGCCTTAAGAAATAATTTCAGGAGCATTATTTTTATCTCTTCTTTGAAAGTGTGGTAGAATTCTACACTAAAGCCATCTGGGCCCTGAGCGGTTTTTGGTTGGGAAATTTAATTTTTTTTTAAGTTTTTTTTTTATTTGATATATTTTTATTTACATTTTAAATGATTTCCCCTTTTCTTTTTTTTTAATTTTTTTATTCGATATAATTTATTTGCATTTCAAGTGATTTCCCCTTTTCTAGCCCCCCACTCCCGAAAGTCCTGCAAGCCCCCTTCTCTCCCCCTGTCCTCCCACCAACCCCTTCCCACTTCCCCATTCTGGTTTTGCCCAATACTGCTTCACTGAGTCTTTCCAGAACAGGGGGCCACTCTTCCTTTCTTCTTGTACCTCATTTGATGTGTGGATTATGTTTTGGGTATTCCAATTTTCTAGGTTAATATCCACTTATTAGTGAGTGCATACCATGATTCACCTTTTGAGTCTGGGTTACCTCACTTAGTATGATGTTCTCTAGCGCCATCCATTTGCCTAAGAATTTCATGAATTCATTGTTTCTAATGGCTGAATAGTTCTCCATTGTGTAGATATACCATATCTTTTGCATCCACTCTTCTGTTGAGGGATATCTGGGTTCTTTCCAGCATCTGGCAATTATAAATAGGGCTGCTATGAACATAGTAGAGCATGTATCCTTATTACATGGTCAGGAATCCTCTGGGTATATGCCCAGGAGTGGTATAGCAGGATCTTCTGGAAGTGAGGTGCCCAGTTTTCAGAGGAACCGCCAGAGTGATTTCCAGAGGGGTTGTACCAATTTGCAACCCCACCAGCAGTGGAGGAGTGTTCCTCTTTCTCCACACCCTCTCCAACACCTGCTGTCTCCTGAATTTTTAATCTTTGCCATTCTGACTGGTGTAAGGTGGAATCTCAGGGATGTTTTGATTTGCATTTCCCTAATGACTAATGAAGTTGAGCATTTTTTAAGATGCTTCTCCGCCATCCGAAGTTCTTCCGTTGAGAATTCTTTGTTTAACTCTGTACCCCGTTTTTTAATAGGGTTGTTTGGTTTTCTGGAGTCTAACTTCTTGAGTTCTTTATATATATTGGATATTAGCCCTCTATCTGATGTAGGATTGGTGAAGATCTTTTCCCAATTTGTTGGTTGCCGATTTGTCCTCTTGATGGTGTCCTTTGCCTTACAGAAACTTTGTAATTTTATGAGGTGCCATTTGTCAATTCTTGCTCTTAGAGCATACGCTATTGGTATTCTGTTCAGAAACTTTCCGCCTGTACCGATGTTCTCAAGGGTCTTCCCCAGTTACTTTTCTATTAGCTTCAGAGTATCTGGCTTTATGTGGATGTCCTTGATCCATTTGGATTTGAGCTTAGTACAAGGAGACAAGGATGGATCAATTCGCATTCTTCTGCATGCTGACCTCCCGTTGAACCAGCACTATTTGTTGAAAAGGCTATCTTTTTTCCATTGGATGTTTTCAGCCTCCTTGTTGAGGATCAAGTGGCCATAGGTGTGTGGGTTCATTTCTGGATCTTCAATCCTGTTCCATTGATACGCCTGCCTGTCACTGTACCAATACCATGCAATTTTTAACACTATTGCTCTGTAGTATTGCTTGAGGACAGGGATACTGATTCCCCCAGAATTTCTTTTGTTGCTGAGAATAGTTTTAGCTATCCTGGGATTTTTGTTATTCCAGATGAATTTGATAATTGCTCTTTCTAACTCTGTGAAGAATTGAGTTGGGATTTTGATGGGTATTGCATTGAATCTGTATATTGCTTTTGGCAAAAAGGCCATTTTAACTATATTGATCCTACTGATCCATGAGCATGGGAGGTTTTCCCATTTTTTGAGGTCTTCTTCCATTTCCTTCTTCAGAGTCTTGAAGTTCTTGTCATACAGATCCAATGAAATGACCATGTGCTTTTTTTCTTTGAGTTTGTTTATGTAGTGGATTGCATTGATGGATTTCCGTATATTGAACCAACCCTGCATTCCCGGGATAAAGCCTACTTGATCATAGTGGATGATTGTTTTGATGTGTTCTTGGATTCGGTTGGCAAGAATTTTATTGAGTATTTTTGCATCGATGTTCATAAAAAAAAATTGGTCTGAAGTTCTCTTTCTTTGTTGGATCTTTGTGTGGTTTTGGTATCAGCGTAATTGTGGCTTCATAGAAGGAATTGGGTAGTTTTCCTTCTGTTTCTATTTTTTGGAATAGTTTGAAGAGTATTGCTGTTAAGTCTTCTTTGAAGGTCTGATAGAATTCTGCACTGAAACCATCTGGTCCTGTGCTTTTTTTGGTTGGAAGACTTTCTATGACTCCTTCTATTTCTTTAGGCTTTATGGGACTGTTTAGATGATCTATTTGGTCCTGATTTAATTTTGGTATTTGGTATCTGTCAAGGAAATTGTCCATTTCCTCCAGATTCTCCAGTTGCGTTGAGTACAGACTCTTGTAGTAGGATCTGATGATTTTTTGGATTTTCTCAGTTTCCGTTGTTATATCTCCCTTTTCATTTCTAAGTTTGTTAATTTGGATACGTTCTCTGTGCCCTTTGGTCAGTCTGGCTAAGGGTTTATCTATCTTGTTGATTTTCTCAAAGAACCAGCTCCTGGTTTTGTTGATTCTTTGTATGGTTCTCTTTGTTTCTACTTGATTGATTTCGGCCCTGAGTTTGATGATTTCCTGCCTTCTACTCCTCCTGGGTGAAATAGCTTCGTTTTGTTCCAGGGCTTTCAGGTGTGTCATTAAGCTGGTAATGTATGCTCTCTCCATTTTCTTTTTGGAGGCACTCAGGGCTATGAGTTTTCCTCTTAGCACTGCTTTCATTGTGTACCATAGATTTGGGTATGTTGTGTTTTCATTTTCATTGTGTTCTAAAAAGTCTTTAATTTCTTTCTTCATTTCTTCCTTGACCAAGGTATCATTGAGTAGAATATTGTTCAGTTCCCATGTGTATGTGGGTTTTCTGTTGTTTTTGTTGCTATTGAAGACCACTTTTACTCCATAGTGATCTGATAGAAGGCATGGGATTAGTTCGATCTTCTTATATTTGTTGAGGTCTTTCTTGTGACCAATTATATGGTCGATTTTGGAGAAGGTACCATGAGGTGCTGAGAAAAAGGTATATTTTTTTGCTTTAGGATAGAATGTTCTATATATATCTGTTAAATCTAATTGGTCCAAAACTTCAATTAGTTTCATTATGTCCCTGTTTAGTTTCTGTTTTCCTGATTGGTCCATTGAGGAAAGTACACTGTTGAAGTCACCCACAATTATTGTGTTAGGTGCAATGTGTGCATTGAGCTTTAATAAAGCTTCTTTTTCGAAAGAGGGTGCCCTTGCATTTGGAGCATAGATGTTCAGGATTGAGAGTTCTTCTTGTTGTATTTTTCCTTTGACCAGCAAGAAGTGTCCCTCAGAGTCTCTTTTGATGACTGTGGGTTGAAAGTCAATTTTATCTGATATTAAAATGGCTACTCCAGCTTGTTTCCTGAGACCATTTGCTTGTAAAATTGTCTTTCAGCCTTTTACTCTAAGGTAGTGCTTGTCTTTGACCCTTAGATATGTTTCCTGTAAGCAGCAAAATGTAGGGTCCTGTTTACGTATCCAGCCAGTTAGTCTATGTCTTTTTATTGGGGCATTGAGTCCATTGATGTTAAGAGATATTAAGGAATAGTGAATGTTACTTCTTGTCATTTTTGACGTTATTTTTTAAATTTGATTGGTTAACCTTTTTGGGTTTGATGAAAGGTTACTATCTTGCTTTTTCCAGGGTGAAGTTTCCCTCCTTGTATTGGTGTTTTCCTCCTATTATCCTTTGTAGGGCTGGGTTTGTGGATAGATATTGGGTAAACTTGGTTTTGTCATGGAATATCTTAGTTTTCCATCTACGGTGATTGAGAGTTTTGCTGGATATAGTAGTTTTGGCTGGCATTTGTGTTCTCTTAGGGTCTGCATGAGATCTGCCCAGGATCTTCTAGCCTTTATAGTCTCAGATGAAAAGTCTGCTGTGATTCTGATAGGTCTTCCTTTATATGTTACTTGGCCTTTTTCTCTTACTGCCTTTAATATTCTTTCTTTGTTTAGTACATATGATGTTTTGATTATTATGTGACAGGAAGTATTTCTGTTATGGTCCAGTCTGTTTGGATTTCTGTAGGCTTCTTGTATATTCATGGGCATATCTCTCTTTAGGTTAGGGAAGTTTTCTTCCATAATTTTATTGAAGATATTTGCTGGCCCTTTAAGTTGTAAATCTTCACTCTCATCTATGCCTATAATCCTTAGGTTTGGTCTTCTCATTGTGTCCTGGATTTTCTGGATATTTTGGGTTACAAGCTTTTTGCATTTTGCATTTTTTTTAACTGTTGTGTCCATGGTTTCTGTGGTATCTTCAGCATCTGAGATTCTTTCCTCTATCTCTTGTATTCTGTTGTTGATATTTGCATCTATGTCCCCTGATTTCTTCCCAAGGCTTTCTATCTCCAAAATTGTCTCCCTTTGAGTTTTCATAATTGTTTCTACTTCTGATTTTAGATCCTGGATGGTTTTTCTTAGCTCCTTCACTTGCTTGTTTGTGCTTTCCTGTAATTCTTTAAGAGATTTTTGTGTTTCCTCTTTCATGACCTCAGCCTGTTGACCAAAGTTCTCCTGTATTTCTTTAAGTGTTTTTTGCGTTTCCTCTTTGTTGGCTTTTGTATTCTCCTGGATTTCTTTCAATGATTTTTGTGTTTCCCTTGCAAGGACTTCTAAATTTTGATCCATTTTCTCCTGAATTTCTTTAAGTATGTCCTCCATGTGTTCCTGTACCAGCATCATGACCAGTGATTTTAAATCCAAATCTTGTTTTACTGGTGTGATGTGGTATCCAGGCCATGCTGGTAAAGGAGAATTGGGTTCAGATGTTGCCATATTGCCTTGATTTCTCTTAGTGGTGTTCTTGCGTTTGCCTTTTGCCATCTAGTTCTCACTGGTGTTAGTTTATCTTGTCAATGCTGGACTCACCAGTGCAAGCTGCCCCTTCCCAGGTGGCCTCTGGTGAACAGCTTACCTCCTGCACTGCCTGGAGACAGGGTGCTGATGCCCAGGCTGTTCAGATCCTGAAGCAGACACCTGAAGGCTCCCGCTGGGGCCTGCTGGATTCACAGGAGCACACCGACTTCTCCCCGCTGGGGGCCTGGAAGCCCCTCTTGCCTCTTGCAGGACCTGGAGATGTGGTGTTGCTGCCCAGGGTGATCTGGATCCGGAAGCGGAGAGGTCTGAGTGCTCCTGCCAGAGGCCTCTGAACTGGAGCCTAAGCTCTGTGTCACAGGAGCAAGCTGTGCTGTGAGCTCCCAGACTGCCTCTGGGTGCACACCAGGTCTCACGCACTTCCTGGAGACCGAGTGCTGTGGCCCAGGCTGTTCAGATCCCAAAGCAGGCACCTGAAGGCTCCTTCTCGGGCTCCCTGGATTCACCAGAGCACACTGACTTCTCCCCGCTGGCCGCCCGGAAGCCCCTCTTGCCTCTTACAGGACCTGGAAATGAGGTGTTGCCGCCCAGGCTGATCTGGATCTGGAAGCAGAGAGATCTGAGGGCTACTGCCAGAGGCCTCCAGACTCAGGAAGTTTAATTTTTCAATTTCCTTAAATGATATGTGATTTGATGGTGTACCTCATCCCAATTTTATTTTGGTACATGGTATCTGTCTAGGGAATCATCCATTTCATTTAGATTTTCCAGTTTTGCTGAGTATAGGCTTTTGTACAATTATATGATTTTTTATTTTTTAATTTTTCGGCCTCTGTTCTTATGTCCCCTTTTTAATTTATTTTGTTCATTTAGATTCTGTCTCTGGGCCCTTTAGTTAGTTTGGCTAGGGGGTTTATCTATAATGTTGATTTTTTTAAAGGAACAGCTTTTGGTTTCTTTATTTGTATTATTCTCTTTGTTTCTATTTTTTTTGATTTTGGTTCGGAGCTTGACAATTTCCTACCCTCTGCTCCTCTTGGGTGTGTTTGTTTCTTTATGTTCTATGGCTTTTAAGTGTGCTGCTAGTGTGTTAGTGTAGGATATCCCCAGTTTCTTTACTAGGGCCTTAAGTGCTATGAATTTTCCTCTTTGCCCTGCTTTCACTGACTCATAAGTTTGGGTTGTTGTGCCTTCATTTTCATTGAAATCTAAAATGTTATTCATTTCTTTCTTTACTTCTTCCCTGACGAAGTTATCATTGAATAGAGAGTTGTTCAATTTCCAAATGTACATGGGTTTTCTGGGAGGTTTTGTGTTGTTTTTGAAATCTAGCCTTAATCTGTGGTAATCTCATAAAATGCACGGGATTATTTCAATCTTCTTGTACCTGTTGAAGCTTGTTTTGTAACTGAGTATATGACTAATTTTAGAAAAGGTAATATAAGGTATGGAGAAGAAGGTATATTCTTTTGTTTTAGTGTAAAATGTTTTCTCTATATATTTGTTAGATGTCTTTGAGTCATAACCCGTATTAGTGTCACTGTGTCTCTGTTTAGTTTCTGTTTCCATGATCTGTCCTTTGGTGAGAGTGGGGTGTTGAGGTCTTCCACTATTACTGTGTGTGATTCAAGGTGTGTTTTCAGCTTCATTAAAGTCACCCCTTATGAATGTGGATACCCTTACATTTGTGGCACAGATATTCAGAAGTGAGACTTTCTATTGGTTGATTTTTCCTTTGATTAATATGAAGTGCCGTTTGCCATCTCCCTTGAAAATTTTTGGTTGAAAGTCTATTTTATTAGCTATTAGAATAATAACTCCTGTTTGTTTTTGTGACTGTTTGCTTGGAAAAATTGCTTCAAGCCTTTAACTCTGAGGTAATGTTTACCTTTGTCATTGGGGGTGTGTTTCTTATATGCAGCAAAATGCTAGATCCTGTTTGCATATCCAGTCTGTTAGAATATGTCTGTTTATTGGGGAATTGAGCCTGTTGATATTGAGAAATACTAAGGATGGAATATTTTAGTTCCTGTTATGTTTGTTGTTGTAGGTGGCATTATATGCATGTGATTCTCTCCTTTTGATTATTTTGTTCTGAGATAACTCTTATCTTCTTTTCTCATTGGTGAAGGTACCTTCCTTGTTTTGGAGTTTTCCTTTTAGAATCCAAGTAAACATCAAAGCAATCATCCACCATGGTCAAGTAGGCTTCATCAAAGGGATGCAGGGATGGTTCAATATACAGAAATCTATCAATGTAATCCACTATATGAAGGAACTCAAAGGAAAAAAACATTATCACTTCATTAGATGCTGAGAAAGTATTTGAAAAAATCCATCACCCCTTCATGATACACGTAATCCACTATATAAAAAAAGTCAAAGCAAAAAATCACATGACCATTTCATTAGATGAAGAGAAAGTATTTGACAAAATCCAATACCCTTTAAGATAAAAGTCTTGGAAAGATCAGAAATTCAAGGACCATACCTGATAATAGAAAAGCAATACACAGCAAAGCAGTAGCCAACATCAAACTAAATGGAGAGAAACTTGAAGCAATCCCTCTAAAATCAAGAAATAGACAAGGCTGTCCATTCTCTCCCTACCTGTTCAATATAGTTCTTAAAGACCTAGCAAAAGCAATTATACAATAAATGAAGGTAAAAGGCAAACAAATTGGAATGGAAGACATCAAAATATCACTATTTGTAGATGATATTTGCCTAAGGGAATACTACTCAGTTATTAAAAACAACAAATTCATGGAATTCTTAGGCAAATGGATGGAACTAGAAAATATCATCCTGAGTGAGGTAATCCAGTCACAAAAGAACACACATGGCATGCACTCACTAAAAAGTGGATATTAGCCCAGAAGCTTGGAACACCCAAGATAGAATTCATAAAGCAAATGAAGCTCAAGAAGAAGGAAGACTTCAGTACTTCTTAGAAGGGGGAACTAAATACCCACAGGTGGAGATACAGAGACAAAATGTGGAGCAGAGACTGAAGAGAAGGCCATCCAGAGACTGCCCTACCTGGGGATCCATCCCTCATACAGTCACTATTGTGGATGTCAGCAAGTGCTTCCTGAAAGGAAGATGATATGGCTGTCTCCTGAGAGGCTCTGTAGGTGCCTGACAAATACAGAATTGGATACTCACAGCCAACTAATGAACTAAGCACAGGGTCCCCCATGGAGGAGCTAGAGAAAGGACCCAGGGAGCTGAAGGATCTTGCAGCATCGTAGGAGGAACAAAAATATGAACCAAGCCGCACCCCAGAACTCCCAGGGACTAAACCACCAATCAAAGAGTACACATGGAGGGACCCATGGCTCCAGCCACATATGTTGAAGGGGATGGCCCTGTCAGACCTCAATGAGAGTAGAGGCCCTGGGTCCTGTGAAGGCTCCACGCCCCAGTGATGGGGAATGCCAGGATAGGGAAGCCGGTGTGGGTGGGGTAGTAAGCAGGTGGAGGAGGGATGGGATAGGGGCTTTTTGGAGGGGGAATGAGGAGAAAGGATAACATTTGAAATGTGAATAAAGAAAATATCTAATAAAAAAGTGAGTGAAATAAAAAGTAACAAACACATTGAAAGTAAGAGCATTGTTACATCAGAGCAGGAGGAGGGAGCAAGATTAGAAGGAGAATGCACAGTTTAATATCTTAAATATAAGGCAACTTTGTAAAATAAGAGCAATATGCACAATGCAGAGAGAAAGAGGCAAAAAGAAGAAACTACAGAGAGAGTTGAAGGAGCAGGTAAGACCCCCCTTACCACAGGATAGAACAGGTATTTTCTTTCTTTTTTTTTATGTTTTTCTCTCCTTTTTATTGATTTTTTTATTCGATATATTTTTTATTTACATTTCAAGTGATTTCCCCTTTTCTAGCTCCCCACTCTCCGAAAGTCCCATAAGCCCCATTCTCTCCCCCTGTCCTCCCACCCACCCCTTCCCACTTCCCCGTTCTGGTTTTGCCCTGTACTGCTTCACTGAGTCTTTCCAGAACAAGGGGCCACTCCTCCTTTCTTCTTGTACCTCATTTGATGTATGGATTATGTTTTGGGTATTCCAGTTTTCTAGGTTAATATCCACATATTAGTGAGTGCATACCATGAGTCACCTTTTGAGTCTGGGTTACCTCACTTAGTATGATGTTTTCTAGCTCCATCCATTTGCCTAAGAATTTCATGAATTCATTGTTTCTAATGGCTGAATAGTACTCCACTGTGTAGATATATCACATTTTTTGCATCCACTCTTCTGTTGAGGGATACCTGGGTTCTTTCCAGCATCTGGCGATTACAAATAGGGCTGCTATGAACATAGTAGAGCATGTATCCTTATTACATGGTGGGGAATCCTCTGGGTATATGCCCAGGAGTGGTATAGCAGGATCTTCTGGCAATGGGTTGCCCAGTTTTCGGAGGAACTGCCAGACTGATTTCCAGAGTGGTTGTACCAATTTGCAACCCCACCAGCAGTGGAGTTGTGTTCCTTTTTCTCCACACCCTCTCCAACACCTGCTGTCTCCTGAAATTTTAATCTTAGCCATTCTGACTGGTGTAAGGTGAAATCTCAGGGTTGTTTTGATTTGCATTTCCCTAATGACTAATGAAGTTGAGCATTTTTTAAGATGCTTCTCTGCCATCTGAAGTTCTTCAGGTGAGAAATCTTTGTTTAACTCTGTTGGAGTTGGCAAAGGACACCATCAAAAGGACAAATCGACAACCAGCAAATTGGGAAAAGATCTTCACCAATCCTACATCAGATAGAGGGCTAATATCCAATATATATAAAGAACTCAAGAAGTTAGACTCCAGAAAACCAAACAACCCTATTAAAAAATGGGGTACAGAGTTAAACAAAGAATTCTCACCTGAAGAACTTCGGATGGCAGAGGTATTTTCTTAATAGCAAGTCAAGCTTAGTTGTACTAAAGAGGACAAAGCGTTCTGCTATGGACTTGGGTTAAATTCATTTAGCAACAAACTTGAAGAAGCTTTTCTTTCTCTATGCAATAAAGATTGGAGCTCATTTTTCATCCAGAATGAATGAGTTCATTCCGTGCTGTTGCTTGATTTTTTGTTCCAAATGTATTTGTAAGTATAGATGTGTGTGTGTGTGTGTGTGTGTGTGTGTGTGTGTGTGTGTAATTATGAGATAAGGATATAACTTGGCCCAACTGGTTTTAATGGAGGTATATGAATGTGTAAGCATGAATGCATATTTAATTTTATGTGAGTTTATCCATGTTTACTTATGCAAAAACATTCTTCTGCAAATTTGACTCTCTTCTTCTGTTTCAATAGACGTTTATTGCTCCAAATCTCCCCCTAGTCAAACAAGCAAGAGGCATCTGGACATGAGGGGAAGGGTTCTAGCAAGCAATCCCTTACTTAATCTACTGCTGTTTTAAAATGAGGTGCTAAGTGCCAGTCTGATTTGAAGATGCTATAATTTTGGTTGTATGGTATAATTTTGGCTTCTTTATCAAAAGACAAGTGTCCACAGGTATGTGGGTTTAATTCTGGGTCTTTGACTCTATTCGGTTGATTAACCTGACTGTCCGTGTCCACTATCACGCAATTTATATCACTATTGCTCTGTAGTAGAGCTTGAGGTCAGGGATGGTGATTCTTTCAGAAGTCTTTACTTGTTCAGAATTGTATCATGCATCCTGGTTTTTTGCTTTTCCATGTGAAACTGACCATTGCTCTTTCCATGTCAGTAAATTATTGTGTTGCTATTTTGATGGGGATTGAATTGAACCAGTAGATTTCTTTTAGTAAGATGCCCATTTCACTGTATTAAACCTATCAATCCATGAGAATGGGAGACCTTTCCATCCTCTGCTTCCCCAGCATGGCAATACTTTCTTTTTTCATTTTTTCTTCAATTTATTTTTTTAAAAAATATCTTTGCATCCTGACTGCAGCCCCCCATCTCCTCTTCTAGTTATGATCTTACAAATCCCTCTCCCTCCATATTCCCCTCTACCCTGTGCACAGAGAAGAGGAAGACCGTCTTGGGTACCAACCTAGTCTGGGACATCTAGTCCCAGGGAAAGGTGACAGCACGGCAATTCTAAAACTTCCTTCTTTCAGTGATCTACTGTCTGAGAAATCTAAAGTCCCACCTCTGTCTCCCTGTCCAGTCATTTGCTACCAGGAAATTTATTTAGTATTTAGCACAATCTGGGAGGAAGGACAGTGCCTCACACTTAGACATGCAAATTCTCCTATAATTTGGGAACCCCATTAAGATAAGATTAGCAATAAACCAAATCTACAACTGTATATATATACTTGTAAGTGGATATTAGACAAAGAGTAAAGAAGAAGGTTGAGGCTTGACTAGGCTGGCATCAGAGGTGAGCGCCTGGGCAGGGCCATGCTGCACCACTTCTGATGGAGTGGAACCCTTCAGGTTCCGGGATGCACTGCCTCATCAGGGGTCCTAGGATCCCGCTGGATGGAGGACACCGGGCTTGGGGAGGCCAAACTCAACTGGTCCATCCACAGCGTGTAGGGCGGAGGCCCTGGAGTCTGAGCTGGAGGCACCACCGAGGAGTGGCATGGCTCGCAGGAGGCGATGCTGTGGCTGCTGCTGCCAGTTGCTGCCATGGGAGCGCTGGGCGGTGGCTTCCTCCTCTGGCTCCTGGACATGTGTGGCAATGAGCTCCCAGCACTGGGACCTGAGCTGCTGACACTGAGCGGCCCGCACATGCTGCTGGTCAGGAACAACGGGCTGGGCGGCCCAGGCTCAATGCCCAAGGGCCTGCCTGGCCCAGTCACTGCTCTGCTGAAGCCTCAGGTGCTCAACCTCAGTGGCAACAGCTTCCAGGACCTGCCCATCTCACTGCTGAAGCTGCCAGAGTCTACAGATGTCAGAAGAGGGCACCAGATCCCCTTGAACTGGTGTTAGAAGCTGCTGCTGTGAGCTGCTGTGTGGGTGCTGGGACCTGAACCCTCATCCTCTGCAAGTGCGCTGAGCGCTCCCAACCCCAGAGTCCACTCTCCAGGCCCTCATCACCTTAAAGGTTGAGGCAAGGACTCTCACTTAACCTGGAGCTGTGCAGTCCTGTTGGACTGGCCAGCAAGGTGCAGTCCTGGGTTAAGGAATGCACTGCCTCCTTTGACGTGATTATTAGGGTGGCTCAGGTCCTCTGGCTTGCACAGGGGCATCGTCCTGGCTGACCGTCTCCCCAGCTCCTTAGGCAGCTTCTAGTTATTAGCTGTGCTATGCATGTGCACGCCTGGGATATTTTTTGTTGTTGCAAATCCGTGACTCTTGTCTGTGTCTGTTTGTGACTGTACTTAAGGTCAAACCCACAGCTGTGACTCGACACCGAGTCACAGGGACAGTGGATACTGAGGTCATTGTCTATTTCATGGCTTACATGAGGGAACTGAGGGTGGCCCTGTTAGAATGAGGTCTGTGGTCTGCATAGAGGTCAACAGGATTGGACATACATTTCACTTTTGTTTTCTGGGTGCTGGGGTGGGGCTGGGGACTCTGCCTTAGCCTTATTGTATCTGCTAAGTTTGGAGAGCAGCTCTGGGGGTGCCCGGGTTGGGGAATGACTCCTCAGAGTCTCCAAAACATAGGTCATGGCTGCCGCTCGAGCAGTGACAAATATCTTTGTAAGATGAGGTGATGACCAGCAACCCAGACCGACAGCTGTCACAGCAGTGGCTGCGACTGTAGTATTGGGAGACTGACCATGTGCTCCTGCTGGCCATGGCTGCTCCAGGAGCAGGCAGGGGTTGGAGTTGGTGAACTGAGGGTCAGGAGGGGAGACGGTTGCTCCAGGGCCTCCTGAGGGAGTGTCCCGTGTGCAAGCCTTTCTTCAGGTTAAATTTTGTTTCTCAATTTTAGTTTTATTTTATGTGTATGGGTGGTTTGCCTGCATATTTCCATATACCACATGCATGGACGGTAAGCGTGGAGGCCAGAATTAAGAGCCAGAGTTACAGATGGTTGTGAGCCACTGTGTGGGTCCTGGAAATTGAACTGAGGTCCTTTGGAAGAGCAGCCAGTGCTCTTAACAGTTACACCATCTCTCCAGTTCCCCTCGGGTTAAATTTTTATTTTAATTCCAGGGGATCTGTATTAGATTCTGAAAACTCACAAGTTAGTCCACACGCAACAGTTTGCAACTTCAGGTCCATGGGATCTGATGCCTCCTTCTGGCTACTGCAGGCATTGCATGCGTGTGGCACACAGAGATGTGTCAAAACACCCATACACATACAATAAAAGTAAGTCCTAAAGACAATTTATTTTTATTACTTTTAAGTGTGTGTGTGTGTGTGTGTGTGTGTGTGTGTGTGTGTGTGTGTGAGCTTGGCAGTGGTGGGGCACGCCTTAATCCCAGTGCTTGGGGGGCAGAGGCAGGTGGATTTCCGAGTTCGAAGCCAGCCTGGTCTACAGAGTGAGTTCCAGAACACCCATGGCTACTCAGAGAAACCCTGTCTTGAAAAAAAACAAAAAAAAATTGTGTGTGTGTGTGTGTGTGTGTGTGTGTGTGTGTGTGTTTGTGCATTACTACAGGTACCCTCAGAGGCCAAAGGTATCAGATTTCCTGGACTCGGAGTTATAGGTAGTTGTGAAGAGTAGGATGTGGGCACCAGGAACTGAACTTGGGTCCTTTCCAGAAGCATTCAGGGCTCTTAACTGCTGAGCCACCTCTCTGGCCCTGTTTGCCTGAGTTTTGAGTTGCACTCCTCTATAGCTGCCAGCTCCCCAAGGAGCTTGCAGGCCTGCCTCTGGGTCTCCATGACCTGAGTGGCTGTCCTTTCTCTCAGGCTGTTCTTCTACTCTGGCCACTCCTCCTTTGGCATGTACTGCATGTTGTTCCTGGTGGTGAGTACCCATCTCCTTCCCGGGGTACCTTATGGGGCCATGCGTTCCCTGTGCCTTGGTCTACCCTTCTGTACAATGGGGTGTGTGGAGGAGGCACTAAGGGTGGGAGGCCTTGCGACTCTGGCCCCGGGCTGGGCAGGCTGTGGACACTCGTGGGCCCAGCTGACAGCAGGCTGATGTCCCGATAGCTGTACGTGCAGGCCTGGCTCTGCTGGAAGTGGGCCCGGCTGCTGAGGCCCACCGTTCAGTTCTTCTTGGTGGCTTTTGCCAACTATGTGGGCTATAGCCCAGTGTCTGACCACAAGCACCACTGGAGTGATGTCCTCGTCGGCCTCCTTCAGGGAGCCCTGGTGGCCTGCCTCAAGGTGAGTGCTGCTTGCCTGACCTACAGGATCTGCACTGCCGGCCTCTGATGGCCTGCAACTTCTGCCTGCTGTTTTGTCTTCAAGAGCTTTTCCCTTGTTGCTACTTTTGTTTCCAACCCAATTCCCCGGTAAAAGAAATCTCATTTGTTTAACAAAAAAAGCTACAAGCCTAGATTGGGCAGATCTCCTGCCACACTACTCTATTCCCATCTATATTAGTCCATGTAACTTGCAGTTTCTCCAGGCCATGAGATTCTCTCTGCAGCCTAGCTTGCAATCCCCGAAGCCCCTCCCCTCCTATTTATCCTTCATAGCACCTCCCTTCCTATTTATCCCCTGTGGCTCCTCCCCTCGACTCTCAGCTCCTCCCCCCGACTCTCAGCTCCTCCTCCTTCCTCCTGCCCAATCATTGGCTCAATCCTTTATTTGAAAAGTTAAGGTGGGGAGAAGGTTCACAAGGCAACTCCTCATCTGCAGCCCCTCTGAGGAGCGGAATTAGTTTCAAACAGCCCCTCACTGCTGGCCCCACCCATACACATGACTACACCCCCTCACCTTCTCCCTCAGGGCCCCCAGAAGATGTTCTTTTTCTTCCTGTCCTACTCACTGTCTTTCCCCTCCCCAGGTCCACTACATTTCAGATTTCTTCAAATCCCGGCCGCCCCAGCCCTGCCAGGAGGGTGAAGAGCCAGAGCGCAAGCCCAGTCTGTCGCTGACGCTGACCCTTGGTGACCGACCCTAGCTGCTATGGAAGCTGGAAAGTCACCCGTGGGCCAGTCATGTGTTGGCCCCATGCCCCGATCAGGCACTCCTGGCTTTGGAGCTGTCCCGGGGTCCTGGCTGGTGACTGTGGACCAGGGTCTTGGGTGCCTGTCTGGCCCTGAGTGTGGGCAGGGCCCATCCTCAGCATTCCTTGACTATCGCATGGCCTCAAAAGATGCGGTCCTGCTCATAGGGCTTCTCTTGTCACCAGTGGGTTTTCGAGGAGGGCCATCCCAGCATGGCCCTGGGAATGGTTGGCCCGAGACTGTTCACAAAGTCAGCACCCTCCCTGACGGCCCTGAAGGTGATGAACACTTTGTTTGCCTGCGTGGGCAGGTGGCCTTGGGAAGAAGGCTGCCAACCCTTGGACTGCCTGGAAGGTCACACATTGCTTTTGGTCTGAATCCTTTCCTCACGCCTGTGGAAGATTACTGCTCGGGGCCTCCAAGCCCCTCCCTCAGACTTGATGTCCTGTCCTGTCCCCACTCTGACCATGTGGACCAAATGTGTATTCCAGGCTTTGGAAGTAGGTCCTCCTGGATCTGCCCTTCCTGATTGTTTCAAAACACTTTAAGTTACTGTCTCATGGGAGGGTGTGTTATAAACTTTGTACCAAATGTCTCTGCTGTGCATGTTGCTTTTCAAGCTCTCCAGGTGAGGTAGAAGGTCCTCCTGCACCTACCTAACATCTCAGTGCATCATTGTGCAGGACCTGCCAGTCTTAGGAGAGACTTGGGGAACAGAGACCTGTCCTGGGTATCTTGTATATTGGCCAAGACAGAGGCCTCATAGCCACTGTGGCCTTCCTCTGTGCGTGGTGGATACTTATCCTAGGTCCAGCTTAGAAAACACAGACCCTTCATGGTTAGTGCTGGTGAGGTGCCTGATCGTGCTCCCAGGGTGTCTGGCCAGTCTCCCAGGGGCAGCAGGAGGGGTGCAGGTCTTGCTGTATCCCTGGACAAGGTGTGTGTTCCTCTGGGAATGGGCGGGCTCCTTATGTCTTTCAGGTCTTTGGGTCTGGAAGCATGGGGGGACAGTCAAAAGTACCGACTCCCCCTCCATTTCCTTCTTCTCCTTAGAGGCTGGGTCAGGATCCTCTGTATGCCACTGGCAGACACTAAAATCCAGGAGACCCAAGGAATTCAGCTCAACTCAGAGAGCATGCCGGATGCCTCTGCCCTTGGTAGCTGGTGTTCAGCCTTTGACAGCCTGCATTTTCATGGGGATCCTCCCTGTTAAGTGACTGCATGCCAGCATCCTGCAGCCAATGCTCTGCACTGTAGGGTCCTACAGGTCCCAGCTGTTCTGTTAGAGGCAGAAGTTCCCAGTGAAAAGGCAGGCTCAGATCCTGAGCACAGCAGGGCTCTGCTTGTACAGATCCTCTGTTTGGCCTGACTGCAGCTGAGCTGAGCCCCTCCCCAGGCACCCATGCCTGCCTGTCTGCCTCACTGCCCAGTGCTGGCAATGTTCAGCAGGCCCAGAGACTGTGGGTGTGGGACACGTGCCTGTGACACTGGCACTTGGCGGCTGAGGTAGTAGAATGGGGAGTGTGAGACCAGCTTGGGTGACAGTGATTCTCCTGTGTGCCTGCGCATGTTCGTGTGTGTGTGTGTGTGTGTGTGTGTGTGTGTGTGTGTGTTTGCATGTGGAGGTCAGAGGGCAACCTCAAGTGTCCATTCTTAGAGGCTTTCTTTCTTTCTTTCTTTCTTTCTTTCTTTCTTTCTTTCTTTCTTTCTTTCTTTCTTTCTTTCTTTCTTTCTTTCTTTCTTTCTTCTTCTTCTTCTTCTTCTTCTTCTTCTTCTTCTTCTTCTTCTTCTTCTTCTTCTTCTTCTTCTTCTTCTTCTTCTTCTTCTTCTTCAATAAAACAAGGTCTCTCATTGGCCTGGAACCTAACCAAGTCCCTAAAACAGTGGTTCTCAACATGGGGGGGGGGGTCACAACCCCCACAGGGGTAACGTACCAGACATCCTGCAAATCAGATATTTACATGATGATTCATAATGGTATCAAAATTACAGTCATGCTGTAGCAATGGAATAATTTTATGGTTGGAGAGATGGCCCAGTGGCTAGTGTGCATGGTAACTCATGACTGCCTCTTAGCTTCATCATCAGAGGTATCTGATACCTTCTTCTGACCACTGGGCACTGGGTACTGTACACATGTGCCCATACACCCCCTCCCAAATCTCATACACTTAAAATAATAGAAAAACATATTTATTTATTTATTCACTCTTATTTATTCATTCATTCACCTGGTTTATGCCCTCCCTCTTGGTCTTCCCCTCACTCAAGAAGACAGGTCTTCCCCCCTGTCACCCATCTCCTTCTCCTCTTAGAGGACCTCCCTCGGGTATCCCCCACCCTTGTGCATCAAGTCTTTGCAGGATTACGCATATCCTCTTTCAATGAGACCAGACAAGGTAACCAAGTTAGGGAAACATATTTCACAGCTTTGGGGATACACGCCACTCCACCTGTTGGAAGACCCACATGAAGACCTAATTACACATTTGCTACATTGCAAGGGGAGGCCTAGGTCCAGCCCATTCAAACATCTTTGGTTGGTGATTCAGTCTCTGAGAGCCCACAGGGGTCCAGGTTAGTTGACCTTGTTGGTTTTCCTGTGAGTTCCTATCCCCTTCCAGGCCCTCAATCCTTCCCCCAACTCTTCCATAAGATTCTTGTAATGGCTGTTCCTGGTTGTCAGCTTGACTACATGTGGAAAGAACTACAATTCAGAATTGAGGGGCATACTTGTGATCCAGGTCTTGAGGCTGGAAAATACAAGTTTCTGATTTGGATCTTAGCATGGAGATCTTGAGGCATAGTGGCCATGAAAAGCTTAGGCACAGGCAAGGTGGTACACGCCTTTAATCCCAGGGGACTGAGGCAAGGAGATCTCCGAGTTCCAGGTCAGCCTAGGACAAAGCATGTTCCAGATCCAGGTGTGGTGGCATACTCCTTTAATCTGGGCCACACCTTCTGCTGGAGACCTACATAGGGACATTGAAGGAGGAAGATTCACTCTTCTTCACCCACTTGCACTTACTTGCCAGCACATCTGTTGGAACCTACTTCTACAGAAGATCAGCTGAAACAACCAGCCTCTTGGGGACTGAGCAACTACTAGATCCTTGGACTTCCCATCCACAGCTGACCATTGTTGCGTTAGTTGGATTACAGACTGTAAGTCATCACAATAAATTCCCTCAATATAGAGAGACAGTCCATAAGTTCTGTGACTCTAGAGAATCCTGACTAATACAAGTCCTCCAGTTCCATCCCATGTTTGGATGGTTCAGTCAGCTTCTGAGTGGACCCTTTCAGAGGACAGTTATGCTCGGCTCCTGTTTGGAATCATAACAGAGTATCATCGTAGTGTCATGGACTGGTGCTTGCCCGTGGGTTGTGTCTCAAGTTGGGCTGGTTATTGGTTGGCCAATCACTTAGTCTCTGCTCCATCTTTACCCCTCCATTTCTTGTAGACAGGATAAATTTTGGGTCAGAAGTTTTGTGGGTGGGTTGGTGTCCCTATCACATCACTGGGGTTCCTGTCTGGCTACTGGAGGTGGCCATTTCAGGCTTCATATCTCCACTGCTGTGAGTGTCAGCTAAGGTCGTCCCCACTGATTTCTGGGTGTCTACCCCATCCCAGGTTTTATGTCCTTGTGATGCCTCCAGCCCAGAACCCTGCGAGTTGCAGATTTCAATTTATTCTCCTGGCCTTCTGGGCCCTTCTGTCTCCCCACCTGCTCCTGAAAACTGTATCACCTCATTCACCTCCCTATCCCCTCTCTCACCCAGTTCCCTCCCTCCGTCTATCTCCTATGACTGTTTTATTCACTCTTCTAAGTGAGATTCAAGCATCCTCACTTGAACCTTCCTTCTTGCTTACCTTCCTTGGGTCTGTGGAGTGTAGCATCGGTATCCTGTATTTTATGGCTAATATCCACATTGAAAACAGCGCATAGAGGAAAACCCATAGCTATGAGTCATTTCCCTGTTCCCCAATGAAAGAAAAAGATGGAGAGAGCATACACTATCAGCTTAACAGCACACCTGAAAGCTCTAGAACAAAAAGAAGAAAATACACCCAAGTGGAGTACCCAGCAGGGAATAATCAAACTTAGAACTGAAAATAACCAAGTAGAAACAAAAAGAACTACATGGAAACCAACAAAACCAGGGGTTGGTTCTTTAAGAAAATCAAAGGGGGGCATAAGGACAGAAACTGAGGAAATGCAAAAATATTATTAAATCTTACTACAGAACCCTATACTCAACAAAACTAGAAAATCTGGATGAAATGGACAATTTTCTAGACAGATACCAGGTACCGAAATTAAATCATGATCAGACAAACTATTTAAATATTCCCATAAGCCCAAAAGAAATAGAAGCATCCATTTAAAGTCTCCCAACAAGAAAAAGAGCACAAGACCAGATAGTTTTA
Organism: Apodemus sylvaticus; assembly: GCF_947179515.1. Classification (NCBI taxonomy): domain Eukaryota; kingdom Metazoa; phylum Chordata; class Mammalia; order Rodentia; family Muridae; genus Apodemus; species Apodemus sylvaticus. The sequence goes on along the minus strand of NC_067491.1, from coordinate 62,178,088 downwards.
TACCAATATTCTTCAAAGTATTCCACATGCAATAAGGGCACATGCTCCACTATGTTCATAGCAGCCCTATTTGTAGTAGCCAGAAGCTGGAAAGAGCCTAGGTGTCCTTCAACGGAGGAATGGATACAAAAAATGTGGTATATTTACACAATAGAGTACTATTCACCCACTAGAAACAATGAATTCATGAAATTCTTAGACAAATGGATGGAGCTGGAGAACATCTTACTAAGTGAGGTAACCCAGTCTCAAAAGATCAATCATGGTATGCACTCACTGATAAGTAGATATTAGCCTAGAAACTTTGAATACCCAGGATATAATCCACAAATTAAATGATGTCCAAAAAGAATGGAGGAGTGGCCCCTGGTTCTGGAAAGACTCAGTGCAAGAGTATAGGGGAATTCCAGAACAGGGAAATGGGAAGGGGTGGATGGAAGAACAGGGCCTTGGAAGAGGGCTTATGGGACTTGCAGGGAGTGGGCACCCAGAAAAGGGGAAATCATTTGAAATGTATATAAAATATATCAATAAAAAAATAAATGAAAAAAAAAGAGAAACTTGAAGCAATCCCACTAAAATCAGGGACTAGACAAGTTTGTCTACTCTCTCCTTACCTATTCAATATAGTACTCGAAATCCTAGGCAGAGCAATTAGACAACAAAAGGAGGTCAAAGAGATACAAATTGGAAAGGAAGAAGTCAAAATATCGCTATTTGCAGATGATATGACAGTATATTTAAGTGACACCGAAAGTTCCAACAGAGAGCTCCTACAGTTGAAATGCAACTTCAGCAAGTGGCTGAATATAAAATTAAGTCAAACAAATCAGTAGCCTTTCTCTACTCAAAGGATAAACAGGCTGAGAAAAAATTAGGGAAACAGCATGCTTCACAATAGTAACAAATAATATAAAAACCTTATGACTCTAACCAAGCAAGTGAAAGATCTGTATAACAAGAACTTCAAGTTCCTGAAGAAAGAAATTGAAGATGATTTCAGAAGATGGAAAGATCTCCCATCCTCACTGATTGGGAGGATTGATATAGTAAAAATGGCCATCTTGCCAAAAGCAATCTGCAGATTAAATGCAATCCCCATCAAAACTGCAACTCAGTTCTTCATAGAGTTCGAAAGGGCAATACGCAAATTTATTTAGAATAACCAAAGCTTCAGGAGAGCAAAAACTGTTCTCAGCAATAAAAGAACTTCTCTGGGAATCATCTCCATCCCTGACCCCAGGCTGTGTTACAGAGCAATAGTCATAAAAACTACATGGTAGTGGAACAAAGACAGGCAGGTAGATCAGTGGAATAGAACTGAAGACACAGAAATGAACCCACACACCTATGGTCACTTGATCTGTAACAGAGGAGCTTAAACCACCCAGTGGAAAAGAACATTTTCAACAAGTGGTGCTGGTTCAACTGGAGGTCAGCATGTAGAAGAATGCCAATGGATCCACTCTTATCTTCTCATACAAAGCTCTAGTCCAAGTGGATCAAGGACCTCCACATAAAACCAGATACACTGAAACCAATAGAAGAGAAAGTGGGGAAGAGCCTTGAGCACATGGGCACAGTGGAAAATTTCCTGAACAGAACACCAATGATTTGTGCTCTAAAATCAATAATTGACAAATGGTACCTCATATAATTGCAAAGCTTCTGTAAGGCAAAGGACACTGTCAAGAGGGCGAAACTGCCGTCAACAGATTGGGAAAAGATCTTTACCAACCCTCCATACAACAGAGGGCTAATACCCAATAAATACAAACAACTCAAAAGGTTAGACTCCAGAGAAACCTGTAGCCCTAGTAAAAGCAGTGTACAGAGGTAAACAAATAAATCTCAACTGAGGAATATCAAATGGCCGAGAAGCACCTAAAGAAATGTTCACCATCATATGATCAGTGGAGCAGCTGGGACAGGAGCCCTCCTGTCACCATTTGTACCAGGGAGCCCGGCAGCTCCACTTCTCTCTGTGCACTGCCCACCAGGAGAGTGGGATCTCCCAGCAGAGTCTTCACTTCTGGAGGTGAGATCCACACTTTTTCTCCAATAACTGTCTGGAGGGGAAAGGTTAGGAATGCACAGGGCATCAAGTGGAGCAGCTGGGACAGGAGCAGTCCAGTTACCATCTGCACCCTGGAGCCAAGAGGCTCCACAGCCATCTGCACACAGATCCTGTCAGAAGAGTGTTGGTCTCCTAAGAGTGCTGACACAGGCTTACAGGCCCACAGGAGGGACAAGCTCCAGCCAAAGAAAGGAAGAACAATGAACACCAGAGATAACCAGATGGCAAAGGCAAGCGCAAGAACATAAGCACCAGAAACCAACGCTACTTGGCAACATCAGAAACCAGTTCTCCCGCCATAGCAATCCTGGATACCCCAACACACCAGAAAAGCAAGAGCTGGATTTAAAATCACATCTCATGATGCTAATAGAGGACTTTAAGAATAACATTAGTAACTTCCTTAAAGAAATACAGGAGAACACAGGTAAACAGATAGAAGCCCTTAAAGAATTACAGAAAAACCGCACTCAAACAGGTGAAGGAACTGAACAAAACCATCCAGGATCTAAAAATGGAAGTTGAAAATTTAAGAAATCACAAAGAGAGACAACACTGGAGATAGAAAACCTAGGAAAGAAATCAGGAGTAATAGATGCAAGCATCACCAACAGAATACAAGAGAAAGAAGAGAGCATCTCGGGTGCAGAAGATAGAAAACATTGAAACAGCAGTCAAAGAAACACAAAATGCAAAAAGCTCCTGACTGAAAACATCCAGTGTAGAGAGCCTTATTGGGGTGCCATGCCACCTGGCAGGAACTTGACATTGACCAAGATGAAGTTCTTCTCCCAGCCTCTGAGTGGAAATTCCTCTGTTAGCCATAATCCTCTCCACCTAGGGTGGAGCACTCAGACCAAGGTGAAGTTCTTTGTTCCTCCAGATTTACAAATTCCTGAATTAAGCAGGTGACCCACCCAGCTGCCTGAGCAGTGGAGCCAATGCCAAGGGAACAGCCAGACCAGTTCCCAGAACACACCCTGGAATTTGGGGGAAGAGTCTTACCTGAAACCTTAAAATTCTGAGTCCTCCATTAAACCTTGAGGCTTTGAGCAGGTGCTGTTGTCTTGGTCTCCTTCTCTTTTCCCCACCTTCCCATACATCCCCAGCTTCCGTTCCAGGGAACCTGTTCAACATAACTGCTGGCAATTACAGATTGGCACCTGACCAATATCCAGACACAGGAAGGTGTCTTGAGGCGACCCTGTCTCGGCGAACCTTTGCAGAAAATAGAAAAAGACAGTATCCTGCATGGGGAGCACATACAGGAGCTAAATACTAACACTAGTCTAAAATTTCATCTTTTTGAAGCTGTTGTTGTCAGTGCAGAAGGATAGGGGCTAAGTGGGACAGCGTAGACCCAACACTGAGCTTGCTTAGGAGGTGACAGTGGGAAATGGGATAGGAATTTCAAACCAGGCGTTTGTTCGCAGCCTTCAAGAGCTGCTTCAGGAGAAAGGAGTAGGGTTTGAAAACAATGGTTAGAAGGTTTTTTAGATCAGATAGATTCTTGTTGCCCATGGTTCCGTGAAAAAAAGAACTTTATATAAGAGAACCTGGGAAAAAATTGGAAAAGCACTAAGAGCCACAAAGGCAGATAATACTACCCTCTGCCTCCGGATGCTTATAAAAGATGCTACTGATGAAGAGATCTCACAGGCACCAGATATCACACTTGAGGAATCTCAAGAAGGAAGCCTGCCAGAGAGGACTTCCTCAGAAAAGAGTCTTCTCAACCCTAACTTAGAAAGATCTAGAGACACTACTGATGAGCTAACATTAGAGGAGGAAGCTCATTCAGATGACGGAGCTGCCTAATATTATGGTGAGGATTGGCCTCCTAGTGCACCTTCTGCTCTGCCTGTGGCCTCTACTGTACGAGATGATACCAAGATGGAGATGCAATTACTTGAATTGGAGTTTGAAATTAAGTTGCAGAAAGGGTATCAAGTGCAGGAAGGAGCAGTGATCCTGAGACACACCAATCGCCCCTAGAAAGAGCTGTAAGTCAGGCTCACAGGGAAAGGCAGGACACATCTAACTTTGTCGTTGAGATCATAGGCCAGCAGAATATAGTTAGACAATATCAGACCTTGGAGTTCAAAGTGATGATGGTGAATTATTGTTTTGATGCATTTTTTGATTCGGCTGGCCAGAGTTTTGTTGAGTATTTTTGCATCAATGTTCATAAAGGAAATTGGTCTTAACTTTTCTTTCCTTGTTTGGTCTTTGTTTGGTTTAGGTATAAGTATTATTGTGGCTTCATAGAATGAATTGGCTGGTGTTCCTTGTGCTTCTATTTTGTGGAATAGTTTGAAGAGTATTGGTATTAACTCTTCTTTGACGATCTGATAGAATTCCCCACTAAACCCATCTGGTCCTGGGCTTTTTTCCCCCTTGGGAGACTCTTAACAACTGCTTCTATTTCAACAGGATTAATGTAACTATTTAGATGCTATTTAGATGGTTTATCTGATCCCATTTTAACGCTGTCACCTGGTATGTGTCTAGAAAATTGTCCATTTTGTACAGATTTTCCAATTTTGTTGAGTATTAGCTCTTGTAGTAGTATCTGGTGATTTCTTAATTTCCACAGTTTCTATTTTTTTCCATGAGACAGGGTTTCTCTGTATATCCCTGGCTGTCCTGGAACTCACTCTGTAGACTAGGCTGGCTTTGAACTCTGGAATCTGCCTGCCTCTGCCTCCCAAGTGCTGGGAATTAAAGGCATGTGACACTACCGCCTGGCTAGTTTCTATTGTTATATCTCCCTTTTCATTTCTGATTTTATTAATTTGGGGAGAGCCTCTGTGCCCTCTGGTTAGTCTGGCTAAGGGTTTATCTCTCTGGTTGATTTTCTCAAAGAACCACCTCCTGGTTTCGTTGATTCTTTGTATAGTTCTTTTTGTTTCTATTTGGTTGATTTCAGTCCTGAGTTTGGTTATTTCCTGAAGTTTACTCCTCTTGGGTGTAATTGCTTTCTTTTGTTCTTTAACTTTTAGGTGTGTTGTCAAGCTGCTAGCATAAGCTCCATTTTTTTTGGAGACACTTAGAGCTCTGAGTTTTCCTTTTAGCACTGCTTTCATTGTGTCCCATAAGTTTTGGCATGATGATGTGTCCTCATGTTCATTAATTTCTATAAAGTCTTTAATTTCTTTCTTTATTTCTCCCTTGAGCAAGCTATCATCGAGTAGAACATTGTTCAGCGTCCCTGATTATGTATATTTTTTGCTGTTTTTGTTTGAACTAAAGTCCAGCCTTAGGCCGTAGTGATCTGATAGGGTGCATGGAATTATTTCAATATTCCTGTATCTGTTGAGACCTCTTTTGTGACCAATTAATTATACGGTCAATTTTGGAGAAGGTACCATGAGGTGCTGAGAAGAAAGTATATTCTTTTTGTTTAGGGTGGAATGTTCTATTAATATCTGTTAGATCCATTTAGTCCATAACTTCAGTTAGTTTTACTGTTTCTCTGTTTAGCTTGTGTTTCCATGATTTGTCCATTGCTGAGTGTGGGGTGTTGAAGTCTCCCACTGTTATTGTGTGGGGTGCAATGTATGCTTTGAGCTTTAATAAAGTTTCTTTTATTAATGTGGGTATCCCTGCATTTGGAGCATAGATGTTCACAACTGAGAGTTCATCTTGGTAGATTTTTCCTTTGACCACTATGAAGTGTCCTTCCTTATCTTTTTTTGACAACTTTTGGTTGAAAGTTGATTTTATTTGATATAAGAATGGCTACTCCAGCTTGTTTCTTGGGACCATTTGCTTGGAAAATTGTTTTCCAACTTTCGACTGTGAGGTAGTGACTGTCTTTGTTACTGAGGTAGGTTTCTCGTGTGAAGAAAATTGTTGGGTCCTGTTAACATATCCAGTCTGTTAGTCTATGGCTTTTTATTGGGGAATTGAGACCATTGATGTTAAGAGATATTAAGGAAAAGCGATTTCTACTTTCTGTTATTTACATTGTTAAAAGTGGAATACTGATTGTGTGGCTATCTTCTTTTGGGTTTGTTGAAAGAAGATTACTTTCTTGCTTTTTCTACGGTGTAGTTTCCCTCCTTGTGTTGGTATTTTCTACTCATTATCCTTTGTAGGGCTGGGTTTATGGAAAGATATTGTGTAAATTCGGTTTTGTCATGGAATGTCTTGTTTTCTTTGTCTATGGTAATTGAGAGTTTTGTTGGGTATAGTAGCATGGACTGACATTTATGTTCTCTTAGGATTTGTATGACATCTGTCCAGGATCTTCTAGCTTTCATAGTTTCTGGTGAGAAGTCTGGTGTAATTCTGATAGGTCTGCTTTTATATGTTTCTTGACCTTTTTCCCTTACTGCTTTTAATATTTTTTCTTTGTTTAGTGCATTTGGTGTTTAAATTATGTGATGGGAGGGGTTTCTGTTTTGGTCCAGTCTATTTAGAGTTCTGTAGGCTTCTTGTATGTTCATGGGCATTTCTCTCTTTAGGTTAGGGAAGTTTTCTTCTATAATTTTGTTGAAGATATTTACTGGCTCTTTAAATTGTAAATCTTTTCTCTCTTGTATACCTATAATCCTTAGGTATATAATCTTCTCATTCTGTCCTAGATTTCCTGCATGATTTGAGTTACAAACTTTTTGTATTTTGCATTTTCTGTGATTGTTGAGTCCATGCTTTCTCTGGTATCTTCAGCCCCTGAGATTCTTCTTTCTCCTGTATTCTGTTGCTGATGTTTGCATCTATGACTCCTGATTTCTTTACAAGGTTTTCTATCTCCAGAGTTGTCTCCCTTTGTGATTTCTTTGTTGTTTCTACTTCCATATTTAGACTCTGGATGGTTTGTTCAGTTCCTTCGCTTGTTTGTGTTTTCCTATAATTCTTTAAGGAGTTTTTGTGATTCCTCTTTAAGGGCTTCTACCTGTTGACCCATGTTTGCTTTTATTTCTTTAAGGGATTTTTGTGTTTCCTTTTTAAAGGACTTCTTGTTGACTCATGTTCTCCTGTATTTCTTTAAGGGAATAATTTATGTCCTTCTTGAAGTCCTCTGTCAGCATCATGAGATGTGATTTTCAATCTAGATCTTGCCTTTGTGTTGTGTTAGGTGTATCCAGGATTGGCTGTTATGGGAGATCTAGATTTGGATGGTGCCATGTTGCCTTGGTTTCTGTTGGTAATGTTCTCGTGTTTGCCTTTTGCCATCTGGTTATCTCTGGTGTTAGCTGGTCTTGCTGTCTCTGACTGTGGCTTCTCTGTCCTGCAAGCCTGTGTATCTGTACTCCTGGGATTCCTGTTCTCTCTGTGCACACTGGTATGTAGGCACTCCTGGGAGACCAGCTCTCCTGTGGTGGTGTTTGTGGATGTAGCTCTGTGGTCCAGGATCATCACCATGCTCCCAGGCCTCTCCACACTCCTGCAGAGGGACCAAATGTCCTGAGTGCAGTGGGCTCTTTATGATGTATCAGGAGACGTTGTCTTCACTATAGCAGACCCAAAGTCCCTGAGTGGTTCTGGTTCTCAAATGCTCTGAGTGCAGCTGATTCTCTAGAATGTATCAGAAAATGGTGTTTTCACTATAGCAGACCTGGAAAGAGTCTGCCCCAGTAGAACTGACAGGCAGCCGTGGCACATATTATCCTTTTATCAGATGTAGGGTTGGTAAAGATCTTTTCCCATTCTGAAGGTTGTTGCTTTGTCCTATTGACAGTGTCCTTTGCCTTACAGATAACAGGAAGGTCATGAAGAAGGAATATCAATCTGCGGATGCTTCACTTCTATTTAGAAAAGAGAACAAAATAATCACAAGAGGTAGAGGGTGGGAGGGACTTTGAAGGAAGAGAGGAGGGAGAGAAAAAAAGATGGAGCAGGATCAGGTGTGGGAGGAGACTGGGGGTGTGTAAAGAGGGTCAGGAAATTGAACGGAGGTCTGTACCAATGGCAGATGGGAACTGGGGGTAGTCAACAGGAAGTCCCAGAGCAAGGAAAGCAAGAGGCTCCCAGGACCCAATGGGGATGACTTTAGCGGAAATATCTAACAAAATATGGAGAGAGAAACTATAGAGACCATATCCAGAGGTTAGGCACAGCCCCTGGTTGAGGGATGGGGTCACGCACCCTTCTTAAAATTTTAATGTACAATTACTCCTGTCTAAAGGAAATACAGGGACAAAGAATGGTACAGAGACTGAAGGAGAGGCCATCCATAGACTGCCCCACCAGGGAATCCATCCCATATGCAGCCACCAAACTCATTCTCTATTGTTGATGCCAACAAGTACTTGCTGATGAGAGCCTGATAAGGCTCTCTCCTGAGAGGCTCTGCCAGACCCTTACTGATACAGGCAAGGATGCTTGCAGCCAACCATCAGACTGAACATGGGGACCCCAGTGGAGGAGTTAGGGGAAGGATGAATAAGATGATGAGGTTTGTAACCCCATCGGAAGTACAACAATATCCACAAACCAGGCCCCCCACCCAGAGCTCTGAGGAATTAAACCACCAACCAAAGAATACACATGGAGGGACCATGGCTCCAGCTGTATTGGTAGCAGAGGATGGGATTATCTGGCAACAGTGGGAAGGGAGGAACTTGGTCCTATGAAGGTTTGATGCCCCAGTATAGGAGAATGGTAGGGCATAGAGGCAGGAATGAGTGGTGAGTGGGGGAGAATCCTCATAGATGCAGGGGGAGGGAGGGTGGGATAGGGTTTTTTTTTTAATTTACAGAAGTTTTTGCTTACCTATATCATTCACCTACACGTGCCTATACATTCTTTTAGTTATTATGTTGTACAACCTTCATGGCAATCAAACTAACAGGAAAATGCAAGCACGTCTACACTACAGAACAATGTATTTATTCTGCCTTAAATTGTTTTATTGATTGAAAATAGTCCCTGCTTATGATACATTTGTTGAGTGACTCCATGAAAGAAACATAGAGACCCCCTCAGCATATGATATGTTCTTTGGAGAAATGGGGGGAATTTCTCTAATACCCTCATGTCAAAAAAAGAAAAAAAAGGAATGAGTTGTTAAGAGGGCAATGAATTAATATATATATATATATATATATATATATATTCATTGTTCCAGGATGGATAAAGAACAAATTATTAACCTGATTTCTACCTTGAAATTAAGTTATGCATCTGAAGTAATAACTTCACCTTGGTAGTAGGTTACACAACAATGTGACACAAATGTGACACAAAGGGTATGCAGGAGTAAACTGGCCAAGTATTGGTATATAGACATGCATGTATGAAAGATAGAATTGTCTCAGAACCCTAAGAACCATACGAGAGTCAAAAGTGAACTTAAGACCAATACTATTAAGTTTTTTGGAGCATGGTGCACCTTTAATTAAGTTCATCAGTTCTTGGTATGGGTCTTTAATGTGTATTTATATTTTTCCAACAATGATTTCCTTTGATGTGATATGTAGGCATTATCTTGAAAGGCTCTCGAATAAATTCTTTCTTGGTAAACATTTTAGGCCATAAACACAGAGGCAGAAAGCAACACTGGGGTGTTTCAGTCTTGGAGTAATTATTGTGATTCCTAGTGGAAATGAAAGCATGTCCTTTGATGCTGTAACCTGTTTGTCACTGAGTGAGGTGACTCATATGGATAGCCTGAAGGATAAAGTGCCATAGAATTCTCACAGGGTGAATGGAAGGATCCTTGCACATATCTCTGGCTGATTAGAGTGTAATATTCTGTCATCATGTCAACAACAACAGTGCAAACACACTCACACACTCACAGGCACGCACATGCAAACACATATGAGCACTGAATATATATACGTAACACACCATAGGTTGTACCATCCCACGACTTAGATCTTGGCAGAAACATCTCTTCATATGCTCTTCTCTTGGCTTTTTATCTTCTGGTTTTTACAGATGCGAACACCCATCTGGATCATTGCAGCCCCTTTTGGCCTAACAGAATCAGAACATGTACTGCAACGTGATGGGTCTGTGGTCATTGGTGCATTTTTTCCTCTCGTAAGTGACTCTGCTTCAAGTTTAGAAATAGATTGGAAAACATTACCTTTGGGCACATCTAATGATGTATGGTAAGTGATTTGTATCAACTCATTTTTAAATATTCGTTTGTCCTACTTTAAGTGTGGATTTGAACCTTATTCCAAAAATTTCTCCTCATGAGGTTTCCTTCATATATTCCATTCCAAGATCCTCTGTTTAATTTTCTTTTCTTGATGACTCCTTATGTCCTCTCAAGTGAGAAGAGAAATATGTCATTACAGAGTTTTGTGTTTCATATTTGGTCATTGCAGTTTGATCACCTTTCACCATGCTGTCTGTAATTCCTCAGACTGTGAGCACATTTCATGCCAGTCCTGTACTACAAGGGATGTTGGCAGTAGCCTGACAGAACACTTCAGAGAATCGCGGAGTTTTATTTGTGATTGTATTAGAGCAGGTAATACCTTTGAAATCTGTGACATTGTAATACCTCCTCAGGTTCTAGAGTGATCAGTGTTGTTTGTGTCAGCTGACACAGATTTGAATGCAGTGATGGCAGAATTAGAAATTTATCTCTCTTCACTTTTATTTTCTATCCTTAACATTTTGCAGAGTATTGAAAGCTAATGTTTTTTAATTTATATGATTTCAGATTTTTATCCATTACAACCTATTTAATTTATAAATTTCCACTATGCAATACTTGATTTCATGAATTTATTCATACAGGAATATTCTGAGATTATGTCACTGAAGGCTCTTTCCTAGACAGTCTAATATCTGCAGGAACAGCAGATCTAGATAAAGTTTGCTTCAACTTCCTTGGTAATCTCAGACATAAATAGCAATGTACAATAATTTTTCAAGGAAATAAAGTGTATATTGTACCATGCTGAAATTTCTATCAGGGTATATATAAACTAAAGAACTGAAATAGAGAAACAAAGTACACACTCAACTCTGAATTCAACCTGGGGAAGGAAAACTGTGCAATGAATGTCCTGCTTCTGGTTAGTTGCTGGAAAATTGCTGAATGTCTAAGTGGATTTAGTCTAAGTAGAAACATTGCTAACACTTTGCTAGCAAATTGGTATGGTGATAAATTGTTAGGTCAAGGCAGTGTAGAAGGAAAATGATTCAGAAATAAAACATCATTAGGTGAAGAAGACATCTTTTCATATTTTGAAATAAATTTTAAGATTAAAGATGATCAGAGTGATCCAAAAATTCACAACTAGCTGAAATATTTCATGTGGCTCTCTAAATGCCCCAGGTATATATCTTTTTTAACTTTGCAAGAACCATGGATGCATTTGATAAATCTTTTACACTGTTGTGCAGTTGCACCACGTCAGGAACCACTTTGCACTATGCCCCATGTCTGTCCAGACAGTGTAGTTGGAGCAATCTCACTGCAAAAGCACATTTGCAGTAGAACAGCTCATCAAATACTAGCAAGTGGAAAATGACTTGTCAGATGATTTAACAGGATATGAAATAAGACAACAGAATTTGGGAAGTGATTTCTTTTTTCATGTATGATAAATATATGTATAAAGTATAAATATATTAAATATATTTATATTCGCCTTATTTAATGTAATTTAAAATTATCTAGTTTTCTACAAGAAAGGGTATCTGAATATAAAGTATTCATATAAAGTAAATATAGAGTAAGATCTATTAAATTTCATTCATGCTTTTGATTAAATCTTTTATAATAGAGTGATGTGGTGCACAGTCATTTTGAAAAAGGATCTTTCTGACATTCTTCCTTTTTCTGTTTCTATGTGCACAAGTGCAAGCGTCAGGCTCACAATGAACACAATGTTCATGTGCTTTAGAGTGGCTAGAATTATGAGCCTTAACACTGGAGTTTCAATTTACGTGTGTGTAATTGAACCCATTTTCTGATTTTTTATTATTAATCCATTTTGCAATAGTTTAGTGGAAGGTATTTTTTTAATCAAAAAATATTTTGGAATCAAAAACAGCAGGCAAGCATGAAAACCCCAAGCTGAAGTGTTTCCCAATAAAATGAAGTCTGCATGTTTGATCCATTTTATATACTGGTGTTTATAAAACTATAACTTTTTTCACCAAAAATATTGCTAGTGATGCCTTCAGTTACAAGGATATTTGGTGGATTTCAAATTACCCAAAACATCCTAATCATTAAACCGTAGTATTTTTGGTGTAAGGTGATTTAAATTAACAAAATAACATGACAATAGTACTGTGGAAGTGAAAGTACATAGTAATAAACAAAAGAACAAGTTCTTTTGGGTTTTTTTTGTTTTGTTTTTATTTTTTGTTTGTTGTTTTTGTTTTTTGGAGACAGGGCTTCTCTGTATAGCCCTGGCTGTCCTGGAACTCACTCAGTAGACCAGGCTGGCGTCGAACTCAGAAATCTGCCTGCCTCTTGTCTCCCAGAGTGCTGGGATTACATGTGTGTGTAACCACCGCCTGGCAAAGAACAAGTTCTTTATACACACATGACACTAATATTTGTTACATTGTGAATATTCTTGCATTGTCCCTTAATCCCTATTTCTTACTTGCTCTCTCCAAATCTGTACCTCAGAACTAATCCACTTGTCAGTGAGAACATGCCATGTTCATCTTCCTGGGTCTGGATAAGCTTGCTCTGGATAAATAATTCTACTTCCAAATTCCATGATGCTCTATTAAAGAGTTGTGTACTATGGCAGTATGTAAACTTAACACATTTTTGTCTATTCTTTGACTGAGGGATATCTAGATTGCTTCTGGTTTCTGGCTGTTATGCAGTAAGTTGCAAAGAACATGGTTGAGCAAATGTCCTTGGGCACAACTGTAGAATATTTTGATGTATGCTCAGAAGAGGTATGGCTGGCTATTGAGTTGCTGATGGACAAGGTCACTGTAGAAGTTTGCCATGAATGGAGGAGCAAGCACATCCTTTCCTTGAGGTCCTCACCAGCGTCAACTGTCATTTTTGTTTCTGATCTTAGCCAAGCAGACATGTGTAAGATGAAATCACGGAATCATTTTGATTTACATTTTTCTGTTGAATTTTGAACATTTATTTAAATGTTTCCCAGACACTTAAGATTTTTCTGTTGAAAATTCTGTTTAGATCTGTACTGAATTTTAATTGAAATATTTGATTTGTTGTTTTCTAGTCTCTTGAGTACTCTAAATATTTTGGATAATAGCTATCTGCAAGAAGTGGAATTGGTGAAAATCTTTCTGCATTCTGAAGACTGCTGTTTTGAACAACTGGTCTTTCCTTGGCCTTACCAAACCTTTTTTATTATCATTTTATTAGCTGTGATAATGTACAGCAACTGCATGATTGGTGTTCTGTTCAGAAAGTCTTTCCTCTTCAATGCGTGCAACGGTTTGCCCTAATTTCTCTAGGATTAGATTCAGTATTTCTGGTCTAATGTTAATATCTTTGATCTATTTGGAATTTAGGTTTGTGCAAAACCTGGATGTGCAACTAATTGCATTCTATAATCATTGACATCTAGTGAGACCACAACAATTCATGGAAAATACTTTCTTATTTACAGTTGTATAATTTTTGGATTTTTATCTGAGATCAATTGTCCATAGGTGTATGGATTCCAATAAGGGTTTTTTCGTTTAATTCTATTAATAAACCTGTTTGTTTTAAGCTAAAATAATGATGGTTTTATTACTATTGCTGTGTAGTACAGTTTGAAATCAGGGAAAGTAATACCTTGGGATTTTCTTTATTGTACATAATTGTTTTATCTACAGTGGGATTTTATTTCTACGTATGAAGTTACATATTCTTTTAAGTTTTGAAAAGTATTCTGTTGTAGTTTTGATAATGATTAAGTTGAAACAGGAGATTTCTTTTGATTAGAAGGCCATTTTCATTATGTTGATCCTACTATTGCATCAGCTCTTGAGATCTTTCTGTCTTCTGACATCTTCAATTTATTTTCAATGACTGAACATTTTTATTATACATGTTTTTGACTTGCTTGGTGTTTGTTACCACAAGATTTTTATATAATTTGTGGCTGTTGTATAGAGTGGTTCACTAGCAATTTCTTCCTTGGTCTCCTTATTGATTCCATATATGATGGTTATTGATAATATTTGGTTAGTTTAGTATATGTGACTTTGGACTCACTTATTTATATTATCATATCATCTGTGAATAGTGATATTTTGATAGCTTCCTTTTCAATTTGAATTCCCATAAACTCCTCTTCTGTTTTATTGTTCAATCTACAACTTCAAGTACTATATTAAATAGTTCTGGAGATAGTGGAAAGCTTTGTCTTCTTCCTGATGTTTGAAGAATTGCTTTCTTCGATTTAGGCTTAGTGTAAACTGGCTTTCTTAAGTGTATGTCCCTTATACCACAGATCAGTAGAAAACTATTTATCTTTAAAGGTTTCTCCATGTTTTCAAATGCTGTTTCAGCATTTAATGACATGATTATGCACTTTTTTCAGGTTTTTCATACTGTGGATTACATTGAAAGATTTGTATATATTTAACCATTTCTTCATCTCAGAGATGAGACCCGGTTGATCATAGTAGATGATGTTGTCAATGCCCTTTCAGTTCTTTGCAAGTCTTTTATTGAGTAGTTTCACCTACTTTCAGTAGAAATTTTTCTACAACAGGCTTTCTTATACTCTGTGGTGTTTGGTCATTAGAGTGTCAGTGGCATCATAAAATGAATTGGGCAATGTTCCTTTTGAATATATTTCTAGGAAGATTAGCATTAGTCTTTCTTTGAGAGTCTTGTTGAATTCTCCTCTAAAACCATCTGACCTTCAGTTTTTTTTTTGTTGTTGTTGCTTTGCTTTAACTGAATGATTTTAATGACTTCTTCTATATCCTTTGGGGCTACAGGACAATTTGCACTGCTTATCTGATTTTCATTTAACTGTGGTAAGTAGTATTCATGAAGAAAACTGTCCCTTTCTTTCACCAATTTTGTGGAAGAAGGGTCTTTAAAGGAGGAACTAATGATTATTTGAATTTATTTTTTATCTTTGGTTGTTTGCCTCTTTTTCTTTCTGAATTTGGTAATTTGGGTACAGCTTTCGTGTCTTTTAGGCAGTTCGGATAAACATTTTTTTCATCCTGTTTGTTTTAGAGAATCAACTCTTGTTTAACTGATTGTTTTGTTCTTTCTGTTTCAGTTGTAATAATTTCAGCCATGTGTTTGATGGTTTCCTACCATGCAATTATCTTGCCTGTGTTTGCTTCTTTTTATTGTAGAATATTCTGGTGTGCTGTTAAGTTGAATGTAGAAGATCTCTCCAATTTCTTTATGAAAGTACATACTGCTTTAACATTTCCTATTAGCACAATGTCATTGAGTCCACAACTTTGATTATGATCTGTATTCATTTTCATTGAATAGCAACGAAGTTTTTAATTTCTTCCTTTATTTATACCTTGATCCAGTAGTTATTCTGAAGAGATAGCTTCAGTGTCCATGAGTTACTATACTATTTGTTGTTCTGTCATTGATGATAGATTACAAGTGATGTCATTGTTGATAGCTTGTTAATTAGTATTTTCCTGATCAAATATAAAGGTTTATTTCAATGTTTTTATGAGTTTAAATATACTTTGTGAATAATTATGTGGTAATTTTCTAAGAGTGTTAGAGGAGGTGCTCAGAAGAA
Source organism: Apodemus sylvaticus (assembly GCF_947179515.1). Taxonomy (NCBI): domain Eukaryota; kingdom Metazoa; phylum Chordata; class Mammalia; order Rodentia; family Muridae; genus Apodemus; species Apodemus sylvaticus. The sequence goes on along the minus strand of NC_067491.1, from coordinate 62,162,365 downwards.
GGTATTTTCTTTTGTGTTTGGGCGAAATACTTTTTAGTTATCTGCTATGTCCATTTGGTTCATATTGTCTATTACATCTACAATTTCTATGTTTAGTTTTTGTCTGGTATGTCCAGACTATTGGTGAGCGTGGAATATTGAAATCTTGCACTACAAGGGTGTGAAGGATGATGGGATTTGAACTTTAGTAATGTTTCTTTTCAAATATTGGTGCCCTTGAATTTGAGGCATAGTTGTTGAGAATTGAAGTATACTATTGGTAGATGTTTCCTTGGTATGTATGAAGTCCACTTCCCCATCTCCTTTTGGCAATTTTAGCTGGAAGTCTAACTTGTTAGAGGTGACCTTACTGATCTTCTTGGATATTGGTTTGGAAACCCCTTCCAGGCCTTAATTCTGAGATAATTTTTTTTATCTTTGATGTTGAGTAGTGTTTGTATTATGCAGCAAAGTAACATCTTGATTTTGTAGTCATTTTATTTGGTTGTGTTGTTTTTCAGGGAATTATGTCCATTGGCAATGAGAGACAATGATTAATGATTATTAACTCTTGTTATTTTATTTTAGGTATTGATGTTGGTGGTAGGGTGGAGTGTATGTTTGCTTTGCTGCTTTTGTTATGCTGGTATGAGATTATTTATTGCCTGAATTTTCAGGGCTACATTTGACATCCTTTAGTTTGAATTTTCCTACAAGTACATTCTGTACTTTGTCTTTCTCATGGTCTATCTCGTTTTCTTCATCTATTGTTAGGGAAGGTTTCACTGGGTAAAATACTATCCATGGATATCTGTGGTCTCTTGGAGTCTATATGAAATCTGCCTGGTCCCACATGGCTTTTAGAGTGTCTCTTAAGAATTCTGATGTAATTCTATTTGGTATGCCTTTATATATTACTTTCCATTTTCTCTTTTAGTTTTAATCCTTTTTTGTATTTCTTCTTTTCTTTTCTTTTGTGTACTTAGTGTTTTGATTATTATGTAGCAGGAAAGTTTACTTAGCTTGTCTTTTTGGTAATTTGTAAGCTTCTTGCATATTATAGGCAACTCTTTCTATAGGATATGACATTTTTATTCTAAGGCTTTGTTAAAATATCCTGGATTTCTGACATGGGGATTCTCTACTTCTCCTATTTCTATATGTGTAAACTTTGTTTTTTATATTGTCCAAGATTTTTCTGGATGTTTTGGGTCTGGAATTTTTTAAAATTTAACATTTTATTTGAATGATATATCTATTTTATATATGCTGTCTTCTTTTTTCTTATACAAATACATAATTTATCCTTTTTTGTTTATATTTATAATGAGAATTCCCTTCCCAGTTCCACTTCCACAAAGCTCCCAATCACATTGCCCCTCACCCCCCTACTCTTTACCTCTAAGAGGGTGCTCCTCCACCCACTCACCCCGTACTGCCTCACCAGTCTAGCATCCCTTTACACAGAGAATCATGCCTCCTTACCCTCCCTTGATGTCAGAGAAGGCCATCCTCTTCTCCATATGTATCTGGAATCATGTCTTGGTTCATGTACAATCTTTGGTTGCTTGTTTAGTCCCTGGGAGGCCTGGATGGTCCAGTTACTTGATGCTGCTCTTCATATGGGGTTGCAATCCCCTTCAGCTCCTACAGTTCTTCCCCTTCTCTTCTATTGGGGTCCCTGCGTTCAGTCCAGTAGTTGCCTGTTAGTTTCTCCATTAGTAATAATCAGTTGCTGGCATAACCTCTCAGGGAATAGTCATACCAGGCTCCTTCCAGCAAGCCCTTGACATCAACAATATTGTGGGTGTTTGCTTCCACAGCTCTCGTGGTGGCCTCTAGATGGCTTTTCCTTCAGTCTCTCTTCCATTTTTGTCTCTCTCTTTCCTTTGGACAGGAATATTTCTGGGTTTAAAGTTTTGAATTACATGGGTGGCATCATGATTCAACTGGGGGTCATGACGATCTACTGGAGGTTGTGTGTAGAGGTTTTGTATCTCTTTCTTGGATATTACTACTAAAGCCATCCCCATTGCATCCTGGGAGCCTCTCACTTTTCTGGAGTCTGGGACTGTCTTCTGGTTGCCCCAATTTTGACATCTCCACTGCTACTTGTTTCTGTTTTATTTTCTGTCTTCTCCCCTGTCTCTTCTATTACCTGTTCATGCCCCTCCTTTTTGCCCTCCTGCTCCTCTATCCCTCTCCGGTTGCTCCTGTTCTCTAACTCTGCTGGTTTGCTTTATAGTTCTTTAATTATGTTTAGGTATGGAATTGAATTCCGGATCTCTCCTATACTTTTAGCATGAGGGGGTGTTTTATTTTGTCAAAAGTTTTTCAGGATCCAATGAGAAGATCATGTGGGTTTTTGTTTGTTTGACATTGTTTATATAATGGATTAAGTTGATGGATTTCCATATATTGAACCATCTCTGCAACCCTGAGATGAAGCACAATTGATCATGGTGAATAATCATTTTGATGTGTTCTTGGATTCATTTTGCTAGAATTCTATTGAATATTTTTACAGCAATATTCATAAGGGAAATTGTTAACTGTTCTGAAATTCTCTTTCTTTGTTGGGTCTTTGTGTGGTTTAGCATAAATGAGGCTTTACAAAGCATAAATGAGGCTTTGTAAAATGTATTGGGTAGTGTTCCTTCTGTTTTTATTTTGTGAAAGAGTTTGGGTTTATTGGTATTAAGACGTCTTTGATTCTGATAGAAATCTACCCTCAAATCTTCTGGCCCTGTGCATTTATTTATTAATTTATTTTTACTATTTTTTTATTGAGTATCTTCTTCATTTAGATTGCCAATGGTAAAACCTTTCCCAATTTACCAACTCCCAAAAGCCCCCCTCCCCAAAGATTCCCTACACCTCCTCCCACCCCCTGCCTCCACATATATGCCCCTCTACCCGACACAGTCCCACCTTCCCCCCCACATTCCCCCTGTTCGTTTCCCTTTGTTAGGGGCCTCTATTGAGCCTTTATATGACCAAAGACCACTCCTCTCACTGATGCCTAACAAGGCCTTCCTCTGACACATTTTTGGCTGGAACCATGTGTACCCCTTTGTTGATAGTTCAGTCCCTGGGAGTCTTGGGGTGTCTGGGTGTCTGAAGTCATTGTTCTTCCCAAGGGGTCTATATACTCCTTCAGTCCTCCGGACCACCCTCCATATCCTCCGTTGGGGACCACAAGCCCAGTCTAATAATTGGTTGCTAGTTTCTGCCTCTGTATTTGTAAGGCTATGCAGGGTCCCTCTGGAGACAGCCATGGCATGCTCCTTTTGGTACATGCTTCTTGTCGTAGTATCAGGGTTTGTTGACTGTTTATAGGATGAATCTCCACGTAGGGCAGTCACTGGGTGGCCTTTACTTCAGACTCTGCTCCACACATTGCCTCCCTTATTGCTCCTGTGAGTATTATGGATACAGAAACTGTGGTATATATACACAATGGAATACTATTCAGCTATTAAAAACAATGAATTCATGAAATTCTTAGGCAAATGGATGGAACTGGAAAGTGTCATCCTGAGTGAGGTAACCTAGTCACAAATGAATGCACATGGTATGCACTCACTAATAAGCGGATGCTAGTCCAAAAGCTCAAAATAAACAATTTACAATTCACCCAGAACAGGAAGCTCAAGAAGAAGGAGGACTTAAGTGAGGGTGCTATGGTTCCTCTGAGAAAGGGACTTCCAGTTTTGTTGAGTATAGTCTATGGTATTAGGACCTGATAATTTCTTTAAATTTCCTCCATCTCTGTTGCTATGTCTCCTTTTTCATTTATGACATTGTTAATTTGGATACTGTCTCTGTGTTGTCTTGTTAGTTTGGCTAAGTATTTCCACTATCTTGTTGATAAAGAAACAGCAACTGCTTTTGCTGATTCTTTATATAGTTCTTTTTGTTTCTACTTGGTTGATTTCATCCTCGAGTTTGATTATTTCCAGCTGTCTACTCCTCTTTGGTGTATTTGCTTATTTGTGTAAGAGAGCTTTCAGGTGTGCTGTTAAACTGCTAGTGTATGCTCCCTCTAGTTACTTTTTGGAGGCACTCAGAGCTATGAGCTTTCCTCTTAGCACTGCTTTCACTGTGCCCCATAAGTTTGGGTATGTTGTGTCTTTCATCTTCATTGAATTCTAAAAGTCTTTCATTTCCTTCTTTATTTCTTTCCTGACCAAGTTAACATTGAGGAGATAGATGTTCAACTTCCATGTGTACATGGGCTTCCTGTTTTTGTAGTTATCGAAGATCAGCCTCATTCTGTGGTGGTCTGATAGAATACATGGGATTAACTCAAAATTCTTGGATCTGTTGATGTTTATTTTGTGTCCAAATTATATGGTAGATAATTTGAGAAGGTACCATGGTGAGAAGAAGGTTTATTATTTTGCTTTAGGGTTAAATCATCTGTAATTAGCAGTTAAATCCATTTGTTTCATAAATTCTGTTAGTTTCACTGTGTCTCTCTCTTTAGTTTCTGTATCCATGATCTGACCATTGGTTAGATTGAAATATTAAAGTGCCCCTCTGTTATTGTGAGGTTCATTGTGTGCTTTGAACTTTAATAAAATTTCTATTATGAATGTGGGTGCCCTTGCAATTGTAGCACAGATGTTCAGAATTGAGAGCTGTCCTTGGAATATTTTTCATATGTTGAGTATGAAGTGTCCTTCCTTATCTTTTTTGAAAACTTTTGGTTGTAAGTAGATTTTATTCAATATTGAAATCGCTACTCCAGCTTCCTTCCTGAGGTCATTTGCTTGGAAAATTGTTTTCCAGCCCTTTACCCTGAGGTAGTTTCTGTTTTTGTCTGTGAGCTATGCTTCCTGTATGCAGCAAAATGCTGCATGTGTACCCTGTTCACATATCCAGTCTGTTAGTCTATATCTTTTTATTGGGGAATTGAGTCTATTGATATTAAGAGATGTTAGGAAATAGTGATTGTTGTTTCCTGTTATTTTTGTTGTTAGAGATGAAATTATGTTCTTTTCTTTTGGGTATCTTCTTTGGGGTTCCTTGAAAGAAGATTACTTTCTTCTGTTTCTAGGGTGTAGTTTCCCTCCTCCTGTTGGAATTTTCCATTTGTTACCCTTTGCAGGGCTGAATTTGTAGAAAGATAGTAGCCTGGGCTGGCATTTGTCTTCTCTTAGGGTTTGTATGATATCTGCTGAGGATCTTCTAGCTCTCATAGTTTCTGTTTAGAAGTCTGGTGTAATCCTGATAGGTCTGCCTTTATATGTTACCTGACCTTTTAAACTTACCGCTTTTAATATTCTTTATTTGTTTTGTGCATTTTGTGTTTTGACTATTATGTAATGGGAGGAATTTCTGTTCTGGTTCAGTCTGTTTGGAGTTCTGTAGGCTTCTTATATATTCATGGGCATCTCTTTCTTTAGGTTATGGAAGTTTTCTTCTATAATTTTATTGAAGATATTTACTTGCCCTCTCTGTCGGGAATCTTTGTTCTATTCTATACCTATTATCCTCAGGTTTTGTCTTTTCATTGTGTCTTGGATTCCCAGGATGTTTTGAGTTAGGAACTTTTTTCATTTTGTGGTTTCTATGATTGTTGTGTCAATATTTTCTATGGTGTCTTCTGCACCTTAGATTCTCTCTTCTATCTTTTGTATTCTGTTGGAGGTGCTTGCATCTATGAGCCCTGATCTCTCTCCTAGTTTTTCTATCTTCAGTGTTGTCTCCTTTTGTTTCCTTTGTTGTTTCTATTTCCATTTTTAATCATGGATGGTTTTGTTCAGTTCCTTAACCTATTTGGTTGTGTTTTCCTATAATTCTTTAAGGTATTTTTGTGTTTCCTCTTTAACACTTTCTACCTGTTTTCCTGCATTTTCCTGTATTTCTTTAAGGGAGTTATTTATGTACTTACAGTCCTCTATCATTATCATGAGATTTGATTTTAAATGAGAGCCTTGATTTCTGGTTTGTTGGTGTATCCAGGGCTTGCTGTGGTGGGAGATGTGGGTTATGCTGATGACAAGTAGCCTTGGTTTCTGTTGTTTATGTTCTTCCCCTTGGCTCTTGCCATCTAGTTATCTCTGGTGTTAGTTGGTATTCTTGTCCCTGATTGTGGCTTGTCCCTTCTGCAAGTCTGCATGTCAGCACTCCTTTGATATCAGTTCTCTCTGGGAGGAATTCTCTCTGTGGCCCATGGTTAACTCTGGGCAGAGACTGAAACCCAAGCGATTCTATCTCACACTTCTCCTTGATTCCTGCGATCTGAGGACTCTGGTCAGGTCCCTCAGAGCAGATTGGTAGTCTTATAACTGCTCATAGGTTTGTCATCACTACTTGGAGACTAACTCTCTATTGGCAGTATTTTGGTATAGAGAGCTGGTGCACAGGTTCAGCTCTGGGATTGAAACCAGAAGTGAAAGTAGATGTTGTTTGTGTGCAGGGAATATATCCTGTCAATGTTGCAGCTTCAGAGCTTATGTGGGCTTCTATGAGTGCTCATCAGTGAGGAAAAGCAGAAATCACCGAATCACTTGAGGCTAGGCGTTCATATGTTATTCTGACCTTCAGACCTGACTGTCCTCTTTTGCAGTGAAGTCCTACTATGTTGACTCCTTTCTTTCTCCTGTATTTTAGAATTATTTAGTGGAGAGCATCTAAATTAGCCAAAAGGTCAAGAAGCGATAACTTAGGTACTTTTAACAATATTTGTGACTTCACAGTGGAATTTTTCTACTTTTTCATTTTCTTTGAGATAGGGTTAATGTATATCCAGGGTTGTCTGGAAGCAAGATATAGACAGACTCATTTGTAATTTACAGATAGGCCTGCTTCTGCATGTTTAATGATAAGGTTGTATGTAGTAGACTCACGCACCCACCAGTGGTATAGATAATGACAGATGCTTTTCAATATTTTAAGGCATAGGAGTTTTAGGTGGGCAGATTACCAGAAAATTTTGAAATTCTCCACTGTAATACCAGCCACTATGTCCTGGATGTGGTCCACTTTACTTCTCTGCTCATCTTCAGGTCCATCCAGAAACCACAGTGTCCTGCTAGCAAGACTCCCACCTTTGATTTCTGCTTTGAAATATCCCTATATCTCCTGGAAGTTTTGCTATTCACTTTCTTCCCAGCTATTCGTAGTCAGATATATGTTACGTCCTAAAGGCAAGTGAGGAAGGATGTATGTTCACAAAATATCAAGCCAGTCATGGTCTGTAGAAATAGCAAAACCAAGAACTGACAACTAAGCCAGTGCTTTACTCCCTGAAAGATTAGAATTCAAAATCCAATAATAGTGACAAAACATCACACAATGTGCGCCAACATAGAAACTTGCCACCAATCTTGATACTTTTCCTAGTTTTCTTTCTTTCTTTCTTTCTTTCTTTCTTTCTTTCTTTCTTTCTTTCTTTCTTTCTTTCTTTCTTTCTTTCTTTCTTTCTTTCTATCTTTCTTTCTTTCTTTCTTTCTTTCTTTCTTTCTTTTTTTTTTTTTTTGGATTTGGTTTTTTTTGAGACCGGGTTTCTCTGTTCCCTGAGACAGAGTTCCTTGGCTGTCCTGGAACTCACCCTGTAGACCAGGCTGGCCACGAACTCAGAAATCTGCCTGCCTCTGCCTCCCAGAGTGCTGGGATTACAGGCGTGTGCCACTGCCACCCAGCTCCTAGTTTTCTTAAGGAGATGAGTCTGGGATAGAAGAAAAAGCCAGAAACCTAGTAAGCTTGAGTATGTCTGAGACCGTGGCACTCTGGTACCCAGGCACCCACCAGAGATTGTAGGCATCTCCTAACTCCCTACTACATTCCTGAATTGGATATTTGCCATATTTTCCACATAAGGACATAAGACATGTGATCACATACCACAAAACATAGTTTTCCATGCAAATATGGTACCTAGTGGCTCTGAGGGTTTACACAATATGATTCCCTTTCTAGCCATTCCATCTTGCAAAAGTTATTTAATCTCTGGCCCACACAGAGAAGGTTGCATCCATCTATTTTCCAGGGTAAACCAAAAATGAACAGGTTTTTCAAAAGCCAAATCTTGCCACAGATAGACTGAATTCACAAAGTGAGCTCTTTCATAATAGTATATCACATGAATCTGGTGGCTTCATGAAAAATAAACTATTTTTCATAGTTTGGCATACTGGAAGATAAGAAGAGTGGATAATTTGTAAAGAAATATATTTCATTCTATGACGGAATTATGTTATATTTCCACATCTGGAAGTCAGAGAAAGCAAACTCTCTTGGATATATAATTAATAAGTTTTGCTCTTCAGCATATCATTTGAAATGAAGAATTTGTTGAAGGACTGTGTGTTCTAAGCAAACACAAGCTTTCAGAATATAAAAGCCATTGCTCTAAAGTTATAGGTATAATAGTTATGAGTTCCTAATATGAATGCTGTGATACTTCTATGCAGGATGGATATACGAAACTACCAACTTGTTTTGGCCATGTTATTTGCCATCAATGAAATCAACTTGAACCCTCATGTTTTACCAAACACGTCTCCGGGACTTGAGATATATGATCTCCCAGATACTGAAAGGAACATTCTGAAGAGTGTATTCTATTGGCTCACAGGTTTGAGCATATTTATCCCTAATTACAATTATAGAAAAAAGTGGAAATCGGCTGCTACACTTACTGGAATATCATGGAAATCATCTGAAATCATTGGGACATTGTTGGGTCTTTACAAATTTCCTCAGGTGAGTGCACATGATGTGAGTGGTGGGAAGCCAGCTTTCTTTTCTCAGAATTAGCTGTTTGCAAAATGAAAAGGAGAGATTTTGATTAATTGGCATTAAAGAGCAAATAGAAAGACAAGTACGTTCACAGTCTGTTATTTTTTTTACTTTGATGTAGAGTAAGGAGGGTGAACAGTACACAAGGCAATTTAAAACTTTAATAGTTTTCAATAATTTTTCTGGAAACACTCAGGAGATGAGATGTGACATTAAGAACTATTGAGCAGAGTATCAACTTTATAACTTAAATCGGGTTTTTAAGACTAAGACTATTTAAATGGCATTTATTGTTCTCATTTTTAAAATACTGATTTCCTTTCAGCTTACTGTTGGGCGTTTTGATCATGCAGAGATTGACACAAATCAGTTTACCTCTGTGTACCAGGTAGCCCCCAAAGACACAGCTCTGTTCTGTGGTATTGCCTCTTTGATGCTTCATTTCAGCTGGACCTGGGTGGGACTGCTCATCACAGATGACCACAAAGGTTCTAAGTTTGCATCAGATTTTAGAATGGAGATGGAAAAGAACAAAGCCTGCATAGCTTTTGTGGAAACAGCATCATATGTGGGAGAATCAATATTTCATTCTCTAACATATGATCAGATGCATACTCTAGAGTCATCAGCAGATGTGATTGTAATTTATGGACCCACTGATTTCCTATTAACTGTAATAATAAATATCTATAGAAAGTACACGATGAATAAAATCTGGGTTATGAATAAAAAATGGATTGTCCCAACGATTCAACCATATTCAATGTTACATTTATCCCATGGGGCTCTCACTTTTTCACCCCATCATGGGGAGATTGTTGGTTTCACAAAATTTCTGCAGGAAACCAATCCTGTTAAATACCCAGAAGATACTCTTCTTCATAGCTTGTGGATGATTTTTTTCAATTGCTCAAGATTGCATTCTGAAAGTAAAATCATTGAAAACTGTCTGCCCAATGCCTCTTTGGGATTGTTGCCAAGGAGTCTTTTTGAAATGGTCATGACTGAAGAGAGTTACAATGTGTACAATGCTGTGTATGCAGTGGCCCACAGTCTCCATGAGAAGAATCTCAATCAAATACAATTTCAACCACAGGCAAATATTGATAGGACTCTGTCATTCCCCTGGCAGTAAATGTGCCTTTCTTTGTATTGTAAATTCACCAACATGACACAGATGCCTGAAAAGCTCTCAAACTAGTAATGCTATATTATTTTTCCATTCAATAACCTATAAGACATAGTGCATATTTCAGTGCTTAGATATCAATATAGTTCAATATCTATGTACATGATGAGTGGCCTGTAGAAGATTCTGTTCAACAGACTAAATCTTCTTTTTGTAGAAATAGCAGAGATAGCTGGGCATGGTGGCACACGCCTGTAATCCCAGCACTTGGGAGGCTGAAGTAGGCAGATTTCTGAGTTCGAGTCCAGGCTGGTCTACAGAGTGAGTTCCAGGACAGCCAGGACTACACAGAGAAACCCTGTCTTAAAAAAGTACCAACCCCCCCCCCCAAGCAAACAAAAAAAGAAATAGCAGAGATATTTGTCTTGCTAATTTCTCAGTAGAAAAACCAAGATTTTCATTAATGTGCCGATCCCTAAAGAATCTTCATGTCTTAGAGTTGTGAATACCCAGGGGATGCTACACCATCTCAGAGAAGTTGATGGGGGTTGTGTGGTGAGATTGATTAGTCTAAAAAGAGGAACTGCAATCAGGATGGAACTGAATAATTACATTGTAAAGCATACAAAAACTATAAAAAAGGAAATATAGATCCAAATTCTAGAGTAGATTTAGAAAGTAAAAAAGGAATTGCCAAGAAAAGGTGATTAGAGGGTAAAGGCAATGAAAATGTTGTTTAGAGGACACCCCACTTTAGATAAATAAGAATAATTTATTGTTTCATAGCATGACATACTGTTAGTTGTGATGGGTAGTCATAGTTATCAATGTGACTACGTCTGCAATCCAAATCCAAGGGCCAAGCTGGTGGTTATGCTGGAGTTACCCTGTTAAGCTTTCTCGCGAGGCTTGTGTCAGGCGACTTTGGGGCGTTCGGTCTTTGAATCTAGGGAAATTTTGTGTGACTTTTTATTTATAGGAATAATAAGCACTCTCTAAGTCAGTGAAGCGTACAGGACAACTGTGTACCTCTGGGTTTCATAGAAGTCAACATACATGTAAATCATGGCTATCAATTCATGTTAGGCTATGCTTTCTAGTTTGAAAAATGACATTGCATTCTATGTTGCTAAGTTTATAAAACATTTGATTGTTTGAAATATATGTTCTGAGTCTTGCAAATAAACCAGAACAAAAAGAAAAAAGAAAAAAGAAAAAATCCAGGTTTTCAAGTTCATTTTACACAAAATATATACAAAATTCCTGTATGCCATTAGAATAAGTATGTGCTCTAAATCAGCCCACTCCTGATTATCCACCAAACTCAAGTAACCTCATCTTAAACATTGAGGCTGTGAAAATGTCAGGAAATATAAGGATATACCTAGTTTTTCAAAGAAGTTGAGATCTGTTCACTCCATAGTCCTTGAACATTTGGTAGTACTTGGAATAGTAATAAGATAGTTTCTTTAAACCATGGCAAAGTAATAGGCTCTTTTGTAGCATTTTATAGATTCTTGGAATTATATGGTATTCTATTAGATAATAGTGATAGAAATGAAGTAGTTTCAATCTTTTGAAAAGGGATAAAAAGTTGTGACTTGTTTGCTGTATTATCTTTGATCATTTGGCTCTTCTTGGCCTGGCATATTCTATGCAAACTGACATTTAAGAAAAAAAATATATTTATTTTCTCCTAAGCTTTCTTTTGTTGTGTTCAATCCCATAGAAAATTAATTAAAATAGTGTTAACATCATACACTATTGTCAGGAAATAACTCCTTATTCATAATTAAATTATAAATTCATAACTTCAACTTCATCATATGATTTCTCATATCTTTTAGCTTCACCCTTTTCTGAAGAATATTCAAGTCAAAAACTCTGTTGGTGACCCTGTGGTTCTGGACTGGAAAAGGAAGGCTGATCCAGAGTATGATATTAACAACATTTGGGACTTTCCATCAGGTCTTTCACTATTGGTGAAAGTAGGAACATTTGTTCCTAGTGCTTCCAAGGGGAAACAGCTGATGATATCTGACTACATGATTAACTGGCCCATAGGATTTACAGAGGTGTGTTTCTAAGTAAATTTTATATGCTTCTTGACGTAGTAAATCTTGGTTGTTAATAATTACCCCATCAATACACTCATAACTATTATTATTAAGAGTTTTACTGATCGCTCATTCTTGTGGAAGTGTTTTAAACATTTTTAAATTATCTAATCATTTTGGCCTTTAAAGAAAGGTTATCAATTACTACTTTCTGACATCATTGTAACAAAAGAGATATCAGGCTGTTTACATTAACTTCTAGAGTCCAAGGTAAAGTTTTTTCAAAATAACATAAATTGAACTTCTCTGAGAAGAGGAATCTTAGTATAGATAGTATTTCTGAACTTCTTTCATCAAGGAAAACCTGTCAAGTATTATCATAAAACATGGTAGTATGAGGGACCATTAATATGGGAGATATTTCCCTAATTTATTAAAAAATGGGATTAGAAAGAAATTAGTGAAAAAAACACCCTTACCAATAATAACCACAAATAATGTAAACTATTTTGGTGTAACTCTAACAAAGGAAATCAAAGACATGTATGAAAACAAATTCAAGTCCTTGAAGAAATAAATTGAAGAAGATGTGAGATGATGGAAACCTCTTTCATCCTCATGGATGAATTTGATTAACCTAGTGAAAATTGGAAATTTAGAGTGTTACCTAAATTTTACAAATTTAATAAAGGAATCTACAGATACAGTGTAATTCCTATGAAAATTCTCACACAATTATTTACAGACCTTCAAAGAACAATTCTCAATTTCATATGGAAAAACAAAAACCAAGGATAGCTAAATGAACCTGAACAAAAAAAGAACTTCTGGAGAAATCACCATCCTTGCCCTCAAAATGTAATACTGAGCAATGGTATAAAACCTTTATGGTTTCTTATAAAATGAAAGTAGTTGATCGGTGGAATGAAATCAGTTCCCTGTAGTACATCTTGGACACTTGATTTTGACAGAAGCTGAACCTTACAATGGAAAAAAAGAAAGCATCTTCAACAAATGATGTCTCTCCTACTGAATATATGCTTGTAGAAGAATGCAAATAGACCAATATTATCACTCTGAAGACACCCAAGACCAAGCACATTAAAAGCCTTAACATAATATCAAGATACACAGAGTCTAATAGAAGAGAAAGTGGGAAATAGCTTTGAACCCATTGGCAGAGAAGACAATTTCCTGGACGGATCATGAAACCATTGATAACTGAACCTGAAACGCTTCCATAGGCAAAGAACATTATCAATAGGACAAAAATGGCAGGTGATAGACTGTGAAAAGATCTTCATTAACTTTACTTTCAGTAGAAGCCTAATATTCTAAATAATAAGTAACTCAAGAAATTAGATTCCTTAATTTGAAAAGCTAATAACAAAATTTTTAAAATGTGGTAAAGAACTAAATAGAGAATTCTCAAAAGAGGAGCCTTGAATGTCTTAGAAGCAGTTAAAGAAATGTTCAACAACCATAGTCATCAGGGAAATGCAAGTGAAAATGACCCTGAGAAATCATCTTACACCAATCAAAATGGCTAAGATAAAAAGAAATGCTCAAGAGATAGCATATGGTAGTAAGGATATAGAGAAAGGGCAGCACTCCTCTGTTTCTGGTGGGATTGCAAACTTGTACAATCACACAGGAAAACAAACTGTCATTTTCTCAGAAAACTGAAAGTAGTACTACATGAAGATATATATATATATATATATATATATATATATATATATATATATATATATATATATATATATATATATACTGCTTCTGGGCATATACCCAAAACTGCTGTACCATATCAGAAAGGCCTTGCTCTCCTATCTTTATAGCATCCTTACATAATAGCCAGAAACTGGAAACAACCCAGTTAGGCCTCAATGGAAAAATAGATTCAGAAAATGTCTTTTATTCACATAGTGGTCTACTATTCAGCTATTAAAACACTCGGCCATTATAAATTTTCAAGGAAAATGGATGGAACTAGAAAATATCCTCCTCAATGAGGTAACCCAGACCCAAAAGGCATGCACTGAATTTGCTCACTCTTGAGAGGACATTAGTCATAAAGTACATGATAGCCCTGATTCAATCCACAGACCCAATGAAGCTAAACAAAGCAGGATACTGAAGCTAGGATACTTGAATCTCATTTAGAAGTGGTTTGAATCAGTCATAATGGGTAGAGTGATGGAGGAACTGGGTGTGAGAGGGAAGGTGGTAGGGAATGGTGGTCTCAGTATCAGGTGTTGGGAGAGTTAGAAAAATGAAAGGCAATCTGTAGCTGCCATCAGTGGAGGGTTTGAGGGAATCACATGGAAGTGTCAGAAACATGGCTTCAGGAAGGGTACCAGTAGAAAATTCATGTGACCATAGCTGAGAAAATAGCAGTGGAGATGTGTAACATGAAGAGGACAAACAACTTCTATAGCCATGCTGGTCCTGCCTTGGGGGGATAAGGACAACAACACAGACACAAAAATTTTGACCCAAAATTTCTCCTATTTAAAAGAAATGCAAGGATGGAAGAGAGATTGATATAATGGCCATCCAATAATTGGCCCAATTTGAGATCCATCCTGGGGCAATACTCAATCTCTGAAACAGTTAATGATATTTTGTTATGCTTGCAGAAAAAGACCTAGCACAAATGTCCTCCAAGGTGCTTCACCCAACAGTAGACAGACACAGATGAAGAGATCCACAGCCTAACACTGGACAGAGCTAAGGGTCTCTTATGGAAGGACTGAGGCCCAGAATAGTTTAGGAACTGCACAGGAAGACCAAGAGTCTAGTAACCTCAAACCTTGGGGGCTCTGACAAAATAATCCACCAATCAAAGGCCATACATGAGATAGACATAGTCTCAACACCCTCAAAATATGTAGTAGATGTGCAGCTCAAACTCCATGTTTGTTCCAAAAAGCTGAAGTGGGGGCTGTCCTAAAGCTATCTGTGGGAATCACTCCACAACTTAGCTGCCTTCCTTGGCCAGAGTGGGAGAGTATGAAGCTAATCCTGTAGAGACATGATGTGGCAGAGTGGCAGTAAATCCAGGGGACCCACACCGTCTCAGCACAGCAGGGCAGGGGGAGGACTGTTAGGGTGTGGACCAGGAGAGGCAGCATCCTGTATGTGAACTTAATAAAACAATTAGTGAAAAAATAACCTCACAATGACACATAAAATGGAGTGGTGTCAGGTGGTCCTTAGTTGTTTAAGAATCATGGGTGAGAAACCCATGATTAGCAGGATAGTAAACAGAAATACTGCATGTTCTTCATTTCTATTAATTTTCCAGTTTCCTGCTTTAACTCCTGTCCTTATTTCCTTTGATGAGAAACATGTCTGTCCTCAGTTTGCTTTTGGTATGCTGTTTGATCACAATAGAAACCGGAACTAAGACAACTAGAAAGGCAGTCACAGTCAGTTTTCAGGGGGCCTTTGCTTTTAAGCCTTTTGCAGACACACAACAAACTGAGAGGATGTCCTTTAATTTTTAAGTCTCATCTTGGAAAAATGGCAACAAAACCAATGCGAGGAAAGTAGGATTCTCTTCAATACATCACAGTTGGAGGGTGAAGTTCATCAAAGCAGGGAATCAGGACAGCAGTGATTTGAGGAAACTGGGCAGATTCTGTCCACATTCAGGAGGAGGAAAGCGATGGCTGTTGTTGGCCAAACTTCATTTCCACTTTTCATTCAATAGCCAAGTGGGGTTAAACAGCAAGTTTGTACGTTTTTAAATATAAATTTTAATTAATATACCTTTTATTATAAAATATGTACTTGGGCATTGATTAAGAGCTAAGCATTTTGTATCTTTTATTAAATATTTTTCAGATTCCTCGGTCTGTCTGCAGTGAGAGCTGCAGCCCTGGATTCAGGAAAGTTGTCCTGGAGGGAAGGCCTACCTGTTGCTTTGACTGCAGTCCTTGCCCAGACAATGAGATTTCCAATGAGACAGGTGAAGGACAAGTCTCTCAGAGGGTTTTACATCCTCTCTAAGGAGCACTGACAAAACTAAGTAAAGGAAAAAAATTAGACAAGAGAACTACGTGGAAATTACATTACTTCAGATTCGCAACTAAATCTTTAAGTCTATGCTCTTTCTTTAAAATTTTTTATTGTTTGTTTTATTTGTTTACATTTCAAATATTATCTCCCTTCCTGTTTTGCCATCAGCAAACACCCAATCCTATCCCTCCT
Organism: Apodemus sylvaticus; assembly: GCF_947179515.1. NCBI lineage: Eukaryota > Metazoa > Chordata > Mammalia > Rodentia > Muridae > Apodemus > Apodemus sylvaticus. Next base: position 62,146,231 of record NC_067491.1, on the reverse strand, counting down.
GCTTCTATGATGATGCCACCCCCACCCACACAACACCTTCCTACTTCAGAGCCCTAGCATTCTCCACCACTGGGTCATCCACCCTCCACAGGACTAAAGGGCTCCCCTCCCACTGATGCCAGATAAGGTAATCTTCGGGTGCATATGCAGCTGTACCCATGGGTCCCTCCATGTGTTCTGGTTGGTTGATACTGTTCTTCCTATGGAGTTGCAACCCCTTCAGCTCCTGCAGGCCTTCGTCTAACTCCTCCATTGGGATTCTTGAGCTCAGTCCAATGATTGGCTGTGAGCATCCCCATCTGTATTTCTCAGGCTCTGTCAGTAGACACCTGTATCTGGCTCCTCTGAGCAAGCACTTTTATTTTTATTAGTTATATTCTTTATTTACATTTCAAATGTCGTCCCCTTTCCTGGTTTCACCCCGAAAATCCCCTAACTCATCCCCCTCCCCCTGCTCACCATTCCACGGACTCTCACTTCCCTGTCTTGGGGTTCCCCTATACTGGGGCATCTAGCTTTCTCATAACCAAGGGCCTCTCCTCCCTTTGATGTCCAACAAGGCCATCCTCTGCTTCATATGTATCTGGAGCTATGGGTCCATCCCTGTGTACTCTATGGTTGATGGTTTAGTCCCTGGGAGCTCTGGGGGAGCTGGGTGGTTCATATTGTTGTTCTTCCTATGGCGCTGCAACCCCTTCAGCTCCTTGGGTCTCTTCTCTAGTTTGTCCATTGTGCTCAGTTCAATGGTTGGCTGAGAGCATCCACCTCTATATTTGTCAATCACTGGCAGAGCCTCCCAGGTGACAGCTATATCAGGCTCCTGTCAGCAAGCACTTGTTGGCATCCACAATAGTCTCCAGGTTTTGTAACTGTATATGAGATGGATCCCTAGCTGGGGCAGTCTCTGGATTATCTCTCCCGCAGTCTCTGATCTACACTTTGTATCTCCTCCTGTATGTATTTAGTTCCCCCTTCTAAGAAGGACTAGAGTATCCATACTTTGTTCTTCCTTCTTCTTGAGCTTCATTTAGTCTGTGAATTGTATCCTGACACTCTTCTCCCCTCATCCTCGGCTCTGTCAACCAATTTTCTCCCTCTAGCTCCCATTATTATTTTCTTCCACCCTCTAAGTAGGACTGAAGGAACCACAATTTGGTCTTCTTTCAGCTTGATCTTCATAGTTTGTCCATTGTATCATGGGTATTACAAGCCTTTTGCCTAATAGCCAGATCACTATGAGAGAGTAGCACTTATGTTTCTGTGTTCTTTTGCTGCTCGACATCCGCAGTAAGGATGGTAATTTCTATTTCCATCCATTTGAATGCAAAACTCAAAGTTGCCATTTCTAATAGCTAAATATCACTCCATTGTGTATTTGTAAGATAAGTATTGTATCCATTCTTTCATTGATGGTCATCTGGGTTGTTTCAAGTTCTGGCTATTACAAAAAAGGCTGATATGATCATATTGGAGCATCTTTTGGATATATGCCCAGGAGTGGTGTAACTGGATCCTCAGGTAGTACTATTTACAATTTTCTGAGAAACTATCAGACTTATTTCAAGAGTGGTTTTACCAGATTCCATTCCCACCAGCAATAGAAGAGTTTGCCTCTTTCTCCACATCCTTACCAGCATTTGCTGTCACCTGAGAGTTTGATTTTAGTTATTCTAAAGGGTGTGTGGTGGAATCTGAGGGTCATTTTGATTTACATTTCCCTGATGACTAAGAATGTTGAACAATTCATTAGGAGCTTTTTTTTTTTTCTTTTTTTTTCTTTTTTATTCAGTATAATTTTTTATTTACATTTCAAATGATTTCCCCTTTTCTAGCCCCCCACTCCCTGAAAGTCCCGTAAGCCCCCTTCTCTCCCCCTGTCCTAGCACCCACCCCTTCCCACTTCCCCGTTCTGGTTTTGCCGAATACTGCTTCACTGAGTCTTTCCAGAACAAGGGGCCACTCCTCCTTTCTTCTTGTACCTCATTTGATGTGTGGATTATGTTTGAGGTATTCCAGTTTTCTAGGTTAATATCCACTTATTAGTGAGTGCATACCATGATTCACCTTTTGAGTCTGGGTTACCTCACTTAGTATGATGTTCTCTAGCTCCATCCATTTGCCTAAGAATTTCATGAATTCATTGTTTCTAATGGCTGTATAGTACTCTATTCTGTAGATATACCACATTTTTTGCATCCACTCTTCTGTTGAGGGATACCTGGGTTCTTTCCAGCATCTGGCAATTATAAATAGGGCTGCTATGAACATAGTAGAGCATGTATCCTTATTACATGGTGGGGAATCCTCTGGGTATATGCCCAGGAATGGTATAGCAGGATCTTCTGGAAGTGAGGTGCCCAGTTTTCAGAGGAACTGCCGGACTGATTTCCAGAGTGGTCATACCAATTTGCAACTCCACCAGCAGTAGAGGAGTGTTCCTCTTTCTCCACACCCTCTCCAACACCTGCTGTCTCCTGAACTTTTAATCTTAGCCATTCTGACTGGTATAAGATGAAATCTCAGGGTTGTTTTGATTTGCATTTCCTCATTAGGAGCTTCTAAGCCACTTGAGATTCCTTATTTGGAAAGTCTTTTATTAGTTCTGTATTCCATTTTTAATAGCATTACCTGGTTCTCTGGAGTCTATGCTATCATCTTTGATCCACTTCACTTGAAGTTTTGTTCAGGGTGATAGATATGCATCTATTTTCATTCCTCTACATCAGACATCCCATTAGCTCTCCACTATTATTTAGATGCTTTCCTTTTTCCTCATTGTATGATTTTGGGTTTTTGTCAGAAATTTAAGTGTCTGTACGCATGTGGCTTTGAGGATTGAATCCATTGATCAATCTGTTTGTTCCTAGACTAGTATCATGCAGATTTTATTACTATTACTTAAAGTCAAGGATGGGGTTACCTCCAAAAGTTCTATTATAGTTCAGATTCCCTTAGTGATGCTGGGATTTTGTTTTTCCATATTAATTTAAGATTACTATTTCAAAGTCTGTAAAGAATTGTATTGTAATTTTGATGGGAATCGGATTGAATGCATAGATTACTTTTGGTATGGTAATCATTTGCATTATGTTAATTTTGATTTCAAGGGCATGAGAGATCTTTCGATATTCTGTTATCTTTCTCAATGTTTTCTTCAGTGATTTCAAGATAATTTCTTATAGGTTTTCAGTTGCATGACTAGAATTTCATGAAGATATTTATATTATTTGTAAATATTATACAGTAATCTGTTTCCCTAATTTCTTTCTCTACTCATTTATCATTTGTGTAAAGAAGGAATGTGGCATTTTTAATCTTAATTTTGTATTCAGTCACTTTTTTGTGATTTTTAATATTTCTTTTATTATTTTTTCTTTTTTCTTTATTTATTATTTTTTTATTTTATTCGATATATTTTTTATTTACATTTCAATGATTTCCCCTTTTCTGGTCCCCTACTCCCCGAGTGTTCATCAGTTGTAGGTGTTCTCTGGTAGAATTTTTGGAATTATTTATGTTTATTATCATATCATTTGTCAAAAGCAATACTTTGACTTCTTTCTTTCCAATTTGTATCCACTTGATCTGTTTTAGTTCTCTGACTGTTCCAGCTACAACTTCAACATCTGTGTTGAAAAGATTAGTGAGAGTGGGCAACATTGTCTTGTCCCTTATCTTAGTGGAATTAGCTAAGTTTCTGTCCATTTAATTTGATATTAGCTACAGGCTTTCTGTATGTTGGTGTGTAAAATTTAGATACTTGACATATATCCCTGATTTTTCAAATACTTTAAAAATAAATTGATGTAATATTTTCTTTATTTTAATTAATTTTTTACACTCCATATTTTATTCACCACCATCTACTCACCAACTGTTCAACATCTCATACTTCCTTCATGCCCTCTGTATCCACATGGAGGTCCAGACCCGCACCCTGCCTGACCTCTAAACTCTCTGAGGTCTCCAGTCTCTTGATGATTAGGTGCATCATCTCATAACACTGACCCATTAGTCCTCTACTGTATGTGTATTGGGAGCTGGTATATGCTGCCTGTTTGGTGGTCCAGTGATCGAAGGATCACATAGGTCCAGATTACTTGAGACTGCTGGTCCTCCTACAGGATCGCTCTTCTCCTCAGCTTCTTTCAACCTTCACTAGTTCAACAAAAGGGGTCAGCTGTTTCTGTCTATTGGTTGGGTGCAAATATCTGCATCTGACTCTTTCTCCTGCTTGTTGGGATTTCCAGTGCTCTGTCAAGCTAGAAGGTTCCTTTTCGTGAATGAATTGGTATCACATTCTCATAATGTTTCTTTCAGCATTTAATGAGATGATCATTATGTTTTTTTTTTCTTCAGTTTTTTAATATGGTGAATCAGGCAGAAGGATTTTCATGCATTGAACAATCTTTGGATCTCAGGGATGAATCCTACGGAGTTATGGTGTATGATGTTTTTGAGGTGTTCTTGCAATTGGTTTGTGAATTTTGATTTTTATAGATTTTTTTTAGTATTTCTGCATCAATATGCAAAAGTGAAATAGGTCTGAAATTATCTTTCTTTGTTGAGTCTGTGAAATTTGTGTATCAGTTTGACGGTGGATTCATAAAATGAGTTTGGCGGTGCTCCTGCTTCTATTTGGGGGAATGATCCGTGAAGCATTGGTTTTAGCTCTCCTTTAAAAGTCTGGGAGAATTCTGAAATAAAACCACCTGGCCCTGGGTATTTTTTTTTATTTGATATATTTTTTATTTACATTTCAAATGATTTCGCCTTTCCCCCCCCCCCCCGACCCCCCGTTCTCCCATCCACCCCTTCCCACTTCCCTGTTCTGGTTTTGCCCTATACTGCTACACTGACTGTTTTCAGAACTAGGGGCCACTCCTACATTCTTCTTGCACATCATTTGATGTGTGGATTATGTTTTGGGTATTCCAATTTTCTAGGGTATTTTTAATAGACAAGAAACATTTCATGACTGCTTCTCTTTTTTTTTTAATGTTTTAGAGATATTTATATAGGATACCTGATCTTGATTTAACTTTAGTAAGTGTGGAATTTGTTTAGAAATTCAGCCAGTTCATTAGGCTTTTCCAGTTTTGTGGAGTATAAGCTTTGCAGTAAGTTAACACTTTTTTTTCTTGTCTGATTTTTTGCCTCCTTTTTCATTTATGATTTTATTTATTCATATATATTTATTTATGTTTGCTTAGATATTTTCTTTACTTACATTTCAAATGTTATCCCCTTTCCTCGTTTCCCCTCTGAAAACGCCCTATTCCATCACCCCTCCCCCAGCTCACCAACCTACCTACTCATGCTTCCTTGTCCTGGCATTCCCCTATACTGAGACATCGAATCTTGTCAGGACCAAGGGACTCTCCTCCCTTTGATGCCCAACAAGGCCATCCTCTGCTACATACGAAGCGGGAACCATGGGTTCCTCCATGTGTACTCTTTGGTTGGTGGTTTAGTCCCTGGGAGCTCTGGGGGTTCTGGTTGGTTCATATTGTTGTTTCTCCTATGGGACTACAAGTTCCTTCAGCTCATTGGGTCCTTTCTCTAGGTCCTCCATTGGGGACCTTATGACCAGTTCAGTGGTTTTCTGAGATCATCCACCTCTGCACTTGTCTGCTACTGGCAGAGCCTCTCAAGAGACAGCTATTTCGGACTACTGTCAGCAAGTGCTTATTGGCATCCACAATAGTGATTGGGTTTGGTGACTGTATATGGGATTAATCTCTCTGTGGGGCAGTCTCTGGTTGGTCTTTTATTCAGGCTCTGCTCACACTTGGTCTCTTTATCTCCTCCCATGGGCATTTTGTGACCCCTTCTAAGAAGGACCAAAGTATCCATACTTTGGTCTTCCTTCTTCTTGAGCTTTGTTTGGTCTGGGAATTGTATCTTAGGTATTCTGAGCTTCTAGGCTAATATCCACTTACCAGTGAGCATATACAATGTGGGTTCTTTTGTGATTGGGTTACCTCACTTGGGATGATATCTTCTACTTCCATTCATTTCCCTAAGAATTTCAAAATTAATAAATTTATTGCTTTTAATACCTTAATAGTGTATTCCATTGTGTAAATGTACCATATTTTCTGTATCCATTCCAATGTTGAGGAACATATAGGTTCTACCCAGCTTCTGGCTGCTATGAACATAGTGTAGCATGTGTCCTTATTACATGTTGGAGAATCATCTGGGTATATGCCCAGCAGTGGTAGCGCTGGATCATCAGGTAATACTATGTCCAATATGGACAATAATACTGTGTCCATATGGTTTTCTGAGGAAACACCAAACTGCCTTCAGAGTGGTTGTACCAGCGTGCAGTCCCACCAGCAGTGGAGGGGAGGGGTGTTTCTCTTTCTCCACATCCTTTCCAGCACCTGCTGTCACTTGAGTTTTTGATCTTAGCCATTCTGACTGGGGTGAGGTGGAAATTCAGGGTTATTTTGATGTGCATTTCACTGATGACTAAGGATGTTGAACATTTCTTTAGGTGTTTCTCAGCAAGAGAAAGAAATTACAAAAATAACATCCTTCACAGTAGTCACCAACAATATAAAGTATCTTGGTGTGACTCTAACCAAGCAAGTCAAAGATCTGTATGACAAGAACTTCAAGTCACTGAGGAAAGAAATTGAAGAAGACCTCAGAAGATGGAAAGATCTCCCATGCTTGTGGATTGGCAGGATTAACACAGTAAAAATGACCATCTTGCCAAAAGCAATATACAGATTAAATGCCATCCCCATCCAAATTCCAACTCAATTTTTCAGAGTTAGAAAGAGCAATTCTCAAATTCATCTGGCATAACAAAAAAACCCAGGATAGTAAAAACTATTCTCAAAAATATAAGAACTTCTGTGGGAATCCAGCATCCTGGACCTCAAACTGTACTACAGAGCAATAGTGTTTAAAAAGTGAATGGTAAACTGGTACTGTGACATGCTGGTAGATCAGTGCAATGGTATTGAAGACCCAGAAATGAAACAACACACCTATGGTCACTTGATGTTTGACAAAGTAGCTAAAACCATCCAGTGAGAAAAAGATAGCCGTTTCATCAAATGGTTATGGTTTAACTGGTAGTCAGCATGCAGAAGAATGCAAATTGATCATTTATTATCTCCTTGTACAAAGCTCAAGTTCAATTGGATCAAGGACCTCCACATAAAACCAGATACACTGAAACTAATAGAAGAGTAAGTGGGGAAGAGCCTCGAGCACATGGGCACAGGGGAAAATTTACTGAACAGAGCACCAGTGACTTATGCTCTAAGATAAAGAATTGACAAATGGCACCTCACAAAACTACAAAGTTTCTGTAAGACAAAGGACACTGTCAATAGAACAAACACAATGGCAACCAACAAAGTGAGAAAAGATCTTTACCCACCGGATATCCGGTAGAGGGCTAATATCCAATATACACAAAGAATTTAAGAAGTTAGATTCCAGAGAACAAAAGAAACCTATTAACAATGGTGTACAGAGCTAAACAAAGAATTCTCAAGTGTGGGTTTTATTTATTTTGATACGATTGCTATGTAGTTAATATGGTGAGGTTTTGTCTATCTTATTGATTTTCTCGATGAACTAGTTCGTCTTCATTGATTAATTTTATTCCTTTTGCTCTAACTGATTGATTTCAGCCCTGATTTGATTATTTCCCCTTCTTACCTCCTCTTCCTGGTATTTCCTTTTTCTAGAGCTCTCACATATATGTTTAAATTACTCTTTTGAGAATTTTCAAATTAAATTCTTTATAAAGACACTCAGTGCAATGATCCTTCCTCTTAGCAATATTTTTACTGTTTCCCAAGAATTTGGGTTTGCTGTGATTTGTTTTTATTGAAATCTAAAAATTTCTTTATTTCTCCCCTAATCCAGAGATCATTGAGTAATGAGTTCTTCAGTTTTCATGAGTGTTTAGGTTTCATGGTATTTCTGTTGTTGAAGTTCAAATTTCCTCCAAGGTTCTCTCATAACAGAAAAGATGATGTTTCAATTTTCTTGTATCCATGAAGGATGCTTTGTGACTGATTATCTGGTAAATTTTGGGGGGGAAGAATCCATCAGGTGCTGAGAAGACAGTATATTCTTTTGTGTTTGTGTGAAATATTCTCTAGATGCCTTTTAAGTTCATTTGATTCATAATGTTTGTAAGTTTTGTTATTTCTCTGTTTAGTTTCTGACTAAATAACATGTCAGTTGGTGAAAACAGGGTTTTGAAATTAACCACTAGTAATGTTCAGAGTTTGACATGTGGTTCAAGCTTTATCAATGTTTCATTTACAAATGTTCAGGCCTTTGAACTGGAGGTATGCATGTTGAGAATTGAAATATCATCTTAGTAGATTTTTCCTTTGCTGAGTATGAATTATCCATTCCCATCTCCTTTTATTAATTTTAGTTGGAAGTTTATTTTAATAAGTATAAGAATGATTATTTCAGCTTACTTCTAGGGTTTTTTGTCCTGGAATTTTTTTTCAGAACTTACTCTAAGGTAATGTCTATTGGTATTGCTGAGATGTTTGTTTTATACAGCAAAGTGAAAGCATCTTAGTCAGGGTTTCTATTCCTGCACAAACATGATGACCATGAAGAAAGTTGGGGAGGAAAGGGTTTATTCAGCTTACACTTCCACACTGCTGTTCATCACTAAAGGATGTCAGGGCTGGAACTCAAGCAGGTCAGGAAGCAGGAGCTGATGCAGAGGCCATGGAGGGATGTTACTTTTGGGCTAGCATCCCTGGCTTTCTTGGCCTGCTTTCTTATGGAAAGCAAGACTACCAGACCAGGGATGGCAACACTGACAAGGGGCCCTTCCCTGTAATCACTTATTGAGAAAATGCCCCACAGCTGGATCTCATGGAGCCATTTTCTCAAATGAAGCACCTGTCTCTGTGGTAAGTCCAACCTGTGTCAGGTTGACACACAAAACCAGCCAGTACAGATAGTTGCTGTTTTTGTACTTGTTCTGTTAGTCTGTGTCATTTATTGAGAAATTGAATCCATAGATGGTGAGAAATATTAATGATCAGTGTTCGTTTATCCCTATTATTTGATGTTGGTGTTGTGTGTATATGGGTTTGTGTGTGTGTTTAAATTGATTTTCCTTGTATGGAATTACTTATTTCTTGTATTTCCTTAAAATTAGCTATCATCTTTCTGTTGGAGTTTTCCTTCTAGCATTTTGTCGTAGGAATGGATTTTTGGATAGATATTGTTTAAATCCAGACTTGTCTTGAATTATGGTTGTTTACTCCATCTGTTTTGATTGACAGTTTTTCTGGGTATAGGACTCTAGGTTGGCATGTGTGATTTTTCATAGTTTTTTTTTTAATTTATTTTTATTTACATTGCAAATGATTTCCCCTTTTCTGGGTCCCCACTCCCCGCAAGTCCCATAAGCCCTCTTCCGTCCCCCTATTCTTCCATCTACCCCTTCCCACTTCCCTGTTCTGGAATTCCCCTATACTCTTGCACTGAGTCTTTCCAGAACCAGGGCCCATTCCTCCATTCTTTTTGGACATCAATTAATTTGTGGATTATGTCCTGGGTATTCAAAGTTTCTAGGCTAATATCCACTTATCAGTGAGTGCATACCATGATTGATCTTTTGAGACTTGGTTACCTCACTTAGTATGATGTTCTCCAGCTCCATCCATTTGTCTAAGAATTTCATGAATTCATTGTTTCTAATGGCTGAATAGTACTCCATTGTATAAATATACCACATTTTTTGTATCCATTCTTCCGTTGAAGGACATCTAGGTTCTTTCCAGCTTCTGGCTACTACAAATAGGGCTGCTATGAACATAGAGGAGCATGTGTCCTTATTGCATGCTGAAAAATCCTCTGGATATATGCCCAGTAGTGGTATAACAGGGTCCTCAGGAAGTGACATGCCCAGTTTTCTGAGGAACCGCCAGACTGATTTCCAAAGTGGTTGCACCATCATGCAATCCCACCAGCAGTGGAGGAGTGTTCCTCTTTCTCCACATCCTCGCCAACACCTGCTGTCTCCTGAGTTTTTGACCTTAGCCATTCTGACTGGTGTAAGGTGAAATCTCAGGGTTGTTTTGATTTGCATTTCCCTAATGATTAATGATGTTGAACGTTTCTTAAGGTGTTTCTCAGCTCTCCGAAGTTCTTCATGTAAAAATTCTTTGTTTAGCTCCGTACCCCACATTTTATTGGGGTTATTTGGATCTTTGGGTTCTACTTTCTTGAGTTCTTTGTATATATTAGATATTAGCCCTCTGTTGGATTTAGGGTTGGTGAAGATTCTTTCCCAGTCTGTTGGTTGACCTTTTGTCCTTTTGACGGTGTCCTTTGCCTTACAGAAACTTTGTAGTTTTATGAGGTCCCATTTGTCAATTCTTGATCTTAGAGCATAAGCTATTGGTGTTCTATTCAGGAACTTTTCCCCTGTTCCCATGTCCTCCAGGGTCTTCCCCAGTTTTTTTCCAATTAGTTTCAGTGTGTCAGGTTTTATGTAGAGGTCCTTGATCCATTTGGTGTTGAGCTTGGTACAAGGAGATAAGAATGGATCAATGCGCATTCTTCTGCATGCTGACCTCCAATTGAACCAGCACCATTTGTTGAAAAGACTATCTTTTTTCCACTGGATGCTTTCAGCCCCTTTGTCGAAGACCAAGTGACCATAGGTGTATTGGTTCATTTCTGGGTCTTCAATCCTATTCCATTGTTCCGCTTGCCTGATATTGTACCAATACCATACAGTTTTTATCACTATTGCTCTGTAGTAGAGTTTAAAGTCTGGGATATTGAATCCCCCTGAAGTTCTTTTACTTTTGAGAATAGTTTTAGCTAACCTGGTTTTTTTGTTATTCCAGATGAATTTGAGAATTGCTCTTTCTAGCTCTATGAAGAACTGTGTTGGGATTTTTATGGGAATAGCATTGAATCTGTAGATTGCCTTTGGCAAGATGGCCATTTTAACTATATTAATCCTGCCAATCCACGAGCATGGAAGGTTTTTCCATTTTCTGAGATCTTCGATTTCCTTCTTCAGAGATCTGAAGTTCTTGTCATATAGGTCTTTCACTTGTTTGGTTAGAGTCACCCCAAGATACTTTTTGCTGTTTGTAGCTATGGTGAAGGGGGTCATTTCCCTAATTTCTTTCTCAGTCTGCTTATCCTTTGAATATATAAAGGCTACTGATTTGCTTGCGTTGATTTTGTAGCCAGCCACTTTGCTGAAGTTGTTTATCAGCTGTAGGAGTTCTCTAGTAGAGTTTTTAGGGTCACTTAACTATACGATCATATCATCTGCAAATAGTGATAATTTGACTTCTTCCTTTCCAATTTGTATCCCTTTGACTTCCTTCTGTTGTCTAATTGCTCTAGCTAGGACTTCAAGAATTATATTGAAAAGATATGGAGAGAGGGGGCAGCCTTGTCTAGTCCCTGATTTTAGTGGGATTGCTTCAAGTTTCTCTCCATTTAGTTTGATGTTGGCTACCGGTTTGCTGTATATTGCTTTTACTATGTTTAGATATGGGCCTTGAATTCCTGTCCTTTCCAAGACTTTTAGCATGAAAGGATGCTGAATTTTGTCAAATGCTTTTTCAGCATCTAATGAAATGATCATGTGGTTTTTTTTCTTTGAGTTTATGTAGTGGTTAGCATTTATGGATTTCCATATATTGAACCATCCCTGCATCCCTGGGATGAAGCCTACTTGATCATGGTGGATGATCGTTTTGATGTGTTCTTGGATTCTGTGGACAAGAATTTTATTTAGTATTTTTGCATCGATATTCATAAGGGAAATTGGCCTGAAATTCTCTTTCTTAGTTGGGTCTTTGTGTGGTTTTGGTATCAGTGTAATAGTGGCTTCGAAGAAGGAGTTGGTTAGTGTTCCCTCTCTTTCTATTTGGTGGAAGAGTTTGAAGAGTATTGGTGTTAAGTCTTCTTTGAAGGTCTGATAGAATTCTGCACTGAAACCATCTGGTCCTGTGCTTTTTTTGGTTGGAAGCCTATCTATGACCCCTTCTATTTCTTTAGGGGTTATGGGTCTGTTTAGATGGTCTATTTGATCCTGGTTTAATTTTGGTAATTGGTATCTGTCTAAGAAAATGACCATTTCCTCCAGATTCTCCAGTTGTGTTGAGTACAGGTTTTTGTAGTAGGATCTGATGATTTTTTGAATTTCCTCGGTTTCTGTTGTGATATCTCCGTTTTCATTCCTAATTTTGTTAATCTGGATACTTTCTCTGTGCCCTTTGGTTAGTATGGCTAAGGGTTTATCTATCTTGTTGATTTTTTCAAAGAACCAGCTTTTGGTCTTGTTGATTCTTTGTATGGTTCTCTTGGTTTCTACCTGATTGATTTCAGCCCTGAGTTTGATGATTTCCTGTCTTCTCCTCCTCCTGGGTGAATTAGCTTCTTCTTGTTCCAGGGTTTTCAGTTGTTCCTTTAATCTTCTAGTGTAAGCTCTCTCGAATTTCTTTTTGAAGGCACTCAAAGCTATGAGTTTTCCTCTTAGCACTGCTTTCAATGTGTCCCATAGATTTGTGTATGTTGTGCCTTCATTTTCATTAAATTCTAAGAAATCTTTGATTTCTTTCTTTATTTCTTCCTTGACCAAGGTATCATTGAGTAGAGTATTATTCAGTTTCCATGTGTATGTGGGCTTTCTGTTGTTTTTACTGTTACTAAAGACCACTTTTACTCCATAGTGATCTGATAGGAGGCATGGGATTATTTCAATCTTCTTATATTTGTTGAGGTCTGCCTTGTGACCAACTATATGATCTATTTTGGAGAATGTACCATGAGGTGCTGAGAAAAAGGTATATTCTTTTGCTTTGGGATAAAAAGTTCTATATATATCTGTTAACTCCAATTGGTTCAAAGCTTCAATTAGTTTCATTGTCTCCCTGTTTAGTTTCTGTTTTCCTGATCGGTCCATTTGTGAAATTGGAGTGTTGAAATCACCCACAATTATTGTGTTAGGTGCAATGTGTACTTTGAGCTTTAGTAAAGTTTCTTTTATGAATGAGGGCGCCCTTGTATTTGGGGCATAGATGTTCAGGATTGAGAGTTCTTCTTGTTGGATTTTTCCTTTGACCACCAAGTAGTGACCTTCCATGTCTCTTTTGATGACTTTAGGTTGAAAGCCAATTTTAACTGAAATTAGAATGGCAACTCCGGATTGTTTCCTGGGACCGTTTGCTTGTAGAATTGTCTTCCAGCCTTTTACTCTAAGGTAGTTTTTGTCTTTGACATTGAGGTGTGTTTCCTGTAAGCAGCAAAATGTAGGGTCCTGTTTACGTAACCAGTCTGTTAGTCTATGTCTTTTTTGGGGGGAATTGAGTCCATTGATGTTAAGAGATATCAATGAGTAGTGGTTATTGCTTCCTAACATTTTTTATTTTAATTTTATATGTGTGTGGTTATCCTCTTTGGGTTTGATGAAAGAAGCTTAATATCCTGCTCTTGCCAGGGTATAGTTTCCCTCATTGTACTGGTGCTTTCCCCCTATTAACCTTTGTAGGGCTGGGTTTGTAGAAAGATATTGTGTAAATTTGGTTTTGTCGTGGAATATCTTGGTTTCTCCATCTATAGTAATTGAGAGTTTCGCTGGGTATAGTAGTCTCGGCTGGCATTTGTGTTCTCTTAGATTCTGCATGAGCTCCGCCCAGGATCTTCTAGCTTTCATGGTCTCTGGTGAGAAATCTGGTGTAATTCTGATAGGTCTTCCTTTATATGTTATTTGCCCTTTTTCTCTTACTGACCTAAGTATTCTTTCTTTGTTTAGTACATTTGGGGTTTTGATTATTATGTGACAGGAGGTACTTCTGTTCTGGTCCACTCTGTTTGGAGTTCTGTAGGCTTCTTGTATATTCATGGGTATCTCTCTCTTTAGGTTAGGGAAGTTTTCTTCCATAATTTTGTTGAAGATATTTGCTGGCCCTTTAATTTGTAAATCTTCACTCTCATCAATACCTATGATCCCTAGATTTGGCTTTCTCATTGTGTCCTGGATTTCCTGGATATTTTGGGTTACAAGCTTTTTGCATTTTGCATTTTCTTTAACTGTTGAGTCCATGGTTTCTATGGTATCTTCGGCATCTGAGATTCTTTCTTCTATCTCTTGTATTATGTTGTTGATATTTGCATCTATGGTCCCTGATTTCTTCCCAAGGTTTTCTATCTCCAAAGTTGTCTCCCTTTGTGCTTTCTTGGTTGTTTCTACTTCTGTTTTTAGATCCTGAAAATTTTTGCTCAGTTCTGTTATTTGCTTGTTTGTTTGTTCCTCTAATTCTTTAAGCGATTTTTGTGTTTCCTCTTTCATGACTTCTGCCTGTTGATCAAGGTTCTCCTGTATTTCTTTAAGTGATTTTTGTGTTTCCTCCTTATTGGCTTTTGTATTCTCCTGAATTTCTTTCAATGATTTTTGTGTTTCCCTTGTAAGGGCTTCTAATTTTTGATCTATTTTCTCCTGAATTTCTTTAAGTATGTCCTTCATGTGTTCCTGTACTAGCATCATGACCAGTGATTTTAAATCCAAATCTTGTTTTTCTGGTGTGTTGGGGTATCCAGGACTTGCTAATGTTGGAGAATTGGGTTCAGATGTTGCCATAATGCCTTGGTTTCTGTTAGTAACGTTCCTATGTTTGCCTTTAGCCATCTGGTTCTCCCAGGAGTTAGATTGTCTTATTGTCACTGGCTGGAGCTTCAACCTACTGTGGATCTTTAAGGTTATTTCTGCAACACTGGATGACTGAGTTTCTTCTGGCACAGATTATTGATATGCTGGCTTCCTCTTTTGTGCCTTTGGAGCCCTTCTCAATTTTGCCTCAAGCAATGCTATACTTAGGTTGTCAAGGTCAACCAAGTGTTCTCTGTCTGCTCTATTATGAAGGGAAGAAGTTGTGGTGGGGGTCACTCCCTCTGTTGATTCTCACATAGGACGCAGGTCCTACAATTGACTGGCTTGCAGATGAACCGCATATGTGCTCAGTTCCTGAGTGCAGGCAGACCCCTGGTGGTTTGTACCACCGGAGATCTAAGGCTCAGGGTGTTATGGCACCTAGTGATCCCTTTGTGTCCCTGCAGACAGCAAATATGGCTGCGGGGCTTCTCTCCTTCCACAGCTTCACGAGCCCGGTGGGCTGGCAGACAATAGCCGCCAAGGTGCTCAGTTCCTGAGTGCAGGCAGACCCCTGGCAGTTTGCACCACCAGAAATCTAAGACTCAGAGTGCCACAGTACCTAGCGATCCCTCTGTGTCCCTGCAGACAGCACATATGGCTGCGGGGCTTCTCTCCTTCCACAGCTTCCAGAGCCTGGCGGGCTGGCAGACAAAAGCCGCCTAGGTGCTCAGTTCCTGAGTGCAGGCAGACCCCTGGCGGTTTACACCACCAGAAATCTAAAGCTCAGGGTGTTACAGTACCTAGAGATCCTTTTGTGTCCCTGCAGACCGTGAGTTTGGCCGTGGGGCTTCTCTCCTTCTACAGCTTCCTGGGCAGGACACAGGCCCTGAGCCCAGCGGGCTGGCAGACAAAAACCGCCTAGGTGCTCAGTTCCTGAGTGCAGGCAGACCCCTGGCGGTTTGCACCACCAGAATTCTAAGGATCAGGGTGTTACAGTACCTAGTGATCTTTTTGTGTCTCTGCAGACAGCAAATATGGCTGCAGGGCTTCTCTCCTTCCACACCTTCCAGAGCCCAGAGGGCTGGCAGACAAAAGCTGCCCAGGTGCTCAGTTCCTGAGTGCAGGCAGATAGGTTTTAAGATATCTGTCCAGGCCCTTCAGTTTTTTAGAGAATCTATTGAAAAGGCACAATTCTAACAGGTCTGCCATGGAATGATACCTGGTCTTTTCCCTCAGTGCTTATTCTTTCTTAGTTCTCTACATTCTGTATTTTCATTATTTTGTTGAGAGAGGACTTTTCTGGCCCACTCTATTTTGTGTTTCACAAGCATCTTTTATGTTTATAGGTATTTCTCTCTTTACATTGTGATTTTTTCTAATATAATTTTGTTGAAAATACTTTCTCACCCTGGGATCTGGGATTCTTTACCTTCTAATATTCCTATCATTCTAAGGTTACATGTTTTCTTTGTATTCCAGATTTCTTGGCTGTTTTGTTTCAGGGATATTTTAGCATTAACATTTTCTTTTACTGATGTGCCAGTTTCTATTTTTGTATGCCTGAGATTCTCTCCTACATCCTTTTATCTTATTGGTGATACTTGCATTTGTTGTTCTGTAAGCTTCTTTAGGTTTTCCATCTGCAGTTTACCCTCAGTTTGTATTTTCATTCTGGCTTCTATTTCCACTTTCATTTCCTGAACAGTTTTACTTACTTCCCTGGTTAACTGTAGTTTCTGCTATTACTTTAAGAGATTTATTTGTTTCCTCTGTAAAGCCCTATATTTGTCTGATTGTGTTTTCCTTTTCTTTTTTAAGCATTTTATTCTTTCCTCTTTAATGGCATCTATCATCTTCATAAGACTGGATTTAAGGGCACCGTGGTTCAGTTGTGTTAAGATTTGCAGGGCTTGCTGTTGTAGAGTAAGTTTGCCCTGTTGGTGTCATAATATTCTTGAATTTTGTTGTTTGAGTTAGTTTCATGCCTTTAGCCATCTAGATTTTTTTTTAAATAATAAAACAATAAATCATTTGGCAACATAAGGAGGTCAAAGGGATACAAATTGGAAAGGAAGAAGTCAAACTATCATTATTTGCAGATGACATGATAGTCTACCTAAGTGACCCAAAAAACTCTACTAGAGAACTCCTACAGCCATCTACATGTTTTAGTCACTGCATGTTCCAGTTATGATATATATTGAGATTTTGGCTAACCACTGTGATCTTGCTGTGACAGACCCCTGGTGTATATTTTTGGGCTATATGTTTCTGGAATAGCAGGTCTTAAAAAATGGCAGGAGACTTGGCAGAAAATTTTATATCTGGCAGGGACGATCTCCTCAGAGCCATGCCTGACAAAGTTCTTTGGGCAGGGATGTTTAGAGAAGGAAAGAAATCTAAATGTTTTGGTTCTGGATCAACAGGCTTGATGAACCTGGGCAGAGATGTAGTGGGAGAATAGAAGTCTGGTGCAGATTTCTGGATAATTATATTTCCTCATGTATTAATTTCTATTATTTGACAGTAAAATATTTTATATAAGGTATTTCTCTGCTACATATAGACTACCTAATTGTCTGTTAATTCGGTTATATTTCCTGTATGCAGATTGAAGACATATAAATTTCACTTACGAATTTAATGTGGTTGTAGAAGGACCACTTCAACTGTCTCCCCAAAATGCTTCCTTTATTACACACTGAAGTTCAGACACTTTAGAGATATGTACATTTGGAGGGATGGAATAGAATAAAGATTTTGACCTACATCACAGTATCAGATTGTATTGATTAAAAATACAGCTACATATATGTTGAACAGTCAAAAGTTAAAGAAATTCCTGATCAAAGGAATTTGAATACAGGGAAATATAATAAACATATATTTCAAGACAAACAATAAGCTTTATACAAAATAAATTTTGTCTTATAGATCAGTTGCCATAAATTAATGAATATTGTTTCTAAGATACAATATTAAAAGCTAGCATAACAAAGCAACAAAAATAATCTAACAACAGAGCAGAACAGATATTTTTAAAAGTGTTACATTAGCATGAATAGTCACATTGAGAAAATGTTAACTATTTGACAGGAGAATTTAAGAAAGCATAAGAAAGATACACAAATGTAGAGCTGAGTGTAAAAAGAAGTAAATGTAGTGTTTCTGTATCTTTTAAGGAAAAGTGAAACTAAAATAGTTTTTGAAATGAAGCCTTTTTACAAAAATACGGAAAGTTATTTGTGACAAGAAATATGTGATTAAATAATATTAGGAGCATTTGTTTTTCGCCTCTGAGTTTTATTCACAAAGATTTAGTTCTTAAAATCTATTCTGGAGAAACAAAGAAAACATAAATTTAGCTATTTAAGTAGTTGTTTTCCTGAAAATCTTTCAAAAAGTTTTTCAAAACAGTAAACTAAGAGCCACGAAATTATCTCAATATGAAAAGGAACTTACATCCCCTACTCTACCCTTAATTTCATCACAGAATCCAGAAGAAGTTAAAAGAGAAAAGGCCTACTAACTTTTCTCAAACATCCATATATTCACTATAACACCTGTGAGAACTTCCTTCCATCAAAAATGAAAGGGGCTGGGGAAAGATAAGGAATGCTTTGAACACATATTTAGTAGTTTCCAACCAAGATCACATGAGAAGAAAATATTTTCAAACTGAAAAAAATTTATAAATAAAAATGAATTTGTGTCATATATCCCAGACTAAAAAATCATTTTACTAAGAAATTCAATGAAAAATGTCTATTTCAAAATTGAATTCGCATCTTCTATTGGAAATTTAGAAATATTTTTGAGGACTGGCATAAACATTGAATTAGTTATTGCCATGTAATTTGGTATTTTCTAGTTTGAAAATATATGCTTCAACTGTATTATAAAATATAAATAAAAGAGGGGTAAAAAGCAAAAAATAAGAATACTTCAATATACAACTAAAATAAATCGGCTCTAGGTATGAGATTTTATGGGTGTTTTCATTGTCAATTTGACACAATCAAGATTTATGTAATAAAAGAAAACCACAATTGAAAATCCTTTGAAGAGCTGGACTGTAGCAAAAAGTTTTATACATCCTCATGTTTAGTGGTTGCTGTGGGCTGCGCTGCCTCACTGGGTTGGTGCTGCTCTGAGGAGGTGATCATAAGCTACATAACACAGCAGGTCAAGGAAAATAGTAGAGGCAGGGCAGGCAGCCCCACACTCCAGTGGACTCAGCTTCAGTTCTTACCTCCTTATTCTACCTTCAGTTCCTACATGGTTTCCTCAGTGATATATTTATAATGTATAATGTGAAAAATACCCTTTTCTCCAGAAAAGGATACTCTTCATGGGGTTTTTCGAAAGGAGTATAAACCTTACCTTGTGTGATTATTCACTTTAGAATACTCATATCTCTATACCACAAGTGAAAAGGGAACATGGTTGTAATAACAATCCAATGAATTTGAAGCATAAAATGTAGTAGGGTAAAGGGAAACTTGACCATGCATTCATGATCAACTTCATTTCCACCAGGTATGGATCAGTGTGTGCACTGTCCAGAAACTCATTATACAAATGCAGAGAAGACACACTGCCTGGAGAAAACTGTCACCTTTCTGGCCTATGATGATCCCTTGGGGAAGGGACTCACATTCGTGTCCTTTGGATTTTCTACTCTCACAGCTCTTGTTATTGGGGTCTTTGTAAACCACAGAGACACTCCAGTAGTCAAGGCAAATAACAGATCTCTCAGTTACATCCTGCTCATCACTCTGACACTCTGTTTCCTCTGTCCATTGCTTTTCCTTGGTCTTCCACACACAGCCACATGTATCCTGCAACAGAACGTGTTTGGACTTCTGTTCACTGTGACTCTATCCACTGTGTTGGCCAAAACCATCACTGTAGTTATGGCCTTCAAGATTACAGCTCCAAGAAGAAAGATCAGATGGTTGCAGATATCACAGGTCTCTAAATGTGTCATTCCAGCTTGCACTCTGATACAAGTACTTCTCTCTGCCATATGGCTGGGAACATCCCCTCCCTTTATTGACATGGATGCTCACTCTGAACAGGGACACATCATCATTCTTTGCAACAAGGGTTCAGCTGTTGCCTTCCACTGTGCTCTGGCCTACCTGGGAGTCATGGCCTTGGGTAGTTACCTCATGGCTTTCTTGTCCAGGAACCTTCCTGACACATTTAATGAATCCAAGTCCATGGCTTTCAGCATGCTTGTGTTCTGCAGTGTATGGGTCACGTTCCTCCCTGTCTACCACAGCACCACTGGGAAGGTCAGGGTAGCTATGGAAATGTTCTCTATCCTGGCTTCCAGTGCAAGCATTCTAATTGTAATCTTTGTCCCTAAGTGCTACATTGTTTTGTTTAGGCCAGAATTAAACACACTTCCTCGTAACAGGGATGAAAGACACCACAGGGGCAAATATTTACTTAAAACATAGTTCACATGATTCTTCATCTAAACTGAATTTCACTGGATCTCTACCGTTCTGACCATCACATGTTTTTTTCTGTGATGGTTTGTGGGTATGGCTTCTTCTCACCAAACCTTATATTCTGAGCTTAATTCCCTGGAACCCCATGATGAAGTAAGGAATCGATTTTCTGAAGTTGGACTAGTGCATTTCCAGTCCCCAAAATAAGTAAACATTTGTAATATAACTTTAGAAAACCCTTTTGAAAACAATCATAACATTGAGATATGATTGCATGAGCTCTTATTGTTTCCACTGACTTAAATTATTAATTTTTCCTATTGAAATCTCTCATATTTTGCAGTAAGGACACTCTATTCACCAAATCATGTGATGGTCCTGGGGCTTTTTCTCTAAATTCTTATTTCTAAATCATATTAATTACTTCAACCAGTGGTGTTTTTTTCCTTTAAGGACCTTTTCATTTCTCCCAGTGCTGACTATGCAGTGTCTTTCTGGTGGCATTGATTTCTAACAATTTCAGATGACAGGAATTTCACACAGTTTGTCTGCCACATAAAACTTCATACCACAATATTCCTCATAAATTTTCACAATTTCAAATCTTTCAATACTGTTCTCATTTCAACTGAAGTCCTGAAACAGCAATCAGCAGAAACCATGGCATAGCTAAATGTGAACCATCTTGATGTCTGTCCTGCTAAATAAGCAATTAGTTCTCTGAGTCTGAGGTCAGCATCATGTGGGCGAATCCCTGACACTGCTTCACATTATGTACAATGTGTAACATGATTATATTGACCAATAAAATTCTTGTTCCTCTAGAACCATAAGTTAATTGTGACATCACTCTAACCATTATTCTCTACCTTCTTTTCCAAAATTATGAAAAGTGTCCTTTAAACACTTCCCAACACATTTTGAAACTTTTGTGTATCTCAAAATCTAAAATTATTTCTTGACACCATATAAGGATAACAGTGGATTAAATCCTGAGTCTTTGCAAACAAACAATGTGCTCTAAAAATCATGCATAATTTTTAGCACATAGAATTCTTTAATTTTAAAATCTATTCAAAATGTGGGCATGTAACCCCCTTTTTTCAGACTAAGTTAGCAGACCACTTGCCCAAAACTCACAAAGGTAATGGTTTGCTCCTAAGATGAATTAAAATTTGCTTGACCATCTTAAATCTGTTGTTCACAAGCTCTATAAATCTGGGACCCTTTAATATATTCCCAAATATTCTGGATGCTCCAATAATAATATTATTTTCATGGATAATTCATTACAATAATTCTGCTACCATTATGAATCATTAAATAATTATCTCCTGATTCAAAGGTATTTGGTGACTCTTGTGAAGAGTCCTGTGAACACAGACGGGACATGACTCAAGGGTTGAGACTCACTACTCTCACTGAATTTATAGTAATTTCAGAACTTCAAAGGCATCTTTCTTTCAAGAAAAAATAAACTAACTCCAGTATACTCTCGTTTTCTTCCCTCCTTCTTCCTTCTTTCCTTCCTTCACTCCTTCCTCTCTGCTTCTTCTCCTTATGTTTTTCCTTTTCTACTGATAAAATCTTCCTTGAAGCCAAAATTATCTGTCTTCAACTAAAAGCTACTTGTCTAGATAACCATCAGCAGCTTTGGCAGTCTAAATCTTTTAGGGGAATATTTTTTATTCTCTCTGAACCAAAGACTGCTATTAATAGCTATAATAACCATGGACTCATTTATTTACTGTACTTTAATTCAGTTTAAAGATTTATTACCAACTCACATATTCACCAACCATGGGCAACTTATCCCTTTTGTTAAAAATTGATTCTTTTCTTAAACAAAATATCCTGATTACCGTTTTATCTCACTTTAATCTTCCCAGTTTCTCTCTACTCTCATCCCTTCTGGATCTAGTCCATTTCTGTTTCTCATTAGAAAAGAATAGGATTCCGTAAGATAAAAACAAAACATACTAGCAAATCCTATAAGAAAAAAAGCCCATCTCACTGAACTAGGACAAGGCAAATCAACCTAAGGAACGGAGACTAAAAGAATTCTTTTATATTAATTATTTTAATTGTAAACACAGATATTTACAGTTAAGGGTCTTTATGGACTGTAGAGTTTCATGATATTTAACAGATGTCCTAGAAAGGTTGAGACTCAGTCTCATATCTGTTTTATGATATAATTAGAAATTGTACTTAGCAAGTCTCTTTGTGATTATTTGTTCTAGTGGTAAAGCTACCAATGGTACTTCATATTTTTTATGTATTATTATCAGTATTATTACTAATCCCCAATTTATTTTTACAGTTCTGTCTCTATCCCTTTCCCTCTTTGCCCTCTGACCTTTCCTCACCCCATTCCTCCACCACATTCTCCAAGGGAATGGCCCAAACTCCAACAAACCCACACCCCACCACACACCACCAGGCCTACACATGTCCTGGGACCTCAAGTCTCTCAAGTGATAGGTGCGTCTACTCTCAGTGAGGCCATTTCAGTGAGTCCTAGTGTGTGTGTGTGTGTGTGGGTGTGTGTGTGTGAGGAGCCTTGGGCTACCTAGTGTATGATGCCTGCTTGGCAGTTCATTGTCTGAGAGATCTGGAGGATCCGGCTTTATTGAGACAACTGGTCTTCCTATGGGTCGCACTCCTCTTCAATTATTCCAGACTTTCCCTCATTCAGCTGTATCTTAGGATCAATAATAGTGTCAGCCTTGGAGCCTCCCCTTCAGATGGGGTCCAATTTGGACTTGTCACGGGACCTTCTTTCTCTCAATCTCTTCTCCATTCTTGTTCCTGCAGTTCTTTCAGACAGGAACAATCCTGGGTCAGCATTTTTCACTGTGGGACAGCAACCCTATGCCTCCACTTGATCCCTGTATTTCTACCAGAGGTAGAGTCTTTTTTTTTTTTTTTTGCTTAAATCAATCAAGTGGAAACAAAGAGAACCATACAAAGAATCAACGAGTCCAGGAGCTTGTTCTTTGAGAAAATCAACAAGATAGATAAACCCTTAGCCAGACTGACCAAAGAGCACAGAGAAAGTATCCAAATTAACAAAATTAGAAATGAAAAGAGAGATATTACAACAGAAACTGAGGAAATCCAAAAAATCATCAGATCCTACTACAAAAGCCTATGCTCAACACAACTGGATAATTTGGAGGAAATAGACAATTTCCTAGACAGATACCAAAGACCAAAAGTAAATCAGGACCAAATATATCATCTAAACAGTCCCATAACCCCTAAAATAGAAGGGCTCATAGAAAGTCTTCCAACTACAAAAAGCACAGGACCAGATGGTTTCAGTGCAAAATTCTATCAGACCTTCAAAGAAGTCCTAACACCAATACTCTTCAAACTATTCCACAAAATAGAAACAGAAGGAACCCTACCCAATTCCTTCTACGAAGCCACAATTACGCTGATACCAAAACCACACAAAGATCCAACAAAGAAAGAAAACTTCAGACCAATCTCCCTTATGAACATCGGTGCAAAAATACTCAATAAAATTCTTGCCAACCAAATCCAAGAACACATCAAAACGATCATCCACCATGATCAAATAGGCTTTATCCCAGGGATGCAGGGTTGGTTCAATATACGGAAATCCATCAATGCAATCCACTACATAAACAAACTCAAAGAAAAAAACCACATGGTCATTTCATTGGATGCTGAAAAAGCATTTGACAAAATTCAGCATCCTTTCATGCTTAAAGTCTTGGAAAGAACGTGAATTCAAGGCCCATACCTAAACATCGTTAAAGCAATATACAGCAAACTGGTAGCCAGCATCAAACTAAATGTAGAGAAACTTGAAGCAATCCCACTAAAATCAGGGACTAGACAGGGCTGCCCCCTTTCTCCTTATCTTTTGAATATTGTACTTTAGGTAGTAGCTCGGGCAATTAGACAACATAAGGGGGTCAAAGGGATACAAATTGGAAAGGAAGAAGTTAAATTATCACTATTTGCAGATGACATGATAGTCTACTTAAGTGACCCGAAAACCTCCACCAGAGAACTACTACAGCTGATAAACAACTTCAGCAAAGTAGGAGGTTATAAAGTCAACTCCAGCAAATCAGTGGCCTTCTTATACTCAAAGGATAAGCAGGCTGAGAAAGAAATTTGGAAAATGAGCCCCTTCACAATAGCCACAAACAGTATAAAGTATCTTGGGGTGACTCTTACCAAACATGTGAAAGATCTGTATGACAAGAACTTCAAGACTCTGATGAAGGAAATGGAAGAAGGCCTCAAAAAATGGGAAAACCTCCCATGCTCATGGATCGGCAGGATCAATATAGTTAAAATGGCCATTCTGCCAAAAGCAGTCTACAGATTCAATGCAATACCCATCAAAATCCCAACTCAATTCTTCACAGAGTTAGAAAGAGCAATTCTCAAATTATCTGGAATAACAAAAAACACAGGATAGCTAAAACTATTCTCAGCAAGAAAAGAAATTCTGGAGTCTTTTTTTTTAAAGATTTATTTATTTATTATATGTAAGTTCACTATAGCTGTCTTCAGACACACCAGAAGAGGACGTTGGTTCTCATTATGGATGGTTGTGAGCCACCATGTGGTTACTGGGATTTGAACTCAGGACTGTCAGAGGAACAGTCAGTGCTCTTAACCACTGAGCCATCTCTCCAGCCCCCCAAGAGGTAGATTCTAAAACTTCCCTCTTCCCGCATTTTGGCATATCATCTAAGGTCCTTTCCTTTGTGTCTTGAGACTCGCTCAAGGCTCAGGTCTCTGGTATGTTCTAGAGATTCTCCTAACCTCCTAGCTCCTGAGATTGCATATTTCCATTCATTATGCTGGCCCTCTGGCTTCACTCCCGATCCTCCCACCCCACAATATCTGATGATGTTTCCCTTTTCCCTGACCCCCCCATCTCTTCCACCCAGTTCACTTTGTCCCTCTGTCCTCTGCTTTCTTCTCCCTCCTGAGTGAAAATGAAGAATTTTAAGTCAGGTGGTGGTGGTGCACGCCTGTAATCCCAGCACTTCGAAGGCAAAGGAAGGCAGAGTTTTTAGTTCGAGGCCAGCCTGGTCTACAGAGTGAGTTCCAGGACAGCCATGGCTACACAGAGACACCCTGTCTCAAAAAACCAAAAAAATAAATAAATAAATAAATAATAAAATAAAATTAAAAAAAGAAAAAAAGAAAGAAAAAAATAAAAATGAAAATGAAGCATCTTCACTAGGGCCCTTTGGCTTCTTAAACTTGAGTTCTCTGGATTGTATCCTGGGAATTCTGTATAATTTTGGCTAATATCTGCTTATTAGTGAGTACATGCCATTCATGTCTTTTTGGGTATGAGATACCTCACTCAATGTGATATTTCCCTGTTCCATTCATTTGCTTGCAAAACTCATGATGCCCTCATTTTTTTTTCTTTTTTTTTCTTTTTTTTTTATTCGATATAATTTATTTACATTTCAAATGATTTCCCCTTTTCTAGCCCCCCCCCACTCCCTGAAAGTCCCGTAAGCCCCCTTCTCTTCCCCTGTCCTCCCACCCACCCCTTCCCACTTCCCCGTTCTGGTTTTGCTGAATACTGTTTCACTGAGTCTTTCCAGAACCAGGGGCCACTCCTCCTTTCTTCTTGTACCTCATTTGATGTGTGGATTGTGTTTTGGGTATTCCAGTTTTCTAGGTTAATATCCACTTATTAGTGAGTGCATACCATGATTCACCTTTTGAGTCTGGGTTACCTCACTGAGTATGATATTCTCTAGCTCCATCCATTTGCCTAAGAATTTCATGAATTCGTTGTTTCTAATGGCTGAATAGTACTCCATTGTGTAGATATACCACATTTTTTGCATCCACTCTTCTGTTGAGGGATACCTGGGTTCTTTCCAACATCTGGCAATTATAAATAGGGCTGCTATGAACATAATAGAACATGTATCCTTATTACATGGTGGGGAGTCTTCTGGGTATATGCCCAGGAGTGATGCCCTCATTCTTAATAGCTGAAGAGTATTCCATTGTGTAAATGAACCGTATTTTCTGTTTCTATTCTGTTGGTGTAGGACATCTGTGTTGGTTCCAGCTTCTGGCTATCAGAAATAAGGGCACTATGAACACAGTGATGCCCGTGCCCTGTGGCATAGTAGGGTACCTTTAGGGTGTATGCCCAGGAGTAGGATAGCTGTGTCTTCAGGTACATCTAGTTCCAATTTTCTGAGGAACCTCCAGATTGATTTCCAGAGTAGTTCTTTCAGTTTGCAAGCCCACCAGCAACCATGAGTGTTCCTCTCTCTCCAAGTCCTCACCAACAGGTACTGTCCACTGAGTTTTTTTCCTAGCCTTTGTGAATGGTGTAAGGTAGAATTGCAAGGCCATTAAGAATTGCATTTCCCTGATCACTAAGGAATTTGAACTTTTGTTTAAGTGCTTATCTGTCATTCAAAATTCCTCTGTTGTAAATTCTCTTTAGTTCTATACCCGAATTTTTTTTTTATTGTGTTGTTTGTTTTTGTTGGAAGTTAGCTTCTTGAGTTCTTTTTTTTTAATTCGATATAATTTATTTACATTTCAAATGATTTCCCCTTTTCTAGCCCCCCCACTCCCCGAAAGTCCCGTAAGCCCCCTTCTCTTCCCCTATCTTCCCTCCCACCCCTTCCCACTTCCCCGTTCTGGTTTTGCCGAATACTGTTTCACTGAGTCTTTCCAGAACCAGGGGCCACTCCTCCTTTCTTCTTGTATCTCATTTGATGAGTGGATTATGTTTTGTGTATTCCAGTTTTCTAGGTTAATAACCACTTATTAGTGAGTGCATACCATGATTCACCTTTTGAGCCTGGGTTACCTCACTTAGTATGATATTCTCTAGGTCAATCCATTTGCCTAAGAATTTCATGAATTCATTGTTTCTAATGGCTGAATAGTACTCCATTGTGTAGATATACCACATTTTTTTGCATCCACTCTTCTGTTGAGGGATACCTGGGTTCTTTCCAGCATCTGGCAATTATAAATAGGGCTGCTATGAACATAGTAGAAGATGTATCCTTATTACATGGTGGGGAGTCTTCTGGGTATATGCCCAGGAGTGGTATAGCAGGATCTTCTGGAAGTGAGGTGCCCAGTTTTCGGAGGAACCGCCAGACTGATTTCCAGAGTGGTTGTTCATTAGGGAAATTCAAATCAAAACAAACCTAAGATTTCATCTTACACCAGTCAGAATGGCTAAGATTAAAAATTCAGGAAACAGCGGGTGCTGGAGAGGGTGTGGAGAAAGAGGAACACTCCTCCACTGCTGGTGGGGTTGCAAATTGGTACAACCACTCTGGAAATCAGATTTGGAGTTAGTGAAGATTGTTTTCCCCAATTTGTAGGTTTCTGATTTTTCCTATTGACTATGTACCTTGACTTGCAGAGGTTTTTCAGTTTCGTTAGGTCCCATTTATCAATTCTTGATCTTAGAATCTGAACCATTGGAGTTCTGTTTAGGAAATTTTGTTCTGTGCCAATGTGTTTGAGGATCTTTTCCACTTTCTCTTATATTAGATTCTGTGTACCTAGTTTTATTTTGAGGTCCTTGATCCACTTGTAGTTGAGCTTTGTGCAATGTGACAAATATGTATGTACATTCATCTTTCTACATACCAACTGCCAGTTAGACCAGCACAATTTATTGAAGATGCTTTCCTTTATCCATTGTATATTTTTTACTTCTTTGTCAAAGATGAAGTGTGCATAAGTGTGTAGTTATATTTCTTAGTTTTCCATTCTGTTTCATTGATCAACCTGTCTGTGATGTACCAATACCATGCAGTTTTTATCACTATTGATCTGTAGTATAGTTTTAGATCATGGGTAGTGATCTTAAACACATTCTTTTATTGTTAAGAATTGTTTTTGCTATCCTGGCAGGTTTGTTTTTCCATATGAAATTTAGAATTGCTATTTCCATGTCTTTGATGAATTTTGTTTGAATTTTGATGTGGATTGAAATGAACCTTTACAATACTTTTGGTAGGATGGCCATTTTTACTATGTTTAAACTATCAATCCATGAGCATGGGGGATGACTCCATTTTCTGAGGTCTTTTTAGATTTCCTTCATGAAAGACTAGAAGTTCTGGACATACAGATCTTTCACTTGTTTGGTTAGAGTTACATGAAGATATTTTATATAATTTGTGACGATCGTGAAGGGCATTATTTTGATTATTTCTTTTTCAGCCCGTTGATCATTTGTCTAAAGGAAGGATACTGATTTTTTGGAGTTAATTTTGTATCTGGACACTTTGCTAAAGTTGGTTATAAGTTGTACTAGTTCTCAGGTAGAAGTTTTGTGGATGTTTACATATAGTATCATATCATTTGCAAATAGTGATACCTTGAATTCTTGCCAATTTGTATCCCTTTGATTTCCTTTTGTTGTTGTAGTTGTCGGGCTACACCTTCAATTACTATATTAAAGAGATATGGGGAGAGTTGGCATCATTGTCCTTTTCCTGATTATGGTGGAATTGCTTCAAATTTCTCTCCATTAATTTGATATTGGCTGTTGGTTTGCTATATGTTACATTTATTTTGTTTAGGTATGTGCCTTGAATTCCGGTTCTCTCCATTATTTTAACATGAGGTTGTGTTGATTTTGTCAAATGCTTTTTCAACATCTAATGAGATGATCATGTGATTTTTTTTTCATTTAGACTGTTTACATACTTGATTAGGTTAATGTATTTTCACATATTGAATCAACCTTTTATCCCTGTATTCTTGTATTCAGTTTCCTAGAATTATATTGAGTATTTTTTCATTGACATTCATAAGGGAAATTGGACTGAAGTTGTCTTTCTTTGTTGGGTATCTGTGTGGTTTAGGTATCTGAGTAATTATGGAATCATAAAATGAACAAGGTTGTGTTTTTTTCTGCGTTTGCCTTAAGAAATAAATTCAGGAGTATTATTTTTATGTCTTCTTTGAAAGTGTGGTAGAATTCTACACTAAAGCCATCTGGGCCCTGAGCGGTTTTTGGTTGGGAAATTTATTTTTTTTTTAAGTTTTTTTTTTTATTTGATATATTTTTTATTTACATTTCAAATGATTTCCCCTTTTCTTTTTTTAATTTTTTTATTTGATATAATTTATTTACATTTCAAGTGATTTCCCCTTTTCTAGCCCCCAACTCCCGAAAGTCCTGCAAGCCCCCTTCTCTCCCCCTGTCCTCCCACCAACCCCTTCCCACTTCCCCGTTCTGGTTTTGCCCAATACTGCTTCACTGAGTCTTTCCAGAACAGGGGGCCACTCTTCCTTTCTTCTTGTACCTCATTTGATGTGTGGATTATGTTTTGGGTATTCCAGTTTTGTAGGTTAATATCCACTTATTAGTGAGTGCATACCATGAATCACATTTTGAGTCTGGGTTACATCACTTAGTATGATGTTCTTTAGCGCCATCCATTTGCCTAAGAATTTTATGAATTCATTGTTTCTAATGGCTGAATAGTACTCCATTGTGTAGATATACCATATCTTTTGCATCCACTCTTCTGTTGAGGGATATCTGGGTTCTTTCCAGCATGTGGCAATTATAAATAGGGCTGCTAAGAACATAGTAGAGCATGTATCCTTATTACATGGTGGGGAATCCTCTGGGTATATGCCCAGGAGTGGTATAGCAGGATCTTCTGGAAGTGAGGTGCCCAGTTTTCAGAGGAACCGCCAGATTGATTTCCAGAGTGGTTGTACCAATTTGCAACCCCACCAGCAGTGGAGGAGTGTTCCTCTTTCTCCACACCCTTTCCAACACCTGCTGTCTCCTGAATTTTTAACCTTTGCCATTCTGACTGGTGTAAGGTGGAATCTCAGGGTTGTTTTGATTTGCATTTCCCTAATGACTAATGAAGTTGAGCATTTTTTAAGATGCTTTTCCGCCATCCGAAGTTCTTCTGTTGAGAATTCTTTGTTTAACTCTGTACCCCATTTTTAAATATGGTTGTTTGGTTTTCTGGAGTCTAACTTCTTGAGTTCTTTATATATATTGGATATTAGCCCTCTATCTGATGTAGGATTGATGAAGATCTTTTCCCAATTTGTTGGTTGCCGATTTGTCCTCTTGCTGGTGTCCTTTGCCTTTCAGAAACTTTGTAATTTTATGAGGTCCCATTTGTCAATTCTTGCTCTTAGAGCATACGCTATTGGTATTCTGTTCAGAAACTTTCTCCCTGTACCGATGTCCTCAAGGGTCTTCCCCAGTTTCTTTTCTATTAGCTTCAGAGTGTCTGGCTTTATGTGGAGGTCCTTGATCCATTTGGATTTGAGCTTAGTACAATAAGACAAGGATGGATCAATTCACATTCTTCTGCATGCTGACCTCCAGTTGAACCAGCACTATTTGTTGAAAAGGCTATCTTTTTTCCATTGGATGCTTTCAGCCTCTTTGTCGAGGATCAAGTGGCCATAGGTGTGTGGGTTCATTTCTGGATCTTCAATCCTGTTCCATTGATCCGCCTGCCTGTCACTGTACCAATACCAGGCAGTTTTTAACACTATTGCTCTATAGTATTTCTTGAGGTCAGGGATAGTGATTCCCCCAGAATTTCTTTTGTTGCTGAGAATAGTTTTAGCTATCCTGGGTTTTTTGTTATTCCAGATGAATTTGATAATTGCTCTTTCTAACTCTGTGAAGAATTGAGTTGGGATTTTGATGGGTATTGCATTGAATCTGTATATTGCTTTTGGCAAAATGGCCATTTTAACTATATTGATCCTACTGATCCATGAGCATGGGAGGTTTTCCCATTTTTTGAGGTATTCTTCCATTTCCTTCTTCAGAGTCTTGAAGTTCTTGTCATACAGATCTTTCACATGTTTGGTAAGAGTCACCCCAAGATACTTTATACTGTTTGTGGTTATTGTGAAGGGGTTCATTTCCCTAATTTCTTTCTCAGCCTGCTTATCCTCTGAGTATAAGAAGGCCACTGATTTGCTTGAGTTGATTTTATAACCTGCCACTTTGCTGAAGTTGTTTTTCAGCTGTAGGAGTTCTCTAGTGGAGTTTTTTGGGTCACTTAGGTAGACTATCATGTCATCTGCAAATAATGATAGTTTGACTTCTTCCTTTCCAATTTGTATCCCTTTGACATCCTTATGTTGTCAAATTGTACGAGCTAGAACCTCAAGTACAATATTGAAAAGATAAGGAGAAAGGGGGCAGCCCTGTCTAGTCCCTGATTTTAGTGGGATTGCTTCAAGTTTCTCTCCATTTAGTTTGATGCTGGCTACCGGTTTGCTGTATATTGCTTTTACTATGTTTAGGTATGGGTCTTGAATTCCTGTTCTTTCCAAGACTTTAAGCATGAAAGGATGCTGAATTTTGCCAAATGCTTTTTCAGCATCCAATGAAATGTCCATGTGGTTTTTTATTTTGAGTTTGTTTATGTAGTGGATTGCATTGATGGATTTCCGTATATTGAACCAATCCTGCATGCCCGGGATAAAGCCTACTTGATCATGGCGGATGATCATTTTGATGTGTTCTTGGATTCGGTTGGCAAGAATTTTATTGAGTATTTTTGCATTGATGTTCATAAGGGAAATTGGTCTGAAGTTCTCTTTCTTTGTTGGATCTTTGTGTGGTTTTGATATCAGCGTAATTGTGGCTTCGTAGAAGGAATTGGGTAGTTTTCCTTCTGTTTCTATTTTTTGGAATAGTTTGAAGAGTATTGGTGTTAACTCTTCTTCGAAGGTCTGTTAGAATTCTGCACTGAAACCATCTGGTCCTGTGCTTTTTTTGGTTGGAAGACTTTCTATGACTCCTTCTATTTCTTTAGGCATTATGGGACTGTTTAGATGATCTATTTGGTCCTGACTTAATTCTGGTATTTGTTATCTGTCTAGGAAATTGTCCATTTCCTCCAGATTCTCCAGTTGTGTCGAGTACAGGCTCTTGTAGTAGGATCTGATGATTTTTGGATTTCCTCAGTTTCCATTGTTATATCTCCCTTTTCATTTCTAAATTTGTTAATTTGGATACTTTCTCTGTGCCCTTTGGTCAGTCTGGCTAAGGGTTTATCTATCTTGTTGATTTTCTCAAAGAACCAGCTCCTGGACTTGTTGATTCTTTGTATGGTTCTCTTTGTTTCTACTTGATTGATTTCGGCCCTAAGTTTGATGATTTCCTGCCTTCTACTCCTCCTGGGTGAAATAGCTTCTTTTTGTTCCAGGGCTTTCAGGTGTGTCATTAAGCTGGTTATGTATGCTCTCTCCATTTTCTTTTTGGAGGCACTCAGGGCTATGAGTTTTCCTCTTAGCACTGGTTTCATTGTGCCCCATAGATTTATGTATGTTGTGTTTTCATTTTCATTGAGTTCTAAAAAGTCTTTAATTTCTTTCTTTATTTCTTCCTTGACCAAGGTATCATTGAGTAGAATATTGTTCAGTTTCCATGTGTATGTGGGTTTTCTGTTGTTTTTGTTGGTATTGAAGACCACTTTTACTCCATAGTGATCTGATAGGAGGCATGGGATTAGTTCGATCTTCTTATATTTGTTGAGGTCTGTCTTGTGACCAAATATATGGTCAGTTTTGGAGAAGGTACCATGAGGTGCTGAGAAAAAGGTATACTCTTTTGCTTTAGGATAGAATGTTCTATATATATCTGTTAAAGCTAGTTGGTCCAAAGTTTCAATTAGTTTCATTGTGTTCCTGTTTAGTTTCTGTTTTCCTGATCGGTCCATTGAGGAAAGTGCAGTGTTGAAGTCGCCCACAATTACTGTGTTAGGTGCAATGTGTACTTTGAGCTTTAATAAAGTTTCTTTTAGGAAAGAGGGTGTCCTTGCATTTGGAGCATAGATGTTCAGGATTGAGGGTTCTTCTTGTTGTATTTTTCCTTTGATCAGCAAGAAGAGTCCCTCAGAGTCTCTTTTGATGACTTTGGGTTGAAAGTCAATTTTATCTGATATTAAAATGGCTACTCTAGCTTGTTTCCTGAGACCATTTGCTTGTAAAATTGTCTTTCAGCCTTTTACTCTAAGGTAGTGCTTGTCTTTGACCCTTAGGTGTGTTTCCTGTAAGCAGCAAAATGTAGGGTCCTGTTTACGTATCCAGTCTATTAGTCTATGTCTTTTTATTGGGGCATTGAGTCCATTGATGTTAAGAGATATTAAGGAATAGTGATTGTTACTTCTTGTCATTTTTGATGTTATTTTTTAAATTTGATTGGTTAACCTCTTTTGGGTTTGATGAATGGTTACTATCTTGCTTTTTCCAGGGTGAAGTTTCCCTCCTTGTATTGGTGTTGTCCTCCTATTTTCCTTTGTAGGGCTGGGTTTGTGGATAGATATTGGGTAAACTTGGTTTTGTCATGGAATATCTTTGTTTCTCCATCTATGGTGATTGAGAGTTTTGCTGGATATAGTAGTTTTGGCTGGCATTTGTGTTCTCTTAGGGTCTGCATGAGATCTGCCCAGGATCTTCTAGCCTTCATAGTCTCAGATGAAAAGTCTGCTGTGATTCTGATAGGTCTTCCTTTATATGTTACTTGGCCTTTTTCTCTTACTGCCTTTAATATTCTTTCTTTGTTTAGTACATATGATGTTTTGATTATTATGTGACAGGAAGTATTTCTGTTCTGGTCCAGTGTGTTTGGAGTTCTGTAGGCTTCTTGTATACTCATGGGCATCTCTCTCTTTAGGTTAGGGAAGTTTTCTTCCATAATTTTATTGAAGATATTTGCTGGCCCTTTAAGTTGTAAATCTTCACTCTCATCTATGCCTATAATCCTTAGGTTTGGTCTTCTCATTGTGTCCTGGATTTTCCTGGATATTTTGGGTTACAAGCTTTTTGCCTTTTGCATTTTCTTTAACTGTTGAGTCCATGGTTTCTATGGTATCTTCAGCATCTGAGATTCTTTCTTCTATCTCTTGTATTCTGTTGTTGATATTTGCATCTATGTCCACCGATTTCTTCCCAAGGTTTTGTATCTCCAAAGTTGTCTCCCTTTGAGTTTTCTTAGTTGTTTCTACTTCTGATTTTAGGTCCTGGATGGTTTTGCTTAGCTCCTTCAGTTGCTTGTTTGTGCTTTCCTGTAATTCCTTAAGAGATTTTTTTGTTTCCTCTTTCATGACCTCAACCTCTTGACCAAAGTTCTCCTGTATTTCTTTAAGTGTTTTTTGTGTTTCCTCATTATTGGCTTTTGTATTCTCCTGGATTTCTTTCAATGATTTTTGTGTTTCCCTTGCAAGGGCTTCTAACTTTTGATCCATTTTCTCCTGAATTTCTTTATGTATGTCCTTCATGTGTTCCTGTACCAGCATCATGACCAGTGATTTTAAATCCAAATCTTGTTTTACTGGTGTGATGGGGTATCCAGGCCATGCTGGTAAAGGAGAATTGGGTTCAGATGTTGCCATATTGCCTTGATTTCTGTTATTGGCGTTACTGCGTTTGCCTTTTGCCATCTAGTTCTCACTGGTGTTAGTTGGTCTTGTCAATGTTGGACTCACCAGTGCAAGCTGACCCTTCCTAGGTGGCCTCTGGTGAACAGCTTACCTCCTGCACTGCCTGGAGACAGGGTGCTGATGCCCAGGCTGTTCAGATCCCGAAGCAGACACCTGAAGGCTCCCACTGAGGCCTGCTGGATTCACTGGAGCACACCGACTTCTCCCCGCTGGGGGCCCGGAAGCCCCTCTTGCCTCTTGCAGGACCTGCAGATGTGGTGTTGCCGCCCAGGCTGATCTGGATCCGGAAGCGGAGAGGTTTGAGTGCTCCTGCCTGAGGCCTCCGGACTGGAGCCTAAGCTCTGTGTCACAGGAGCAAGCTGTGCTGTGAGCTCCCAGACTGCCTCTGGGTGCACACCAGGTCTTATGCACTTCCTGGAGACCGAGTGCTGTGGCCCAGGCTGTTCAGATCCCAAAGCAGGCACCTGAAGGCTCCTGCTGGGGCTCCCTGGATTCACCAGAGCACACTGACTTCTCTCCGCTGGCCGCCCGGAAGCCCCTCTTGCCTCTTACAGGACCTGGAGATGAGGTGTTGCCGCCCAGGCTGATCTGGATCCGGAAGCAGAGAGATCTGAGGGCTACTGCCAGAGGCCTCCAGACTCCAGAAGTTTAATTTTTCAATTTCCTTAGATGATATGTGATTTGATGGTGTACCTGATGCCAATTTTATTTTGGTGCATGGTATCTGTCTAGGAAATCATCCATTTCATTTAGATTTTCCAGTTTTGTTGAGTATAGGCTTTTGTACAAAGATATGAATTTTTTTTTTAATTTTTCAGCTTCTGTTGTTATGTCCCCTTTTTAATTTCTGATTTTGTTCATTTAGATTCTGTCTCTGGGCCCTTTACTTAGTTTGGCTAGGGGATTTATCTATAATGTTGATTTTTTTAAAGGAACAGCTTTTGGTTTCTTTATTTGTATTATTCTCTTTGTTTCTACATTTTTGATTTTGGTTCTGAGCTTGACAATTTCTTACCCTCTCCTCCTCTTGGTTGTGTTTGTTTCTTTAGGTTGTGGGGCTTTCAGGTGTGCTGTTAGTGTGTTAGTGTGTTAGTGTAAGATCTCTCCAGTTTCTTTACTAGGGCCCTATGTGCTATGAATTTTCCTCTTTGCCCTGCTTTCACTGTCTCATAAGTTTGGGTTGTTGTGCCTTCATTTTCATTGAATTCTAAAATGTTATTCATTTCTTTCTTTACCTCTTCCCTGATGAAGTTATCATTGAATTGAGAGTTGTTCAATTTCCAGATGTACATGGGATTTCTAGGGGGTTTTGTGTTGTTTTTGAAATCTAGCCTTAATCTGTGGTAATCTCATAAAATGCACGGGATTATTTCAATCTTCTTGTACGTGTTGAAGCTTGTTTTGTAACCAGTTATATGGCTAATTTTAGAAAAGGTAATATAAGATATGGAGAAGAAGGTATATTCTTTTGTGGTAGTGTAAAATGTTCTATATATATTTGTTAGATGCATTTGAGTCAACCTCTATTAGTGTCACTGTGTCTCTGTTTAGTTTCTGTTTCAATGCTCTGTTCTTTGGTGAGAGTGGGGTGTTGAGGTCTTCCACTATTATTGTGTATGATTCAAGGTGTGTTTTCAGCTTCATTAAAGTCACCCCTTATGAATGTGGATACCCTTACATTTGTGGCACAGATATTCAGAATTGACACTTTCTCTTGGTTGACTTTTCCTTTGATTAATATGAAGTGTCGTTTGCCATCTCCCTTGAAAATTTTTGGTTGAAAGTCTATTAGCTATAAGAATGACAACTCCTGCTTGTTTTTTGTGACTGTTTGCTTGGAAGACTTGCTTCAAGCCTTTAACTCTGAGGTAGTGTCTACCTTTGTCATTGGGGGTGTGTTTCTTATATGCAGCAAAATGCTAGATCCTTTTTGCATATCCAGTCTGTTAGCATATGTCTGTTTATTGGGGAACTGAGCCTGTTGATATTGAGAAATACTAAGGATGGAATATTTTAGTTCCTGTTATGTTTGCTGTTGTAGGTGGCATTATATGCATGTGATTCTCTCCTTTTGATTATTTTGTTCTGAGATAACTCTTATCTTCTTTTCTAATTGGTGAAAGTACCTTCCTTGTTTTGCGGTTTTCCTTTTAGAATCCAAGTAAACATCATAGCAATCATCCACCATGATCAAGTAGGCTTCGTTACAGGGATGCAGGGATGGTTCAATATACAGAAATCTATCAATGTAATCCACTATATGAAGGAACTCAACGGAAAAAAAAAACACATTATCACTTCATTAGATGCTGAGAAAGTATTTGACAATATCCATCACCCCTTCATGATACACGTAATCCACTATATAAAAAAACTCAAAGAAAAAAATCACATGACCATTTCATTAGATGCAGAGAAAGTATTTGACAAAATCCAATACCCTTTATAATAAAACTCTTGGAAAGATCATAAATTCAAGGACCATACCTGATAATAGAAAAGCAATACACAGCAAAGCAGTAGCCAACATCAAACTAAATGGAGAGAAACTTGAAGCAACCCCTCTAAAATCAAGAACTGGACAAGGCTGTCCATTCTCTCCCTACCTGTTCAATATAGTACTCAAAAACCTAGCAAAAGCAATTAGACAACAAAAGAAGGTAAAAGGCAAACAAATTGGAATGGAAGATTTCAAAATATCACTATTTGTAGATGATATTTGCCTAAAGGAGTACTACTCAGTTATTAAAAACAACAAATTCATGGAATTCTTAGGCAAATGGGTGGAACTATAAAATATCATCCTGAGTGAGGTAACCCAGTCAAAAAGAACACACATTTCATGCACTCACTAAAAAGTGGATATTAGCCCAGAAGCTTGGAACACCCAAGATAGAATTCATAGAGCAAATGAAGCTCAAGAAGAAGGAAGACTTCAGTACTTCTTAGAAGGGGGAACTAAATACCCACAGGAGGAGATACAGAGACAAAATGTGGAGCAGAGACTGAAGGGAAGGCCATCCAGAGACTGCCCCACCTGGGGATCCATCCTTCATACAGTCACCAAACCCAGACACTATTGTGGATGTCAGCAAGTGCTTCCTGAAAGGAAGATGATATGGCTGTCTCCTGAGAGGCCCTGTCTGTGCCTGACAAATACAGAAGTGGATACTCACAGCCAACTAATGAACGAAGCACAGGGTCCCCCATGGAGGAACTAGAGAAAGGACCCAGGGAGCTGAAGGATCTTGCAGCCTCGTAGGAGGAACAAAAATATGAACCAACCAGCACCCCCAGAACCCCAGGGACTAAACCACCAACAAAAGAGAACACATGGGGGAACCCATGGCTCCAGCCACATATGTTGAAGGGGATGGCCCTGTCAGACCTCAATGAGAGGAGAGGCCCTGGGTCCTGTGAAGGCTCCATGCCCCAGTGACGGGGAACGCCAGGATAGGGAAGCGGGTGTGGGTGGGGTAGTAAGCAGGTGGAGGAGGGATGGGATAGGGGCTTTTGGAGGGGGAATGAGGAGAGGGGATAACATTTGAAATGTGAATAAAGAAAATATCTAATAAAAACTGAGTGAAATAAAAAGTAACAAACACATTGAAAGTAAGAGCATTGTTACATCAGAGCAGGAGGAGGGAGCAAGCTTAGAAGGAGAATACAGAGTTTAATATCTTAAATATAAGGCAACTTTATAAAATAAGAGCAATATGCACAATGCAGAGAGAAAGAGGAAAAAGAAGAAACTACAGAGAGAGTTGAAGGGGCAGGTAGGACCCTCCTTACCACAGGACAGAACATGTCTTTTCTTAAAAGCAAGGCAAGCTTAGTTGTACTAAAGAGGACAAAGCGTTCTGCTATGGACTTGGGTTAAATTCATTTAGCAACAAACTTGAAGAAGCTTTTTTTTCACTATGCAATAAATATTGGAGCTCATTTTTCATCCAGAATGAATGATTTCATTCTGTGCTGGTGCTTGATGTTTTGTTCCAAATGCATTTGTAAGTATAGATGTGTGTGTGTGTGTGTGTGTGTGTGTGTGTGTGTGTGTAATTATGAGATAAGGATGTAGTTTGGCCCAACTGGTTTTAATGGAGATATATGAATGTGCAAGCATGAATCCATATGTAATTTTATGTGAGTTTATCCATGTTTACTTATGTAAAAACATTCTTCTGCAAATTTGACTCTTCTTCTGGTTCAATAGAAGTTTATTGCTCCAAATCTCTCCCTAGCCAAACAAGCAAGAGGCATCTGGACATGAGGGGAAGGGTTCTAGCAAGCAATCCCTTACTTAATCCACCACTGGTTTTTTCTTTTTTTTTTTTTTTTTTTTATTCAATATAAATTATTTACATTTCAAATGATTTCCCCTTTTCTAGCCCCCCCACTCCCCGAAAGTCCCGCAAGCCCCCTTCTCTTCCCCTGTCCTCCCACCCACCCCTTCCCACTTCCCCGTTCTGGTTTTGCTGAATACTGTTTCACTGAGTCTTTCCAGAACCAGGGGCCACTCCTCCTTTCTTCTTGTACCTCATTTGATGTGTGGATTATGTTTTGGGTATTCCAGTTTTCTAGGTTAATATCCACTTATTAGTGAGTGCATACCATGATTAACCTTTTGAGTCTGGGTTACCTCACTTAGTATGATATTCTCTAGCTCCATCCATTTGCCTAAGAATTCCATGAATTCATTGTTTCTAATGGCTGAATAGTACTCCATTGTGTAGATATACCACATTTTTTGCATCCACTCTTCTGTTGAGGCATAACTGGGTTCTTTCCAGCATCTGGCAATTACAAATAGGGCTGCTATGAACATAGTAGAACATGTATCCTTATTACATGGTGGGGAGTCTTCTGGGTATATGCCCAGGAGTGGTATAGCAGGATCTTCTGGAAGTAAGGTGCCCAGTTTTCGGAGGAACCGCCAGACTGATTTCCAGAGTGGTTGTACCAATTTGCAACCCCACCAGCAGTGGAGGAGTGTTCCTCTTTCTCCACACCCTCTCCAACACCTGCTGTCTCCTGAATTTTTAATCTTAGCCATTCTGACTGGTGTAAGTTGAAATCTTAGGGTTGTTTTGATTTGCATTTCCCTAATGACTAATGAAGTTGAGCATTTTTTAAGATGCTTCTCTGCCATCCGAAGTTCTTCAGGTGAGAATTCTTTGTTTAACTCTGTACCCCATTTTTTAATAGGGTTGTTTGTTTTCTGGAGTCTAACTTCTTGAGTTCTTTATATATATTGGATATTAGCCCTCTATCTGATGTAGGATTTGTGAAGATCTTTTCCCAATTTGTTGGTTGCCGATTTGTCCTCTTGATGGTGTCCTTTGCCTTACATAAACTTTGTAATTTTATGAGGTCCCATTTGTCAATTCTTGCTCTTAGAGCATACGCTATTGGTGTTCTGTTCAGAAACTTTCTCCCTGTACTGATGTCCTCAAGGGTCTTCCCCAGTTTCTTTTCTATTAGCTTCAGAGTGTCTGGCTTTATGTGGAGGTCCTTGACCCATTTGGATTTGAGCTTAGTACAAGGAGACAAGGATGGATCAATTCGCATTCTTCTGCATGCTGACCTCCAGTTGAACCAGCACCATTTGTTGAAAAGGCTATCTTTTTTCCATTGGATGTTTTCAGCCTCTTTGTCGAGGATAAAGTGGCCATAGGTGTGTGGGTTCATTTCTGGATCTTCAATCCTGTTCCATTTATCCTCCTGCCTGTCACTGTACCAATACCATGCAGTTTTTAACACTATTGCTCTGTAGTATTGCTTGTGGTCAGGGATACTGATTCCCCCAGATTTCCTTTTGTTGCTGAGAATAGTTTTAGCTATCCTGGGTTTTTTGTTGTTCCAGATGAATTTGATAATTGCTCTTTCTAACTCTGTGAAGAATTGAGTTGGGATTTTGATGGGTATTGCATTGAATCTGTATAGTGCTTTATGCAAAATGGCCATTTTAACTATATTGATTCTACTGATCCATGAGCATGGGAGGTTTTCCCATTTTTTGAGGTCTTCTTCCATTTCCTTCTTCAGAGTCTTGAAGTTCTTGTCATACAGATCTTTCACATGTTTGGTAAGAGTCACCTCATGATACTTTATACTGTTTGTGGCTATTGTGAAGGGGGTCATTTCCCTAATTTCTTTCTCAGCCTGCTTATCCTTTGAGTATAGGAAGGCCACTGATTTGCTTGAGTTGATTTTATAACCTGCCACTTTGCTGAAGTTGTTTATCAGCTCTAGGAGCTCTCTAGTGGAGTTCTTTGGGTCACTTAGGTAGAAGATCATGTCGTCTGCAAATAATGATAGTTTGACTTCTTCCTTTCCAATTTGTATCCCTTTGACCTCCTTATGTTGTTGAATTGCCCGTGCTAGTACCTCAAGTACAATATTGAAAAGATAAGGAGAAAGGGGGCAGCCTTGTCTGGTCCCTGATTTCAGTGGGATTGCTTCAAGTTTCTCTCCATTTAGTTTGATGCTGGCTACCGGTTTGCTGTATATTGCTTTTACTATGTTTAGGTATGGGCCTTGTATTCCTGTTCTCTCCAAGACTTTAAGCATGAAGGGATGCTGAATTTTGTCAAATGCTTTTTCAGCATCCAATGAAATGACCATGTGGTTTTGTTCTTTGAGTTTGTTTATGTAGTGGATTGTATTGATGGATTTCCGTATATTGAACCAACCCTGCATTCCCGGGATAAAGCCTACTTGATCATGGTGGATGATTGTTTTGATGTGTTCTTGGATTCGGTTGGCAAGAATTTTATTGAGTATTTTTGCATCGATGTTCATAAGGGAAATTGGTCTGAAGTTCTCTTTCTTTGTTGGATCTTTGTGTGGCTTTGGTATCAGCGTAATTGTAATCCACCGCTGTTTTAAAATAAGGTGCTAAGTGCCCGTCTGATTTGAAGATGCTATAATTTTGGTTGTATGGTTTTGGCTTCTTTATCAAAAGACAAGTGTCCACAGGTGTGTGGGTTTAATTCTGGGTCTTTGATTCTATTCGGTTGATTAACCTGACTGTCCGTGTCCACTATCACGCAATTTATATCACTATTGCTCTGTAGTACAGCTTGAGGTCAGGGATGGTGATTCTTTCAGAAGTCTTTACTTGCTCAAAATTGTTTCGTTCATGTGAAACTAAGAATTGCTCTTTCCATGTCAGTAAATTATTGTGTTGCTATTTTTATGGGGATTGTATTGAATAAGTAGATTTCTTTTAGTAAGATGCCCATTTTTACTGTATTAAACCTATCAATCCATGAGAATGGGAGACCTTTCCATCCTCTGATTCCCCAGTATGGCAATTCTAAACCTTCCTTTTTTCAGTGATCTACTGTCTGGGAAATCTAAAGTCCCAC
This sequence comes from Apodemus sylvaticus, assembly GCF_947179515.1. Taxonomy (NCBI): domain Eukaryota; kingdom Metazoa; phylum Chordata; class Mammalia; order Rodentia; family Muridae; genus Apodemus; species Apodemus sylvaticus. The sequence continues at coordinate 62,104,299 of NC_067491.1, read as the reverse complement.
CTCTGTCTCCCTGTCCAGTCATTTGCTACCAGGAAATTTACTTAGCATTTAGCACAATCTGGGAGGAAGGACAGTGCCTCACACTTAGACATGCAAATTCTCCTATAATTTTGGAACCCCATTAAGATAATATTAGCAATAAACCAAATCTATAACTGTATATTCTTACATGTAAGTGGATATTAGACAAAGAGTAAAGAAGAAGGTTGAGGCTTGACTCGGCTGGCATCAGGGGTGAGCCTGGGCAGGGCCATGCTGCACCACTTCTGATGGGGTGGAACCAACCCTTCAGGTTCCAGGATGCAGTGACTCATCAGGCGTCCTAGGATCCTGCTGCACGGAGGACACCGGGCTCAGGAGGCCAAACTCAACTGCTCCGTTCACAGCATGTGGGGCAGAGGCCCTGGAGTCTGAGCTGAAGGCACGACCGAGGAGTGGAGTGGCTTGTGTGAGGCGCTGCTGTGGCTGCTGCTGGTCGCTGCCATGGGAGCGCTGAGCTGTGGCTTCCTCCTCAGGCTCCTGGACATGAGTGGCAATGAGCTTGCAGCTCTGGGACCTGAGCTGCTGACACTGAGTGGCCTGCGCATGCTGCTGGTCAGGAACAACCGGCTGGGTGGCCCAGGCTTGCTGCCCAAGGGCCTGCCTAGCCCAGTTGCTTCTCTGCTGCAGCTTGCAGGTCCTCAAATTCAGTGGCAACAGCTTCCAGGAGCTGCCTGCCTCGCTGTTGGAGCTGCATGTGCTTCAGACCTTCAGCCTGGGCTGGGCAGCAATTAGCTGCAGAGCATCCTGGCAGAGATGGAGAACTTGCAGAGTTTAGAATGTTTATACCTTGGAGTAAATGTCATTGAAGAAATCCCACCAGAAGAATTAGCAAATCTGCCTTCTCTGAGTTACTCGGTGCTGCATGACAAGATCCAAAGTGTGCCTACTCAGCAATCACAGTTGCATTCGCTTCGATCCTCAGTTTTCATAACTTGGTGACATACCTGCCTCGAGAGATCCGCAATCTTATTCCCTGGAAAAGTTGAGTTTACGAGGAAACCCGTTGGTTGGTTGTTTTGTTAGAGATTTTACATGACCATACAGCTCTTCTGGAATTAGCCTTAAGGACCATTAAGATCCGAAGTATTTCATACACACACTATGGACTTCCTGGGAATCTTCATAGATACTTGGGTTCAGCCAACAATTGTCCAAAACCCAAAGTGTGGTGGAGTCTATTTTGACTGTGGTGTCAGACAAATTAAGGTTGTGGGTTTCTGTGGGAAGTACCGTCTTCCCTCATGCACTGCGTGCTCCAGAATGCTCCTCCCACTGCACTCTGCCTCACACAACTCCACATCCCAGAGTGAGTCTGACTCAGAAGATGCAGCCAGTGCACACAGAATGCAGAAAGTTCTTCATGGTTGGGGAGCAGTGGGTATTGATAAAACACGGAGCAGAAGTGACTTAAAAAGAAACCAGGTCTTGAAGTTGATTGGAGACCTGAGCGTTTTTGTCTTGAATGTCCATGTAAGACTTTGCCATGGTGTGAAAGAAAGGTTTTGCATTTTATCTTCACATTTGGCAGGAGTGAGTCTGGTCCCGAGTTTAGATTCTTTGAGTGTAATTTATTATCAATGGCAGTTCAAAATTAAGCCGATTGACCACAATTTTCATGTAAGTCTTTGAAGAAACACTAACAGCATGGTTCATTCTGAAGAACAGTGATGTTTGCAATCAGTCAGAACAACCTCGGACAGCTGAGTTGATTAACGAAGTCATCACAGTCCTCTTACCATGGCTGGTTTATGCTGAACACTATACACAAATAAAATGAACCTTCTCCTTGTGTTACCCCTGGACTGTTGAAAGCCTTTCTAAACAACTAACTTGACAGTAAGGCCTATAACTTTTAATATATTTAAACCAGCTCTTGTCTTGTGTGATTGTTACTAACTTTATATAAACTAGCAATTCCTTAATCCTAGCAAGATTATGGAAGCTTAATATAGAAATTATTTCAGGGCAGCCTATAACCTGACACTGTGCAAAACACTTGGAAATATACTTTAACTAGCTGAATAAATGTATACATAATACCTGAGTTCTGAGGGCCTGGAACTCTGTAGAATGGACTGGCCTGGAACTAAGAGATCTCCCTGGAAGAACTCCCAGAGGGGACATCTTCCAGATGGCAATTCTAGGGGTCCTCTGCCTCCCTAGTTGCTGATATTATAGGTGTACACCACCATCTGCTTCCATGGCCATCTTAACTTTATTTGTGTTAACTGCAATGATCTCTTCTAAGTAAATGTCTTTTACACTTAATGAGAGGCTAAAGTCTTGATCTGTGTATTCACCAAGAGGCAGAATAATAGTTTTGGACCTCCCAAAAATCTAGATGACAAGTAGTCTAAGAACTGCTAAGTAGTCTAAGAACCTGCTTTACAACATCAGACTAAATGAGGAAAAGTCGGGCATAGTTGTGCACACCTTCAGACCTGCACTTGGGAGGTAGAGGCAGAAGAACAGGACTTCAGAGTTAACCTACGCTCCATAGTACATTTGAGGCCAGTCTGGGCTACACACATGAAAATTTGTCTCAAGGTGGAAGGGGGCGGATTTTAACCACCACGCGTGTCTCCTTTGTTCCTCTTGTTTACTAAGCCAAGACTTCCTCTACATTTAAAAGAAAAACTACAACTACATAAGTATAGTGAAGCAGAGCCTATTGTGTTCAGTAGAGGAGTTCACAGAGCCAGCAACCACTGAACACGGAAGAAAGCATTGAGAGAACATTAAATACATTGTATCACTAAGGTGGGGAAGAAAAATAGTAACAGAAAGTGTTGTCATCGGAAATTAATAAATTTTACTAACTAGTTGATTAGGAATAAAATACTAAAAATATTAGCTAACATTAAAAAGCATGTAACTGTCACTGCTGATCATTATCCAACCTGTAACAGGAAGTCTAGTTGGTAAGTGCCAAAAGTAGTTTAAGATTGCAGTGGGGCATCAGGTGATCTCTTGAAGAGTGCTTTATTAGAAGCCAACTGTATACAGAATCCTTGCATATTACATTTCTTTTTTTATTTTTATTTTTTATTTTTATTTTATTCGATATATTTTTAAATTTCAAATGATTTCCTCTTTTCTGGTCCCCCACTCCCCGAAAGTCACATAAGCCCCCTTCCCTCCCCTGTTCTCGACCCACCCCTTCCTACTTCCCTGTTCTGGTTTTGCCTTATACTGCTACACTGAGTCTTTCCAGAACCAGGGGCCACTCCTTTCTTCTTGTACCTCATTTGATGTGTGGATTATGTTTTGGGTATTCCAGTTTTCCAGGCTAATATCTGCTTATTAGTGAGTGCATACCAGGACTGATCTTTTGAGACTGGGTTACCTCACTTAGTATGATATTCTCCAGCTCCATCTATTTGCCTAAGAATTTCATGAATTCATTGTTTCTAATGGCTGAATGTATATATACCACATTTTTTTGGATCCATTCTTCTGTTGAGGGATACCTGGGTTCTTTCCAGCTTCTGGCTGTTATAAATAGGGCTGCTATGAACATAGTGGAGCATATATATCCTTATTACATGCTGGGGAATCCTCTGGGTATATGCCCAGGAGTGGTATAGCAGAATCTTTCGGAAGTGAGGTGCCCAGTTTTCTGAGGAACCTCCAGACTGATTTCCAGAGTGGTTGTACCAATTTGCAACCCCACCAGCAGTGGAGGAGTGTTCCTCTTTCTCCAAATCCTTGCCAACACCTGCTGTCTCCTGAGTTTTTAATCTTAGCCATTCTGACTGGTGTAAGGTGAAATCTCAGGGTTATTTTGATTTGCACTTCCCTGATGACTAATAAGTTGAGCATTTTTAAAGATGTTTCTCTGCCATCCAAAGTTCTTCAGGTGAGAATTCTTTAACTCTGTACCCCATTTTTAAATAGAGTTATTTGGTTTTCTGGGGTCTAACTTCTTGAGTTCTTTGTATATATTGGATATTAGCCCTCTATCTGATGTAGGGTTGGTGAAGATCTTTTCCCAATTTGTTGGTTGCCAATTTGTCCTTTTGATGGCGTCCTTTGCTTTACAGAAACTTTGTATTTTTTTTTTAATTTTTTTTAAAATTTTTTTTATTCGATATAATTTATTTACATTTCAAATGATTTCACCTTTTCTAGACCCCCACTCCCCGGAAGTCCCGGAAGCCCCCTTCTCTTCCCCTGTCCTCCCACACACCCCTTCCTACTTGCCCTTTCTGGTTTTGCCGAATACTACTTCACTGAGTCTTTCCAAAACAAGGGGCCACTCCTCCTTTCTTCTTGTACATCAATTGATGTGTGGATTATGTTTTGGGTATTCCAGTTTTCTAGGTTAATATCCACTTATTAGTGAGTGCATTCCATGATTCACCTTTTGAGTCTGGGTTACCTCACTTAGTATGATGTTCTCTAGCTCCATCCATTTGCCTAAGAATTTCATGAATTCATTGTTTCTAATGGCTGAATAGTACTCCATTGTGTAGATATACCACATTTTTTTGCATCCACTCTTCTGTTGAGGGATACCTGGGTTCTTTCCAGCATCTGGCAATTATAAATAGGGCTGCTATGAACATAGTAGAGCATGTATCCTTATTACATGGTGGGGAATCCTCTGAGTATATGCCCAGGAGTGGTATAGCAGGATCTTCTGGAAGTGAGGTGCCCAGTTTTCAGAGGAACCTTCAGACTGATTTCCAGAGTGGTTGTACCAATTCGCAACCCCACCAGCAGCGGAGGAGTGTCCCTCTTTCTCCACACCCTCTCCAACACCTGCTGTCTCCTGAATTTTTAATCTTAGCCATTCTGACTGGTATAAGGTGAAATCTCAGGGTTGTTTTGATTTGCATTTCCCTAATGACTAATGAAGTTGAGCATTTTCTAAGATGCTTCTCTGCCATCCGAAGTTCTTCAGGTGAGAATTCCCTGTTTAACTCTGTACCCCATTTTTTAATAGGGTTGTTTGGTTTTCTGGAGTCTAACTTCTTGAATTCTTTATATATATTGTATATTAGCCCTCTATCTGATGTAGGATTGGTGAAGATCTTTTCCCAATTTGTTGGTTGCCGATTTGTCTTCTTGATGGTGTCCTTTGCCTTACAGAAACTTTGTAATTTTATGAGGTCCCATTTGTCAATTCTTGCTCTTAGAGCATATGCTATTGGTGTTCTGTTCATAAACTTTCTCCCTGTACCGATGTCCTCATGGGTCTTCCCCAGTTTCTTTTCTATTAGCTTTAGAGTGTCTGGCTTTATGTGGAGGTCCTTGATCCATTTGGATTTGAGCATAGTAAAGGAGACAAGAATGGATCAATTCGCATTCTTCTGCATGCTGACCTCCAGTTGAACCAGCACCATTTGTTGAAAAGGCTATCTTTTTTCCATTGGATGTTTTCAGCCTCTTTGTCGAGGATCCAGTGGCCATAGGTATGTGGGTTCATTTCTGGATCTTGAATCCTGTTCCATTGATCCTCCTGCCTGTCACTGTACCAATACCATGCAGTTTTTAACACTATTGCTCTGTAGTATTGCTTGAGGTCAGGGATACTGATTCCCCCAGAATTTCTTTTGTTGCTGAGAATAGTTTAACTATCCTGGGTTTTTTGTTATTCCAGATGAATTTGATAATTGCTCTTTCCAACTCTGTGAAGAATTGAGTTGGGATTTTGTTGGGTATTGCATTGAATCTGTATATTGCTTTTGGCAAAATGGCCATTTTAACTATATTGATTCTACTGATTCATGAGCCTGGGAGGTTTTCCCATTTTTTGAGGTCTTCTTCCAATTCCTTCTTCAGAGTCTTGAAGTTCTTGTCATACAGATCTTTCACATGTTTGGTAAGAGTCACCCCAAGATACTTTGTACTGTTTGTGGCTATTGTGAAGGGGGTCATTTCCCTAATTTCTTTCTCAGCCTGCTTATCCTTTGAGTATAGGAAGGCCACTGATTTGCTTGAGTTGATTTTATAACTTGCCACTTTGCTGAAGTTGTTTATCAGCTGTAGGAGCTCTCTAGTGGAGTTTTTGCGTCACTTAGATAGAATATCATGTCGTCTGCAAATAATGATAGTTTGACTTCTTCCTTTTCAATTTGTATCCCTTTGACCTCCTTATGTTGTCGAATTGCCCGAGCTAGTACCTCAAGTACAATGTTGAAAAGATAAGGAGAAAGTGGGCAGCCTTGTCTGGTCCTTGATTTCAGTGGGATTGCTTCAAGTTTCTCTCCATTTAGTTTGATGCTGGCTACCGGTTTGCTATATATTTCTTTTAGTATGTTTAGGTATTGGCCTTGAATTCCTGTTTTCTCCAAGACTTTAAGCATGAAAGGATGCTACATTTTGTCAAATGCTTTTTCAGCATCCAATGAAATGACCATGTGGTTTTGTTCTTTGAGTTTGTTTATGTAGTGGATTGTATTGATGGATTTCCCTATATTGAACCAACCCTGCATTCCCGGGATAAAGCCTACTTGATCATGGTGGATGATCGCTTTGATGTGTTCTTGGATTCGGTTGGCAAGAATTTTATTGAATATTTTTGCATCAATGTTCATAAGGGAAATTGGTCTGAAGTTCTCTTTCTTTGTTGGATCTTTGTGTGGCTTTGGTATCAGTGTAATTGTGGCTTCGTAGAAGCAATTGGGTAGTTTTCCTTCTGTTTCTATTTTGTGGAATAGTTTGAAGAGTATTGGTGTTAACTCTTCTTTGAAGGTCTGGTAGAATTCTGCACTGAATCGATCTGAACCTGTGCTTTTTTTGGTTGGAAGACTTTCTATGACTCCTTCTATTTCTTTAGGCATTATGGGACTGTTTAGATGGTCTAGTTGGTCCTGATTTACTTGGTATTTGGTATCTGTCAAGGAAATTGTCCATTATCTTCAGATTCTTCAGTTGTGTTGAGTACGGGCTCTTGTAGTAGGATCTGATGATTTTTTGGATTTCCTCAGTTTCCGTTGTTATATCTCCTTTTTAATTCTAAGTTTGTTAATTTGGATACTTTCTCTGTGCCCTTTTGTCAGTCTGGCTGGGTTTATCTATCTTGTTGATTTTCTCAAAGAACCAGCTCCTGGTTTGTTGATTTTTTGTATGGTTCTCTTTGTTTCTACTTGATTGATTTCAGCCCTGAGTTTGATGATTTCCTGCCTTCTACTCCTCCTGGGTGAAATAGCTTCTTTTTGTTCTAGGGCTTTCAGGTGTGTCATTAAGCTGGTAATGTATGCTCTCTCCATTTTCTTTTTGGAGGCACTCAGGGCTATGAGTTTTCCTCTTAGCACTGCTTTCATTGTGTCCCATAGATTTGGGTATGTTGTGTTTTCATTTTCATTGTGTTCTAAAGAGTCTTTAATTTCTTTCTTTATTTCTTCCTTGACCAAGGTTTCATTGAGTAGAGTATTATTCAGTTTGCATGTGTATGTGGGTTTTCTGTTGTTTCTGTTGCTATTGAAGACCACTTTTACTCCATAGTGAGCAGATAGGAGGCATGGGATTATTTCGATCTTCTGATATTTGTTGAGGTCTGTCTTGTGACCAATTATATGGTCGATTTTGGAGAAGCTACCATGAGGTGCTGAGATAAAGGTATATTCTTTTATTTTAGGATAGAATGTTCTATATATATATCAGTTAAATCTAATTGGTCCAAAGCTTCAATTAGTTTCATTGTGTCCCTGTTTAGTTTCTGTTTTCCTGATCGGTCCATTGAGGAAAGAGCAGTGTTGAAGTCACCCACAATTATTGTGTTAGGTGCAATGTGTGCTTTGAGTTTTAATAAAGTTTCTTTTATGAAAGAGGGTGCCCTTGCGTTTGGAGCAAAGATGTTCAGGATTGAGAGTTCTTCTTGTTGTATTTTTCCTTTGACCAGCAAGAAGTGTCCCTCAGAGTCTCTTTTGATGACTTTGGGTTGAAAGTCCATTTTATCTGATATTAAAATGGCTACTCCAGCTTTTTTCCTGGGACCATTTGCTTGTAAAATTGTCTTCCAGCCTTTTACTCTAAGGTAGTGTTTTTCATTGACCCTGAGGTGTGTTTCCTGTAAGCAGCAAAATGTAGGGTCCTGTTTATGTATCCAGTCAGTTAGTCTGTGTCTTTTTATTGGGGCATTAAGTCCATTGATGTTAAGAGATATTAAGGAATAGTGATTGTTACTTCCTATCATTTTTGACGTTATTTTTTAAATTTGATTGCTTAACTTCTTTTGGGTTTGATGAAAGGTTACTATCTTGCTTTTTCCAGGGTGAAGTTTCCCTCCTTGTATTGGTATTGTCCTCCTATTATCCTTTTTAGGGCTGGGTTTGTTGATAGATATTGGGTAAACTTGGTTTTGCCATGAAATATCTTAGTTTCTCCATCTATGGTGATTGAGAGTTTTGCTGGATATAGTAGTTTTGGCTGGCATTTGTATTCTCTTAGAATCTGCATCAGATCTGCCCAGGACCTTCTAGCCTTCATATTCTCAGGTGAAAAGTCTGCTGTGATTCTGATAGGTCTTCCTTTATATGTTACTTGGCCTTTTTCTCTTACTGCCTTTAATATTCTTTCTTTGTTTAGAACATTTGGTGTTTTGATTATTATCTGATGAGGGGGGATTTCTGTTCTGGTCCAGTCTGTTTGGAGTTTTGTAGGCTTCTTGTATATTCATGGGCATCTCTCTCTTTAGGTTAGGGAAGTTTTCTTCCATAATTTTATTGAAGATATTTGCTGGCCCTTTAAGTTGTAAATCTTCACTCTCATCTATGCCTATAATCCTTAGGTTTGTTCTTCTCATTGTGTCCTGGATTTCCTAGATATTTTGGGTTACAAGCTTTTTGCATTTTGCATTTTCTTTAACTGTTGAGTCCATGGTTTCTATGGAATCTTCAGCATCTGAGATTCTTCTATCTCTTGTATTCTGTTGTTGATATTTGCATCTATGTCCACTGATTTCTTCCCAAGGCTTTCTATCTCCAAAGTTGTCTCCCTTTGAGTTTTCTTAGTTGTTTCTACTTCTGATTTTAGATCCTGGATGGTTTAGCTTAGCTCCTTCACTTGCTTGTTTGTGCTTTCCTTTAATTCTTTAAGAGATTTTTGTGTTTCCTCTTTGATGACCTCAGCCTGTTGACCAAAGTTCTCCTGTATTGCTTTAAGTGTTTTTTGCCTTTCCTCCTTGTTGGCTGTTGTATTCTCTTGGATTTCTTTCAATGATTTTTGTGTTTCCCTTGCAAGGGCTTCTAACTTTTGATCTATTTTCTCCTGAATTTCTTTAAGTATGTCCTTCATGTGTTCCTGTACCAGCATCATGACCAGTGATTTTAAATCCAAATCTTGTTCTACTGGTGTGATGGGGTATCCAGGACATGCTGGTAGAGGAGAATTGGGTTCAGATGTTGCCATATTGCCTTGATTTCTGTTAGTGACGTTCCTGCGTTTACCTTTTGCCATCTAGTTCTCACTGGTGTTACTTGGTCTTGTCAGTGCTGGACTCACCAGTGCAAGCTGCCCCTTCCCCATTGGCCTCTGGTGCACAGCTTACACCCTGCACTGCCTGTAGACAGGGTGCTGCTGCCCTGGCTGTTCAGATCCCGAAGCAGGCACCCGAGGCCCCCACTGGGCCCCGCAGGATTTACCTTACCGGAGCACACCAACTTCTCCCAGTTGGCAGGCCGGAAGCCCCGCTAGCCTCTTGCAGGACCTAGAGATGTGGTGTGGCCGCCCAGGCTGATCTGGATCCGGAAGCGGAGAGAGTTGAGCTGAGGGCTTCTGCCTGAGGCCTTGGCCATGATTGTTTCTGTGGAACAGATGGAGCCCGTGTGTACCCCCAGGGAGCGCTGACGGTGTATGCTGCTGTGACCTCCCCTGTGTTCCGCTCACTCCGCTGGGCAGCTGATTTCCCAACCGGGCTGGCGCTCAAAAGGTTAGCCTGGCCGCCCAGGCCCTGAGTTCAGGCAAAAGCCTGGGAGGCCAAGGTCCGAGCAAAGGTCCCCTAGGGCTATGACTGTTAGTTGGGTCCACCAGGTGACCTGGATGGCGGGCGTGCGCGCCCGCGCTCCCCGAAAGCGCCGGGAGAGTCTGCTGTGCTAACAACCTCCTGGGCGGGTTGACTCACAGATGGCCCACAAAGCCGCCCAGTTCTTGGGGTCAGTCCTGTGCCTTTTGGGGCCTAGACCCCCACTTTGTTAGCCTCAGGCTATGCCTGTTACGGGTCTGCCCGCCAGAGCTCTCTGGTGTCCTGCAGGCAAAATGGCGGCGTGTGCGCAGGCCCAGGCAAAAAATCTCCTGGCTGGATTGGCACCCCGATGGCGCCCCGAACAGCCCAGGGCCTGGGTGCAGGCCAATGCCCGTTGGGCTCAGCCCCCCCCCCCCGCGGTGTTGGCCTCGGATTATGTTTGTGTACCTCAGTCTGTCCGATCTCTGGAGTCCGAAACCAAGATGGAGATGAGCCTCTCCTGACTGGCGGGAGGCCAAGTTCTGAAGTGGCTTCTGTGCAGTGAAAGGCCCTGCACAACTTCAGCTGTTTGCCGCCTGGCTGGTCAGCGAAGGTCAGTGTTCGTGGGCGCAGGGCCTAACTGGACCCTGTGTCGCCTTGGTTCCACTGCTGATGGCCCTTCACCTGGACCAGCCACTGCTGCACTGACACCGGCTCTGCTGCCGCCCCACAATTTCCCTTTAAAGTAGGCCTAACATCACCTAAAGGCACCCAATGCTCTGGGTTCTATATTCTGGTCCATGACTCTGGAAGCTTTCCCAGAGGCCATGTGGGCACTAGGGACCCAAGGTAAGACATGGTCCCCTGCATATGAGCTCCCCTTAAAGTGTACCCAAAAGCCATAAACTACACCCCATCTCCTGGGCAACCATATTAGACACTACAATGTTGCTAGATCTTTACATTCCCAGAGGTCATGCCAGTTCTAGAGATCAAGAGGTGATGGTATTTCCCCAAATCCAAATCCAAGAGGTTGTCCAGGCCAAAAAGTCTTAGAAAAGAGACCGCACTGGACCTGAAGTCTGACTGATCACCAGAACTGCAGGCAACCCAGGACAGAAGATCAGAACAGAAACAAAATTCAAGGAAAACAATACTCCTGTGGTAGAATTAGGGCTGAGGAGGAGGGCAACTCTGTAGGAGGATCAGCAGTCTCAATTAACGTGGACCCCTGAACTCTCTCAAACACTGGACCAACAAACAGGCAGCATACATCAGTTGATATGAGGCTCCCAACATATGTACAGCAGAGGACTGCTGGATCTGTGTTCATTCAGAGATGATGCACTTAACCCTCAAGAGACTGGAGGCCCAAGGAAGTTTAGAGGTCAGGTGGGGTGGGGTGGGAGTTTGGAAAATCCTGTGGAGAGAGGGGGTAGGGAGGAGGTGGGATGTGTAATAGTCAGGAGGGCAGATGGGTGGGAATAAAATATGGAATGTAAAATTTTTTAAAAAAATTAAAAAGAAAGAAAAGACCAAACCTCAGAATAATAGCAATAGAAAAAATATTCCCAGGTCAAAGGATCAGGAAATAACTTTATTTCCTGATAAATAATTTTATTTTCAATAAAATTATAGAGGAAAATTTCCCCAAACTAAAGAGATATCCTTAAATGTACATGTAGCTTACAAAATACCACATAGATTGAGCCAGAAAAGATCTTCCACCAAAAGATAATCAAATATATATGTATATGTATTTATGTATATATTATTAAAAAACTATATATAGGAAAAATATTTAAAGCAGAAAGGGAAAGAGGGAAAGTAACATTTGAAGGCAAATGTGTTTAAATTTCACCAGAATTCTCAACAGATACTCTAAAACCCAGAAAGACCTAGAAAGCTGACTTACAGACTTTAAGACACCAGATATGTCATTCCAGACTATGATATCCAGCAAACCTCTCAATCAACAGAGATGGAGAAAATAAGATATTCTGTGGGAAAAGACACTAAATAACATCTACAAATCCAGCCCAAAGAAGATACTAGAAGGAAAAATCCATTCTGAGCAGGTTAACACCAAAGAAAACACAGCAAATAAAAAGTTGCACAGGAAAAAAAACCAAAGGAAAGTACACACACACACACACACACACACACACACACATACACACACACACAACATGTCTCCAGTACCTAAGAGGTCATCTTGCATACAGCTCCACAAGTGAGCCCAGTTCTCTGCTAAGTGGAAGCAAGGCCCAGATCTGAGTGCCCCATCATCATGCTGGTCTTGAGACGGTCTCAAGACCCAGATTTACTGTACGCTTGTACTAGGGCAAACCTAGTATTTAGGCCACGAAAGGCCACTCTAGGACAGACCCAAAACCTAGGATGCAAGTAAATGCTGCACACACTCAGATGCTTGGTATCTTAAACACTGAATGCGTACTGGACCTAAGGGCAACTCAAGTTCCTTTGGTCAGTCAAATCTCATGGTGTAGAGGCCATATATTTATTGCACAAAGACTGGTCAAGTAGCCTCTAGCATCAAATAGTGACTGCTTTGTAATATTAGTAACCAGGAGGACATGCAATGACCTCTTAAGGATCCAGTGTCCAGAGGACCCAGCCCATTTTTATTACAAGGCAGGGCTAGTGCGCAAGCAGTCACATACTGTTCCTCAAGGCAAAAGCAGTGACCAGGGATGGGACTGCAGAGTAACAACGTAACAGGACAACAACTAGGGGAGGCAAAGAAAGGGCATGTTCCAGGAAGGAGCAATAGCCAGGGACCACCATATTGTACTTCCATGTCGGATAAAATATCCACAGCCTATCCCCTAAGTGACCTCATAGAAGACCCAATTCTATGGAGTTGGGTCTAAGGCTGTGTACAAAGCAGATCAGTATCTATGGGGCACTATCATACTTTTTACTATTTTAAGCATTTGTACCTAGCAGATGCACACACTGATCGACCCCAATACGGGTCTAGTATCCTAGGTGCCAAGTATATAATGAACAGGTGTCAGGCTTCTATCAAGATTGTCACCAATGAATCAATGATATCACATGACATTAGTAGTATTCCGGGAGCTCAAACTTCTTCCCTTTAGGGAAGGTTCAATACCACTGGTCCATTGTCATGTGTAGCAGGAACAGAGGTTCTCTAGAGCTTATTTTGGGAACAGGACACCCACTTCTATCAGCAGCCCCTCCCATGACCCTATTGGGGACTATTTGTTCAAATAAAGTTTCAGCTTATTGTTGTACCACATATTCCCCTACGACAGGGGCCCACAATCCTCTGCCAGCAGCTTTTGAATTTTCTGCCTAGACCTATGGCTAGGGCATACAATTACTAGTCCATCCCATGGACATACTCCCTAGATGAACATACTATATCCACTGAAGAACCTTTTAACAGTCATGTCATGAATGAACTTTCCATCCTACCATGCCCAGGTTGCACACCCTTAACTGAAGTACATAGAGGGGCCTCTGAATAAAAGTGCCTTGCTTCTTGAGATCACTCTGGAGGATGTTCTTGTCAGGGCCCCCGCCTATTGTTCCAGAGGAAGAAACATATACTGGCTGTGCGACAGACACTGCCAGAAAGTTCCTCCACATCAACGATGGCTTCTGAGAACATCTTCAAGCCATCAACTCTTTAAGGGAATGAAGTCAACAGGCAATGTAAAAACAAGTACAGAAAAATTCTAGTCAGAGTAAATGTTTGTGAAGGTCTCAATACCAGGGGTTATGATAAGGGCTTGAACCCATGAAATGCTTGCTCAAGACACAAGTCAAGGAAAAAGAATGCCTAAAAATGCAAGAGATACAAACCTGTCACCACAACACAAAGGACCTAGAAAAAAAATGTGAGTTGATTAGCCTGCGCTTCACATTAGCAACCTGCTTCAGAGAAAGAAAGGGCCAAGAAATCCTGACATTTATATCAAGATAGGTAAAATGAGAGTGTAATATTCTAAGAAAAGGAAGCTACAAAAGGAGTAAAATATTGGATAGAGGGACCAAACACCTGATGCTAAAATGATGTTGGCCTAAGAATGGGAATGAGCCAGTGTGTAGCAGGAAGAATTCAGAGATGTACTTCAAGCCATGAATGTGGTAGATTATCATCAATTACCCAGGTTCTGTTCACCAAGCCCAGTAGAATGGTGACTGGTGGCATTGGGCAGCTGAACTTTCTTTTGAAAAGAAAATAATCATCATTCTTTTGCAGATACAGAGGTTTATTCAAGGTTGCCTTGTGTGTGTGTGGGGGGGGGCGGCTCTTCTTGGTAACACTTCTGTTGCTGGCACAGCATAGTACCAAGCTCTCTGTCTGAATCCTGGGTCTTCACCCAGACACACAATACCTAAAATCAACAACCATACAGATTCCACACTCTGGGTCCTTTGAAAATTGATCAGTTCTGCACACATGTGTTGATGTTACTACTGTGGGTAGTGCCAACCCAAAGAGCACCCAGTTATCTCTCTTTGCCCCCATGCACACAAGAATGGAGGTGATGGAAGGACGGAATTTGAGAAGTGCCTTGCCCCGGTCACTTGGCTCTTGCCAGAACAGAAAGGAACTGTTCCCAGTGAGGAAATTCTTCAAGATGTCTCAGATAGTGTTCCCTTACAATCGTGGTAAGGCTAAGGTGCCAGATGTTCCTGGAATCAGAACACATCTTTCTTTTCTTGTTCTTAGCCCACCCATTTGTGGGACAGGCTTTGCCCTACCTCTGTATCAATGAACAGGTGCCTCTTCTATCAAGAAGACCTGAATAAAAAAGGATTTGCTAAGAATTACAAAAAGTCCAATTGTGCATCCCTTGTAAATAACTACCCACTCCCAATGGCCTGAGCCAGGAAAATGCCATGTATCCCTCTTCCCCCCAGGTTGTCTGTGATGAAAAAGGCGACAATTCCCAGGTCCCTACAGGTGAGGCTGGCTGCAAACCTTGTTCTGTGTTGAGTGATGTCACTGGTGTTTTCTGCAGTTTCCAGAGCATCAGGCTTTGGAATGCTCACTGATTGGGTCCAGAAGCATCTGGCCTTTCCCTGCCTGCAATGGACATGAGAATGAAGCAGCAGCACACACAGCAGAAACAGGAGTAGCAGGAGCAGCAGGAGCAGCAGGAGCAGGAGCAGCAGCAGTAGCAGTAGCAGCAGCAGTATGGCAGAAGTAGCAAGGACATGATCATGCCAGGAGACAGCTCTAAGGGAAACTGATCAATATACACCAAATAGTTTGTAATACAGACTGGTGTCAGGGGACAGAGGGGTTGAGTTCCTCTTTAACACATTTGAAGTTCTCTTTGTCTTTATACTTGGTGGGAATGGGGCAAGTCACCATGGGCCACCCAAAGGAAAACTTACAATGTCCTGTCAGGGGGACTCATCTGTTTTACCATCAACATTGCCCCCCTACCCCCACCCCCACCCCACTGCAATGCTTTTTACCAGCACCTTCTCTGGAGTCAAATGTCAAGCACTTCAGATCTCACCTTGGATCTCCTCAAAAGATGGTGCATAGGTAAGCCTCACCTTGCACATGGCTGTGTACACTGGGCCAAAGTGGGGAACACTGCCCATGCTCACTTCCCATGACTCCCAGAAAGGATGAGAATAGGGAGTTACTTTGTCCGAAGGGAGTGGAGACAAGAGAAAATTGATTTGGGGAAAGGTTATAGAAGGCAGAGTCACTCAAACTATGAAATTACCTTGTTTGTAACGTGGGCTCTCTCCACTTCAAGGAAACAGCATTAGTACTGACTGTGCCTCTTTGTGTTTCTCTGTGTGTGTGTATTGTGTGGGTGTGTTGTGTTTCCAACCAGATGTAAAGAATACTCATCAAATGGCTCAAATTTGAGTGCAACATACACAATCAGAGACTAGAGCTGGTAGTTTTGTGAGGGCTTCAGGGTCTCTCTCAGTGTGACTATGCAGTAATCAGGATGCTCTGCTCTGCATCAGAGCTGTGGGTCTGAACCATCTCCACCCACTCTGTATTCACTTCTGGATTCCATTGGATACTCATGACTTCGCAGTTCTGTTACCACATCTTATAATATCAGACATATCTGTTGGATACATGCAACAGGTCAGGTCTTCTGGGTTCCTTCCTCTGCCTCCAGGACCACTCTCTCCTCAGCTCACAAGTACACCTGGAGACAGGCTGCTGAGCTGACATTCTCACTGTGCATGAAGGTTCTCTGAAGTCTGGTGTTTCTTCTCAGTATCCTTGGTAACCACTAGCACTCCATGGATGTTTCTTCCAGGGGCTTCTGAGTGCTGTGAAGATTAACTCACTGGGCCACAGCTATCCTGGGACTGCTGCCCAGTGTGGAACTCCCTACAGGGGACGGGAGGAAAATCATTCAGAACTTCTCAGAATCTTCCTTCAGACTTCAGGGGAAAATAACATTTTGCCTCTAATTTAAGCCTGCACTATAGAAAGATCTTCTCTCTGCCATACAGCCACCTGAAATTCCTGTCTGGCTCTGTCCTCCCTGCTCCTGTCTGCATCCTCAGCAGACTCCTCTCTACTCTCTGGTATCATCCTCCAGGGACCACAGGGCCTCTGATAGCCCTTGAAACAGACAGAAGAAATCTTAGAAATCTGCAGGACTTATGCTTGGCTGTGCTGGCCCTGTGATGGCATGGGACCTCAGGCTGATTCCGCCCAAGTGCTCCATTGATCCCTTCACACATTTCCAGCATCCTTGCCTAGCATTAGGCCACTATCCTCTGCTGTCTACATGTTGCTCAAGTTTTGAGGAAAGGTGTAGTCTTAGGAGGAGGAAGAACAGGATGGGACATTTCTCTCTGGCATGATAGACCCAATGTCACCAACACCCTTAGTGTGCATGCTGGAATATGTTAAGGGAAGGAGAAACTAGAGAGTGCATCCTTTCCAATCACACCCCACCTACTTGTTTCAGCCTGTGTCTCTGAAGCACTCTTCATTGGCTGCCATGACCTTCTTATTTTTCACTGGGAGGCAGCAACACAAGTTCCTTAAGGCTTTGGAAATCCTCTTCTTCAGGCTCCTCCAGGCCCGATTTCTCAGTGGGACTCTGGGCATACCCTGGGACCTCCTTCGGAGCTGCTCCTGATGGACTGTTTCCCTTGAGGATGAGCTAGTGTCTTGTAAGGATTCGATGCCTATATTCTCTTCCTGGTTCTCCTCACTGGGGGAAGGGCTGCTGCTTCTGGACTCCCAGGAGGACATGCTGCTACTTGTGTCTGTAGCACTGGAGCTCTCTTGGGCCATATCTTGCGTGTTTTCAAAGGTTGAGGATTGTGTGGATATGAAAAGTGACCATGGGGCTCCTGATGATGAGGTTAGCGTTGTTGTTGTTGCCTTTCTTTTTCTTGATGATGATTTTGTGGAATTGATGCTTCTCTCCTTCTCTCTGCATGTACTCTTTCCAACATGAGGCATAAGCCCCTGGAGTGGGGAGGTGTTCTCCAGAAAGCTACTCTCAAGGGAAGAAAGGCTGGGAGGTACACTATGCCTCCTCCTACAGCCTTTCCTTCCACATCCGGGCAGCTCAGAGAGAGTGGGCAAAGTGAAGGTGGAAAGAGTACGGGCACTGGTTCCCTTCCTTACGGGCCAGGGAGGGTTGGGGGCTTTTGTAGGGTCCAGAGTACTGCCCTGCCCTCCATCGTGATAAAATTGGGGCTGCCTGGTATACTTCTTTTTTATAATCAAATAAGTCGCCATATCATGATTGTACTTCCGTTCCCTCAAAGCCTCCCTGAACTCTTTAATGTTGTACCCCATAAGAAACATGTCAAAATCGAGGTTGGATTCTGGTTCTCTAGGGATTTCCTCTGAAGATCTCAATGGGTCTTGATCATGGCACAGCCACGGGTGTACCAATATTTCTTTAATGGATGGCCTCATTATGGGGTCTATAGTCATTAATCTCTTTAATAGGTCTCGAAGCTCTGGAGACAGGTGATACGGGATCCAACAGCTCCGGGCTAGGATCAGATGCTTTATCTTGGAGTGCACTGTCTCTCGGAAGGGAAGGTGGCCAATAACTAAATAGTATAATACTACACCGAGACTCCAGATGTCAGTTGGGAGGCCATCATATTGTTTGTGATCAAACACTTCAGGAGCACAATATTGTGGTGTGCCACAAAATCCTTTGAACTTTTCCCCAGAGGCCAGTCTTTTGCCTAAGCCAAAGTCAGTAAGTTTCACATGCCCCTCCCAATCCAATAGGATGTTCTTGGCCTTGATGTCTCGGTGGACAATATTCTGACTGTGGATATAGTTGACGGCCAAAGAGAGTTCTGTAAATATCCTACGTGCCTCTTCCTCGTCCAGATGCCCACACTTGTTGATGTGTTTCAGCAGGGATCCCCGGGCTGCATATTCCATCACCTGGTACGTTTTGTGCCTTGTCTCGAATATCTGGAACAACTGTATTATGTGACTATGGTTCAGGGATTTCACAAGATCTATCTCAGAGATGACCAGGAAGTCTATATTTGTGCCCCTTTTCAATATCTTGATGGCTACCATGGTCTGGGTCATAAGGTGGAGAGCCACTTTGACTTCTGCAAAAGACCCTTTATCTAGGGTGCCCAGGATATAGTAATGCTGTGCCAGGGGGTTCCCTTCATGACAACTGGCCTCGAGGTCCCCCGACATCGCACTTCCATTCTCTTGGTCACCAGGAGCTACAGCAAGCAAAGATGGCAGGGAAAACAGATCAGAATTCCTTCTAAGATAGGTTACTACTAGAGATTCTGAGATTAAGAGACACAGACACTTCCATAGACGAGTCTGGCTCTGCCTAAGGACACAGGGAAACCAGAACAAAGCAAAGACAAACACAGAGGATGGAAAGAAGGAAGAAGGCTCAGAGCAGAAAGAGAGCAAGGGTGATGGAAGATAAAATTTTAGCCAGGAGAACAGGGATCCCGATTTCAAAGGAGCAGAACATTGACAAGCTTACCCAAGATGTCCATCATGAAGGACTGAGCTAAAGGCCACACTTGAACAGCAAGATAGCTTTACCCAGAAATGTGTGGGATGCAACTTGCCCCAGTAGATACAGTATCTACACGGGATGGGGGCAAAAGTCACACAGCACCTATGAATAAGAATGAAAATTTGTCAGTATTTTTCTGGAATGGATGTTGAGGTCACTCTGATATACACAACATCTTAGTCCAACAGAGATATATACCACAATTTTTTCCTTATATGCAGGATACTGGTGGTTTGAGGTT
Organism: Apodemus sylvaticus; assembly: GCF_947179515.1. Lineage (NCBI taxonomy): Eukaryota > Metazoa > Chordata > Mammalia > Rodentia > Muridae > Apodemus > Apodemus sylvaticus. The sequence continues at coordinate 62,085,092 of NC_067491.1, read as the reverse complement.
GAATTAAAGGGAGGGGGAACTCTGAGGGGACTGGAGGATAAGAGGCAGGATGAGCTAGAGAGTAACAGACAGTGACAAAGTCAAAAGAGAAGTTAGGAAAACAAATATGGATGTTGGCCAGGGAGGGACGCTGCTCAGGTTTCTTCCCACATTTCATCCCAGCACTCCGGAGGCAGGCAAATCTTTGAGTTTGAAGCTACCCTGGTCTACACAGAAAGTTACAGGTTGGCCAAGGCCATACAAAGAAATCCAGTCTCCCAGGAACAATAAAACAAACTGAAGAAGGAAAGAGAAACGAAGAAAGGAAGGAGAAAGGAGGGGGAAGGAAGGAAAACACATGGATGTTAATCCAGAAAGCAAAATGAAAATAATTAAACGAACAAGCAAACAACAAGAAGGCAAAGCTGTAAACAAAGCTCCCAAATGAATGAAATCACATAAACAGAAACCCAAACCTCTGAGTTTACGGAAACAGCAGGAAAGTACTCAGTCTGTGGACATGTAGCTGATGTTCAATGTCGAAATCCAAACAATCACCGATGTCCAAATCTGATCCAACTACCGAGTCCTGCAGTTCACTACCAAACAGCTCTCTGCACAGAAGGACACAAAACAGCCCAGACAGTGCAGTATATGATCAGCTCTTGGTCATTCCTCACAATGGCTCTCTGTGTCATCAGAGCATTAGTGACCAATCAGAGCTGGCACAACCCACAGTGATTTTTCTCACTCCTTACAAGGTGCTCTGTCTGTTACTGTTCATTTCACTGAGAGCAAGCACTGGACAAGAGACACCTTAAGGGAGGGAGAGCTCTATTTAGATTCATGGCATGAGGGGTTTGGAGGGAATGTTGGGGTTCCCCCACTAGGGTTTTAGTCTCATGTCAAAAGGAATGTTTTAGATGGGGTGGGGACAAGAGAATATCTCTCTCTCTCTCTCTCTCTCTCTCTCTCTCTCTCTCTCTCTCTCTCTCTCTCTCTCTCTCTCTCTCGTGTGTGTGTGTGTGTGTGTGTGTGTGTGTGTGTGTGTGTGTATGTGCACACATTTGAGTGTGTGTTTCCAACCAGATGTATAAAAGTACAACAAACTTCATTTCGGAGATTTGGGGGTGAGGAAGCATCCAGGAGAGGGGCTCTCTGCTCCAAGACCAAGCAATCAAAGCTTGTCCTGGATTCTTAGCAGGCACAGATTTTCTAAGGGTAGATATTTCCTGTAGAAATAGGTGAAGATTGCTGGAATGTTATGTCCTGATTTTCTGGAGCTCAGAGTTTGGTGGGTTTTTTTTCCCTCAGGAACTAGTGGGTTTTTTGCTTAGTGATTACTCAGTTTTGGTTTTTGGTGTTTGTATTTATTTGTTTCACCCTGTTTCTTCCACATATGCTCCATTAGCCAGGCTGGGAAGTCCTTTCAGGCCACAGGTTGCTTTTGCTTAGGTTCTAGGGCTCAGTCATGGAGCTCTTCAGGACGGGTGGACTGAACATGGGGATCCCAGTGGAGGAGTTAGGGGAAGGATGAATAAGATGATGAGGTTCGCAACCCCATTGGAAGTACAACAATATCAACAAACCAGACCCCCCCCAGAGCTCTGAGGAATTAAACCACCAACCAAAGAATACACATGGAGGGACCATGGCTCCAGCTGTATTGGTAGCAGAGGATGGGATTATCTGGCAACAATGGGAAGGGAGGAACTTGGTCCTATTAAGGTTTGATGCCCCAGTATAGGAGAATGGTAGGGCATAGAGGCAGGAATGAGTGGGTGAGTAGGGGAGAATCCGCATAGAAACAGGGGGAGGGAGGGTGGGATAGGGTTTTTTTTTTAGTTTAAACTGTGAAGGTGGATAGCATATGAGATTTAAATAAATAAAATAACCAATAAAAATTTAAAAAACCAACAAGAAGAAATAAATACCAAAGTAGACAGGGAAAGACAAGGGTACATCCACCCACCAAAATGAAATGTTTACTTTTTGAAACTTTTTTGTCTCCAAACTCAACTAAAAAATAATCCACCCACTAGAAATGCCACACCAATTTTTTGGCTAATAAAAAAGATTGAGCCATGAAATGCACATGCAAACAATGTGAATACATTATTTAGACTAAACTGTTTCTATTTGCGATATATTTTATATACCTATATGCATACGAGTGTAACAAAAATTCATGAAAAGTAGCCTGTAAAAGCAAAAGAAAGCAAGGATTGTATATTAGAAATTTCGGAAGAAAGTAAGAAAAAGAGAAGGCAGAAAAATATATTTATTGCATAATAATCACACACTATAAAAGTACAATTTAAATGGAAAAAGCAATTTTCAATAAATGTAAGTTTTACAAACACTGTAGAGTCAGCCATATTATCCCTCCTCACACAGCAACTAAAGCATTTCATTCAATGTATTAGCCATGGTTTTGGTTACTATATATGTTATTGAATTGTATTCATACCTGTGTCCACCAAAATGATGTTATCCTAATTTGACTACATGAACATAAAACAAATTTCCAGATAGAAACTAACAGATATCAATTCCCAAATACTTCATTAGCCACTGAGAAGAAACAAGTCAAAGAATTCATGTAATTTATCTCTATGTAGTTCATGGGCTTTGTGTACCAGTTGATAAGGTGGCTAGTATGTACGAGATTTATTCCTGACACTTGGTGTTAGATAATATGTAGAGGCTTCCTCCTTAGTGAATACTGATTCATCTTTTTCCGCAGTCCTTGCATGCCTGTATCTATTTACCTTGGGCTGGATCTTGTGAGGTCAACTCTTACAATTTGTGATATCAACCAGTGTTGTCATTATAAAGATTTTGTTTAGGCACCACTCTGGAAATCAGTTTGGCAGTTCTTCAGAAAATTGTACATAGTACTGAGGACCCAGCTATACTACTTCTGTGCACATACACAGAAGATGCTCCAACATGTATTAAGGTCACATGCTCCACTATGTTCATAGAAGCCTTATTTGTAATAGCTAAAAGCTGGAAAGAACCCAGATGTCCCTCAACAGAGAAATGGATACAGAAATTGTGGTATATATATACAATGGAGTACTACTCAGCTATTAAAAACAAAGAGTTCATGAAATTCTAGAGCAAATGGATGGAACTAGAAAGTATCATCCTGTGTGAGGTAATCCAATCACAATAGAACACAGATGTGCACTTGCTGATAAGTGGATATTAGCCCAAAAGGTTGGAATACCCAAGATACCATTCACAGACCACATGAAGCTCAAGAAGAATGAAAACCAAAGTGTGGATACTTTGGCCCTTATTAGAAGGGCATCTAAATACTCCTAGCTCACAGTCAACTAATGGACTAGGGTCCCTAATGGAGGAAATGGAGAAAGGACCCAGGGAGCTGAAGAGGTTTGCAGCCCCATAGGAGGAACAATAATATGTACCAACCAGTAACCCCAGAGCTCCCAGGGACTAAACTACCAACCAAACGTTACACGTGGAGGGACCCTTGGCTCCAGCTACATATGTAGCAGATGATGATATTTTAAGACAGCAATGAGAGGAGAGGCCATTGGCCCCTTGAGGGATTAATGCCCCAGTGTAGGAGAATGCCAGGTCAGGAATGTGTGGGGTTGGTAAGCACGTAGAGGGGTGATGGAATAGGGTGTTTTCAGATGGGTATGAGGAAAGGGGCTAACATTAGAAATGTAAATAAACCAATCGAATAAAAAAATCCTACCTTAAAAAATAAAACATTTTAGAAGGGCAAAACAAATTTTCAATAAATAGAAGTTTTAATAACAATGTATTGTTATCCATATTAGCCATCCTCACACTGCATCTGCAGCAGGCGATTCAATGTCTCAGCCACGTTTTGGATTACTATATATATTACAGAGATCTATTAATATTTTTCAGCCAAAATGACATTATCATAGCTTGATTGCATCAACAAAAAAAGATTTCCAGAAAAAAAATACCAGATATCAATGCCTAAAGAATTCATAAACAATTTAGAAGATGTGCTTCTTTAATTTTGCCCAATGAAGTTCTATGTACCAGTTCATAAATTTACTGGTATGTATCTGTTTTTTCCTGACCTCTATGGGTTAGATAATAAATATGGCTTCATCTCCATGAATTGTGATTTGCTTTCTTTACAGAAGTTCTTGCTTATCTGTATCATTCACCTACACGTGGGGATTTAGCCACTATACATTGTTTTTATTGTTAAGGAATTATTTAATATATTTACATTCCAAATTTTGACCCTATCCCAAGTTCCCCCTCCCAGAGTCTTCAAGCCACATCCCCTCCAGTTTTATTCTAAGAGATTATTCCCCACACACCCTACCCACAACCACCACCTCACCCTGGTCATCACCCTTCCTTGGGTTCAAGTAACTGCAGACCTTGGCACATCACTCCCACTGACCCCATACAAGGCAGTCCTCTGACATTTAAGCACTAAGGGAGATGGAACAGTTGATGTTCTCCTTGGTTGGTGGCTTAGTCACTGGAAGCTCCCAGGGATTTTTGATACTGTTGGCCTTCATATTTGGATGCAATCAATCCCCTGCAGCTTCTTCAATCCTTCCCCTAACTCTCCCATAGGAGGCCCTGATCTCAGTTCATTGGTAGTCTCTAAGTATCTGCATCTGCCTCAGTCAGCTGCTGGTAGAGTCTCTCAGAGGATAGCCATGCTAGGTTTCAATCTGAAAGTACAACAGAGAATCAGTAATAGTGTCAGGGTTGGATACGTGCGCATGGGTCTGATCCCAGATTCGGCTGGTTCCTGAATGGCCTTTCCCTCAGTCTTTGCTCCAGCTTTGTCCCTGCATTTCTTTAAGACAGGAACAAATCTGGGTCAATTTTTTGAATGCTGATTGGTGACCCATTTCCTCCTCTGAAGGCCCTGTCTAACTACAGGAAGTGGTCTCCTCAGGTTTCATTGCCCCACTGTTGGTCCTTTTTAGCTAAGATCACCCATATTGACACCTATGAGCCTTTCACCTCCCAGGTCTATAGGATTTTCTAGAGAAACACCTTGATCCCTGCAACCCCCAGCAACTGCACATCTCTATTCCTTCTTCTGACCCTCTGGGCTTCTCTCTTGTCTCTCCCTATACCTGATCCTGCCCCATTTTCCACTCCCCCTCTCCTATTAAACAAATAAAAATAAAACCTTGGGTCTAGCACTGGGGTTATTTGAGCATTTAAGTGGTCATGCTCCTGTTGCAGAGAACCTGATGAAGAGCCTCTAGAATATACTTAAGTAAACTCAAAGACATCTTAAACGATAGATCAGAGGATCATGATCCTCTGTCCATAAGACATTCCTGAAGTTATGCATGCATGAGCACACATGCACACACACATACTTACAAATAAAGTATTATTTACAATTAGACATATATTCTTATCATGGAACAAATAAAAATGTATAATTTATGTAGTAACCATGTGTATTCCTGGAAAATGAGACAAATAACTAATAGTTTCTGCTTAGCACATTGCCTCTTTAGAACAGATACATTGTAACTATTCACTACACACATGGTATTGGTGCACTCATGATGACAATGGAGTTGACTCTAAAATTCAACAGGTATGCCTTATGTCACAGTCAGAATTAAAGAAAATGTGGAGAGAAAACACAGTAATGTGCTCATATTAACAAAACTTCCATTACTATATTACCTGTGTTCCTTTCTTGTATTATAGGTGCAGGACACAACATAATTTATCAAAATTCATTGAAGAAAGTCATGGCCTATACATTCTTTTAGTTATTATGTTGTACATCCTTCATGGCAATCAAACTAACAGGAAAATGCAAGCACGTCTACCCTACAGAACAATGTATTTATTCTGCCTTAAAATTGTTTTATTGATTGAAAATAGTCCCTGCTTATGATACATTTGTTGAGTAACTCCATGAAAGAAACATAGAGACCCCCTCAGCATATGATATGTTCTTTGGAGAAATGGGGGGAATTTCTCTAATACCCTCATGTCAAAAAAAAAAAGGGAATGAGTGGTTAAGATTGGAATGAATATATATATATATATATATATATATATATATATATATATATATATATATATATATATTCAGTGTTCTAGAATGGATAAAGATCAAATTATTAACCTGATTTCTACCTTGAAATTAAGTTATGCATCTGAAGTAATAACTTCACCTTGGTAGTAGGTTACACAAGAATGTGACACAAATGTGACACAAAGGGTATACAGGAGTAAACTGGCCAAGTATTGGTATGTAGACATGCATGTATGAAAGATAGAATTGTCTCAGAACCCTAGGAACCATAGGAGAGTAAAAAGTGAACTTAAGTCCAATACTATTAAGTTTTGTGGAGCATGGTGCACCTTTAATTAAGTTCATCAGTTCTTGGTATGGGTCTGTAATGTGTATTTATATTTTTCCAACGATGATTTCCTTTGATGTGATATGTGGGCATTATCTTGAAGGGCTCTTGAATAAATTCTTTCTTGGTAAACATTTTAGGCCATAAACACAGAGGTCGAAAGCAACACTGGGGTGTTTCAGTCTTGGAGTCATTATTGTTATTCCTAGTGGAAATGAAAGTATGTCCTTTGATGCTGTAACCTGTTTGTCACTGAGTGAGGTGACTCATATGAATAGCCTGAAGGATAAAGTGCCATAGAACTCTCAAAGGGTGAATGGAAGGATCCTTGCACATATCTCTGGCTGATTAAAGTGAAATATTCTGTCATCATGTCAACAACAACAGTGCAAGCACACTCACACACACACAGGCACGCACATGCAAACACATATGAGCACTGAATATATATATGTAACACCCCATAGGTTGTACCATCCCACGACTCAGATCTTGGCAGAAACATTTCTTAATATGCCCTTCTCTTGGCTTTTTATCTTCTGGTTTTTACAGATGCGAACACCCATCTGGATCATTGCAGCCCTTTCCAGCCTAACAGAATCAGAATACATACTACACTATGATGGTTCTGTGGTCATTGGTGCATTTTTTCCTCTCTTAAGTGACTCTGCTTCAAGTTTAAAAATAGATTGGAAAACATTACCTTTGGGCAGATCTAATGATTTATGGTAAGTGATTTGTATCAACTCATTTTTAAATATTCATTTGTCCTACTTTAAGTGTGGATTTGAACCTTATTCCAAAAATTTCATCTCATGAGGTTTCCTTCATATATTCCCTTCCAAGATCCTCTGTTTAATTTTCTTTTCTTGGTGACTCCTTATGTCCTCTCAAGTGAGAAGAGAAATATGTCATTACAGAGTTTTGTGTTTCATATTTGGTCATTGCAGTTTTATCACCTTTCACCATGCTGTCTGTAATTCCTCAGACTGTGAAGACATATCATGCCATCATGTCCTACAAGGGATATTGGCAGTAGCCTGACACAACAATTCAGAGAATTGGGGAGTTTCATTTGTGATTGTATTAGAGCAGGTAATACCATTGAAATCTGTGACATTGTAATACCTCCTCAGGTTCTAGAGTGATCAGTGTTGCTTGTGTCAGCTGACACAGATTTGAATGCAGTGATGGCAGAATTAGAAATTTATCTCTTTACTTTTATTTTCTATCCTTAACATTTTGCAGAGTATTGAAAGCTAATATTTTTTAATTCATATGATTTCAGATTTTTATCCATTACAACCTATTTAATTTATAAATTTCCACTATGCAATACTTGATTTCATGAATTTATTCATACAGTAATATTCTGAGATTATGTCACTAAAGGCCCTTTCCTAGGCAGTCTAAAATCTGCAGGAACAGCAGATCTAGAAAAAGTTTGCTTCAACTTCCTTGGTAATCTCAGACATAAATAGCAATGTACAATAATTTTTCAAGGAAATAAAGTGTATATTGCAGCATGCTGAAATTTCTATCAGGGTATATATAAACTAAAGAGCTGAAATAGAGAAACAAAGTACACACTCAACTCTGAATTCAACCTGGGGAAGGAAAACTGTGCAATGAATGTCCTGCTTCTGGTTAGTTGCTGGAAAATTGCTGAATGTCTAAGTGGATTTAGTCTAAGTAGAAACATTGCTAACACTTTGCTAGCAAATTGGTATGGTGATAAATTGTTAGGTCAAGGCAGTGTAGAAGGGAAATGATTCAGAAATAAAACATCATTAGGTGAAGAAGACATCTTTTCATATTTTGAAATAAATTTTAATATTAAAGATGATCAGAGTAATGCAAAAGTTCACAACTAGCTGAAATATTTCATGTGGCTCTCTAAATGCCCCAGGTATATATCTTTTTTAACTTTGTAAGAACCATTGATGCACTTGATAAATCTTTTACACTGTTGTGCAGTTACACCACGTCAGGAAACACTTTGCACTATGCCCCATTTCTGTCCAAGAGAGTGTAGTGGGAGCAATCTCACTGCAAAAGCACATTTGCAGTTGACCAGCTCATCAAATACTAACAAGTGGAAAATGACTTGTCAGATGATTTAACAGGATATGAAATAAGACAACAGAATTTAGGAAGTATTAAATATATTTATATTCGCCTTATTTAATTTAATTTTAAAATATCTACTTTTCTACAAGAAAGGGTATCTGAATATAAAGTATTCATATAAAGTAAATATAGAGTAAGATCTATTAAATTTCATTCATGCTTCTGATTAAATCTTTTATAATAGAGTGATGCGGTGCACAGTCATTTTGAAAAAGGATCTTTCTGACATTCTTCCTTTTCCATTTCTATGTGCACAAGTGCAAGCGTCAGGGTCACAATGAACACAATGATCATGTGCTTTAGAGTGGCTAGAATTATGAACCTTAACACTGGAGTTTCAATATACGTGTGTGTAATTGAACTCATTTTCTGATTTTTTATTATTAATCCATTTTGCAATAGTTTAGTGGAAGGTATTTTTTTAATGAAAAAATATTTTGGAATCATAAAAGCAGGCAAGCATGAAAACCCCAAGCTGAAGTGTTTCCCAATAAAATGAAGTCTGCATGTTTGATCCATTTTATATACTGGTGTTTATAAAACTATAACTTTTTTCAGCAAATTATTGCTAGTGATGCCTTCAGTTACAAGGATATTTGGTGGATATCAAACCACCCAGAACATCCTAATCATTTAACCGTAGAATTTTTGGTGTAAGGTGATTTAAATTAACAAAATAACATGACAATAGTACTATGGAAGTGAAAGTATATGGTAATAAACAAAAGAATAAGATCTTTTTTTTTTATTTATTTTGAATTTTTGGAGACAGGGCTTCTCTGTATAGCCCTGGCTGTCCTGGAACTCACTCAGTAGACCAGGCTGGTGTCGAACTCAGAAATCTGCCTGCGTCTGCCTCCCAGAGTGCTGGGATTACATGTGTGTGCAATCACTGCCTGGCAAAGAACAAGTTCTTTATCCACACATGACACTAATATTTGTTACATTGTGAATATTCTTGCATTGTCCCTTAAGCCCTATTTCTAACTCACTGTCTCAAAATCTGTACCTCAGAGCTAATCCACTTGTCAGTGAGAACATGCCATGTTCATCTTCCTGGGTCTGGGTAAGCTTGCTCTGGATAAATTTTTCTAGTTCCAAATTCCATGATGCCCTATTAAAAAGTTGAGTACTATGGCAGTATGTAAACTTAACACATTTTTTGTCTATTCTTTGACTGAGGGATATCTAGATTGCTTCTGGTTTCTGGCTGTTATTCAGTAAGTTGCAAAGAACATGGTTGAGCAAATGTCCTTGGGCACAACAGTAGAATATTTTGATGTAAGCTCAGCAGTGGTATGGCAGGCTATTGAGTTGCTGATGAACAAGGTCTCTGTAAAAGTTTGCCATGAATGGAGGAGCAAGCACCCCCTTTCCTTGAGGTCCTCACCAGTGTCAACTGTCACTTTTGTTTCTGATCTTAGCCAAGCAGACATGTGTAAGATGAAATCACGGAATCATTTTGATTTACATTTTTCTGTTGAATTTTGAACATTTATTTAAATGTTTCCCAGACACTTAAGAATTTTCTGTTGAAAATTCTGTTTAGGTCTGTACTGCATTTTAATTGAAATATTTGATTTGTTGTTTTCTAGTCTCTTAAGTACTCTAAATATTTTGGATAATAGCTATCTGCAAGAAGTGGAATTGGTGAAAATCTTTCTGCATTCTGAAGACTGCTGTTTTGAACAACTGGTCTTTCCTTGGCCTTAACAAACCATTTTTATTATCATTTTATTAGCTGCGATAATGTACAGTAACTGCATGATTGGTGTTCTGTTCAGAAAGTCTTTCCTCTTCAATGCATTCAATGGTTTGCCCTAATTTCTCTAGGATTATATTCAGTATTTCTGGTCTAATGTTAATATCTTTGATCTATTTGGAATTTAGGTTTGTGCAAAAAGCTAGATGTGCATCTATTTGCATTCTATAATCATTGGCATCTAGTGAGACCACAACAATTCATGGAAAATACTTTCTTATTTACAATTGTACAATTTTTGGATTTTTATCTGAGATCAAGTGTCCATAGGTGTATGGATTCCAATTAGGGTTTTTCGTTTAATTCTATTAATAAACCTGTTTGTTTTAAGCTAAAACAATGATGGTTTTATTACTATTGCTCTGTAGCACAGTTTGAAATCAGGGAAAGTAATACCTTGGGATTTTCTTTATTGTACATAATTGTTTCATCTATAGTGGCATTTTATTTCTACGTATGAAGTTACATATTCTTTTAAGTTTTGAAAAGTATTCTGTTGTAATTTTGATAATGATTAAGTTGAAACAGGAGATTTCTTTTGATTAGAAGGCCATTTTCATTATGTTGATCCTACTATTACATCAGCTCTTGAGATCTTTCTTTCTTCTGACATCTTCAATTTATTTTCAGTGACTGAACCTTTTTATTATACATGGTTTTTTTTAGGTTTACGATATATATATGCACATTTTCTTTTTTTTTTAATTCCAATTTTTTTATTCGATATATTTTATTTACATTTCAAATGATTTCCCCTTTTCTAGCCACCCCACTCCCCGAAAGTCCCGTAAGCCCCCTTCTCTTCCCCTATCCTCCCACCCGCCCCTTCCCACTTCCCCATTCTGGTTTTGCCAAACACTGTTTCACTGAGTCTTCCAGAACCAGGGGCCACTCCTCCTTTCTTCTTGTACCTCATTTGATGTGTGGATTATGTTTTGGGTATTCCAGTTTTCTAGGTTAATAACCACTTATTAGTGAGTGCATACCATGATTCACCTTTTGAGTCTGGGTTACCTCACTTAGTATGATGTTCTCTAGCTCCATCCATTTGCCTAAGAATTTCATGAATTCATTGTTTCTAATGGCTGAATAGTACTCCATTGTGAAGATATACCACATTTTTTGCATCCACTCTTCTTTTTTTTTTTTTTTTAATTTTTTTTCCACTTTCTATTTTTATTTTCATTTTTTTATTCGATATAATTTATTTACATTTCAAATGATTTCCCCTTTTCTAGCCTCCCCCCACTCCCCGAAAGTCCCGTAAGCCCCCTTCTCTTCCCCTGTCCTTACTCCCACCCCTTCCCAGTTCCCCGTTCTGGTTTTGCCAAATACTGTTTCACTGAGTCTTTCCAGAACCAGGGACCACTCCTGCTTTCTTCTTGTATCTCATTTGATGTGTGGATTATGTTTTGGGTATTCCAGTTTTCTAGGTTAATAACCACTTATTAGTGAGTGCATACCATGATTCACCTTTTGAGTCTGGGTTACCTCACTTAGTATGATGTTCTCTAGCTCCATCCATTTGCCTAAGAATTTCATGAATTCATTGTTTCTAATGGCTGAATAGTACTCCATTGTGTAGATATACCACATTTTTTGCATCCACTCTTCTGTTGAGGGATACCTGGGTTCTTTCCAGCATCTGGCAATTATAAATAGGGCTGCTATGAACATAGTAGAACATGTATCCTTATTACATGGTGGGGAGTCCTCTGGGTATATGCCCAGGAGTGGTATAGCAGGATCTTCTGGAAGTGAGGTGCCCAGTTTTCGGAGGAACCGCCAGACTGATTTCCAGAGTGGTTGTACCAATTTGCAACCGCACCAGCAGTGGAGGAGTGTTCCTCTTTCTCCACACCCTCTCCAACACCTGCTGTCTCCTGAATTTTTAATCTTAGCCATTCTGACTGGTGTAAGATGAAATCTTAGCGTTGTTTTGATTTGCATTTCCCTAATGACTAATGAAGTTGAGCATTTTTTAAGATGCTTCTCCGCCATCCGAAGTTCTTCAGGTGAGAATTCTTTGTTTAACTCTGTACCCCATTTTTTAATAGGGTTGTTTGGTTTTCTAGAGTCTAACTTCTTGAGTTCTTTATATATATTGGATATTAGCCCTCTATCTGATATAGGATTGGTGAAGATCTTTTCCCAATTTGTTGGTTGCCGATTTGTCCTCTTGATGGTGTCCTTTGCCTTACAGAAACTTTGTAATTTTATGAGGTCCCATTTGTCAATTCTTGCTCTTAGAGCATACGCTATTGGTGTTCTGTTCAGAAACTTTCTCCCTGTACCGATGTCCTCAAGGGTCTTCCCCAGTTTCTTTTCTATTAGCTTCAGAGTGTCTGGCTTTATGTGGAGGTCCTTGATCCATTTGGATTTGAGCTTAGTACAAGGAGACAAGGATGGATCAATTCGCATTCTTCTGCATGCTGACCTCCAGTTGAACCAGCACCATTTGTTGAAAAGGCTATCTTTTGTCCATTGGATGTTCTCAGCCTCTTTGTCGAGGATCAAGTGGCCATAGCTGTGTGGGTTCATTTCTGGATCTTCAATCCTGTTCCATTGATCCTCCTGCCTGTCACAGTACCAATACCATGCAGTTTTTAACACTATTGCTCTGTAGTATTGCTTGAGGTCAGGGATACTGATTCCCCCAGATTTTATTTTGTTGCTGAGATTAGTTTTAGCTATCCTGGGTTTTTGTTGTTCCAGATGAATTTGATAATTGCTCTTTCTAACTCTGTGAAGAATTGAGTTGGGATTTTGATGGGTATTGCATTGAATCTGTATATTGCTTTTGGCAAAATGGCCATTTTAACTATATTGATTCTACCCATCCATGAGCATGGGAGGTTTTCCCATTTTTTGAGGTCTTCTTCCATTTCCTTCTTCAGAGTCTTGAAGTTCTTGTCATACAGATCTTTCACATGTTTGGTAAGAGTCACCCCAAGATACTTTATACTGTTTGTGGCTATTGTGAAGGGGGTCATTTCCCTAATTTCTTTCTCAGCCTGCTTATCCTTTGAGTATAGGAAGGCCACTGATTTGCTTGAGTTGATTTTATAACCTGCCACTTTGCTGAAGTTGTTTATCAGCTGTAGGATCTCTCTAGTGGAGTTTTTTGGGTCACTTAGGTAAACTATAATGTCGTCTGCAAATAATGATAGTTTGACTTCTTCCTTTCCAATTTGTATCCCTTTGACCTCCTTATGTTGTCGAATTGCCCAAGCTAGTACCTCAAGTACAATATTGAAAAGATAAGGAGAAAGGGGGCAGCCTTGTCTGGTCCCTGATTTCAGTGGGATTGCTTCAAGTTTCTCTCCATTTAGTTTGATGCTGGCTACCGGTTTGCTGTATATTGCTTTTACTATGTTTAGGTATGGGCCTTGAATTCCTGTTCTCTCCAAGACTTTAAGCATGAAAGGATGCTGAATTTTGTCAAATGCTTTTTCAGCATCCAATGAAATGACCATGTGGTTTTGTTCTTTGAGTTTGTTTATGTAGTGGATTGTATTGATGGATTTCCGACTATACATGTTTTTAACTTGCTTGGTGTTTGGCACCACAATATTTTTATATAAATTGTGGCTATTGTAAAGTGTGGTTCACTAGCAATTTCTTCCTTGGTCTCCTTATTGATTCCATGTAGGATGGTTATTGATAATTTTTAGTTAGTTTAGTATATGTGACTTTGGACTCACTTATTTATATTATCATATCATCTGTGAATAGTGATATTTTGATAGCTTCCTTTTCAACTTGAATTCCCATAAACTCCTTTTCTGTTTTATTGTTCAATCTACAATGTCAAGTACTATATTAAATAGTTCTGGAGATAGTGGACAGCTTTGTCTTGTTCCTGATGTTTGAAGAATTGCTTTCTTGGATTTAAGCTTGGTGTAAACTGGCTTTCTTAAGTGTATGTCCCTTATACCACAGATCAGTAGAAAACTATTTATCTTTTTTCTTTATTCGGTATATTTTTTATTTACATTTCAAATGATTTCCCCTTTCCTAGCCGCCCCACTCCCAAAAAGTCCCGTAAGCCCCCTTCTCTCCCTCTGTCCTCCCACCCACCCCTTCCCACTTCCCAGTTCTGGTTTTGCTGAATACTGCTTCATTGAGTCTTTCCAGAACAAGGGGCCATTCTTCCTTTCTTCTTGTACCTCATTTGATGTGTAGATTATGTTTTGGGTAATCCAGGTTTCTAGGTTAATATCCACTTATTAGTGAGTGCATACCAGGATTCATCTTTTGAGTCTGGGTTGCCTCACTTAGTATGATGTTCTCTACTAAGTAATCTTCCATCCATTTGCCTAAGAATTTCATGAATTCATTGTTTCTAATGGCTGAATGGTACTCCATTGTGTAGATATACCACATTTTTTGCATCCACTCTTCTGTTGAGGGATACCTGGGTTCCTTCCAGCACCTGGCAATTATAAATAGGGCTGCTATGAACATAGTAGAGCATGTATCCTTATTACATGGTGGGGAGTCCTCTGGGTATATGCCCAGGAGTGGTATAGCAGGATCTTCTGGAAGTGAGGTGCCCAGTTTTCGGAGGAACTGCCAGACTGATTTCCAGAGTGGTTGTACCAATTTGCAACCCCACCAGCAGTGGAGGAGTGTTCCTCTTTCTCCACACCCTCTCCAACACCTGCTATCTCAGGAATTTTTAATCTTAGCCATTCTGACTGGTGTAAGGTGAAATCTCAGGGTTTTTTTGATTTGCATTTCCCTAATGACCAATGAAGTTGAGCATTTTTTAAGATGTTTCTCCGCCATCCGATGTTCTTCAGGTGAGAATTCTTTGTTTAAGTCTGTACCCCATTTTTTAATAGGGTTGTTTGGTTTTCTGGAGTCTAACTTCTTGAGTTCTTTATATATATTGGATATTAGCCCTCTATCTGATGTAGGATTGGTGAAGATCTTCTCCCAATTTGTTGGTTGCCGATTTGTCCTCTTGATGGTGTCCTTTGCCTTACAGAAACTTTGTAATTTTATGAGGTCCCATTTGTCAATTCTTCATCTTAGAGCATACTCTATTGGTGTTCTGTTAAGAAACTTTATCCCTGTACCGATGTCCTCGTCTTCCCCAGTTTCTTTTCTATTAACTTCAGAGAGTCTGGCTTTATGTGGAGGTCCTTGATCCATTTGGATTTGAGCTTAGTACAAGGAGACAAGGATGGATCAATTTGCATTCTTCTGCATGCTGACCTCCAGTTGAACCAGCACCATTTGTTGAAAAGGCTATCTTTTGTCCATTGGATGTTCTCAGCCTCTTTGTCGAGGATCAAGTGGCCATAGATGTGTGGGTTCATTTCTGGATCTTCAATCCTGTTCCATTGATCCTCCTGCCTGTCACTGTACCAATACCATGCATTTTTTAACACTATTGCTCTGTAGTATTGCTTGAGGTAAGAGATACTGATTCCCCCAGAATTTCTTTTGTTGCTGAGAATAGTTTTAGCCATCCTGGGTTTTTTGTTATTCCAGATGAATTTGATAATTGCTCTTTCTAACTCTGTGAAGAACTGAGTTGGGATTTTGATGGGTATTGCATTGAATCTGTATATTGCTTTTGGCAAAATGGCCATTTTAACTATATTAATTCTACTGATCCATGAGCATGGGAGGTTTTCCCATTTTTTGAGGTCTCCTTCCATTTCCTTCTTCAGAGTCTTGAAGTTCTTGTCATACAGATCTTTCACATGTTTGGTAAAATTCACCCCAAGATACTTTATACTATTAGTGGCTATTGTGAAGGGGGTCATTTCCCTAATTTCTTTCTCAGCCTGCTTATCCTTTGAGTATAGGAAGGCTACTGATTTGCTTGAGTTGATTTTATAACCTGCCACTTTGCTGAAGTTGCTTATCAGCTGTAGGAGTTCTCTAGTGGAGTTTTTTAGGTCACTTAGGTAGACTATCATGTCATCTGCAAATAATGATAGTTTGACTTCTTCCTTTGACTTCTTCCTTTCCAATTTGTTTAAATTTTGTTTTTTATATTGTCCAAGATTTTTCTGGATGTTTTGGGTCTGGAATGTTTTTAAATTTAACATTTTATTTGAAAGATGTATCTATTTTATCTATGCTGTCTTCTTTTTTCTTATACAAATACACTATTTATCATTTTTGTTTATATTTAAAATCAGAATTCCCTTCCCAGTTCCACTTCCACAAAGCCCCCCATCACATTAGCCCTCACCCCCTAATCTTTACCTCTAAGAGGGTGCTCCTCCACCCACTCACCTCCTTCAGCCTCACCAGTCTAGCATCCCTTTACACAGAGAATCATGCCTCCTTCCCCTTCCTTGATGTCAGAGAAGGCCATCCTCTTCTCCATATGTATCTGGAATCATGTCTTGGTTCATGTACAATCTTTGGTTGCTTGTTTAGTCCCTGGGAGGCCTGGATGGTCCAGTTACTTGATGTTGCTCTTCATATGGGGTTGCAATCCCCTTCAGCTCCTACAGTTCTTCCCCTTCTCTTCTATTGGGGTCCCTGTGTTCAGTCCAGTAGTTGCGTGTTAGTTTCTCCATTAGTAATAATCAGTTTCTGGCATAACCTCTCAGAGAACAGTCATACCAGGCTCCTTCCAGCAAGCCCTTGACATGGACAATATTGTGGGGGTTTGGTTCTACAGGTAGGATGAATTCCTAGTTGGGGTGGCCTCTAGATGGCTTTTCCTTCAGTCTCTCATCCATTTTTGTCTCTCTCTTTCCTTTGGACAGGAATATTTCTGGATTTAAAGTTTCGAATTACATGGGTGGCATCATGATTCAACTGGGGGTCATGACGATCTACTGGAGGTTGTCTGTACAGGTTTTGTATCTCTTTCTTGGATATTACTACTAAAGCCATCCCCATTGCATCCTGGGAGCCTCTCACTTTCCTGGATTCTGGGACTGTCTTCTGGCTGCCCTCATTTCCCCATCTCCACTGCTACTTGTTTCTGTTTTATTTTCTGTCTTCTCTCCTGTCTCTTCCATTACCTGTTCATGCCCCTCCTTTTTGCCCTCCTGCTCCTCTATCCCTCTCCGATTGCTCCTGTTCTCTAACTCTGTTGGTGTGCTTTATAGTTCTTTAATTATGTTTAGGTATGGAATTGAATTCCGGATCTCTCCTATACTTTTAGCATGAGGGGGTGTTTTATTTTTCAAAAGTTTTTCAGGATCCAATGAGAAGATCATGTGGGTTTTTGTTTGTTTGACATTGTTTATATAATGGATTAAGTTGATGGATTTCCATATATTGAACCCTCTCTGCAACCCTGAGATGAAGCACAATTGATCATGGTGAATAATCATTTTGATGTGTTCTTGGATTCATTTTGCTAGAATTCTATTGAATATTTTTACAGCAATATTCATAAGGGAAATTGTTAACTGTTCTGAAGTTCTCTTTCTTTGTTGGGTCTTTGTGTGGTTTAGCGTAAATGAGGCTTTACAAAGAATAAATGAGGCTTTGTAAAATGTATTGGGTAGTGTTCCTTCTGTTTTTATTTTGTGAAAGAGTTTGGGATTATTGGTATTAGGACGTCTTTAATTCTGATAGAAATCTACCCTCAAATCTTCTAGCCCTGTGCATTTTTTTGGTTGGCAAAGTTTTAATGGCTGCATCTCTTTCTTTCTTTCTTTTTTTATTGAGTATCTTCTTCATTTACATTGCCAATGGTAAAACCTTTCCCAATATACCCCCTCCCAAAAGCGCCCCCCCAAAGATTCCCTACCCCTCCTCCCACCCCCTGTCTCCATGTATATGCCCCTCTACCCGACACAGTCCCACCTCCCCCCCCACATTCCCCCTGTTCGTTTCCCTTTGTTGGGGCCTCTATTGAGCCTTTACATGACCAAAGACCACTCCTCTCACTGATGCCTAACAAGGCCGTTCTCTGACACATTTTTGACTGGAAGCATGTGTACCCCTTTGTTGATAGTTCAGTCCCTGGGAGTCTTGGGGTGTCTGGGTGTCCGAAGTCATTGTTCTTCCCATGGGGCTATATGCCCCTTCAGTCCTCCGGACCTCCCTCCATATCCTCCGTTGGGGACCCCAAGCCCAGTCCAATAGTTGGTTGCTCGCTTCTGCCTCTGTATTTGTAAGGCTCTGGCAGGGCCCCTCTGGAGACAGCCATGGCATGCTCCTTTTGGTACATGCTTCTTGTCATAGTATCAGTGTTTGGTGACTGTTTATAGGATGAATCTCCATGTAGGGCAGTCACTGGGTGGCCTTTACTTCAGACTCTGCTCCACACATTGCCTCCCTTATTGCTCCTGTGAGTATTATGGATACAGAAACTGTGGTATATATACCCAATAGAATACTATTCAGCTATTAAAAACAATGAATTCATGAAATTCTTAGGCAAATGGATGAAAATGGAAAGTGTCATCCTGAGTGAGGTAACCAATCACAAATGAATGCACATGGTATGCACTCACTAATAAGCAGATGCTAGTCCAAAAGCTCAAAATAAACAATTTACAATTCACCCAGAACAGGAAGCTCACGAAGAAGGAGGACTTAAGTGAGGGTGCTATGGTTCCTCTGAGAAAGGGACTTCCAGTTTTGTTGAGTATAGGCTATGGTATTAGGACCTGATCATTTCTTTAAATTCCTCCATCTCTGTTGCTATGTCTCCCTTTTCATTTATGACATTGTTAATTTGGATACTGTCTCTGTGTGTCTAATTAGTTTGGCTAAGTATTTCCACTATCTTGTTGATAAAGAAACAGCAACTGCTTTTGCTGATTCTTTATATAGTTCTTTTTGTTTCTACTTGGTTGATTTCATCCTCGAGTTTGATTATTTCCAGCTGTCTACTCCTCTTTGGTGTATTTGCTTATTTCTGTAAGAGAGCTTTCAGGTGTGCTGTTAATCTGCTAGTGTATGCTCCCTCCAGTTACTTTTTGGAGGCACTCAGAGCTATGAGCTTTCCTCTTAGCATAGCTTTCACTGTGCCCCATAAGTTTGGGTATGATGTGTCTTTCATTTTCATTGAATTCTAGAAGTCTTTCATTTCCTTCTTTATTTCTTCCCTGACCAAGTTACCATTGAGGAGATAGATGTTCAACTTCCATGTGTACATGGTTTTCCTGTTTTTGTAGTTATCGAAGATCAGACTCATTCTGTGGTGGTCTGATAGAATACATGGGATTAACTCAAAATTCTTGGATCTGTTAATGTTGATTTTGTGTCCAAATTATATGGTAGATTTTTGAGAAGGTACCATGGTGAGAAGAAGGTTTATTATTTTGCTTTAGAGTTAAATCATCTGTAGTTATAAGTTAAATCCATTTGTTTCATAACTTCTGTTAGTTTCACTGTGTCTCTCTCTTTAGTTTCTGTATCCATGATCTGACCATTGGTTAGTTTGAAGTATTAAAGTACCCCACTATTATTGTGAGGTTCACTGTGTGCGTTGAGCTTTAAAAAAATTTCTATTATGATTGTGGGTACCCTTGCACTTGTAGCACAGATGTTCAGAATTGAGAGCTCTCCTTGACAGATTTTTCATCTGATGAGTATGAAGTGTCCTTATCTTTTTTGAAAACTTTTGGTTGTAAGTAGATTTTATTCAATATTGGAATCGCTACTCCAGCTTCTTTCCTGAGACCATTTGCTTTGAAAATTGTTTTCCAGCCCTTTACCCTAAGGTATTTTCTGTTTTAGTCTGTGAGGTACGCTTCCTGTATGCAGCAAAATGCTGTATCCTGTTCACATATCCAGTCTGTTAGTCTATATCTTTTTATTGGGGAATTGAGTCTATTGATATTAAGAGATGTTAGGAAATAGTGATTGTTGTTTCCTGTTATTTTTGTTGTTAGAGATGAAATTATGTTCTTTTCTTTTGGGTATCTTCTTTGGGGTTCCTTGAAAGACGATTACATTCTTCTGTTTCTAGGGTGTAGTTTCCCTCTTCCTGTTGGAATTTTCCATCTGTTACCCTTTGTAGGGCTGAATTTGTAGAAAGTTAGTAGCCTGGGCTGGCATTCGTCTTCTCTTAGGGTTTGTATGATATCTGCTGAGGATCTTCTAGCTCTCATAGTTTCTGTTGAGAAGTCTGGTGTAATCCTGATAGGTCTGCCTTTATGTGTTACCTGACCTTTTAAACTTACTGCTTTTAATATTCTTTGTTTTGTGCATTTTGTGTTTTGACTATTATGTAATGGGAGGAACATATGTTCTGGTTCAGTCTGTTTGGAGTTCTGTAGGCTTCTTATATATTCATGGGCATCTCTTTCTTTAGGTTATGGAAGTTTTCTTCTATAATTTTATTGAAGGTATTTACTTGCCCTCTCTGTCGGGAATCTTTGTTCTATTCTATACCTATTATCCTTAGGTTTAGTCTTCTCATTGTGTCTTGGATTCCCAGGATGTTTTAAGTTAGGAATTTTTTTTTCATTTTGTGGTTGCTTTGATTGTTGTGTCAATATTTTCTAAGGTGTCTTCTGTGCCTTATAGGTTATAGGTATAATAGTTATGAGTTCCCAATATGAATTTTGTGATACTTCTATGCAGGACGGATATACGAAACTACCAACTTGTTTTGGCCATGTTATTTGCCATCAATGAAATCAACTTGAACCCTCATGTTTTACCAAACACGTCTCTGGGACTTGAGATATATAATCTCCCAGATACTGAAAGGAACATTCTGAAGAGTGTATTCTATTGGCTCACAGGTTTGAGCATATTTATCCCTAATTACAATTGTAGAAAAAAGTGGAAATCAGCTGCTACACTTACTGGAATATCATGGAAATCATCTGAAATCATTGGGACATTGTTGGGTCGTTACAAATTTCCTCAGGTGAGTGCACATGATGTGAGTGGTGGGAAGCCAGCTTTCTTTTCTCAGAATTAGCTGCTTGCAAAATTAAAAGGAGAGATTTTGATTAATTGGCATTAAAGAGCAAATACAAAGACAAATACGGACACAGTCTGTTCTTTGTTTCCTTTGATGTAGAGTAAGAAGGATGAACAGTACACAAGGCAATTTAAAACTTTGATACTTTTAATAATTTTTCTGGAAACCCTCAGGAGGTGAGATGTGACATTAAGAACTATTGAGCAGAGTATCAACTTTATAACTGAAATCGGGTTTTTAAGACTAAGACTATTTAAATGACATTTATTGTTCTCCTTTTTAAAATACTGATTTCCTTTCAGCTTACTGTTGGGCCTTTTGATCATGCAATGGTTGACACAAATCAGTTTACATCTCTGTACCAGGTAGCCCCCAAAGACACAGCTCTGTTCTGTGGTATTGCCTCTTTGATGCTTCATTTCAGCTGGACCTGGGTGGGACTGCTCATCACAGATGACCACAAAGGTTCTCAGTTTGCATCAGATTTTAGAATGGAGATGGAAAAGAACAAAGCCTGCATAGCTTTTGTAGAAACAGTATCGTTTCTGGGAGAATCAACATATCGTTCGCTAAGATATGATCAGATGTGTACTCTAGAGTCATCAGCAGATGTGATTGTAATTTATGGACCCACTGATTTCCTATTAATTGTAATAATAAATATCTATAGAAAGTACACGATGAATAAAATCTGGGTTATGAATAAAAACTGGATTAGCCCAAGTATTCATCCATATACAGTGTTACATTTATCCCATGGGGCTCTCACTTTTTCACCCCATCATGGGGAGATTGTTGGTTTTACAAAATTTATGCAGGAAGCCAATCCTGTTAAGTACCCAGAAGATACTTTTCTTCTTATCTTGTGGATGACTTTTTTCGATTGCTTAAGATTGCCTTCTGTACCTAAAATCATCGAAAAATGTCTGTCCAATGCATCTTTGGGATTGTTGCCAAGGAGTCTTTTTGAAATGGTCATGACTGAAGAGAGTTACAATGTGTACAATGCTGTGTATGCAGTGGCCCACAGTCTCCATGAGAAGAATCTCGATCAAATACAAGTTCAACCACAGGCAAATATTGATAGGACTCTGTTATCCCCCTGGCAGGTAATGTGCCTTTCTTTGAATTGTAAATTCACCAACATGTCACAGATGCCTGAAAAGCTCTCAAACTGGTAATGCTATATTATTTTTCCATTCAATAACCTATAAGACATAGTGCATATTTCAGTGCTTAGATATCAATATACTTCAATGTCTATGTATATGATGGGTGGCCTGTAGAAGATTCTGTTCAACAGACTAATTCTTCTTTTTGTAGAAATAGCAGAGATAGCTGGGCATGGTGGCACACGCCTGTAATCCCAGCACTTGGGAGGCAGAAGTAGGCAGATTCCTAAGTTCGAGGCCAGCTTGGTCTACAGAGTGAGTTCCAGGACAGCTAGGACTACACAGAGAAACCCTGTCTTGAAAAAGAACCATAACCCCCAAGCAAACAAAAAAGGAAATAGCAGATATATTTGTCTTGATAATTTCTCAGTAGAAAAACCAAGACTTTCATTAATGTGCGATCCCTGAAGCATCTTCATGCCGTAGAGTTGGGAATACCCAGGGGGATGCTCCACCATCTCAGAGAAGTTGATGGAGGTTGGGTGGTGAGATGGATTAGTCTAAAAAGAGGAACTGCAATCAGGATGGAACTGAATAATTACATTGGAAAGCATACAAAAACTATAAAAAAGGAAATGTAGATCCAAATTCTAGAGTAGATTTAGAAAGTAGAATGGGAATTGCCAAGAAAAGGTGATTAGAGGGTAAAGGCAATGAAAATGTTGTTTAGAGGACACCCCACTTTAGATAAATAAGAATAATTTGTTGTTTCACAGCATGACATACAGTTAGTTGTGATGGGTAGTCATAGTTGTCAATGTGACTGCATCTGCAATCCAAATCCAAGTGCCAAGCTGGTGGTTATAATGGAGTTACCATGTTAAGCTGTCTTGAGAGGTATGTGTCAGGCAACATTGGTGCATTAGGTCATTGGATCTAGGGAAATTTTGTGTGACTTTTTATTCATAGGAACAATAAGCACTCTTTAAGTCAGTGAAGCATACAGGACAACTGTGTACCTCTGGGTTTCATAGAAGTCAACATACATGTAAGTCATGGCTACCAATTCATGTTAGGCTATGCTTTCTAGTTTGAAAACTGCCATTGTATTCTATGTTGCTAAGTTTATAAAACATTTGATTGTTTGAAATGCATGTTCTCATTCTTGCAAATAAACCAGAACAAAAAGAAAAAAGAAAAAAGAAAAAAAAATCCAGGTTTTCAAGTTCATTTTACACAAAATATATACAAAATTCCTGTATGCCATTAGAATAAGTATGTGCTCTAAATCAGCCAACTCCTGATTATCCACCAAACTCAAATAACGTCGTCTTAAACATTGAGGCTGTAAAAATGTCAGGAAATATAAGGATATACCTAGTTTTTCAAAGAAGTTGAGATCCATTCACTCCATAGTCCTTGAACATTTGGTAGTACTTGGAATAGTAATAAGATAGTTTCTTTAAACCATGGCAAAGTAATAGGGTCTTTTGTAGCATTTTAGAGATTCTTGGAATTATATTTTATTCTATTAGATAATAGTGATAGAAATGAAGTAGCTTCAATCTTTTGAAAACGGATAAAAAGTTGTGACTTGTTTGCTGTATTATCTTTGATCATTTGGTTTTTCTTGGCCTGGCATATTCTATGCAAACTGACATTTAAGAAAAAAATTATATTTATTTTCTCCTAAGCTTTCTTTTGTTGTGTTCAATCCCATAGATAATTAATTAAAACAGTGTTAACATCATATATTATTGTCAGGAAATATCTCCTTATTCATAATTAAATTATAAATCCATAACTTCAACTTCATCATAAGACTTCTCATATCTTTTAGCTTCACCCTTTTCTGAAGAATATTCAAGTCAAAAACTCTGTTGGTGACCCTGTGGTTCTGGACTGGAAAAGGAAGGCTGATCCAGAGTATGATATTAACAACATTTGGGACTTTCCATCAGGTCTTTCACTATTGGTGAAAGTGGGTACATTTGTTCCTAGTGCTTCCAAGGGGGAACAGCTGATGATATCTGACTACATGATTAACTGGCCCATGGGATTTACAGAGGTGTGATTCTAAGTAAATCTTATATGCTTCTTGATGTAGTAAATCTTGGTTGTTAATACTTACCCCATCAATACACTCATAACTATTATTATTAAGAGTTTTACTGATCGCTCATTCTTGTGGAAGTGTTTTAAACATTTTTAAATTATCTAATCATTTTGACCTTTAAAGAAAGGTTATCAATTACTACTTTCTGACATCATTGTAACAAAAGAGATATCAGGCTGTTTACATTAACTTCCAGAGTCCAAGGTAATTTTTTTTCAAAATAACATAAATTGAACTTCCCTGAGAAGAGGAATCTTAGTATACATAGTATTTCTGAACTTCTTTCATCAAGGAAAACCTGTCGAGTATTATCATAAAACATGGTAGTATGAGGGACCATTAATATGGGAGATATTTCCCTAATTTATTAAAAAATGGGATTAGAAAAAAATTAGTGAAAAAACACCCTTACCAATAATAACCACAAATAATGTAAACTATTTTGGTGTAACTCTAACCAAGGAAATCAAAGACATGTATGAAAACAAATTCAAGTCCTTGAAAAATAAACTGAAGAAGATGTCAGAAGATGGAAACCTCTTTCATCCTCATGGATGAATTTGATTAACCTAGTGAACATTGGAAATTTAGAGTGTTCCCTAAATTTTACAAATTTCATAAAGGAATTTACAGATACAGTGTAATTACTATGAAAATTCTCAGACAATTATTTACAGAACTTCAAAGAGCAATTCTCAACTTCATATGGAAAAACAAAAACCAAGGATAGCTAAATGAACCTGAACAATAAAAGAACTTCTGGAGAAATCACCATCCTTGCCCTCAAAATGTAATACTGAGCAATGGTATAAAACCTTTATGGTTTCCTATAAAATGAAAGTAGTTGATCGGTGGAATGAAATCAGTTCCCTGTAGTACATTTACGGAGACTTGATTTTTACAGAAGCCAATCCTTACAATGGAAAAAAGAAAGCATCTTCAACAAATGATGTCTCTCCCACTGAATATATGCTTGTAGAAGAATGCAAATAGAACAATATTTATCACTCTGAGGACACCCAAGACCAAGTGCTTCAAAAACCTCAACATAATACCAAGATACACAGAGTCTAATAGAAGAGAAAGTGGGAAATAGTTTTGAACCCATTGGCAGAGAAGACAGTTTCCTGGACGGATCATGAAACCATTGATAACTGAACCTGAAACACTTCTATAAGGCAAAGGACATTATCAATAGGACAAAAATTGCAGCTGATAGACTGTGAAAAGATCTTCATTAACATTACATTCAGTAGAAGCCTAATATTCTAAATAATAAGTAATTCAAGAAATTAGATTCCTTAATTTGAAAAGCTAATAACAAAATTTTTAAAATGTGGTAAAGATCTAAATAGAGAATTCCCAAAGGGTAGCCTTGAATGTCTTAGAAGCAGTTAAGAAATGTTCAACAACCCTAGTCATCAGGGAAATGCAAGTGAAAATGACCCTGAGAAATCATCTTACACCAATCAAAATGGCTAAGATAAAAAGAAAAGCTCAAGAGATAGCATATGGTAGTAAGGATATAGAGAAAGGGCAGGACTCCTCCGTTTCTGGTGAGATTGCAAACTTGTACAATCACACAGGAAAACAATGTGGCATTTTCTCAGAAAACTGTAAATAGTACTACGTGAAGACGTGTATATATACTGCTCCTGGGCATATAACCAAAACTGCTGTACCATATCAGAAAGACACTTGGTCTCCTATCTTTATAGTAGCCTTGTTCATAATAGCCAGAAACTGGAAACAACCCAGATAGGCCTCAATGGAAAAATAGATTCAGAAAATGTGGTTCATTCACATAGTGGTCTACTATTCAGCTATTAAAACACTCGGCCATTATAAATTTTCAAGGAAAATGGATGGAACTAGAAAATATCCTCCCCAATGAGGTAACCCAGACCCAAAAGGCATGCACAGTATTTGCAAACTCTTGAGAGGACATTAGTCATAAAGTATATATTAGCCCTGATTCAATCCACAGACCCAATGAAGCTAAACAAAGCAGTATACTGAAGCGAGGATATATGAATCTCTCTTAGAAGTGGTTTGAAACAGTCATAATGGGTAGAGTGAGGGAGGAACTGGGTGTACGAGGGAAGGTGGTAGGGAATGGTGGTCTCAGTATCAGGTGTTGGGAGAGTTAGAAGAATGAAAGGCAATCTGTAGCTGCCATCAGTATAGGGTTTGGGGGAGTCACAAGGAAGTGTCAGAGTCATCGCTTTAGGAAGGGTACCAGTAGAAAATTCAGGTGACCATAGCTGAGAAAAATAGCCGTGGAGATGTGTAACATGAAGAGGACAAACAACTCCTATAGCCATGCTGGTCCTGCCTTGGGGGGATAAGGACAACAACACAGACACAAAAATTTTGACCCCAAATCTGTCCTATTTAAAAGAAATGCAAGGATGGAAGAGAGATTGATAGAATGGCCAACCAATAATTGGCCCAATTTAAGATCCATCCTGGGGCAATACTCAGTCACTGAAACAGTTAGTGATATTCTTTTATGCTTGCAGAAAAAGACCTAGCACAAGTGTCCTCTAAGATGCTTCACCCAACAGTAGACTGACACAGATGAAGAGATCCACAGCCTAACACTGGACAGAGCTAAGGGTCTCTTATGGAAGGATTGAGGCCCAGAATAGTTTAGTACCTCCACAGTAAGACCAAGAGTCTAGTAACCTCAACCCTTGGGGGCTCTGTCAAAATAATCCACTAATCAAAGGCCATACCTGAGATAGACATAGTCTCCACACCCTCAAAATATGTAGTAGATGTGCAGCTCAAACTCCATGTTAGTTCCAAATAGCTGAAGTGGGGGCTGTCCTTAAGCTATCTGTGGGACTCACTCCACAACTTAGCTACCTTCCTTAGTCAGAGTGGGAGAGTATGAAGTTAATCCTGTAGAGACATGATGTGGCAGAGTGGCAATAAATCCAGGGGGCCCACACCCTCTCAGCAGAGTTGGGGAGGGGGAGGACTGTTAGGGTGTGGACCGGGAGGGTATGGAAATTGAATAAAACAATTAGTGAAAAAATAATCTCACAATGACACATAAAAAATGGAGTGGTGTCAGGTGGTCCTTAGTTGTTTAAGAATCATGGGTGAGAAACCCATGATTAGCAGGATAGTAAACAGAAATACTGCACGTTCTCCATTTCTATTAATTTTCCAGTTTTCTGCTTTAACTCCTGTCCTTATTTCCATTGATGAGAAACATGTCTGTCCTCAGTTTACTATTGGCATGCTGTTTGATCACAATAGAAACCGGAACTAAGACAACTAGAAAGGCAGTCACAATCAGTTTTCAGGTAGCCTTTGCTTTTAAGCCTTTGGCAGAGACACAACAAACTGAGAGGATGTTCTTTTATTTTTAAGTCTCATCTTGGAAAAATGGGGGCAACAAAACCAATGCGAGGAAAGTAGGATTCTCTTCAGAACATCAGAGCTGGAGGGTGAAGTTCATCATGGCAGGGAATCAGGACAGCAGTGATTTGAGGAAACTGGGCAGATTCTGTCCACATTCAGGAGGAGGAAAGCGATGGCTGTTGCTGGCCAAACTTCATTTCTACTTTTCATTCAATAGCACGTTTGTACGTTTTTAAAAATAAATTTTAATTAATACACCTTCCATTATAAAATATGTACTTGGGCACTGATTAGGAGCTAAGCATTTTTGTATCTTGTATTAAATATTTTTCAGATTCCTTGGTCTGTCTGCAGTGAGAGCTGCAGCCCTGGATTCAGGAAAGTTGTCCTGGAGGGAAGGCCTACCTGTAGCTTTGACTGCAGTCCTTGCCCAGACAATGAGATTTCCAATGAGACAGGTGAAGGACAAGTCGATCAGAGGGTTTTACATCTTCTCTACGGCGCACTCACAAAACTAAGTAATGAAAAAAATTAGACAAGAGAACTACGTGGCAATTACATTACTTCAGAGTCGCAACTAAATCTTTAAGTCTATGCTCTTTCTTTAAAATTTTTTATTGTTTGTTTTATTTGTTTACATTTCAAATATTATCTCCCTTCCTGTTTTGCCCTCAGCAACCCTCCAATCCTATTCCTCCTGCTTCTATGATGATGCCAC
This sequence comes from Apodemus sylvaticus, assembly GCF_947179515.1. Classification (NCBI taxonomy): domain Eukaryota; kingdom Metazoa; phylum Chordata; class Mammalia; order Rodentia; family Muridae; genus Apodemus; species Apodemus sylvaticus. The sequence continues at coordinate 62,056,641 of NC_067491.1, read as the reverse complement.
CCCCACCCACACAACACCTTCCTACTTCAGAGCCCTAGCATTCTCCACCACTGCGTCATCCACCCTCCACAGGACTAAAGGGCTCCCCTCCCACTGATGCCAGATAAGGTAATCTTCTGGTGCATATGCAGCTGTACCCATGGTTCTCTCCATGTGTTCTGGTTGGTTGATACTGTATTTCCTATGGAGTTGCAACCCCTTCAGCTCCTGCAGGCCTTCGTCTAACTCCTCCATTGGGATTCTTGTGCTCAGTCCAGCGGTTGGCTGTGAGCATCCCCATCTGTATTTCTCAGGCTCTGTTAGTAGACACCTGTATCTGGCTCCTCTGAGCAAGCACTTTTATTTTTATTAGTTATATTCTTTATTTACATTTCAAATGTCGTCCCCATTCCTGATTTCCCCCCGAAAATCCCCTAACTCATCGCCCCTCCCCCTGCTCACCATTCCACGGACTATCACTTCCCTGTCTTGGGGATCCCCTATACTGGGGCATCTAGCTTTCTCAGTACCAAGGGCCTCTCCTCCCTTTGATGTCCAACAAGGCCATCCTCTGCTTCATATGTATCTAGAGCCATGGGTCCGTCCATGTGTACTCTATGGTTGATGATTTAGTCCCTGGGAGCTCTGGGGGAGCTGGGTGGTTCATATTGTTGTTCTTCCTATGGCGCTGCAAACCCCTTCAGCTCCTTGGGTCTTTTCTCTAGCTCGTCCATTGTGCTCAGTTCAATGGTTGGCTGAGAGCATCCACCTCTATATTTGTCAATCACTGGCAGAGCCTCCCAGGTGACAGCTATATCAGGCTCCTATCAACAAGCACTTGTTGGCATCCACAATAGTGTCCAGGTTTTGTAACTGTATATGGGATGGATCCCTAGGTGGGGCAGTCTCTGGTTAATCTCTCCCTCAGTCTCTGATCTACACTTTGTCTCTGTATCTCCTCCTGTGGGTAATTAGTTCCCCCTTCTAAGAAGGACTAGAGTATCCATAATTTGTTCTTCCTTCTTCTTGAGCTTCATTTAGTCTGTGAATTGTATCCTGCCCCTCTTCTCCCCTCATCCTCCACTCTGTCAACCAATTTTCTCCCTCTAGCTCCCATTATTATTTTCTTCCGTCTTCTAAGTAGGACTGAAGGATCCACAATTTGGTCTTCTTTCAGCTTGATCTTCATAGTTTCTCCATTGTATGGTGGGTATTACAAGCCTTTTACCTAATAGCCACATCACTATGAGAGAGTAGCACATATGTTTCGTGTTCTTTTGCTACTTGACATCCTCAGTAAGGATGGTATTTTCTACTTCCATCCGTTTGAATGCAAAACTCAAAGTTGCCATTTCTAATAGCTAAATATCACTCCATTGTGTATTTGTATGATAAGTATTGTATCCATTCTTTCATTTATGGGCATCTGAGTTGTTTCAAGTTCTGGCTATTATAAAAAAGGCTGATATGATTATATTGGAGCATCTTTTGGATATATGCCCAGGAGTGGTGTAACTGGATCCTCAGGTAGTACTATTTACAATTTTCTGAGAAACTAACAGACTGGTTTCAAGAGTGGTTGTACCAGCTTCCATTCCCACCAGCAATAGAAGAGTTTGCTTCTTTCTCCACATCCTTACCAGCATTTGCTGTCACCGCAGAGTTTGATTTTAGTTATTCTAAAGGGTATATGGTGGAATCTGAGGGTCATTTTGATTTACATTTCTCTGATGACTAAGAATGTTGAACAATTCACTAGGAGCTTCTAAGACACTTGAGATTCCTTATTTGGAAAGTCTTTTATTAGCTCTGTATTCCATTTTTAATAGCATTACCTGGTTCTCTGGAATCTTTATGCTAACGTCTTTGATCAACTTCACTTGAAGTTTTGTGCAGGGTGATAGATATACATCTATTTTCTTTCCTCTACATCAGACATCCCATTAGCTCACCACTATTATTTAGATGCTTTCTTTTTTCCCCATTGTATGATTTTGGGTTTTTGTCAGAAATTTAAGTGTCTGTAGGCATGTGGCTTTGAGGATTGATTCCATTGATCAATCTGTTTGTTCCTAGACTAGTATAATGCAGAGTTTATTACTATTACTTAAGGTCAAGGATGGGGTTGCCTCCAAAAGTTCTATTATAGTTCAGGATTCCCTTAGTGATGCTGGAATTTTGTTTTTCCATATAAAGTTAAGATTACTATTTCAAGGTCTGTAAAGTATTGTATTGTAATTTTGATGGAAATCGGATTGAATATGTAGATGACTTTTGGTTTGGTAATCATTTACATTATGTTAATTTCGATTTCAAGGGCATGAGAGATCTTTGGATATTCTGATATCTTTCTCAATGTTTTCTTCATTGATTTCAAGATAATTTCTTATAGGTTTTCAGTTGCATGGCTAGAATTACATGAAGATATTTATATTATTTATAAATATTGTAAAGTAATCTGTTTCCCTAATTTCTTTCTCAGCTCATTTATCATTTGTTTAAAGGAGGAATATGGCATTTTTTAATGTTAATTTTGTATTCAGCCACTTTTTTTCTGATTTTTAATATTTCTTTTATTATTATTTCTTTTTTATTAATTTTTTTATTTTATTCGATATATTTTTTATTTACATTTCAAGTGATTTCCCCTTTTCTGGTCCCCTACTCCCCAAGTGTTCAGCAGTTGTAGGTGTTCTCTGGTAGACTTTTTGGAATTATTTATGTTTATTATCATGTCATCTGTCAAAAGCAATACTTTGACTTCTATATTTCCAATTTGTAGCCACTTGATCTGTTTTAGTTCTCTGACTGTTCCAGCTACAACTTCAACCTCTGTATTGAATAGATTGGTGAGAGTGGGTAACATTGTCTTGTCCCTGATCTTAGTGGAATTACCTAAGTTTCTGTCCATTTAATTTGATATTAGCTACTGGCTTTCTGTATGTTGGTTGTGTAAAATTTAGATGTTTGACATATATCCCTGATTTTTCAGATACTTTAAAAATGAATTGATGTCACATTTTCTTTCTTTTAATTAATTTTTTACGCTCCATATTTTATTCACCCCCATGTACTCACCAACTGTTCAACATCTCATACTTCCTTCACACCCTCTGTCTCCACATGGAGGTCCAGACCCCCACCTTGCCTGACCTCTAATCTCCCTGAGGTCTCCAGTCTCTTGAAGGTTAGGTGCATCATCTCATAACACTGACCCATCAGTCCTCTACTGTATGTGTGTTGGGAGCTGGTATATGCTGCCTGTTTGGTGGTCCAGTGATCGAAGGATCACATAAGTCCAGAATAATTGAGACTGCTGGTCCTCCTACAGGATCGCTCTTCTCCTCAGCTTCTTTCAACCTTCACTAGTTCAACAACAGGGGTCAGCTGCTTCTGTCTATTGGTTGGGTGCAAATATTTGCAGCTGACTATTTCTGCTGCTTGTTGGGATTTCCAGTGCTCTCTCAAGGTAGGAGGTTCCTTTTTTTTTGTTTTGTTTTTTTTTTTTTTGTTTTGTTTTTGTTTTTGTTTTTGTTTTTTTTTATTCGATAGAATTTATTTACATTTCAAATGATTTCACTTTTCTAGCCCCTCCCCACTCCCCGAAAGTCCCATAAGCCCCCTTCTCTTCCCCTGTCCTCCCACCCACCCCTTCCCACTTCCCCGTTCTGGTTTTGCTGAATACAGTTTCACTGAGTCTTTCCAGAACCAGGGGCCACTCCTCCTTTCTTCTTGTACCTCATTTGATGATGTTTTGGGTATTCCAGTTTTCTAGGTTAATATCCACTTATTAGTGAGTGCATACCATGATTCACCTTTTGAGTCTGGGTTACCTCACTTAGTATGATATTCTCTAGCTCCATCCATTTGCCTAAGAATTTCATGAATTCATTGTTTCTAATGGCTGAATAGTACTCCATTGTGTAGATATACCACATTTTTTGCATCCACTCTTCTGTTGAGGGATACCTGGGTTCTTTCCAGCATCTGGCAATTATAAACAGGGCTGCTATGAACATAGTAGAACATGTATCCTTATTACATGGTGGGGAATCCTCTGGATATATGCCCAGGAGTGGTACAGCAGGATCTTCTGGAAGTGAGGTGCCCAGTTTTTGGAGGAACCGCCAGACTGATTTCCAGAGTGGTTGTACCAATTTGCAACCCCACCAGCAGTGGAGGAGTGTTCCTCTTTCTCCACACCCTCTCCAACACCTGCTGTCTCCTGAATTTTTAATCTTAGCCATTCTGACTGGTGTAAGATGAAATCTTAGCGTTGTTTTGATTTGCATTTCCCTAATGACTAATGAAGTTGAGCATTTTTTAAGATGCTTCTCCGCCATCCAAAGTTCTTCAGCTGAGAATTCTTTGTTTAACTCTGTACCCCATTTTTTAATAGGGTTGTTCGGTTTTCTGGAGTATAACTTCTTGAGTTCTTTATATATATTGGATATTAGCCCTCTATCTGATGTAGGATTGGTGAAGATCTTTTCCCAATGTGTTGGTTGCCGATTTGTCCTCTTGATGGTGTCCTTTGCCTTACAGAAACTTTGTAATTTTATGAGTTCCCATTTGTCAATTCTTGCTCTTAGAGCATACGCTATTGGTGTTCTGTTCAGAAACTTTCTCCCTGTACCGATGTCCTCAATGGTCTTCCCCAGTTTCTTTTCTATTAGCTTCAGAGTGTCTGGCTTTATGTGGAGGTCCTTGATCCATTTGGATTTGAGCTTAGTACAAGGAGACAAGGATGGATCAATTCGCATTCTTCTGCATGCTGACCTCCAGTTGAACCAGCACCATTTGTTGAAAAGGCTATCTTTTTTCCATTGGATGTTTTCAGCCTCTTTGTCGAGGATCAAGTGGCCATAGGTGTGGGTTCATTTCTGGATCTTCAATCCTGTTCCATTGATCCTCCTGCCTGTCACTGTACCAATACCATGCAGTTTTTAACACTATTGCTCTGTAGAATTGCTTGAGGTCTGGGATACTGATTCCCCCAGATTTTCTTTTGTTGCTGAGAATAGTTTTAGCTATCCTGGGTTTTTTGTTGTTCCAGATGAATTTGATAATTGCTCTTTCTAACTCTGTGAAGAATTGAGTTGGGATTTTGATGGGTATTGCATTGAATCTGTATAGTGCTTTAGGTTCTTTGGGTCACTTAGGTAGACGATCATGTCGTCTGCAAATAATGATAGTTTGACTTCTTCCTTTCCAATTTGTATCCCTTTAACCTCCTTATGTTGTCGAATTGCCCGAGCTAGTACCTCAAGTACAATATTGAAAAGATAAGGAGAAAGGGGGCAGCCTTGTCTGGTCCCTGATTTCAGTGGGATTGCTTCAAGTTTCTCTCCATTTAGTTTGATGCTGGCTACCGGTTTGCTGTATATTGCTTTTACTATGTTTAGGTATGGGCCTTGAATTCCTGTTCTCTCCAAGACTTTAAGCATGAAAGGATGCTGAATTTTATCAAATGCTTTTTCAGCATCCAATGAAATGACCATGTGGTTTTGTTCTTTGAGTTTGTTTATATAGTAGATTGTATTGATGGATTTCCATATATTGAACCAACCCTGCATTCCTGGGATAAAGCCTACTTGATCATGGTGGATGATCGTTTTGATGTGTTCTTGGATTCGGTTGGCAAGAATTTTATTGAGTATTTTTGCATCGATGTTCATAAGGGAAATTGGTCTGAAGTTCTCTTTCTTTGTTGGATCTTTGTGTGGCTTTCGTATCAGCGTAATTGTGGCTTCATAGAAGGAATTGGGTAGTTTTCCTTCTGTTTCTATTTTGTGGAATATTTTGAAGAGTATTGGTGTTAACTCTTCTTTGAAGGTCTGGTAGAATTCTGCACTGAAGCCATCTGGTCCTGTGCTTTTTTTGGTTGGAAGACTTTCTATGACTCCTTCTATTTCTTTAGGCATTATGGGACTGTTTAGATGGTCTAGTTGGTCCTGATTTAATTTTGGTATTTGGTATCTGTCAAGGAAATTGTCCATTTCCTCCAGATTCTCCAGTTGTGTTGAGTACAGGCTCATGTAGTAGGATCTGATGATTTTTTGGATTTCCTCAGTTTCTATTGTTATATCTCCCTTTTCATTTCTAAGTTTGTTAATTTGGATACTTTCCCTGTGCCCTTTGGTCAGTCTGGCTAAGGGTTTATCTATCTTGTTGATTTTCTCAAAGAACCAGCTCCTGGTTTTGTTGATTTTTTGTATGGTTCTCTTTGTTTCTACTTGATTGAATTCGGCCCTGAGTTTGATGATTTCCTGCCTTCTACTCCTCCTGGGTGAAATAGCTTCTTTTTGTTCTAGGGCTTTCAGGTGTGTCATTAAGCTGGTAATGTATGCTCTCTCCATTTTCTTTTTGGAGGCACTCAGGGCTATGAGTTTTCCTCTTAGCACTGCTTTCATTGTGTCCCATAGATTTGGATATGTTGTGTTTTCATTTTCATTGTGTTCTAAAAAGTCTTTAATTTCTTTCTTTATTTCTTCCTTGACCAAGGTATCATTGAGTAGAGTATTGTTCAGTTTCCATGTGCATGTGGGTTTTCTGTTGTTTCTGTTGCTATTGAAGACCACTTTTACTCCGTAGTGATCAGATAGGAGGCATGGGATTAGTTCTATCTTCTTATATTTGTTGAGGTCTGTCTTGTGACCAATTATATGGTCGATTTTGGAGAAAGTACCATGAGGTGCTGAGAAAAAGGTATATTCTTTTGTTTTAGGATAGAATGTTCTATATATGTCTGTTAAATCTAAGTGGTCCAAAGCTTCAATTAGTTTCATTGTGTCCCTGTTTAGTTTTTGTTTTCGTGATCGGTCCATTGAGGAAAGTGCAGTATTGAAGTCACCCACAATTATTGTGTTAGGTGCAATGTGTGCTTTTAGTTTTAATAAAGTTTCTTTTACGAAAGAGGGTGCCCTTGCATTTGGGGCATAGATGTTCAGGATTGACAGTTCTTCTTTTTGTATTTTTCCTTTGACCAGCAAGAAGTGTCCCTCAGGGTCTCTTTTGATGACTTTGGGTTGAAAGTCAATTTTATCTGATATTAAAATGGCTACTCCAGCTTGTTTCCTGAGACCATTTTCTTGTAAAATTGTCTTCCAGCCTTTTACTCTAAGGTAGTGTTTGTCTTTGACCCTGAGGTGTGTTTCCTGTAAGCAGCAAAATGTAGGGTCCTATTTACAAATCCAGTCAGTTAGTCTGTGTCTTTTTATTGGGGCATTAAGTCAATTGATGTTAAGAGATATTAAGGAATAGTGATTGTTACTTCCTATCATTTTTGACGTTATTTTTTAAATTTGAATGCTTAACTTCTTTTGGGTTTGATGAAAGGTTACTATCTTGCTTTTTCCAGGGTGAAGTTTCCCTCCTTGTATTGGTGTTGTCCTCCTATTATCCTTTTTAGGGCTGGGTTTGTGGATAGATATTGGGTAAACTTGGTTTTGTCATGAAATATCTTAGTTTCTCCATCTATGGTGATTGAGAGTTTTGCTGGATATAGTAGTTTTGGTTGGCATTTGTGTTCTCTTAGAGTCTGCATGAGATCTGCCCAGGACCTTCTAGCCTTCATAGTCTCAGGTGAAAAGTCTGCTGTGATTCTGATAGGTCTTCCTTTATATGTTACTTGGCCTTTTTCTCTTACTGCCTTTAGTATTCTTTCTTTGTTTAGAACATTTGGTGTTTTGATTATTATGTGACGGGAAGTGTTTCTGTTCTGGTCCAGTCTGTTTGGAGTTCTGTAGGCTTCTTGTATATTCATGGGCATCTCTCTCTTTAGGTTAGGGAAGTTTTCTTCCATAATTTTATTGAAGATATTTGCTGGCCCTTTGAGTTGTAAATCTTCACTCTCATCTATGCCTATAATCCTTAGGTTTGGTCTTCTCATTGTGTCCTGGATTTCCTGGATATTTTGGGTTACAAGCTTTTTGCATTTTGCATTTTCTTTAACTGTTGAGTCCATGGTTTCTATGGAATCTTCAGCATCTGAGATTCTTTCTTCTATCTCTTGTATTCTGTTGTTGATATTTGCATCTCTGTCCCCTGATTTCTTCCCAAGGCTTTCTATCTCCAAAGTTGTCTCCCTTTGAGTTTTCTTGGTTGTTTCTACTTCTGATTTTAGATCCTGGATGGTTTTGCTTAGCTCCTTCACTTGCTTGTTTGTGCTCTCCTGTAATTCTTTAAGAGATTTTTGTGTTTCCTCTTTCATGACCTCAGCCTGTTGACCAAAGTTCTCCTGTATTTCTTTAAGAGATTTTTGTGTTTCGTCTTTCATGTCCTCAGCCTGTTGACCAAAGTTCTCCTGTATTTCTTTAGGTGTTTTTTGCATTTCCTCCTTGTTGGCTTTTGTATTCTCCTGGATTTCTTTCAATGATTTTTGTGTTTCCCTTGCAAGGGCTTCTAACTTTTGATCCATTTTCTCCTGAATTTCTCTAAGTATGTCCTTCATGTGTTCCTGTACCAGCATCATGACCAGTGATTTTAAATCCAAATCTTGTTTTACTGGTGTGATGGGGTATCCAGGACATGCTGGTAGAGGAGAATTGGGTTCAGATGTTGCCATATTGACTTGATTTTTGTTAGTGACGTTCCTGTGTTTGCCTTTTGCCATCTAGTTCTCACTGGTGTTAGTTTGTCTTGTCAGTGCTGGACTCACCAGTGCAAGCTGCCCCTTCCAAGTTGGCCTCTGGTGCACAGCTTACCTCCTGCACTGCTTGTAGAAAGGGTGCTGCTGCCCAGGCTGTTCAGATCCCAAAGCAGGCACCCGAAGGCTCCCGCTGGGGCCCGCTGGATTCACTGGAGCACACTAACTTCTCTCAGCTGGCCGCCCGGAAGCCCAGCTAGCCTCTTGCAGGACTTAGAGATGTGGTGCTGCCGCCCAGGCTGATCTGGATCCGGAAGCGGAGAGTGTAGAGCTGAGGGCTTCTGCCTGAGGCCTTGCCCCAGATTGTGTATGTGGACCAGATGGAGCCCATGTGTACCCCCAGGGAGTGCTGACGATGTATGCTGCTGTGACCTCCCCTGTGTTCCACTCACCAGCCGATCCACCAACTGGGCTGGCGCACACAAGGTTAGCCTGGCCGCCCAGTCCCTGAGTCCAGGCAAAAGCCTGGGAGGGCAAGGTCCGAGCAAAGTTCCCCTAGGGTTACGACTGTTAATTGGGTCCTCCAGGTGACTAGGATGGTGGGCGTGCGCACCCGTGCTCCCTGGAAGCGCCGGGAGAGTCTGCTGTGCTAACAACCTCCTGGGCGGGTTGACTCACAGATGGCCCACCAAGCCGCCCAGTTCTTGGGGTCAGTCCTGTGCCTTTTGGGGCCTAGACCCCCGCTTTGTTAGCCTCAGGCTATGCCTGTTACAGGTCTGCCCGCCAGAGCTCTCTGTCGTCCTGCAGGCAAAATGGCGGCGCGCGCGCAGGCCTGGGCAAAAAACCTCCTGGCTGGGTTGGCACCCCGATGGCCCCCCGACCAGCCCAGGGCCTGCGTGCAGGCCAACGCCGTTCGGGCTCAGACCACCGTGGTGTTGGCCTCGGATTATGTTTGTGTACCTCAGTCTGTCCGATCCCTGGAGTCTGGAACCAAGATGGATGCACCTCTCCTGACTGGTGGGAGGCCGAGTTCTGAAGTGGCTTCCGTGCAGGAAAGGCGCCGCACGACTGCAGCTGCTTGCCACCCGGCTGGTCAGCGAAGGTCAGTGGCTGTGGGCGCGGGGCCTAACTGGACCCTGTGTTGCCATGGTTCCACTGCTGATGGCCCTTCAGCTGGACCAGCCACTGCTGCACTGCCACCGCCGCCGCCGCCGCCGCCGCCGCCGCCCCAGGAGGTTCCTTTTTGTGAATGAATTGGTATTACATTTTCATAATGTCTCTTTCAGCATGTAATGAGATGATCATTATGTTTTTTTTCTTCAGTTTTTTAATATGGTGAATCAGGCAGAAGGATTTTCATATATTGAACCATCTTTGGATCTCAGGGATGAATCCTACTGAGTTATGGTGTATGACAGTTTTGATGTGTTGTTGGAATTGGTTTGTGAGTTTTGATTTTTATAGATTTTTTTTTAGTATTTCTGCATCAATATGCATAAGTGAAATAGGTCAAAAATTATCTTTCTTTGTTGAGTCTGTGAAATTTGTGTGTCAGTTTGACGGTGGACTCAAAAAATGAGTTTGGCAGTGATCCTGCTCCTATTTGGGGGAATAATCCGTGAAGCATTGGTTTTAGCTCTCCTTTAAAAGTCTGGGAGAATTCTGAAATAAAACCACCTGGCCCTGGGTATTTTTTTTATTTGATATATTTTTTATTTACATTTCAAATGATTTCCCCTTTTCTGGTCCCCCACTACCCAAAAGTCCCATAAGCCCTATTCCCTCCCCCTGTTCTCCCATCCACCCCTTCCCACTTCCCTGTTCTGGTTTTGCCCTATACTGCTACACTGAGTCTTTCCAGAACTAGGGGCCACTTCTACATTCTTCTTGTACATCATTTGATATGTGGATTATGTTTTGGGTATTCCAATTTTCTAGGGTATTTTTAATCAAGAGACATTTCATGACTGCTTCTCTTTTTTTTAGGGTTTTAGAGATATTTATATAGGATACCTGATCTTGATTTACCTTTAGTAAGTGTGGTATTTGTTTAGAAATTCAGCCAGTTCATTAAGCTTTTCCAGTTTTGTGGAGTATAAGCTGTGGAGTAAGGTTACACTTTTTTTTCTTGTCTTTTTTTTGCCTCCTTTTTCATTTCTGATTTTATTTATTTATAATTTATTTATATACATATATATATATATATATATATATATATATATATATATATATATATATTTATTTATGTTTGATTAGATATTTTCTTTACTCACATTTCAAATGTTAACCCCTTTCCTCGTTTCCCCTCTGAAAACGCCCTATTCCATTGCCCCTGCCCCTGTTCACCAACCTACCTACTCATGTTTCCTTGTCCTGGCATTCCCCTATACTAAGGCATCGAATCTTCTCAGGACCAAGGGACTCTCCTCCCTTTGATTTCCAACAAGGCCACCCTCTGCTACATACGAAGCAGGAACCATGGGTTCCTCCATGTGTACTCTTTGGTTGGTGGTTTAGTCCCTGTGAGCTCTGGGGTGTTCTGGTTGGTTCATATTGTTGTTTCTCCTATGGGGCTACAAGTTCCTTCAGCTCCTTGGGTCCTTTCTCTAGGTCCTCCATTGGGGACCTTATGATCACTTCAGTGGTTTTCTGAGATCATCCACCTCTGCATTTGTCTGGTACTGGCATACCCTCTCAACAGACAGCTATTTCGGGCTACTGTCAGCAAGTGCTTGTTGGCATCCACAATAGTGATTAGGTTTGGTGACTGTATATGGGATTGATCTCTCTGTGGGGCAGTCTCTGGAAGGTCTTTCATTCAGGCTCTGCTCACACTTGGTCTCTTTATCTCCTCCCATGGGCATTTTGTGCCCCCTTCTAAGAAGGACCAAAGTATTCATACTTTGGTGTTCCTTCTTCTTGAGCTATGTTTGGTCTGTGAATTGTATCTTAGGTATTTTGAGCTTCTAGGCTTATATCCACTTATCAGTGAGCACATACCATGTGTGTTCTTTTGTTCTTTTGGGTTTCCTCACTTGGGATAATATCTTCTACTTCCATTCATTTCCCTAAGAATTTCAAAATTAATAAAGTCTTTGTTTTTAATACCTGAATAGTGTATTCTATTGTGTAAATGTACCACATTTTCTGTATCCATTCCAGTGTTGAGGAACATATAGGTTCTTCCAAGCTTCTGGCTGAAATGAACATAGTGTAGCTTGTGTCCTTATTACATGTTGGAGAATCATCTGGGTATATGCCCAGCAGTGGTAGAGCTGGGTCATCAGGTAATACTATGTCCAATTTTCTGAGGAAAAAGCAAACTGACTTCAGAGTGGTTGTACCAGCTTGCAGTCCCAACAGCAGTGGAGGGGAGGGGTGTTCCTCTTTCTCCACATCCTTGCCAGCAGCTGCTGTCACTTGAGTTTTTGATATTAGCCATTTTGACTGGGGTGAGGGGGAAATTCAGGGTCGTTTTGATTTGCATTTCCCTGATGATTAAGGTGTTGAACATTTCTTTAGTTGTTTCTCAGCAAGAGAAAGAAATTACAAAAATAACATCCTACACAGTAATCACCAACAATATAAAGTATCTTGGTGTTACTCTAACCAAACAAGTTAAAGATCTGCATGACAAGAACTTCAAGTCACTGAAGAAAGAAATTGAAGAAGACCTCAGAAGATGGAAAGATCTCCCATGCTTGTGGATTGGCAGGATTAAAATAGTAAAAATGGAACTCGGCCTCCCACCAGTCAGGAGAGGAGCATCCATCTTGGTTCCGTACTCCAGGAATCGGACAGATTGAGGTACACAAACATAATCCGAGGCCAACACCGCGGTGGTCTGAGCCCGACGGGCGTTGGCCTGCACCCAGGCCCTGGGCGGGTCGGGGGGCCATCGGGGTGCCAACCCAGCCAGGAGGTTTTTTGCCCAGGCCTGCGCGCGTGCCGCCGCCATTTTGCCTGCAGGACGACAGAGAGCTCAGGCGGGCAGACCTGTAACAGGCATAGCCTAAGGCTAACAAAGCGGGGGTCCAGGCCCCAAAAGGCACAGGACTGACCCCAAGAACTGGGCGGCTTGGTGGGCAATCTGTGAGTCAACCCGCCCAGGTGATTGTTAGCAAAGCAGACTCTCCCGGCGCTTTCAGGGAGCGCGGGCGCGCACGCCCGCCATCCTAGTCACCTGGCAAACCCAATTAACAGTCATAGCTCTAGGGGAACTTTGCTCTGACCTTGGCCTCCCAGGCTTTTGCCTGGACTCAGGGACTGGGCGGCCAGGCTAACCTTGTGTGCGACAGCCCGGTTGGCAGATCGGCTGCCCAGCGGAGTGAGCGGAACACAGGGGAGGTCACAGTAGCATACACCTTCCGCACTCCCTGGGAGTGCACACAGGCTCCATCTGCTCCACAGACACAATCTGGGGCAAGGCCTCAGGCAGAAGCCCTTAGCTCTACTCTCTTCGGCTTCCGGATCCAGATCAGTCTGGGCGGCAGCATTACATCTCCAAGTCCTGCAAGTGGCTAGCTGGGCTTCCGGGCGGCCAGCTGGGAGAAGTCAGTGTGCTCCAGTGAATCCAGCGGGCCCCAGCGGGAGCCTTCGGGTGCCTGCTTTGGGATCTGAACAGCCTGGGCAGCAGCACACTGTCTACAAGCAGTGCAGGAGGTAAGCTGTGCACCAGAGGCCAACTGGGAAGGGGCAGCTTGCACTGGTGAGTCCAGCACTGACAAGATAAACTAACACCAGTGAGATCTAGATGGCAAAAGGCAAACGCAGGAACGTCACTAACAGAAATCAAGGCAATATGGCAACATCTGAACCCAATTCTCCTCTACCAACATGTCCTGGATACCCCATCACACCAGTAAAACAAGATTTGGATTTAAAATCACTGGTCATGATGCTGGTACAGGAACACATGAAGGTCATACATAAAGAAATTCAGGAGAAAATGGATCAAAAGTTAGAAGCCCTTGCAAGGGAAACACAAAAATCATTGAAAGAAATCCAGGAGAATACAAAAGCCAACAAGGAGGAAATGCAAAAAACACTTAAAGAAATACAGGAGAACTTTGCTCAACAGGCTGAGGTCATGAAAGACGAAACACAAAAATCTCTTAAAGAAATACAGGAGAACTTTGGTCAACAGGCTGAGCTCATGAAAGAGGAAACACAAAAATCTCTTAAAGAATTACAGGAAAACACAAACATGCAAGTGAAGGAGCTAAGCAAAACCATCCAGGATCTAAAATCAGAAGTAGAAACAACTAAGAAAACTCAAAGGGAGACAACTTTGGAGATAGAAAGCCTTGGGAAGAAATCAGGGGACAGAGATACAAATATCAACAACAGAATACAAGAGATAGAAGAAAGAATCTCAGATGCTGAAGATTCCATAGAAACCATGGACTCAACAGTTAAAGAAAATGCAAAATGCAAAAAGCTTGTAACCCAAAATATCCAGGAAATCCAGGACACAATGAGAAGACCAAACCTAAGGATTATAGGCATAGATGAGAGTGAAGATTTACAACTTAAAGGGCCAGCAAATATCTTCAATAAAATTATGGAAGAAAACTTCCCTAACCTAAAGAGAGAGATGCCCATGAATATACAAGAAGCCTACAGAACTCCAAACAGACTGGACCAGAACAGAAATACTTCCCGTCACATAATAATCAAAACACCAAATGTTCTAAACAAAGAAAGAATACTAAAGGCAGTAAGAGAAAAAGGCCAAGTAACATATAAAGGAAGACCTATCAGAATCACAGCAGACTTTTCACCTGAGACTATGAAGGCTAGAAGGTCCTGGGCAGATCTCATGCAGACTCTAAGAGAACACAAATGCCAACCAAAACTACTATATCCAGCAAAACTCTCAATCACCATAGATGGAGAAACTAAGATATTTCATGACAAAACCAAGTTTACCCAATATCTATCCACAAACCCGGCCCTAAAAAGGATAATAGGAGGACAACACCAATACAAGGAGGGAAACTTCACCCTGGAAAAAGCAAGATAGTAACCTTTCATCAAACCCAAAAGAAGTTAAGCATTCAAATTTAAAAAATAACGTCAAAAATGATAGGAAGTAACAATCACTATTCCTTAATATCTCTTAACATCAATGGACTTAATGCCCCAATAAAAAGACACAGACTAACTGAATGGATACGTAAACAGGACCCTACATTTTGCTGCTTACAGGAAACACACCTCAGGGTCAAAGACAAACACTACCTTAGAGTAAAAGGCTGGAAGACAATTTTACAAGCAAATGGTCTCAGGAAACAAGCTGGAGTAGCCATTTTAATATCAGATAAAATTGACTTTCAACCCAAAGTCATCAAAAGAGACCCTGAGGGACACTTCTTGCTGGTCAAAGGAAAAATACAAAAAGAAGAACTGTCAATCCTGAACATCTATGCCCCAAATGCAAGGGCACCCTCTTTCGTAAAAGAAACTTTATTAAAACTAAAAGCACACATTGCACCTAACACAATAATTGTGGGTGACTTCAACACTGCACTTTCCTCAATGGACCGATCAGGAAAACAGAAACTAAACAGGGACACAATGAAACTAATTGAAGCTTTGGACCAATTAGATTTAACAGATATATATAGAACATTCTATCCTAAAACAAAAGAATATACCTTTTTCTCAGCACCTCATGGTACCTTCTCCAAAATCGACCATATAATTGGTCACAAGACAGACCTCAACAAATATAAGAAGATTGAACTAATCCCATGCCTCCTATCTGATCACTATGGAGTAAAAGTGGTCTTCAATAGCAACAGAAACAACAGAAAGCCCACATACACGTGGAAACTGAACAATACTCTACTCAATGATACCTTGGTCAAGGAAGAAATAAAGAAAGAAATTAAAGACTTTTTAGAACACAATGAAAATGAAAACACAACATATCCAAATCTATGGGACACAATGAAAGCAGTGCTAAGAGGAAAACTCATAGCCCTGAGTGCCTCCAAAAAGAAAATGGAGAAAGCATACATTACCAGCTTAATGACACACCTGAAAGCCCTGGAACAAAAAGAAGCTATTTCGCCCAGGAGGAGTAGAAGGCAGGAAATCATCAAACTCAGGGCCGAAATCAATCAAGTAGAAACAAAGAGAACCATACAAAAAATCAACAATACCAGGAGCTGGTTCTTTGAGAAAATCAACAAGATAGATAAACCCTTAGCCAGAATGACCAAAGGGCACAGAGAAAGTATCCAAATTAACAAACTTAGAAATGAAAAGGGAGATATAACAACGGAAACTGAGGAAATCCAAAAAATCATCAGATCCTACTACAAGAGCCTATACTCAACACAACTGGAGAATCTGGAGGAAATGGACAATTTCCTTAACAGATACCAAATACCAAAATTAAATCAGGACCAACTAGACCATCTAAACAGTCCCATAATGCCTAAAGAAATAGAAGGAGTCATAGAAAGTCTTCCAACCAAAAAAAGCACAGGACCAGATGGCTTCAGTGCAGAATTCTACCAGACCTTCAAAGAAGAGTTAACACCAATACTCTTCAAACTATTCCACAAAATAGAAACAGAAGGAACACTACCCAATTCCTTCTACGAAGCCACAATTACGCTGATACGAAAGCCACACAAAGATCCAACAAAGAAAGAGAACTTCAGACCAATTTCCCTTATGAACATCGATGCAAAAATACTCAATAAAATTCTTGCCAACCGAATCCAAGAACACATCAAAACGATCATCCACCATGATCAAGTAGGCTTTATCCCGGGAATGCAGGGTTGGTTCAATATACGGAAATCCATCAATACAATCCACTACATAAACAAACTCAAAGAACAAAACCACATGGTCATTTCATTGGATGCTGAAAAAGCATTTGACAAAATTCAGCATCCCTTCATGCTTAAAGTCTTGGAGAGAACAGGAATTCAAGGCCCATACCTAAACATAGTAAAAGCAATATACAGCAAACCGGTAGCCAGCATCAAACTAAATGGAGAGAAACTTGAAGCAATCCCACTGAAATCAGGGACCAGACAAGGCTGCCCCCTTTCTCCTTATCTTTTCAATATTGTACTTGAGGTACTAGCTCGGGCAATTCGACAACATAAGGAGATCAAAGGGATACAAATTGGAAAGGAAGAAGTCAAACTATCATTATTTGCAGACGACATGATCGTCTACCTAAGTGACCCAAAGAACTCCACTAGAGAGCTCCTACAGCTGATAAACAACTTCAGCAAAGTGGCAGGTTATAAAGTCAACTCAAGCAAATCAGTGGCCTTCCTATACTCAAAGGATAAGCAGGCTGAGAAAGAAATTAGGGAAATGACCCCCTTCACAATAGCCACAAACAGTATAAAGTATCTTGGGGTGACTCTTACCAAACATGTGAAAGATCTGTATGACAAGAACTTCAAGACTCTGAAGAAAGAAATGGATGAAGACCTCAAAAAATGGGAAAACCTCCCATGCTCATGGATCGGTAGAATCAATATAGTTAAAATGGCCATTTTGCCTAAAGTACTATACAGATTCAATGCAATACCCATCAAAATCCCAACTCAATTCTTCACAGAGTTAGAAAGAGCAATTATCAAATTCATCTGGAACAACAAAAAACCCAGGATAGCTAAAACTATTCTCAGCAACAAAAGGAAATCTGGGGGAATCAGTATCCCTGACCTCAAGCAATACTACAGAGCAATAGTGCTAAAAACTGCATGGTATTGGTACCGTGACAGGCAGGAGGATCAATGGAACAGGATTGAAGATCCAGAAATGAACCCACACACCTATGGCCACTTGATCCTCGACAAAGAGGCTGAAAACATCCAATGGAAAAAAGATAGCCTTTTCAACAAATGGTGCTGGTTCAACTGGAGGTCAGCATGCAGAAGAATGCGAATTGATCCATCCTTGTCTCCTTGTACTAAGCTCAAATCCAAATGGATCAAGGACCTCCACATAAAGCCAGACACTCTGAAGCTAATAGAAAAGAAACTGGGGAAGACCCTTGAGGACATCGGTACAGGGAGAAAGTTCCTGAACAGAACACCAATAGCGTATGCTCTAAGAGCAAGAATTGACAAATGGGACCTCATAAAATTACAAAGTTTCTGTAAGGCAAAGGACACCATCAAGAGGACAAATCGGCAACCAACAAATTGGGAAAAGATCTTCACCAATCCTACATCAGACAGAGGGCTAATATCCAATATATATAAAGAACTCAAGAAGTTAGACTCCAGAAAACCAAACAACCCTATTAAAAAATGGGGTACAGAGTTAAACAAAGAATTCTCCCCTGAAGAACTTCGGATGGCGGAGAAGCATCTTAAAAAATGCTCAACTTCATTAGTCATTAGGGAAATGCAAATCAAAACAACCCTAAGATTTCATCTTACACCAGTCAGAATGGCTAAGATTAAAAATTCAGGAGACAGCAGGTGTTGGAGAGGGTGTGGAGAAAGAGGAACACTCCTCCACTGCTGGTGGGGTTGCAAATTGGTACAACCACTCTGGAAATCAGTCTGGCGGTTCCTCCGAAAACTGGGCACCTCACTTCCAGAAGATCCTGCTATACCACTCCTGGGCATATACCCAGAAGACTCCCCACCATGTAATAAGGATACATGTTCTACTATGTTCATAGCAGCCCTATTTGTAATTGCCAGATGCTGGAAAGAACCCAGGTATCCCTCAACAGAAGAGTGGATGCAAAAAATGTGGTATATCTACACAATGGAGTACTATTCAGCCATTAGAAACAATGAATTCATGAAATTCTTAGGCAAATGGATGGAGCTAGAGAATATCATACTCAGTGAGGTAACCCAGACTCAAAAGGTGAATCATGGTATGCACTCACTAATAAGTGGATATTAACCTAGAAAACTGGAATACCCAAAACATAATCCACACATCAAATGAGGTACAAGAAGAAAGGAGGAGTGGCCCCTGGTTCTGGAAAGACTCAGTGAAACAGTATTCAGCAAAACCAGAACGGGGAAGTGGGAAGGGGTGGGTGGGAGGACAGGGGAAGAGAAGGGGGCGTACGGGACTTTCGGGGAGTGGGGGGGGCTAGAAGAGGGGAAATCATTTGAAATGTAAATAAATTATATCGAATAAAAAAAAAAATAAAAATAAAAAAATGAAAAAAAAAAAAAAAATAGTAAAAATGACCATCTTGCCAAAAGCAATATACAGATTAAATGCCGTCCCCATGCAAATTCCAACTCAATTTTTCAGAGTTAGAAAGAGCAATTCTCAAATTCATCTGGCATAACAAAAAACCCATGATAGTAAAAACTATTCTCAAAAATAAAAGAACTTCTCTGGGAATCCAGCATCCTTGACCTCAAACTGTACTACAGAGCAATAGTGTTTAAAAAGTGAATGGTAAACTGGTACAGTGGCAGGCTGGTAGATCAGTGCAATGGAATTGAAGACCCAGAAATGAAACAACACACCTATGGTCACTTGATGTTTGACAAAGTAGCTAAAACCATCCAGTTAGAAAAAGATAGCCATTTCATCAAATGGTTATGGTTTAGCTGGTGGTCAGCATGCAGAAGAATGCAAATTGATCCATTATTTTCTCCTTGTACAAAGCTCAAGTTCAATTGTATCAATGACCTCCACATAAAACCAGATACACTAAAACTAATAGAAGAGTAAGTGGGGAAGAGCCTCGAGCACATGGGCACAGGGGAAAATTTCCTGAACAGAGCACCAATGACTTATGCTCTAAGATAAAGAACTGGCAAATGGGACCTCATAAGATTACAAAGTTTCTGTAAGACAAAGGACACTGTCAATAGAACAAACACAATGGCAACCAACAAATTGAGAAAAGATCTTTACCAACCAGATATCCGGTAGAGGGCTAATATCCAATATACACAAAGAATTTAAGAAGTTAGATTCCAGAGAACAAAAGAAACCTATTAACAATGGGGTACAGAGCTAAACAAAGAATTCTCAAGTGTGGGTTTTATTTATTTTGATACTATTGCTATGTAGTTAATATGATGAGGTTTTGTCTATCTTATTGATTTTCTCGATGAACTAGTTCTTGTCTTCATTGATTAATTTTATTCCTTTTGCTCTAACTGATTGATTTCAGCACTGATTTGAATATTTCCTCTGCTTGCATCCTTTTCCCGGTAGTTCCCTTTTCTAGAGCTCTCGCATATATGTTTAAATTACTCTTTTGAGAATTTTCAAATTAAATTCTTTATAAAGACACTCAGTGCATCCTTCCTCTTAGCACTATTTTTACTGTTTCCCGAGAATTTGGGTTTGCTGTGCTTTGTTTTTATTGAAATCTAAAAATTTCCTTATTTCTCCCCTAATCCAGAGTTCATTGAGTAATGAGTTCTTCAGTTTTCATGAGTGTTTAGGTTTCATGGTATTTCTGTTGTTGAAGTCCAAATTTCCTCCAAGGTTCTCTCATAACAGAAAAGAGGATGTTTCAATTTTCTTGTATCCATGAAGGATGCTTTGTGACTATCTGGTAAATTTTGGGGGGAAGAATCCATCAGGTGCTGAGAAGACAGTATATTCTTTTGTGTTTGTGTGAAATATTCTCTAGATGCCATTTAAGTTCATTTGATTCATAATGTCTGTAAGTTTTGTTATTTCTCTGTTTAGTTTCTGACTAAATACCATATCAGTTGGTGAACACAGGGTTTTGAAATTAACCACTAGTAATGTTCAGAGTTTGACATGTGGTTCAAGCTTTATCAATGTTTCCTTTACAAATGTTCGTGCCTTTGAACTGGAGGCATGCGTGTTGAGAATTGAAATATCATCTTATTAGATTTTTCCTTTGCTGAGTATGAATTATCCATTCCCATCTCCTTTTATTAATTTTAGTTGGAAGTTTATTTTAATAAGTATAAGAATGCTTATTTCAGCTTACTTCTAGTGTTTTTTGTCCTGGAAATTATTTTCAGAACTTACTCTAAGGTAATGTCTATTGGTATTGCTGAGATGTTTGTTTTATACAGCAAAATGAAAGCATCTTAGTCAGGGTTTCTATTCCTGCACAAACATCATGAGCACGAAGGAAGTTGGGGAGGAAAGGGTTTATTCAGCTTACACTTCCACACTGCTGTTCATCACTAAAGGAAGTCAGGACTGGAACTCAAGGATGTCAGGAAGCAGGAGCTGATGCAGAGGCCATGGAGGGATGTTACTTTTGGGCTAGCATCCCTGGATTTCTCAGCCTGCTTTCTTATGGAAAGCAAGACTACCAGACCAGGGATGGCAGCACTGACAAGGGTCCCTTCCCTGTAATCACTAATTGAGAAAATGCCCTCAGCTGGATCTCATGGAGCCATTTTCTCAAATGAAGCACCTGTCTCTGTGGTAAGTCCAACCTGTGTCAGGTTGACACACAAAACCAGCCAGTACAGATAGTTCCTGTTTTTGTACTTGTTCTGTTAGTCTGTGTCATTTATTGAGAAATTGAATCCATAGATGGTGAAAAATATTAATGGTCAGTGTTTGTTTATCCCTATTATTTGATGTTGGTGTTGTGTGTATATGGGTTTGTGTATGTTTAAATTGATTTTCCTTGTATGGAATTACCTATTTCTTGTGTTTCCTTCAAATTAGCTATCATCTTTCTGTTTGAGTTTTCCTTCTAGCATTTTGTTGTAGGAATGGATTTTTGGATAGATATTGTTTAAATCCAGACTTGTCTTGAATTATGGTTGTTTACTCCATCTGTTGTGATTGACAGTTTGGCTGGCTATAGGACTCTAGGTTGGCATGTGTGATTTTTTCATAGGTTTTAAGATATCTGTCCAGGCCCTTCAGTTTTTAGAGAATCTATTGAAAAGGTACAATTCTAATAGGTCTGCCATGGAATGATACCTGGTCTTTTCCCTCAGTTGTTAGTCTTTCTTAGTTCTCTACATTCTGCATTTTCATTATTTTGTTGATAAAGGACTTTTCTGGCCCACTCTATTTTGTGCTTCACAAGCATCTTTTATGTTTATAGGTATTTCTCTCTTTACATTGTGATTTTTTTCTAATATAATTTTGTTGAGAATACTTTCTCACCCTGGGATCTGGGACTCTTTACCTTCTACTATTCCTATCATTCTAAGGTTACTTGTTTTCTTTATATTCCAAATTTCTTGGGTGTTTTGTTTCAGGGATATTTTAGCGTTAACATTTTCTTTTACTGATGTGCCAGTTTCTATTTTTGTATGCCTGAGATTTTCTCCTACATCCTTTTATCTTATTGGTGATACTTGCATTTGTTGTTCTGTAAGCTTCTTTAGGTTTTCCATCTGCAGTTTACCCTCAGTCTGTATTTTCATTCTGGCTTCTATTTCCACTTTCATTTCCTGAACAGCTTTACTTATTTCTCTGGTTAACTGTAATTTCTGCTATTACTATAAGAGAATTATTTGTTTCCTCTGTAAAGCCCTATATTTGTCTGATTGTGTTTTCCTTTTCTTTTTTAAGCATTTTATTCTTTCCTCTTTAACGGCCTCTATCATCTTCATAAGACTGGATTTAAAGGCACTGTGGTTCAGTTGTGTTAAGATATGCAGGGCTTGCTGTTGTAGAGTGAGTTTGCCCTGTTGTTGTCATAATATTCTTGAATTTTGTTGTTTGAGTTCGTTTCATGCCTTTAGCCATCTAGATGTTTTTAGTCACTGCATGTTCCTGTTATGATATATATTGGGATGATGGCTAACCACCGTGATCTTAGTGTGACAGGCCCCTGGTGTATATTTTTGGGCTATATTGTTCTGGAATAGCAGGTCTTAAAAAGATGGCAAGAGACTTGGCAGAAAATTTTATATCTGGCAGGGACGATCTCCTCAGAGCCATGCCAGACAAAGTTCTTTGGGCAGGGACGATTAGAGAAGGAAAGAAATCTAAATGTTTTGGTTCTGGATCAACAGGCTTGATGAAGCTGGGCAGAGAGGTAGTAAGAGAATAGAAGTCTGGTGCAGATTTTTGGATAATTATATTTCCTCATCAATTAATTTCCATTATTTGACTGTAAAATATTTTATATAAGGTATTTCTCTGCTACATATAGAGCCAGAACATAAAGGCTACCTAATTGCCTGTTAATTCGGTTATAGTTCCTGTAGGCAGATTGAAGACATATAAATTTCACTTACGAATTTAATGTGGTTGTGGAAGGACCACTTCAACTGTCTCCCCAAAATGCTTCCTTTATTACAGACTGAAGTGCAGACACTTTAGAGATATGTACATTTGGAGGGATGGAATAGAATAAAGGTTTAGACCTACATCACAGAATCATATTGTATTGATTAAAAATACAGCTACATATATGTTGAACACTGAAAAGTTAAAGAAATTCCTGAAAAAGGAATTTGAATACAGGGAAATATAATAAACATATATTTCAAGACAAGCCATAAGCCTTATACAAAATAAATTTTGTCTTATAGATCAGTTGCCATAAATTAATGAATATTGTTTATAAGATACAATATTAAAAGCTAGCATAACACAGCAACAAAAATAATCTAACAACAGAGCAGAACAGATTTATGTAAAAGTGTTACATTAGCATGAACAGTCACACTGAGAAAATGTTAACTATTTGACAGGAGAGTTTAAGAAAGCATAAGAAAGATACACAAATGTAGAGCTCAGTGTAAAAAGAAGTAAATGTAGTCTTTCTGTATCTTTTAAGGAAAAGTGAAACTAAAATAGTTTTTGAAATGAAGCCTTTACAAAAATACGGAAAGTTATTTGTGACAAGAAATATGTGATTAAATAATATTAGAAGCATTTATTTTTCTCCTCTGAGTTTTATTCACAAAGATTTAGTTATTAAAATCTATTCTGGAGGAACAAAGAAAACATAAATTTAAGTATTAAGTAGTTGTTTTCCTGAAAATCTTTCAAAAAGTTTTCCAAAACAGTAAACTAATAGCCATGAAATTATCTCAATATGAAAAGGAACTTACATCCCCCACTATACCCTTAATTTCATCACAGAACCCAGAAGTAGTTAAAAGAGAAAAGGCCTACTAACTTTTCTCAAACATCCATATATTCACTATAACACCTGTGAGAACTTCCTTCCATCAAAAATGAAAGGAGCTGGGGAAAGATAAGGAATGCTTTGAACACATATTTAGTAGTTTCCAACCAAGATCACATGAGAAGAAAACATTTTCAAACTGAAAGAAATTTATAAATAAAAATGAATTTGTGTCATACATCCCAGACTAAAAAATCATTTTACATAAGAAATTCGATGAAAAATGTGTATTTCAAAATAGAATTCGCATCTTCTATTGGAAATTTAGAAATATTTTTGAGAACTGGCATAAAAATTGAATTAGTTATTGCCATGTAATTTGGTATTTCCTAGTTTGAAAATATGTGCTTCAACTGTATTACAAAATATAAATAAAAGAGAGGTAAAAAGCAAAAAATAAGAATACTTCAATATACAACTAAAATAAATAGGCTCTAGGTATGTGATTTTATGGGTGTTTTCATTGTCAATTTGACACAATCAAGATTTATGTAATAAAAGAAATACCGCAATTGAAAATCCTTTGAAGGGCTGGACTGTAGCAAAGAGTTTTGTACATCCTCATGTTTAGTGGTTGCTGTGGGCTGCGCTGCCTCACTGGGTTGGTGCAGCTCTGAGGAGGTGATCACAAGCTACATAACAAAGCAGGTCATGGAAAATAGTAGAGGCAGGGCAGGCAGCCCCACACCCCAGTGGACTCAGCTTCAGTTCTTACCTCCTTATCCTACCTTCAGTTCCTGCATGGTTTCCTCAGTGATATATTTATAATGTATAATGTGAAAAATACCCTTTTCTCCAGAAAAGGATACTCTTCATGGGATTTTTGGAAAGAAGTATAAACTTTAGCTTGTGTGATTATTCACTTTAGAATACTCATATCTCCATACCAAAAGTGACAAAGGAACATGGTTGTAATAACAATCCAATGAGTTTGAAGCATAAAATGTATTAGGATAAAGGAAACTTGACCATGCATTCATGATCAACTTCATTTCTACCAGGTATGAATCAGTGTGTGCAGTGTCCAGAAACTCATTATGCAAATGCAGAGAAGACACACTGCCTGGAGAAAACTGTCACCTTTCTGGCCTATGATGAGCCCTTGGGGAAGGGACTCACACTCGTGTCCCTTGGATTTTCTACTCTCACAGCTCTTGTTATTGGGGTCTTTGTAAACCACAGAGACACTCCAGTAGTGAAGGCCAATAACAGATCTCTCAGTTACATCCTGCTCATCACTCTGACCCTCTGTTTCCTCTGTCCATTGCTCTTCCTTGGTCTTCCACACACAGCCACATGTATCCTGCAACAGAAC
Organism: Apodemus sylvaticus; assembly: GCF_947179515.1. Classification (NCBI taxonomy): domain Eukaryota; kingdom Metazoa; phylum Chordata; class Mammalia; order Rodentia; family Muridae; genus Apodemus; species Apodemus sylvaticus. The sequence continues at coordinate 62,031,684 of NC_067491.1, read as the reverse complement.
GTGTTTGGACTTCTGTTCACTGTGACTCTATCCACTGTGTTGGCCAAAACCATCACTGTAGTTATGGCCTTCACGATTACAGCTCCAGGAAGAAAGATCAGATGGTTGCAGATATCACAGGTCCCTAAGTGTGTCATTCCAGCTTGCACTCTGATACAAGTACTTCTCTCTGGCATATGGCTGGGAACATCCCCTCCCTTTATTGACATGGATGCTCACTCTGAACAGGGACACATCATCATTCTTTGCAACAAGGGCTCAGCTGTTGCCTTCCACTGTGCTCTGGCATACCTGGGAGTCATGGCCTTGGGTAGTTACCTCATGGCTTTCTTGTCCAGGAACCTTCCTGACACATTTAATGAATCCAAGTCCATGGCTTTCAGCATGCTTGTGTTCTGCAGTGTATGGATCACATTCCTCCCTGTCTACCACAGCACCACTGGGAAGGTCAGGGTAGCTATGGAAATGTTCTCTATCCTGGCTTCCAGTGCAAGCATTCTAATTGTAATCTTTGTCCCTAAGTGCTACATTGTTTTGTTTAGGCCAGAATTAAACACACTTCCTCGTAACAGGGATGAAAGACACCACAGGGGCAAATATTTACTTAAAACATAGTTCACATGATTCTTCATCTAAACTGAATTTCACTGGATCTCTACCGTTCTGACCATCATATGTAAGGTCAAATGTTTGTTCCTGTGATGGCTTTGTGGGTATGGCTTCTTCTCACCAGATATTATATTCTGAGCTTAATTCCCTGGAACCCCATGATGACGTAAGGAATCGAATTTCTGACGTTGAACTAGTGCATTTCCAGTACCTAAAATAAGTAAACATTTGTAATATAACTTTAGAAAACCCTTTTGAAAACAATCATAACATTGAGATATGATAGCATGGGCTTTCATTGTTTACACTGACATAAAATATTAATTTTTCCTCTTGAAATCTGTCACATTTTGCAATAAGGATACTCTATTCATCAAATCATGTGATGGTCCTGGGCCTTTTTCTCTAAATTCTTATTTATAAATCATATTAATTACTTCAACCAGTGGTGTTTTTTCCTTAAAGGACCTTTTCATTTCTCCCAGTGCTGACTATGCAATGTCTTTCTGGTGGCCTTGATTTCTAACAGTTTCACATGTCAGGAATTTCACACAGTTTGTCTGCCACATAAAACTTCATACCACAACATTCCTCACAAATTTTCAAATATTTCAGTACTGTTCTTATTTCAACTGAAGTCCTGAAACAACAATCAGTAGAAACCATGCCATAGCTAAATGTGACCCATCTTGATGTCTGTCCTGCTAAATAAGCAATTAGTTCTCTGAGTGTGAGGTCAGCATCATGTGGGTGAATCCCTGACACTACTTCACATTATGTACAATGTGTAACATGATTATATTGACCAATAAAATTCTTGTTCTTCTAGAACCACAAGTTAACTCTGACATCACTCTAACCATTATTCTCTATCTTCTTATCCAAAATTATGAAAAGTGTTCTTTAAACTCTTCCCACCACATTTTGAAAATTTTGTGTATCTCAAAATTTCCTGAGTCTTTGCAAACAATGTGCTCTAAAAATTATGCATAATTTTTAGCACCTAGAATTCTTTACTTTTAAAATCTATTCAAAATGTGGGCATGTAACCCACATTTTTCAGACTAAGTTAGCAGACCACTTGCCCAAATCTCACAAAGGTAATGGTTTGCTCCTAACATGAATTAAAATTTGCTTGACCATCTTAAATCTGTGGTTCACAAGCTCTATAATTCTGTGACCCTTCAATAGTGTGCCTAAGCGTGTGGTTATATTTCTTAGTTTTCTATTCTATTTCATTGATCAACCTGTCTGTGATGTACCAATACCATGCAGCTTTTATCACTATTAATCTGTAGAATAGTTTTAGATCATGGGTAGTGATTGCCCCACACATTCTTTTATTGTTAAGATTGTTTTTGCTATCCTGGCAGGTTTGTTTTTCCATATGAAATTCAGAATTGCTATTTCCATGTCTTTGATGAATTTTGCTTGAATTTTGATGTGGATTGAAATGAACCTTTACAATACTTTTGGTAGGATGGCCATTTTTACTATGTTTAAACTATCAATCCATGAGCATGGGGGATGACTCCATTTTCTGAGGTCTTTTTAGATTTCCTTCATGAAAGACTAGAAGTTCTGGACATACAGATCTTTCACTCGTTTGGTTAGAGTTACACTAAGATATTTTATATAATTTGTTACTATTGTGATGGGCATTATTTTGATTATATCTTTCTCAGCACATTGATAATTTCTCTAAAGGAAGGATACTGATTTTTGGAGTTAATTTTGTATCTGGACACATTGCTAAAGTTGGTTATGAGTTGTAGTAGTTCTCAGGTAGAATTTTTGGGGATGCTTACATATACTATCATATCATCTGCAAATAGTGATACCTTGAATTCTTGCCAATTTGTATCCCTTTGATTTCCTTTTGTTGTTGTAGTTCTCGGGCTAGACCTTCAATTACTATATTAAATAGATATGGGAAGAGTTGGCATCATTGTCCTTTTCCTGATTATGTTGGGATTGCTTCAAGATTCTCTCCATTAATTTGATATTGGCTGTTGGTTTGCTATATGTTACATTTATTTTTTTTAGATATGTGCCTTGAATTCCAGTTCTCTACATTTTTTTTTATAATATCTTCTTTATTCGATATATTTTTTATTTACATTTCAAATGATTTCCCCTTTCCTAGCCCCCCCACTCCCAGAAAGTCCCGTAAGCCCCCTTCTCTCCCCCTGTCCTCCCACCCACCCCTTCCCACTTCCCCGTTCTGGTTTTGCTGAATACTGCTTCACTGAGTCTTTCCAGAACAAGGGCCACTCTTCCTTTCTTCTTGTACCTCATTTGATGTGTAGATTATGTTTTGGGTATTCCAGGTTTCTAGGTTACTATCCACTTATTAGTGAGTACATACCATTATTCACCTTTTGAGTCTGGGTTACCTCACTTAATATGATGTTCTCCAGCTTCATCCATTTGCCTAAGAATTTCATGAATTCATTGTTTCTAATGGCTGAATAGTACTCCATTGTGTACATATACCACATTTTTTTGCATCCACTCTTCTGTTGAGGGATACCTGGGTTCTTTCCAGCATCTGGCAATTATAAATAGGGCTGCTATGAACATAGTAGAGCATGTATCCTTATTACATGTTGGGGAATCCTCTGGGTATATGCCCAGGAGTGGTATAGCAGGATCTTCTGGAAGTGAGGTGCCCAGTTTTCGGAGGAACCGCCAAACTGATTTCCAGAGTGGTTGTACCACTTTGCAACCCCACCAGCAGTGGAGGAGTGTTCCTCTTTCTCCACACCCTCTCCAACACCTGCTATCTCCTGAATTTTTAATCTTAGCCATTCTGACTTGTGTAAAGTGAAATCTCAGGGTTGTTTTGATTTGCATTTCCCTAATGACTAATAAAGTTGAGCATTTTTTAAGATGCTTCTCTGCCATCCAAAGTTCTTCAGGTGAGAATTCTTTGTTTAACTCTGTACCCCATTTTTAATAGGGTTGTTTGGTTTTCTGGAGTCTAACTTCTTGAGTTCTTTATATATATTGGATATTAGCCCTCTATCTGATGTAGGATTGGTGAAGATCTTTTCCCAATTTGTTGGTTGCCGATTTGTCCTCTTGATGGTATCCTTTGCCTTACAGAAACTTTGTAATTTTATGAGGTCCCATTTGTCAATTCTTGCTCTTAGAGCATATGCTATTGGTGTTCTGTTCAGAAACTTTCTCCCTGTACCGATGTCCTCAAGGGTCTTCCCCAGTTTCTTTTCTATTAGCTTCAGAGTGTCTGGCTTTATGTGGAGGTCCTTGATCCATTTGGATTTGAGCTTAGTACAAGGAGACAAGAATGGATCAATTTGCATTCTTCTGCATGCTGACCTCCAGTTGAACCAGCACCATTTGTTGAAAAGGCTATCTTTTTTCCATTGGATGTTTTCAGCCTCTTTGTCGAGGATCAAGTGGCCATAGGTGTGTGGGTTCATTTCTGGATCTTCAATCCTGTTCCATTGATCCTCTTGCCTGTCACTGTACCAATACCATGCAGTTTTTAACACTATTGCTCTGTAGTATTGCTTGAGGTCAGGGATACTGATTCATTCCCCTAGACTTTCTTTTGTTGCTGAGAATAGTTTTAGCTATCCTGGGTCTTTTGTTATTCCAGATGAATTTGATAATTGCTCTTTCTAACTCTGTGAAGAATTGAGTTGGGATTTTGATGGGTATTGCATTGAATCGGTAGATTACTTTTGGCAAAATGGCCATTTTAACTATATTGATCATACTGATCCATGAGCATGGGAGGTTTTCCCATTTTTTGAGGTCTTCTTCCATTTCCTTCTTCAGAGTCTTGAAGTTCTTGTCATACAGATCTTTCACATGTTTGGTAAGAGTCACACCAAGATACTTTATACTGTTTGTGGCTATTGTGAAGGGGGTCATTTCCCTAATTTCTTTCTCAGCCTGCTTATCCTTTGAGTATAGGAAGGCCACTGATTTGCTTGAGATGATTTTATAACCTGCCACTTTGCTGAAGTTGTTTATCAGCTGTAGGAGTTCTCTAGTGGAGTTTTTTGGGTCACTTAGGTAGACTATCATGTCATCTGCAAATAATGATAGTTTGACTTCTTCCTTTCCAATTTGTATCCCTTTGACCTCCTTATGTTGTCGAATTGCCTGAGCTAGTACCTCAAGTACAATATTGAAAAAATACAGAGAAAGGGGCAGCCCTGTCTAGTCCCTGATTTTAGTGGGATTGCTTCAAGTTTCTCTCAATTTAGTTTGATGCTGGCTACCGGTTTGCTGTATATTGCTTTTACTATGTTTAGGTATGGGCCTTGAACTCCTGTTCTTTCCAAGACTTTAAGCATGAAGGGATGCTGAATTTTGTCAAATGCTTTTTCAGCATCCAATGAAATGCCCATGTGGTTTTTTTCTTTGAGTTTGTTTATGTAGTGGATTGCATTGATGGATTTCCGTATATTGAACCAACCCTGCATTCCCGGGATAAAGCCTACTTGATCATGGTGGATGATCGTTTTGAAGTGTTCTTGGATTTGGTTGGCAAGAATTTTATTGAGTATTTTTTGCATCGATGTTCATAATGGAAATTGGTCTGAAGTTCTCTTTCTTTGTTGGATCTTTGTGTGGTTTTGGTATCAGCGTAATTGTGGCTTCATAGAAGGAATTGGGTAGTGTTCCTTCTGTTTCTATTTTGTGGAATAATTTGAAGAGTATTGGTGTTAACTCTTCTTTGAAGGTCTGATAGAATTCTGCACTGAAACCATCTGGACCTGTGCTATTTTTGGTTTGAAGACGTTCTATGACTCCTTCAATTTCTTTAGGCATTATGGGACTGTTTAGATGATCTATTTGGTCCTGATTTAATTTTGGTATTTGGTATCTGTCAAGGAAATTGTCCATTTCCTCCAGATTCTCCAGTTGTGTTGAGTACAGGCTCTTGTAGTAGTATCTGATGATTTTTTGGATTTCCTCAGTTTCTGTTGTTATATGTCCCTTTTCAGTTCTAAGTTTGTCAATTTGGATACTTTCTCTGTGCCCTTTGGTCAGTCTGGCTAAGGGTTTATCTATCTTGTTGATTTTCTCAAAGAACCAGCTCCTGGTTTTGTTGATTCTTTGTATGGTTCTCTTTGTTTCTACTTGATTGATTTCGGCCCTGAGTTTGATGTTTTCCTGCCTTCTACTCATCCTGGGTGAAATAGCTTCTTTTTGTTCCAGGGCTTTCAGGTGTGTCATTAAGCTGGTAGTGTATGCTCTCTCCATTTTCTTTTTGGAGGCACTCGGGGCTATGAGTTTTCCTCTTAGCACTGCTTTCATTGTGCCCCATAGATTTGGGTATGTTGTGTCTTCATTTTCATTGTGTTCTAAAAGTCTTTAATTTCTTTCTTCATTTCTTCCTTGACCAAGATATCATTGAGTAGAATATTGTTCAATTTCCACGTGTATGTGGGTTTTCTGTTGTTTTTGTTGCTATTGAAGACCACTTTTACTCCATAGTGATCTGATAGGAGGCATGGGATTAGTTCGATCTTCTTATATTTGTTGAGGTCTGTCTTGTGACCAATTATATGGTCGATTTTGGAGAAGGTACCATGAGGTGCTGAGAAAAAGGTATATTCTTTTGCTTTAGGATAGAATGTTCTCTATATATCTGTTAAATCTAATTGGTCCAAAGTTTGAATTAGTTTCATTATGTCCCTGTTTAGTTTCTGTTTTCCTGATCGGTCCATTGAGGAAAGTGCAGCGTTGAAGTCACCACCATTATTGTGTTAGGTGCAATGTGTGCTTTGAGCTTTAATAAAGTTTCTTTTACAAAAGAGGGTGCCCTTGCATTTGGAGCATAGATGTTCAGGATTGAGAGTTCTTCTTATTGTATTTTTCCTTTGACCAGCAAGAAGTGTCCCTCAGAGTCTCTTTTGATGACTTTGGTTTGAAAGTCAATTTTATCTGATATTAAAATGGCTACTCCAGCTTGTTTCCTGAGACCATTTGCTTGTAAAATTGTCTTCCAGCCTTTTACTCTAAGATAGTGTTTGTCTTTGACCCTTAGGTGTGTTTCCTGCAAGCAGCAAAATGTAGGGTCCTGTTTACGTATCCAGTCAGTTAGTCTATGTCTTTTTATTGGGGCATTGAGTCCAGTGATTTTAAGAGATATTAAGGAATAGTGATTGTTACTTCCTGTCATTTTTGACGTAATTTTTTAAATTTGATTGGTTAACTTCTTTTGGGTTTGATGACAGGTTACTATCTTGCTTTTTCCAGGGTGAAGTTTCCCTCCTTGTATTGGTGTTTTCCTCCTTTTATCCTTTGTAGGGCTGGGTTTGTGGATAGATATTGGGTAACCTTGATTTTGTAATGGAATATCTTAGTTTCTCCATCTATGGTGATTTGAGAGTTTTGATTGTATTCGGTAGATTAACCTGACTGTCCGTGTCCACTATCATGCAATTTATATCTCTATTGCTCTGTAGTACAGCTTGAAGTCAGGGATGGTGATTCTTCCAGAAGTCTTGTTCAGAATTTTTTCTTTCATCCTGGTTTTTTGTTTTTCCATGTGAATCTGAGAATTGCTCTTTCCATGTCAGTAAATTATTGTGTTGCTATTTTGATGGGGATTGCATTGAATCAGTAGATTTCTTTTAGTAAGATGCCCATTTTTACAGTATTAAACCTATCAATCCATGAGAATGAGAGACCTTTCCATCCTCTGATTCCCCAGCATGGCAATTCTAAACGTTCCTTCTTTCAGTGATCTACTGTCTGAGAAATCTAAAGTCCCACGTCTGTCTCCCTGTCCAGTCATTTGCTACTAGCAAATTTATTTAGCATTTAGCACAATCTGGGAGGAAGGACAGTGCCTCACACTTAGACATGCAAATTCTCCTAAATTTGGGAACCCCATAAAGATAATATTAGCAATAAACCAAATCTACAACTGTATATTATTACTTGTAAGTGGATATTAGCCAAAGAGTAAAGAAGAGGTTGAGGCTGGCATCACGGGTGAGTGCCTCTGCAGGGCCATGCTGCACCACTTCTGATGGGGTGGAACCCTTCAGGTTCTGGGATGCACTGCCTCATCAGGTGTCCTAGGATCCTGCTGGATGGAGGAGACCAGGCTCAGGGAGGCCAAACTCAACTGGTCAGTTCACAGCATGTGGGGCGGAGGCCCTGGAGTCTGAGCTGAAGGCACGACCGAGGAGTGGAGTGGCTTGTGTGAGGCGCTGCTGTGGCTGCTGCTGGTCGCTGCCCTGGGAGCGCTGAGCTGTGGCTTCCTCCTCAGGCTCATGGACATGAGTGGCAATGAGCTCGCAGCTCTGGGTCCTGAGCTGCTGACACTGAGTGGCCCGCACATGCTGCTGGCCAGGAACAACCGGCTGGGCGGCCCAGGCTTGCTGCCCGAGGGCCTGCCTGGCGCAGTCGCTGCTCTGCTGCAGCCTCCATGTGCTCAACCTCAGTGGCAACCACTTCCAGGAGCTGCCTGCCTTGCTGCTGGAGCTGCATGTGCTTCAGACCTTCAGCCTGGGCTGGGCAGCAATTAGCTGCAGCGCATCCTGGCAGAGATGGAGAACTCGCAGAGTTTAGAATGTTTATACCTTGGAGTAAACGTCATTGCAGAAATCCCACCAGAAGAATTGGCAAATCTGCCTTCTCTGAGTTACTCGGTGCTGCATGACAAGATCCAAAGTGTGCTTACTCAGCAATCACAGTTGCATTTGCTTCAATCCTCAGTTTTCATAACTTGGTGACATACCTGCCTCGAGAGATCCGTAATCTTATTCCCTGGAAACGTTGAGTTTACGAGGAATCCCGTTGGTTGGTTGTTTTGTTAGAGATTTTACATGACCATACAGCTCTTCTGGAATTAGCCTCAAGGACCATTAAGATCCGAAGTTTTTCATACACACGATGGACTTCCTGGGAATCTTCATAGATACTTGTGTTCAGCCAACAATTGTCCAAAACCCAAAGTGTGGTGGAGTCTATTTTGACGGTGGTGTCAGACAAATTAAGTTTGTGGGTTTCTGTGGGAAGTACCATCTTCCCTCATGCACTGCGTGCTCCAGAATGCTCCTCCCACTGCACTTTGCCTCACACAACTCCACATCCCAGAGTGAGTCTGACTCAGAAGATGAAGCCAGTGAACCCAGAATGCAGAAAGTTCATCATGGTTGGGGAGCAGTGGGTATTGATAAAACACGGAGCAGAAGTGACTTAAAAAGAAACCGGGTCTTGAAACTGATTGGAGGCCTGAGCGTTTTTCGTCTTGAATGTCCATGTAAGACTTTGCCATGGTGTGAAAGAAAGGTTTTGCATTTTATCTTCACATTTGGCAAGAGTGAGTCTGGTCCCGAGTTTAGATTCTTTGAGTGTAATTTATTATCAATGGCAGTTCAAAATTAAGCCGATTGACCACAATTTTCATATAAGTCTTTGAAGAAACACTAACAGCATGGTTCATTCTGAAGAGCAGTCATGTTTACAATCAGTCAGAACAACCTCGGACAGCTGAGTTGATTAAAGAAGTCATCACTTCTTTAAATATACTTTAACTAACTAGTTGAATAATTATATACATAATACTTGAGTTCTGAGGGCCTGAAACTCTGTAGAATTGACTGGCCTGGAACTAAGAGATCCCCCTGGAAGAACTCCCAGATGGGACATCTTCCAGGTGGCAATTCTAGGGGTCCTCTGCCTAGTTGCTGATATTATAGGTGTACACCACCATCTGCTTCCATGGCCATCTTAACTTTATTTGTGTTAACTGCAATAATCTCTTCTAAGTAAATGTCTTTACACTTAATGAGAGGCTAAAGTCTTGATCTGTGTATTCACCAAGAGGCAGAATAACAGTTTTGGACCCCCCCAAAATATAAATGTCAAGTAGTCTAAGAACTGCTAAGTAGTCTAAGAACCTGCTTTACAACATTGGACTAAATGAGGAAAAGTCGGGCATAGTTGTACACACCTTCAGAACTGCACTTGGGAGGTAGAGGCAGAAGAACAGGACTTCAGAGTTAACCTAGGCTCCATAGTAAATTTCAGACCAGCCTGGGCTACATACATTCCACCTTGTCTCAAGGTGGAAGGGGGCAGATTTTAACCACCATGGGTGTCTCCTTTGTTCCTCTTGTTTACTAAGTCAAGACTTCCTCTACATTTAAAAGAAAAACTACAACTGCATAAGTCAGAGTGTAGCAGAGCCTATTGTGTTGGTCCTCAGTAGAGGAGTTCACAGAGCCAGCAACCACTGAACACCGAAGAAAGCATTGAGAGAACATTAAATACATTGTATCCCTAAGGTGGGGAAGAAAAATAGTAACACAAAGTGTTGTCATCGGAAATTAATAAATTTTACTAACTGGTTGATTAGGAATAAAATACTAAAAGTATAAGCTAACATTAAAAAGCATGAAACTGTCATTGATGATCATTAACTGACCTGTAACAGGAAGTCTAGTTGGTAAATGCCAAAAGCAGTTTCAGATTGCAGTGGGGCATCAGGTGATCTCTTGAAGAGTGCTTTATTAGAAGCTAACTGTATGCAGAATCCTTGCATATTACATTTCTTTATTTTTATTTTTATTTTATTCGACATATTTTTTATTTATATTTCAATTGATTTCCTCTTTTCTGGTCCCCAAAACCCCGAAAGTCATATAAGCCCCCTTCCATCCCCTGTTCTCCCACCCACCCCTTCCCACTTCCCTGTTCTGGTTTTGCCTTATACTGCTACACTGAGTCTTTCCAGAACCAGGGGCCACTCCTCCATTCTTCTTGTACCTCATTTTATGTGTGGATTATGTTTTGGGTATTCCAGTTTTCCAGGCTAATATCCACTTATTAGTGAGTGCATACCATGATTGATCTTTTGAGACTGGGTTACCTCACTTAGCATGTTGTTCTCTAGCTCCATCCATTTGCCTAAGAATTTCATGAATTCATTGTTTCTAATGGCTGAATAGTACTCCGCTGTGTATATATACCACATTTTTTGCATCCATTCTTCTGTTCAGGGATACCTGGGTTCTTTCCAGCTTCTGGCTATTATGAATAGGGCTGCTATGAACATAGTGGAACATATGTCCTTATAACATGCTGGGGAATCCTCTGGGTATATACCCAGGAGTGGTATAGCAGGATCTTTCGGAAGTGACGTGCCCAGTTTTCTGAGGAACTGCCAGACTGATTTCCAGAGTGGTTGTACCAATTTGCAACCCCACTAGCAGTGGAGGAGTGTTCCTCTTTCTCCACATCCTCACCAACACCTGCTGTCTCGTGAGTTTTTAATCTTAGCCATTCTGACTGGTGAAAGGTGAAATCTCAGGGGTGTTTTGATTTGCATTTCCCTGATGACTAATGAAGTTGAGCATTTTTTAAGATGCTTCTCCGCCATCCGAAGTTCTTCAGGTGAGAATTCTTTGTTTAACTCTGTACCCCATTTTTTAATAGGGTTGTTTGGTTTTCTGGAGTCTAACTTCTTGAGTTCTTTATATATATTGGATATTAGCCCTCTATCTGATGTAGGATTGGTGAAGATCTTTTCCCAATGTGTTGGTTGCCGATATGTCCTCTTGATGGTGTCCTTTGCTTTACAGAAACTTTGTAATTTTATGAGGTCCCATTTGTCAATTCTTGCTCTTAGAGCATATGCTATTGGTGTTCTGTTCAGAAACTTTCTCCCTGTACCGATGTCCTCAAGGGTCTTCCCGTGTTTCTTTTCTATTAGCTTCAGAGTGTCTGGCTTTATGTGGAGGTCCTTGATCCATTTGGATTTGAGCTTAGTACAAGGAGACAAGAATGGATCAATTCGCATTCTTCTGCATGCTGCCCTCCAGTTGAACCAGCCCCATTTGTTGAAAAGGCTATCTTTTTTCCACTGGATGTTTTCAGCCTCTTTGTCGAGGATCAAGTGGCCATAGGTGTCTGGGTTCATTTATGGATCTTCAATCCTGTTCCATTGATCCTCCTGCCTGTCACTGTACCAATACCATGCAGTTTTTAACACTATTGCTCTGTAGTATTGCTTGAGGTCAGGGATACTGATTCCCCCAGATTTCCTTTTGTTGCTGAGAATAGTTTTAGCTATCCTGGGTTTTTTGTTGTTCCAGATGAATTTGATAATTGCTCTTTCTAACTCTGTGAAGAATTGAGTTGGGATTTTGATGGGTATTGCATTGAATCTGTATAGTGCTTTAGGCAAAATGGCCATTTTAACTGTATTGATTCTACCGATCCATGAGCATGGGAGGTTTTCCCATTTTTTGAGGTCTTCTTCCATTTCCTTCTTCAGAGTCTTGAAGTTCTTGTCATACAGATCTTTCACATGTTTGGTAAGAGTCACCCCAAGATACTTTATACTGTTTGTGGCTATTGTGAAGGGGGTCATTTCCCTAATTTCTTTCTCAGCCTGCTTATCCTTTGAGTATAGGAAGGCCACTGATTTGCTTGAGTTGATTTTATAACCTGCCACTTTGCTGAAGTTGTTTATCAGCTGTAGGAGCTCTCTAGTGGAGTTCTTTGGGTCACTTAGGTAGATGATCATGTCGTCTGCAAATAATGATAGTTTGACTTCTTCCTTTCCAATTTGTATCCCTTTGACCTCCTTATGTTGTCAAATTGCCCGAGCTAGTACCTCACGTACAATATTGAAAAGATAAGGAGAAAGGGGGCAGCCTTGTCTGGTCCCTGATTTCAGTGGGATTGCTTCAAGTTTCTCTCCATTTAGTTTGATGCTGGCTACCGGTTTGCTGTATATTGCTTTTACTATGTTTAGGTATGGGCCTTGAATTCCTGTTCTCTCCAAGACTTTAAGCATGAAGGGATGCTGAATTTTGTCAAATGCTTTTTCAGCATCCAATGAAATGACCATGTGGTTTTGTTCTTTGAGTTTGTTTATGTAGTGGATTGTATTGATGGATTTCCGTATATTGAACCAACCCTGCATTCCCGGGATAAAGCCTACTTGATCATGGTGGATGATTGTTTTGATGTGTTCTTGGATTCGGTTGGCAAGAATTTTATTGAGTATTTTTGCATCGATGTTCATAAGGGAAATTGGTCTGAAGTTCTCTTTCTTTGTTGGATCTTTGTGTGGCTTTGGTATCAGCGTAATTGTAATCCACCGCTGTTTTAAAATAAGGTGCTAAGTGCCCGTCTGATTTGAAGATGCTATAATTTTGGTTGTATGGTTTTGGCTTCTTTATCAAAAGACAAGTGTCCACAGGTGTGTGGGTTTAATTCTGGGTCTTTGATTCTATTCGGTTGATTAACCTGACTGTCCGTGTCCACTATCACGCAATTTATATCACTATTGCTCTGTAGTACAGCTTGAGGTCAGGGATGGTGATTCTTTCAGAAGTCTTTACTTGTTCAGAATTGTTTCGTTCATGTGAAACTAAGAATTGCTCTTTCCATGTCAGTAAATTATTGTGTTGCTATTTTTATGGGGATTGTATTGAATAAGTAGATTTCTTTTAGTAAGATGCCCATTTTTACTGTATTAAACCTATCAATCCATGAGAATGGGAGACCTTTCCATCCTCTGATTCCCCAGTATGGCAATTCTAAACCTTCCTTCTTTCAGTGATCTACTGTCTGGGAAATCTAAAGTCCCACCTCTGTCTCCCTGTCCAGTCATTTGCTACCAGGAAATTTATTTAGCATTTAGCACAATCTGGGAGGAAGGACAGTGCCTCACACTTAGACAAACAAATTCTCCTATAATTTGGGAACCCCATTAAGATAATATTAGCAATAAACCAAATCTATAACTGTATATTCTTACATGTAAGTGGATATTAGACAAAGAGTAAAGAAGAAGGTTGAGGCTTGACTCGGCTGGCATCAGGGGTGAGCCTGGGCAGGGCGATGCTGCACCACTTCTGATGGGGTGGAACCAACCCTTCAGGTTCCAGGATGCAGTGACTCATCAGGCGTCCTAGGATCCCGCTGGACGGAGGACACCGGGCTCAGGAGGCCAATCTCAACTGGTCCGTTCACAGCATGTGGGGCGGAGGCCCTGGAGTCTGAGCTGAAGGCACGACCGAGGAGTGGAGTGGCTTGTGTGAGGCGCTGCTGTGGCTGCTGCTGGTCACTGCCATGGGAGCGCTGAGCTGTGGCTTCCTCCTCAGGCTCCTGGACATGAGTGGCAATGAGCTCGCAGCTCTGGGACCTGAGCTGCTGACACTGAGTGGCCCGCGCATGCTGCTGGTCAGGAACAACCGGCTGGGTGGCCCAGGCTTGCTGCCCAAGGGCCTGCCTAGCCCAGTTGCTGCTCTGCTGCAGCTTGCAGGTCCTCAAATTCAGTGGCAACAGCTTCCAGGAGCTGCCTGCCTCGCTGCTGCAGCTGCATGTGCTTCAGACCTTCAGCCTGGGCTGGGCAGCAATTAGCTGCAGAGCATCCTGGCAGAGATGGAGAACTTGCAGAGTTTAGAATGTTTATACCTTGGAGTAAATGTCATTGAAGAAATCCCACCAGAAGAATTAGGAAATCTGCCTTCTCTGAGTTACTCGGTGCTGCATGACAAGATCCAAAGTGTGCCTACTCAGCAATCACAGTTGCATTCACTTCGATCCTCAGTTTTCATAACTTGGTGACATACCTGCCTCGAGAGATCCGCAATCTTATTCCCTGGAAAAGTTGAGTTTACGAGGAAACCCGTTGGTTGGTTGTTTTGTTAGAGATTTTACATGACCATACAGCTCTTCTGGAATTAGCCTTAAGGACCATTAAGATCCGAAGTATTTCATACACACACTATGGACTTCCTGGGAATCTTCATAGATACTTGGGTTCAGCCAACAATTGTCCAAAACCCAAAGTGTGGTGGAGTCTATTTTGACTGCGGTGTCAGACAAATTAAGTTTGCGGGTTTCTGTGGGAAGTACCGTCTTCCCTCATGCACTGCGTGCTCCAGAATGCTCCTCCCACTGCACTCTGCCTCACACAACTCCACATCCCAGAGTGAGTCTGACTCAGAAGATGCAGCCAGTGCACACAGAATGCAGAAAGTTCTTCATGGTTGGGGAGCAGTGGGTATTGATAAAACACGGAGCAGAAGTGACTTAAAAAGAAACCGGGTCTTGAAGTTGATTGGAGACCTGAGCGTTTTTCGTCTTGAATGTCCATGTAAGACTTTGCCATGGTGTGAAAGAAAGGTTTTGCATTTTATCTTCACATTTGGCAGGAGTGAGTCTGGTCCCGAGTTTAGATTCTTTGAGTGTAATTTATTATCAATGGAAGTTCAAAATTAAGCCGATTGACCACAATTTTCATGTAAGTCTTTGAAGAAACACTAACAGCATGGTTCATTCTGAAGAACAGTCATGTTTGCAATCAGTCAGAACAACCTCGGACAGCTGAGTTGATTAACGAAGTCATCACAGTCCTCTTACCATGGCTGGTTTATGCTGAACACTATACACAAATAAAATGAACCTTCTCCTTGTGTTACCCCTGGACTGTTGAAAGCCTTTCTAAACAACTAACTGGACAGTAAGGCCTATAACTTTTAATATATTTAAACCAGCTCTTGTCTTGTGTGATTGTTACTAACTTTATATAAACTAGCAATTCCTTAATCCTAGCAAGATTATGGAAGCTTAATATAGAAATTATTTCAGGGCAACCTATAACCTGACACTGTGCAAAACACTTGGAAATATACTTTAACTAGCTGAATAATTTTATACATAATACCTGAGTTCTGAGGGCCTGGAACTCTGTAGAATGGACTGGCCTGGAACTAAGAGATCTCCCTGGAAGAACTCCCAGAGGGGACATCTTCCAGATGGCAATTCTAGGGGTCCTCTGCCTCCCTAGTTGCTGATATTATAGGTGTACACCACCATCTGCTTCCATGGCCATCTTAACTTTATTTGTGTTAACTGCAATGATCTCTTCTAAGTAAATGTCTTTTACACTTAATGAGAGGCTAAAGTCTTGATCTGTGTATTCACCAAGAGGCAGAATAATAGTTTTGGACCTCCCAAAAATCTAGATGACAAGTAGTCTAAGAACTGCTAAGTAGTCTAAGAACCTGCTTTACAACATCAGCCTAAATGAGGAAAAGTCGGGCATAGTTGTGCACACCTTCAGACCTGCACTTGGGAGGTAGAGGCAGAAGAACAGGACTTCAGAGTTAACCTACGCTCCATAGTACATTTGAGGCCAGCCTGGGCTACACACATGAAAACTTGTCTCAAGGTGGAAGGGGGCAGATTTTAACCACCACGCGTGTCTCCTTTGTTCCTCTTGTTTACTAAGCCAAGACGTCCTCTACATTTAAAAGAAAAACTACAACTACATAAGTATAGTGAAGCAGAGCCTATTGTGTTCAGTAGAGGAGTTCACAGAGCCAGCAACCACTAAACACGGAAGAAAGCATTGAGAGAACATTAAATACATTGTATCACTAAGGTGGGGAAGAAAAATAGTAACAGAAAGTGTTGTCATCGGAAATTAATAAATTTTACTAACTAGTTGATTAGGAATAAAATACTAAAAATATAAGCTAACATTAAAAAGCATGTAACTGTCACTGCTGATCATTATCCAACCTGTAACAGGAAGTCTAGTTGGTAAGTGCCAAAAGTAGTTTAAGATTGCAGTGGGACATCAGATGATCTCTTGAAGTGTGCTTTATTAGAAGCCAACTGTATACAGAATCCTTGCATATTACATTTCTTTTTTTATTTTTATTTTTTATTTTTATTTTATTCGATATATTTTTAAATTTCAAATGATTTCCTCTTTTCTGGTCCCCCACTCCCCGAAAGTCACATAAGCCCCCTTCCCTCCCCTGTTCTCGACCCACCCCTTCCTACTTCCCTGTTCTGGTTTTGCCTTATACTGCTACACTGAGTCTTTCCAGAGCCAGTGGCCACTCCTTTCTTCTTGTACCTCATTTGATGTGTGGATTATGTTTTGGGTATTCCAGTTTTCCAGGCTAATATCTGCTTATTAGTGAGTGCATACCAGGACTGATCTTTTGAGACTGGGTTACCTCACTTAGTATGATATTCTCCAGCTCCATCTATTTGCCTAAGAATTTCATGAATTCATTGTTTCTAATGGCTGAATGTATATATACCACATTTTTTTGGATCCATTCTTCTGTTGAGGGATACCTGGGTTCTTTCCAGCTTCTGGCTGTTATAAATAGGGCTGCTATGAACATAGTGGAGCATATATATCCTTATTACATGCTGGGGAATCCTCTGGGTCTATGCCCAGGAGTGGTATAGCAGAATCTTTCGGAAGTGAGGTGCCCAGTTTTCTGAGGAACCTCCAGACTGATTTCCAGAGTGGTTGTACCAATTTGCAACCCCACCAGCAGTGGAGGAGTGTTCCTCTTTCTCCACATCCTTGCCAACACCTGCTGTCTCCTGAGTTTTTAATCTTAGCCATTCTGACTGGTGTAAGGTGAAATCTCAGGGTTATTTTGATTTGCACTTCCCTGATGACTAATAAGTTGAGCATTTTTAAAGATGTTTCTCTGCCATCCAAAGTTCTTCAGGTGAGAATTCTTTAACTCTGTACCCCATTTTTAAATAGAGTTATTTGGTTTTCTGGGGTCTAACTTCTTGAGTTCTTTGTATATATTGGATATTAGCCCTCTATCTGATGTAGGGTTGGTGAAGATCTTTTCCCAATTTGTTGGTTGCCGATTTGTCATTTTGATGGCGTCCTTTGCTTTACAGAAACTTTGTAATTTTTTTTTAAAATTTTTTTTAAATTTTTTTATTCGATATAATTTATTTACATTTCAAATGATTTCACCTTTTCTAGCCCCCCACTCCCCGGAAATCCCATAAGCCCCCTTCTCTTCCCCTGTCCACCCACACACCCCTTCCTACTTCCCCTTTCTGGTTTTGCTGAATACTACTTCACTGAGTCTTTCCAAAACAAGGGGCTACTCCTCCTTTCTTCTTGTACCTCAATTGATGTGTGGATTATGTTTTGGGTATTCCAGTTTTCTAGGTTAATATCCACTTATTAGTGAGTGCATACCATGATTCACCTTTTGAGTCTGGGTTACCTCACTTAGTATGATGTTCTCTAGCTCCATCCATTTGCCTAAGAATTTCATGAATTCATTGTTTCTAATGGCTGAATAGTACTCCATTGTGTAGATATACCACATTTTTTTGCATCCACTCTTCTGTTGAGGGATACCTGGGTTCTTTCCAGCATCTGGCAATTATAAATAGGGCTGCTATGAACATAGTAGAGCATGTATCCTTATTACATGGTGGGGAATCCTCTGAGTATATGCCCAGGAGTGGTATAGCAGGATCTTCTGCAAGTGAGGTGCCCAGTTTTCGGAGGAACGGCCAGACTGATTTCCAGAGTGGTTGTACCAATTTGCAACCCCACCAGCAGCGGAGGAGTGTTCCTCTTTCTCCACACCCTCTCCAACACCTGCTGTCTCCTGAATTTTTAATCTTAGCCATTCTGACTGGTATAAGGTGAAATCTCACGGTTGTTTTGATTTGCATTTCCCTAATGACTAATGAAGTTGAGCATTTTCTAAGATGCTTCTCCGCCATCCGAAGTTCTTCAGGTGAGAATTCCCTGTTTAACTCTGTACCCCATTTTTTAATAGGGTTGTTTGGTTTTCTGGAGTCTAACTTCTTGAGTTCTTTACATATATTGGATATTAGCCCTCTATCTGATGTAGGATTGGTGAAGATCTTTTCCCAATTTGTTGGTTGCCGATTTGTCTTCTTGATGGTGTCCTTTGCCTTACAGAAACTTTGTAATTTTATGAGGTCCCATTTGTCAATTCTTGCTCTTAGAGCATATGCTATTGGTGTTCTGTTCAGAAACTTTCTCCCTGTACCGATGTCCTCATGGGTCTTCCCCAGTTTCTTTTCTATTAGCTTTAGAGTGTCTGGCTTTATGTGGAGGTCCTTGATCCATTTGGATTTGAGCATAGTAAAGGAGACAAGGATGGATCAATTCGCATTCTTCTGCATGCTGCCCTCCAGTTGAACCAGTCCCATTTGTTGAAAAGGCTATCTTTTTTCCATTGGATGTTTTCAGCCTCTTTGTCCAGGATCAAGTGGCCATAGGTGTGTGGGTTTATTTCTGGATCTTCAATCCTGTTCCATTGATCCTCCTGCCTGTCACTGTACCAATACCATGCAGTTTTTAACACTATTGCTCTGTAGTATTGCTTGAGGTCAGGGATACTGATTCCCCCAGAATTTCTTTTGTTGCTGAGAATAGTTTAACTATCCTGGGTTTTTTGTTATTCCAGATGAATTTGATAATTGCTCTTTCCAACTCTGTGAAGAATTGAGTTGGGATTTTGATGGGTATTGCATTGAATCTGTATATTGCTTTTGGCAAAATGGCCATTTTAACTATATTGATTCTACCGATCCATGAGCCTGGGAGGTTTTCCCATTTTTTGAGGTCTTCTTCCATTTCCTTCTTCAGAGTCTTGAAGTTCTTGTCATACAGATCTTTCACATGTTTGGTAAGAGTCACCCCAAGATACTTTATACTGTTTGTGGCTATTGTGAAGGAGGTCATTTCCCTAATTTCTTTCTCAGCCTGCTTATCCTTTGTGTATAAGAAGGCCACTGATTTGCTTGAGTTGATTTTATAACCTGCCACTTTGCTGAAGTTGTTTATCAGCTGTAGGAGCTCTCTAGGGGAGTTTTGTGGGTCACCTATGTAGACTATAATGTCGTCTGCAAATAATGATAGTTTGACTTCTTCCTTTCCAATTTGTATCCCTTTGACCTCCTTATGTTGTCGAATTGCCCGAGCTAGTACCTCAAGTACAATATTGAAAAGATAAGGAGAAATGGGGCAGCCTTGTCTGGTCCCTGATTTCAGAGGGATTTCTTCAAGTTTCTCTCCATTTAGTTTGATGCTGGCGACCGGTTTGCTGTATATTGCTTTTACTATGTTTAGGTATGGGCCTGAATTCCTGTTCTCTCCAAGACTTTAAGCATGAAAGGATGCTGAATTTTGTCAAATGCTTTTTCAGCATCCAATGAAATGACCATGTGAGTTTGTTTATATAGTGGATTGCATTGATGGATTTCCGTATATCGAACCAACCCTGCATTCCCGGGATAAAGCCTACTTGATCATGGTGGATGATCGTTTTGATGTGTTCTTGGATTCGGTTGGCAAGAATTGCGATGGTTATGTTTCCTCTTCACAGCAATCAAACACTAAGATGGAAACTGGTGCCATGGCCTGTGGTGTTGCCAAGATCAGACAAATCATGCTTTCATCTGGAGGAATACAGAAGACTTTCAGACTTTGAACTAAAGTGCAGATGGACAATTCAAGCAGGGTTTATTGGGTTATAGTAGTAGTATCATGGAAGACAGTGATGCTTGGGGTTATTTAAACTGTGAGGGCTCAGGTAGAAAGATTCAGGGGAGAATATTATTAGTATGGTGCCTAGAAAAATATTCTTGTGATATTTTGTCTAAGAGCATTCCTGCTTTCTACAATTATGTTAAGATCAATCTGAGGCTAGATTGAACATAATATGCATTAAAAGTTTTGACAGAGGACACTTAAAGCAGCCTAGCATTGCCTGTGTCATGTGGTTCTTTTTGGTCTGACTTATGAAGTTTTATAATGAAAAGGAACAATCTGAACTAGGAAAAATACAAAATGTACAGTCTGAAAAAGAGAGCACCAGGACATTTAAAGCAACTAAATCCTGTACTCAAGGACATTTAAAAAAATTAAAGAAGTGTCTGATGCTAGATGAAATACAAGGAATGGTTGACATCAAGGTAAGACAAGACCCAGCCAAACTTCCAACTCATGAAAAGGCCTGAGACATACCTTAATACTAGCATTAGGTAGGCAGAGACAAGTAGACTTCAGAGTTCAAGGCCACCATGTTTCTTCAGAGCAATTTCTAAGCCGTTCAACCTCAGGCACTGAAGAAAACCATTGAAAACAGAAAGCTGGTGAAAAATGTATTTGAAAAATAAGAATGTTTTAATAAGGAGGTTATTTTCAGCACAACAAGTAACAGAACTTGGCAGTCTTGGCCTTGTGGTCATGTCAGAGTCAAGGTTACAAGAAAGGTTGTGAAATCTCCCTCCATGTTGAAGGGAATTCTCAGAGGTCAGACATGTTAGGGATGACTCTGCATAGAGGTAAAGAGAGGCCATTGCATGGATCTGTGAAGGTGAAGCCTGGATTGCCTTGGAGACCCCAAGATGTTAGAGATGCCAGGGCCCTGGGATATCTGCTGAGGAAAGCTGCTAACACAGGGCCGAATCACCCCAAGAATAATAGTGTGTTGCACTCTACATGTATGAAAGGAGTTGGAGATCTGAAGAGGGTTTTGACATCATACATGAAGATGCAGAGTTTGGAGTCTGTTCAGCTGGTTTTTAGTCTCCCTTGGCCCAGTATTTCCTCATTACATCCTCTTTATACCCTTTGGAAATGGTAATGTATATATCCCCTGCCATTATGTTTTGAAAGTATGTGACTTGATTCTTCATTGTGATTTTACAGGGGATTACAGTGAGATTGCATGAGACTCAGACAAGACTTTGCTTTCAAACAAAACTGTTCCTGTGATAGACAATGGGGACATTCTAAGTAAGACTAAATGATTTTTGCATGATGATGATGGACTATTGATGCAATGGAGTAGAATGTAGTAGCTTGAGTGAAAATGGCCCTAAAGTTGCACAGGGAGTGACACTTTTAGGAGGTGTGGCCTTGTTGGAGTAAGTGTGGCCCTGTTGGAGGAATTGTGTCACTGGGAATGGGCCTTGACGTCCCAAATGCTCAAGCCAGGTCCAATGTCTCTTTCTCAGGAGCTTGCCAACTCAGTTGTAGAACTCTTAGCTATCTCTTCAACATTATGTCTACCTGTATTCCACGATGCTTCCCAATATGATGATAATAGACTACAACACTGAACTATAAGCAAGCCCCAATTAAATGTTTTTCTTCAGAAGACTTGTTGAGTTCTGGCTGCCTTCCCAGAGGCCATTTAAGTGTCTAGGACCCTATGTAGGACCACACCTAATGCCCACAATTTCCCTTTTTTTTTTTTTTACTTTTATTTTTTTAATTTTTTTATTCGATATAATTTATTTACATTTCAAATGATTTCCCCTTTTCTAGCCCCCCCCCACCCCCCGAAAGTCCTGTAAGCCCCCTTCTCTCCCCCTGTCCTCCCATCCTCCCCTTCCCACTTCCCAGTTCTGGTTTTGCCGAATACTGTTTCACTGAGTCTTTCCAGAACCAGGGGCCACTCCTCCTTTCTTCTTGTACCTCATTTGATGTGTGGATTATGTTTTGGGTATTCCAGTTTTCTAGGTTAATAACCACTTATTATTGAGTGAATACCATGATTCACCTTTTGAGTCTGGGTTACCTAACTTAGTATGATGTTCTCCAGCTCCATCCATTTGCCTAAGAATTCCATGAATTCATTGTTTCTAATGGCTGAATAGTTCTCTATTGTGTAGATATACCACATTTTTTGCATCCACTCTTCTCTTGAGGGATACCTGGGTTCTTTCCAACATCTGGCAATTATAAATAGGGCTGCTGTGAACATAGTAGATCATGTATCCTTATTACATGGTGGGGAATCCTCTGGATATATGCCCAGGAGTTGTATAGCAGGATCTTCTGGAAGTGAGGTGCCCAGTTTTCGGAGGAACCGCCAGACTGCTTTCGAGAGTGGTTGTACCAATTAGCAACCCCACCAGCAGTGGAGGAGTGTTCCTTTTTCTCCACACCCTCTCAAACACCTGCTGTCTCCTGAATTTTTAATCTTAGCCATTCTGACTGGTGTAAGATAAAATCTTAGGGTTGTTTTTATTTCCATTTCCCTAATGACTAATGAAGTTGAGCATTTTTTAAGATGCTTCTCCGCCATCCGAAGTTCTTCTGGTGAGAATTCTTTGTTTAACTCTGTACCCCATTTTTTGATAGGGTTGTTCGGTTTTCTGGAGTCTAACTTCTTGAGTTGTTTATATATATTAGATATTAGCCCTCTATCTGATGTAGGATTAGTGAAGATCTTTTCCCAATTTGTTGGTTGCCGATCTGTCTTCTTGATGGTGTCCTTTGCCTTACAGAAACTCTGTAACCTTATGAGGTCCCATTTGTCAATTCTTGCTCTTAGAGCATACGCTATTGGTGTTCTGTTCAGAAACTTTCTCCCTGTACCGATGTCCTCAAGGGTCTTCCCCAGTTTCTTTTCTATTAGCTTCAGAGTGTCTGGCTTTATGTGGAGGTCCTTGATCCATTTGGATTTGAGCTTAGTACAAGGAGACAAGGATAGATCAATTCGCATTCTTCTGCATGCTGACCTCCAGTTGAACCAGCCCCATTTGTTGAAAAGGCTGTCTTTTTTCCACTGGATGTTTTCAGCCTCTTTGTCGAGGATCAAGTGGCCATAGGTGTGTGGGTTCATTTCTGGATCTTCAATCCTCTTCCATTGATCCTCCTGCCTGTCACTGTACCAATACCATGCAGTTTCTAACACTATTGCTCTGTAATATTGCTTGAGGGCAGGGATACTGATTCCACCAGATTTTCTTTTGTTGCTGAGAATAGTTTTAGCTATCCTGGATTTTTTTTTGTTCCAGATGAATTTGATAATTGCTCTTTCTAACTCTGTGAAGAATTGAGTTGGGATTTTGATGGGTATTGCATTGAATCTGTATATTGCTTTTGGCAAAATGGCCATTTTAACTATATTGATTCTACTGATCCATGAGCCTGGGAGGTTTTCCCATTTTTTGAGGTCTTCTTTCAATTCCTTCTTCAGAGTCTTGAAGTTCTTGTCATACAGATCTTTCACATGTTTGGTAAGAGTCACCCCAAGATACTTTGTACTGTTTGTGGCTATTGTGAAGGGGGTCATTTCCCTAATTTCTTTCTCAGCCTGCTTATCCTTTGAGTATAGGAAGGCCACTGATTTGCTTGAGTTGATTTTATAACCTGCCACTTTGCTGAAGTTGTTTATCAGCTGTAGGAGCTCTCTAGTCGAGTTTTTGGGTAACTTAGATAGAATATCATGTCGTCTGCAAATAATGATAGTTTGACTTCTTCCTTTCCAATTTGTATCCCTTTGACCTCCTTATGTTGTCGAATTGCCCGAGCTAGTACCTCAAGTACAATGTTGAAAAGATAAGGAGAAAGTGGGCAGCCTTGTCTGGTCCTTGATTTCAGTGGGATTGCTTCAAGTTTCTCTCCATTTAGTTTGATGCTGGCTACCGGTTTGCTATATATTTCTTTTACTTTGTTTAGGTATGGGCCTTGAATTCCTGTTTTCTCCAAGACTTTAAGCATGAAAGGATGCTACATTTTGTCAAATGCTTTTTCAGCATCCAATGAAATGACCATGTGGTTTTGTTCTTTGAGTTTGTTTATGTAGTGGATTGTATTGATGGATTTCCCTATATTGAACCAACCCTGCATTCCCGGGATAAAGCCTACTTGATCATGGTGGATGACCGTTTTGATGTGTTCTTGGATTCGGTTGGCAAGTATTTTATTGAATATTTTTGCATCGATGTTCATAAGGGAAATTGGTCTGAAGTTCTCTTTCTTTGTTGGATCTTTGTGTGGCTTTGGTATCAGCGTAATTGTGGCTTCGTAGAAGCAATTGGGTAGTTTTCCTTCTGTTTCTATTTTGTGGAATAGTTTGAAGAGTATTGGTGTTAACTCTTCTTTGAAGGTCTGGTAGAATTCTGCACTGAATCGATCTGAACCTGTGCTTTTTTTGGTTGGAAGACTTTCTATGACTCCTTCTATTTCTTTAGGCATTATGGGACTGTTTAGATGATCTAGTTGGTCCTGATTTACTTGGTATTTGGTATCTGTCAAGGAAATTGTCCATTATCTTCAGATTCTTCAGTTGTGTTGAGTACGGGCTCTTGTAGTAGGATCTGATGATTTTTTGGATTTCCTCAGTTTCCGTTGTTATATCTCCTTTTTAATTCTAAGTTTGTTAATTTGGATACTTTCTCTGTGCCCTTTTGTCAGTCTGGCTGGGTTTATCTATCTTGTTGATTTTCTCAAAGAACCAGCTCCTGGTTTTGTTGATTTTTTGTATGGTTCTCTTTGTTTCTACTTGATTGATTTGGGCCCTGAGTTTGATGATTTCCTGCCTTCTACTCCTCCTGGGTGAAATAGCTTCTTTTTGTTCTAGGGCTTTCAGGTGTGTCATTAAGCTGGTAATGTATGCTCTCTCCATTTTCTTTTTGGAGGCACTCAGGGCTATGAGTTTTCCTCTTAGCACTGCTTTCATTGTGTCCCATAGATTTGGGTATGTTGTGTTTTCATTTTCATTGTGTTCTAAAGAGTCTTTAATTTCTTTATTTCTTCCTTGACCAAGGTTTCATTGAGTAGAGTATTATTCAGTTTCCATGTGTATGTGGGTTTTCTGTTGTTTCTGTTGCTATTGAAGACCACTTTTACTCCATAGTGAGCAGATAGGAGGCATGGGATTATTTCGATCTTCTGATATTTGTTGAGGTCTGTCTTGTGACCAATTATATGGTCGATTTTGGAGAAGGTACCATGAGGTGCTGAGAAAAAGGTATATTCTTTTATTTTAGGATAGAATGTTCTATATATATATATATATCAGTTAAATCTAATTGGTCCAAAGCTTCAATTAGTTTCATTGTGTCCCTGTTTAGTTTCTGTTTTCCTGATCGGTCCATTGAGGAAAGAGAAGTGTTGACGTCACCCACAATTATTGTGTTAGGTGCAATGTGTGCTTTGAGTTTTAATAAAGTTTCTTTTATGAAAGAGGGTGCCCTTGCATTTGGAGCAAAGATGTTCAGGATTGAGAGTTCTTCTTGTTGTATTTTTCCTTTGACCAGCAAGAAGTGTCCCTCAGAGTCTCTTTTGATGACTTTGGATTGAAAGTCCATTTTATCTGATATTAAAATGGCTACTCCAGCTTGTTTCCTGGGACCATTTGCTTGTAAAATTGTCTTCCAGCCTTTTACTCTAAGGTAGTGTTTGTCATTGACCCTGAGGTGTGTTTCCTGTAAGCAGCAAAATGTAGGGTCCTGTTTACGTATCCAGGCAGTTAGTCTGTGTCTTTTTATTGGGGCATTAAGTCCATTGATGTTAAGAGATATTAAGGAATAGTGAGTGTTACTTCCTATCATTTTTGACGTTATTTTTTAAATTTGATTGCTTAACTTCTTTTGGGTTTGATGAAAGGTTACTATCTTGCTTTTTCCAGGGTGAAGTTTCCCTCCTTTTATTGGTGTTGTCCTCCTATTATCCTTTTTAGGGCTGGGTTTGTGGATAGATATTGGGTAAACTTGGTTTTGCCATGAAATATCTTAGTTTCTCCATCTATGGTGATTGAGAGTTTTGCTGGATATAGTAGTTTTTGCTGGCATTTGTATTCTCTTAGAATCTGCATCAGATCTGCCCAGGACCTTCTAGCCTTCATATTCTCAGGTGAAAAGTCTGCTGTGATTCTGATAGGTCTTCCTTTATATTTTACTTGGCCTTTTTCTCTTTCTGCCTTTAATATTCTTTCTTTGTTTAGAACATTTGGTGTTTTGATTATTATCTGATGAGGGGGGATTTCTGTTCTGGTCCAGTGTGTTTGGAGTTTTGTAGGCTTCTTGTATATTCATGGGCATCTCTCTCTTTAGGTTAGGGAAGTTTTCTTCCATAATTTTATTGAAGATATTTGCTGGCCCTTTAAGTTGTAAATCTTCACTCTCATCTATGCCTATAATCCTTAGGTTTGTACTTCTCATTGTCCTGGATTTCCTAGATATTTTGGGTTACAAGCTTTTTGCATTTTGCATTTTCTTTAACTGTTGAGTCCATGGTTTCTATGGAATCTTCAGCATCTGAGATTCTTCTATCTCTTGTATTCTGTTGTTGATATTTGCATCTATGTCCACTGATTTCTTCCCAAGGCTTTCTATCTCCAAAGTTGTCTCCCTTTGAGTTTTCTTAGTTGTTTCTACTTCTGATTTTTGATCCTGGATGGTTCTGCTTAGCTCCTTCACTTGCTTGTTTGTGCTTTCCTTTAATTCTTTTAGAGATTTTTGTGTTTCCTCTTTGATGACCTCAGCCTGTTGACCAAAGTTCTCCTGTATTGCTTTAAGTGTTTTTTGTGTTTCCTCCTTGTTGGCTGTTGTATTCTCTTGGATTTCTTTCAATGATTTTTGTGTTTCCCTTGCAAGGGCTTCTAACTTTTGATCCATTTTCTCCTGAATTTCTTTAAGTATGTCCTTCATGTGTTCCTGTACCAGCATCATGACCAGTGATTTTAAATCCAAATCTTGTTCTACTGGTGTGATGGGGTATCCAGGACATGCTGGTAGAGGAGAATTGGGTTCAGATGTTGCCATATTGCCTTGATTTCTGTTAGTGACGTTCCTGCGTTTACCTTTTGCCATCTAGTTCTCACTGGTGTTACTTGGTCTTGTCAGTGCTGGACTCACCAGTGCAAGCTGCCCCTTTCCCATTGGCCTCTGGTGCACAGCTTACACCCTGCACTGCCTGTAGACAGGGTGCTGCTGCCCTGGCTGTTCAGATCCTGAAGCAGGCACCCGAGGCTCCCACTGGGCCCCGCAGGATTTACCTTACCGGAGCACACCGACTTCTCCCAGTTGGCAGGCCGGAAGCCCCGCTAGCCTCTTGCAGGACCTAGAGATGTGGTGTGGCCGCCCAGGCTGATCTGGATCCGGAAGCGGAGAGAGTTGAGCTGAGGGCTTCTGCCTGAGGCCTTGGCCCAGATTGTGTCTGTGGACCAGATGGAGCCCGTGTGTACCCCCAGGGAGCGCTGACGGTGTATGCTGTTGTGACCTCCCCTGTGTTCCACTCACTCCGCTGGGCAGCTGATTCCCCAACCGGGCTGGCGCTCACAAGGTTAGCCTGGCCGCCCAGGCCCTGAGTTCAGGCAAAAGCCTGGGAGGCCAAGGTCCGAGCAAAGGTCCCCTAGGGCTATGACTGTTAGTTGGGTCCACCAGGTGACCTGGATGGCGGGCGTGCGTGCCCGCGCTCCCCGAAAGCACCGTGAGAGTCTGCTGTGCTAACAACCTCCCGGGCGGGTTGACTCACAGATGGCCCACAAAGCCGCCCAGTTCTTGGGGTCAGTCCTGTGCCTTTTGGGGCCTAGACCCTCGCTTTGTTAGCCTCAGGCTATGCCTGTTACGGGTCTGCCCGCCAGAGCTCTCTGGTGTCCTGCAGGCAAAATGGCGGCGTGTGCGCAGGCCCAGGCAAAAAAATCTCCTGGCTGGATTGGCACCCCGATGGCCCCCCGAACAGCCCAGGGCCTGGGTGCAGGCCAATGCCCGTTGGGCTCAGACCCCCGCGGTGTTGGCCTCGGATTATGTTTGTGTACCTCAATCTGTCCGATCTCTGGAGTCTGAAACCAAGATGGAGATGAGCCTCTCCTGACTGGTGGGAGGCCAAGTTCTGAAGTGGCTTCTGTGCAGTGAAAGGCGCTGCACAACTGCAGCTGCTTGCCGCCTGGCTGGTCAGCGAAGGTCAGTGTTCGTGGGCGCAGGCCCTAACTGGACCCTGTGTCGCCTTGGTTCCACTGCTGATGGCCCTTCACCTGGACCAGCTACTGCTGCACTGACACCGGCTCTGCTGCCGCCCCACAATTTCCCTTTAAAGTAGGCCTAACATCACCTAAAGGCACCCAATGCTCTGGGTTCTATATTCTGGTGCATGACTCTGGAAGCTTTCCCAGAGGCCATGTGGGCACTAGGGACCCAAGGTAAGACATGGTCCCCTGCATATGAGCTCCCCTTAAAGTGTACCCAAAAGCCATAAACTACACCCCATCTTCTGGGCAACCATATTAGACACTACAATGTTGCTAGATCTTTACATTCCCAGAGGTCATGCCAGTTCTAGAGATCAAGAGGTGATGGTATTTCCCCAAATCCAAATCCAAGAGGTTGTCCAGGCCAAAAAGTCTTAGAAAAGAGACCGCACTGGACCTGAAGTCTGACTGATCACCAGAACTGCAGGCAACCCAGGACAGAAGATCAGAACAGAAACAAAATTCAAGGAAAACAATACTCCTGTGGTAGAATTAGGGCTGAGGAGGAGGGCAACTCTGTAGGAGGATCAGCAGTCTCAATTAACTTGGACCCCTGAACTCTCTCAAACACTGGACCACCAAACAGGCAGCATACATCAGTTGCTATGAGGCTCCCAACATATGTACAGCAGAGGACTGCTGGATCTGTGTTCATTCAGAGATGATGCACTTAACCCTCAAGAGACTGGAGGCCCAAGGAAGTTTAGAGGTCAGGTGGGGTGGGGTGGGAGTTTGGAAAATCCTGTGGAGAGAGGGGGTAGGGAGGAGGTGGGATGTGGCATAGTCAGGAGGGCAGATGGGTGGGAATAAAATATGGAATGTAAATTTTTTTAAAAAAATTAAAAAGAAAGAAAAGACCAAACCTCAGAATAATAGCAATAGAAAAAATATTCCCAGGTCAAAGGATCAGGAAATAACTTTATTTCCTGATAAATAATTTTATTTTCAATAAAATTATAGAGGAAAATTTCCCCAAACTAAAGAGATATCCTTAAATGTACATGTATCTTACAAAATACCACATAGATTGAGCCAGAAAAGATCTTCCACCAAAAGATAATCAAATATATATGTATATGTATTTATGTATATATGTATATATTATTAAAAAACTATATATAGGAAAAATATTTAAAGCAGAAAGGGAAAGAGGGAAAGTAACATTTGAAGGCAAATGTGTTTAAATTTCACCAGAATTCTCAACAGATACTCTAAAACCCAGAAAGACCTAGAAAGGGTCTTTAAGACACCAGATATGTCATTCCAGACTATGATATCCAGCAAACCTCTCAATCAACAGAGATGGAGAAAATAAGATATTCTGTGGGAAAAGACACTAAATAACATCTACAAATCCAGCCCAAAGAAGATACTAGAAGGAAAAATCCATTCTGAGCAGGTTAACACCAAAGAAAACACAGCAAATAAAAAGTTGCACAGGAAAAAAACCAAAGGAAAGTACACACACACACACACACACACACACACACACACACATACACACACACAACATGTCTCCAGTACCTAAGAGGTCATCTTGCATACAGCTCCACAAGTGAGCCCAGTTCTCTGCTAAGTGGAAGCAAGGCCCAGATCTGAGTGCCCCATCATCATGCTGGTCTTGAGACGGTCTCAAGACCCAGATTTACTGTACGCTTGTACTAGGGCAAACCTAGTATTTAGGCCATGAAAGGCCACTCTAGGACAGACCCAAAACCTAGGATGCAAGTAAATGCTACACACACTCAGATGCTTGGTATCTTAAACACTGAATGCATACTGGACCTAAGGGCAACACAAGTTCCTTTGGTCAGCCAAATCTCATGGTGTAGAGTCCATATATTTATTGCACAAAGACTGGTCAAGTAGCCTCTAGCATCAAATAGTGACTGCTTTGTAATATTAGTAACCAGGAGGACATGCAATGACCTCTTAAGGATCCAGTGTCCAGAGGACCCAGCCCATTTTTATTACAAGGCAGGGCTAGTGCGCAAGCAAGCACATACTGTTCCTCAAGGCAAAAGCAGTGACCAGGGATGGGACTGCAGAGTGACAACGTAACAGGACAACAACTAGGGGAGGCAAAGAAAGGGCATGTTCCAGGAAGGAGCAATAGCCAGGGACCACCATATTGTACTTCCATGTCGGATAAAATATCCACAGCCTATCCCCTAAGTGACCTAATAGAAGACCCAATTCCATGGAGCTGGGTCTTAGGCTGTGTACAAAGCAGATCAGTATCTATGGGGCACTATCATACTTTTTACTATTTTAAGCATTTGTACCTAGCAGATGCACACACTGATCGACCTCAAGATGGGTCTAGTATCCTAGGTGCCAAGTATATAATGAACAGGTGTCAGGCTTCTATCAAGATTGTCACCAATGAATCAATGATATCACATGACATTAGTAGTATTCCGGGAGCTTAAACTTCTTCCCTTTAGGGAAGGTTCAATACCACTGGTCCATTGTCATGTGTAGCAGGAACAGAGGTTCTCTAGAGCTTATTTTGGGAACAGGACACCCACTTCTATCAGCAGCCCCTCCCATGACCCTATTGGGGACTATTTGTTCAAATAAAGTTTCAGCTTATTGTTGTACCACATATTCCCCTACGACAGGGGCCCACAATCCTCTGCCAGCAGCTTTTGAATTTTCTGCCTAGACCTATGGCTAGGACATACAATTACTAGTCCATCCCATGGACATACTCCCTAGATGAACATACTATATCCACTGAAGAACCTTTTAACAGTCATGTCATGAATGAACTTTCCATCCTACCATGCCCAGGTTGCACACCCTTAACTGAAGTACATAGAGGGGCCTCTGAATAAAAGTGCCTTGCTTCTTGAGATCACTCTGGAGGATGTTCTTGTCAGGGCCCCCGCCTATTGTTCCAGAGGAAGAAACATATACTGGCTGTGCGACAGACACTGCCAGAAAGTTCCTCCACATCAACGATGGCTTCTGAGAACATCTTCAAGCCATCAACTCTTTAAGGGAATGAAGTCAACAGGCAATGTAAAAACAAGTACAGAAAAATTCTAGTCACAGTAAATGTTTGTGAAGGTCTCAATACCTGGGGTTATGATAAGGGCTTGAACCCATGAAATGCTTGCTCAAGACACAAGTCAAGGAAGAATAATGCCTAAAAATGCAAGAGATACAAACCTGTCACCACAACACAAAGGACCTAGAAAAAAAATGTGAGTTGATTAGCCTGTGCTTCACATTAGCAACCTGCTTCAGAGAAAGAAAGGGCCAAGAAATCCTGACATTTATATCAAGATAGGTAAAATGAGAGTGTTATATTCTGAGAAAAGGAAGCTACAAAAGGAGTAAAATATTGGATAGAGGGACCAAACACCTGATGCTAAAATGATGTTGGCCTAAGAATGGGAATGAGCCAGTGTGTAGCAGGAAGAATTCAGAGATGTACTTCAAGCCATGAATGTGGTAGATTATCATCAATTACCTAGGTTCTGTTCACCAAGCCCAGTAGAATGGTGACTGGTGGCATTGGGCAGCTGAACTTTCTTTTGAAAAGAAAATAATCATCATTCTTTTTCAGATACAGAGGTTTATTCAAGGTTGTCATGTGTGTGTGGGGGGGGGGCGGCTCTTCTTGGTAGCACTTCTGTTGCTGGCCCAGCATGGTACCAAGCTCTCTGTCCGAATCCTGGGTCTTCACCCAGACACACAATACCTAAAATCAACAACCATACAGATTCCACACTCTGGGTCCTTTGAAAATTGATCAGTTCTGCACACATGTGTTGATGTCACTACTGTGGGTAGTGCCAACCCAAAGAGCACCCAGATATCTCTCTTTGCCCCCATGCACACAAGAATGGAGGTGATGGAAGGACGGAATTTGAAAAGTGCCTTGCCCCGGTCACTTGGCTCTTGCCAGAACAGAAAGGAACTGTTCCAAGTGAGGAAATTCTTCAGGATGTCTCAGATAGTGTTCCCTTACAACCGTGGTAAGGCTAAGATGCCAGATGTTCCTGGAATCAGAACACATCTTTCTTTTGTTGTTCTTAGCCCATCCACTTGTGGGACTGGCTTTGCCCTACCTCTGTATCAATGAACAGGTGCCTCTTCTATCAAGAAGACCTGAAGAAAAAAGGATTTGCTAAGAATTACAAAAAGTCCAATTGTGCATCCCTTGTAAATAACTACCCACTCCCAATGGCCTGAGCCAGGAGAATGCCATGTGCCCCTCTTCCCCCCAGGTTGTCTGTGATGAAAAAGGCGACAATTCCCAGGTCCCTACAGGTGAGGCTAGCTGCAAACCTTGTTCTGTGTTGAGTGATGTCACTGGTGTTTTCTGCAGTTTCCAGAGCATCAGGCTTTGGAATGCTCACTGATTGGCTCCAGAAGCATCTGGCCTTTCCCTGCCTGCAATGGACATGAGAATGAAGCAGCAGCACACACAGCAGAAGCAGGAGCAGCAGGAGCAGCAGGAGCAGGAGCAGCAGCAGTAGCAGTAGCAGCAGCAGTATGACAGAAGTAGCAAGGACATGATCATGCCAGGAGACAGCTCTAAGGGAAACTGATCAATATACACCAAATAGTTTGTAATACAGACTGGTGTCAGGGGACAGAGGGGTTGAGTTCCTCTTTAACACATTTGAAGTTCTCTTTGTCTTTATACTTGGTGGGAATGGGGCAAGTCACCATGGGCCACCCAAAGGAAAACTTACAATGTCCTGTCAGGGGGACTCATCTGTTTTACCATCAACATTGCCCCCCCCCACCCCACTGCAATGCTTTTTACCAGCACCTTCTCTGGAGTCAAATGTCAAGCACTTCAGATCTCACCTTGGATCTCCTCAAAAGATGGTGCATAGGTAAGCCTCACCTTGCACATGGCTGTGTACCCTGGGCCAAAGTGGGGAACAATGCCCATGCTCACTTCCCATGACTCCCAGAAAGGATGAGAATAGGGAGTTACTTTGTCCGAAGTGAGTGGAGACAAAAGAAAATTGATTTGGGGAAAGGTTATAGAAGGCAGAGTCACTCAAACTATGAAATTACCTTGTTTGTAACGTGGGCTCTCTCCACTTCAAGGAAACAGCGTTAGTACTGACTGTGCCTCTTTGTGTTTCTCTGTGTGTGTGTATTGTGTGGGTGTGTTGTGTTTCCAACCAGATGTAAAGAATACTCATCAAATGGCTCAAATTTGAGTGCAACATACACAATCAGAGACTAGAGCTGGTAGTTTTGTGAGGGCTTCAGGGTCTCTCTCAGTGTGACTATGCAGTAATCAGGATGCTCTGCTCTGCATCAGAGCTGTGGGTCTGAACCATCTCCACCCACTCTGTATTCACTTCTGGACTCCAATGGATACTCATGGCTTCGCAGTTCTGTTACCACATCTTATAATATCAGACATATCTGTTGGATACATGCAACAGGTCAGGTCTTCTGGGTTCCTTCGTCTGCCTCCAGGACCACTCTCTCCTCAGGTCACAAGTACACCTGGAGACAAGCTGCTGAACTGACATTCTCACTGTACATGAAGGTTCTCTGAAGTCTGGTGTTTCTTCTCAGTATCCTTGGTAACCATTAGCACTCCATGGATGTTTCTTCCAGGGGCTTCTGAGTGCTGTGAAGATTAACTCACTGGACCACAGCTATCCTGGGACTGCTGCCCAGTGTGGAACTCCCTACAGGGGACGGGAGGAAAATCATTCAGAACTTCTCAGAATCTTCCTTCAGACTTCAGAGCAAAATAACATTTTGCCTGTAATTTAAGCCTGCACTATAGAAAGATCTTCTCTCTGCCATACAGCCACCTGAAATTCCTGTCTGGCTCTGTCTTCCCTGCTCCTGTCTGCATCCTCAGCAGACTCCTCTCCACTGTCTGGTATCATCCTCCAGGGACCACAGGGCCTCTGATAGCCCTTGAAACAGACAGAAGAAATCTTAGAAATCTGCAGGACTTATGCTTGCCTGTGCTGGCCCTGTGATGGCATGGGACCTCAGGCTGATTCCGCCCAAGTGCTCCATTGATCCCTTCACACATTTCCAGCATCCTTGTCTAGCATTAGGCCACTATCCTCTGCTATCTACATGTTGCTCAAGTTTTGAGGAAAGGTGTAGTCTTAGGAGGAGGAAGAACAGGATGGGACTTTTCTCTCTGGCATGATAGACCCAATGTCACCAACACCCTTAGTGTGCATGCTGGAATATGTTAAGGGAAGGAGAAACTAGAGAGTGCATCCTTTCTAATCACACCCCACCTACCTGTTTCAGCCTGTGTCTCTGAAGCACTCTTCATTGGCTGCCATGACCTTGTTATTTTTCACTGGGAGGCAGCAACACAAGTTCCTTAAGGCTTTGGAAATCCTCTTCTTCAGGCTCCTCCAGGCCCGATTTCTCAGTGGGACTCTGGGCATACCCTGGGACCTCCTTCGGAGCTGCTCCTGATGGACTGTTTCCCTTGAGGATGAGCTAGTGTCTTGTAAGGATTCGATGCCTATATTCTCTTCCTGGTTCTCCTCACTGGGGGAAGGGCTGCTGGTTCTGGACTCCCAGGAGGACATGCTGCTACTTGTGTCTGTAGCACTAGAGCTCTCTTGGGCCATATCTTGCGTGGTTTCAAAGGTTGAGGATTGTGTGGATATGAAAAGTGACCATGGGGCTCCTGATGATGAGGTTAGCGTTGTTGTTGTTGCCTTTCTTTTTCTTGATGATGATTTTGTGGAATTGATGCTTCTCTCCTTCTCTCTGCATGTACTCTTTCCAACATGAGGCATAAGCCCCTGGAGTGGGGAGGTGTTCTCCAGAAAGCTACTCTCAAGGGAAGAAAGGCTGGGAGGTACACTATGCCTCCTCCTACAGCCTTTCCTTCCACATCCGGGCAGCTCAGAGAGAGTGGGCAAAGTGAAGGTGGAAAGAGTACGGGCACTGGTTCCCTTCCTTACAGGCCAGGGAGGGTTGGGGGCTTTTGTAGGGTCCAGAGTACTGCCCTGCCCTCCATCGTGATAAAATTGGGGCTGCCTGGTATACTTCTTTTTTATAATCAAATAAGTCGCCATATCATGATTGTACTTCCGTTCCCTCAAAGCCTCCCTGAGCTCTTTAATGTTGTACCCCATAAGAAACATGTCAAAAGCGAGGTTGGATTCTGGTTCTCTAGGGATTTCCTCTGAAGATCTCAATGGGTCTTGATCATGGCACAGCCACGGGTGTACCAATATTTCTTTAATGGATGGCCTCATTATGGGGTCTATAGTCATTAATCTCTTTAATAGGTCTCGAAGCTCTGGAGACAGGTGATACGGGATCCAACAGCTCCGGGCTAGGATCAGATGCTTTATCTTGGAGTGCACTGTCTCTCGGAAGGGAAGGTGGCCCATAACTAAATAGTATAATACTACACCGAGACTCCAGATGTCAGTTGGGAGGCCAGCATATTGTTTGTGATCAAACACTTCAGGAGCACAATATTGTGGTGTGCCACAAAATCCTTTGAACTTTTCCCCAGGGGCCAGTCTTTTGCCTAAGCCAAAGTCAGTAAGTTTCACATGCCCCTCCCAATCCAATAGGATGTTCTTGGCCTTGATGTCTCAGTGGACAATATTCTGACTGTGGATATAGTTGACGGCCAAAGAGAGTTCTGTAAATATCCTACGTGCCTCTTCCTCGTCCAGATGCCCACACTTGTTGATGTGTTTCAGCAGGGATCCCCGGGCTGCATATTCCATCACCAGGTAGGTTTTGTGCCTTGTCTCAAATATCTGGAACAACTGTATTATGTGACTATGGTTCAGGGATTTCACAAGATCTATCTCAGAGATGACCAGGAAGTCTATATTTGTGCCCCTTTTCAATATCTTGATGGCTACCATGGTCTGGGTCATAAGGTGGAGAGCCACTTTGACTTCTGCAAAAGACCCTTTATCTAGGGTGCCCAGGATATAGTAATGCTGTGCCAGGGGGTTCCCTTCATGACAACTGGCCTCGAGGTCCCCCGACATCGCACTTCCATTCTCTTGGTCACCAGGAGCTACAGCAAGCAAAGATGGCAGGGAAAACAGATCAGAATTCCTTCTAAGATAGGTTACTACTAGAGATTCTGAGATTAAGAGACACAGACACTTCCATAGACGAGTCTGGCTCTGCCTAAGGACACAGGGAAACCAGAACAAACCAAAGACAAACACAGAGGATGGAAAGAAGGAAGAAGGCTCAGAGCAGAAAGAGAGCAAGGGTGATGGAAGATAAAATTTTAGCCAGGAGAACAAGGATCCCCATTTCAAAGGAGCAGAACATTGACAAGCTTACCCAAGACGTCCATCATGAAGGACTGAGCTAAAGGCCACACTTGAACATCAAGATAGCTTTACCCAGAAATGTGTGGGAGGCAACTTGCACCAGTAGATACAGTATCTACACGGGATGGGGGTAAAGTCACACAGCACCTATGAATAAGAATGAAAATTTGTCAGTATTTTTCTGGAATGGATGTTGAGGTCACTCTGTTATACAGAAACGTGAAGCTTGGTGACGATAAACCCAAAGATTCCAAGTCTGAGGAGACTCTCGAGGGTCCACCAAAATATACAAAATCTTCTAAAAAAAATGGAGATAAAAACCAACATTCCTAAAAAGCGAGATGTTGTTCACTGCTGGTAAATGGGGACACTCCCAGAAGGAACTGTTTTTGATCCTAATATTCAAACAAGGTCAAAGAAGAAAAATGCCAAGCCTTTTAAGATTTAAGGTTGGAGTAGGCAAGGTTAACAGAAGATAGGATGGAGTAGTCTTGACTATGAATAAAGAAGAAAAGGCTCTACTGGAGATTGAACCAGAATGGGACTACGGAAAGAAAGGACAGCCCGATGCCAGAATTCCGCCAAACTCCAAGCTCACTTTTGAAGTGGAACTAGTAGATATTGACTGAAACCGGTACATCAGATCGGACGTCAGCAAGGATAAAAACCTAATGTGGCCAATTGGAGCTTGTTACTATCGTGAGGGAAGAGTCAACAGGAAAATTTAAAGAGTTAAAGTTTGTTTACTTGATCTCAACTTTTGAGAAATTTAATTCCCAGTAACTCCCCTTAAGTCTCAGACATATTCCTACAGTTATGTAAAGTATTCAAGAGAGCTGCTTTTCCTTTTACCTCATAAACTAAACGGCTCAATAAAAATGCCATGGATTGTTAAAAAAAACACCATACTTGCAAACAGAATACAAACATGCATCACAAAGATGGCCCACCATGTTGACTTGAACCACCTGAATATAAGGATAGTTAAATATATGCAAGTCTGTAATGTAATAAGCCACATTAGTGAATTTAATTATCCAATCTAGATCATCTAGATGCAGAAAATTTATTTGATAAATACATTATGCCCTCATGATAAAATTCTTAGGAGAATGTAGAACCACAGGGACAATACTTCAGCCCAGTGAAAAGATATATGTGAGTAACCCTCTGCCAACATTATCTGATATGGATTAAAGATTAAATCAATCAACACCTCTGAATTCAGTAATGGGACAGAGACACCTGGGGCTCCCAAACATTGTCAATAGCACTTGCTATCTTCACTGTTCTCAAAGTGCAGCTGAGGTAATAAGCAAGGGAAGGAAATTAGAGGCACACAATCAGGAAGGAAGATATCCAGCTATCCCAGTGTACACTGGACAAGATGCTAGATATTAGAGATCCCAGGAATCTGAACAAAAACCTTCTAGAAATGACAAATTCAGCAATGTGGCAGCATAGAGATTCAATATGCATAAATCAATAGCTTTTCTATACATCAAACATTAAAAAATGAGAAAGATCATGAGCATACTCCACTCCACCAGACTCAAAGAAAATAAAGTGCCTGGAAATAAACAACAAAGAGGTGATGGGAATCTACAATGGACGCTTTAAACCTCTGAAGAAAGACATAAAGACAATGTATTATTCCTGGATTGGTAAAGTGAATATTACATCAAATGAATGAGTATTATACCAAAACTTTTTTTCCTTTTTTCTAATTCGCTATATGCTTTATTTACATTTCAAAGATCTCCCCTTTTCTAGCCCCCCCAGTCCCCGAAAGTCCCGTAAGCCCCGTCTCTCCCCCCTGTCCTCCCCCCCCCTTCCCACTTCCCCGTTCTGGTTTTGCCCTGTACTGCTTCACTGAGTCTTTCCAGAACAAGGGGCCACTCCTCCTTTCTTCTTGTTCCTCATTTGATGTATGGATTATGTTTGGGGTATTCCAGTTTTCTAGGTTAATATCCACTTATTAGTGAGTGCATACCATGAGTCACCTTTTGAGTCTGGGTTACCTCACTTAGTATGATGTTCTCTAGCTCCATCCATTTGCCTAAGAATTTCATGAATTCATTGTTTCTAATGGCTGTATAGTACTCTATTCTGTAGATATACCACATTTTTTGCATCCACTCTTCTGTTGAGGGATACCTGGGTTCTTTCCAGCATCTGGCAATTATAAATAGGGCTGCTATGAACATAGTAGAGCATGTATCCTTATTACATGGTGGGGAATCCTCTGGGTATATGCCCAGGAGTGGTATAGCAGGATCTTCTGGAAGTGAGGTGCCCAGTTTTCGGAGGAACCGCCAGACTGATTTCCAGAGTGGTTGTACCAATTTGCAACCCCACCAGCAGTGGAGGAGTGTTCCTCTTTCTCCACACCCTCTCCAACACCTGCTGTCTGAACAGAATACCAATAGCGTATGCTCTAAGATCAAGAATTGACAAATTGGACCTCATATAATTACAAATTTTCTGTAAGGCAAAGGACACCATCAAGAGGACAAATCCGCAACCAACCAATTGGGAAGAGATCTTCACCAATCCTACATCAGATATAGGGCTAATATCCAATATATATAAAGAACTCAAGAAGTTAGACTCCAGAAAACCAAATAACCCTATTAAAAAATGGGGTACAGAGTTAAACGAAGAATTCTCACCTGAAGAACTTCAGATGGCGGAGAAGCATCTTAAAAAATGTTCAACTTCATTAGTCATTAGGGAAATGCAAATCAAAACAACCCTGAGATTGCACCTTACACCAGTCATAATGGCTAAGATACCAAAACTTTTTATATGTTTGATTCAACCCCCTGAAAATCCTCATCTCATCCTTCGTTTCAATAGAAAAAATTGAACCTTACCTTCATATGGAACCACAAAAGACCCCGGGGTGCCAATAGCATCAGAAGCAAAGAGGAAAATATTGTGGGGAATACCATTCCATATCTTAAGATGTATTACAGAGCCATAATAATAGGGTCAATTTGGTCCTGACCCATAAAAGATCAAATAAACAAAATCAAGGATGCACACATGACTTCATGTTGTGAGGTAATTGCACCAGCAAACAAAAATGTTTTTTAATATTTTTATTTAATACTTCTTTTTACTTATTCACTTTACATACCATTTACTGCTCTTTTCCTGGCCACTCCCTCATATCACCCAACCCTCTTTCCTTTCTGAACCAGTGGGTGCCACCTCTGGTTACACATCCACCCTGGCACATCAAGTCTTTGTTATGCTAAGTGCATCCTCTACTACTGAGGCCAGAAAAGGCAGCCAAGAGAGAACATATCCCATATCTAGGCAACAGCTCTTAGGATAGATAGTTCCTGCTCTAGTTGTTTGAGATATGCATGAAGAGCAAGCTGCATATTTGTTATATATGTATGGGGAGCGCTAGGTCTACCCCTGTGTGTTCTTTAGTTGGTGGTTCAGTCCCTGAGAATCCCAAGGGTACAGGTTAGTAGATTCTGTCTGTCTTCCTGTGGAATTCCCATTCCCTTAGGGCCCACAATCCTTCCTATTCTTCCCCAAGCTCCATCCAGATTGGCTGTGGCTGTCTGGATCTGTCTGAGTCATCTGCTGGGTGGAGCCTCTTAGAGGACAGAAGACAGTCATGCTAGACTCCCTTCTGCAAGCATAACAGAGTATTATTAATAGTGTCAGGGATTGTTGCTTGCCCCTGGGATGAGTTTCAAGTGGGGGCAGGTATTAGTTGCCTGTTCCCTCAGTTTCTGCTCCATTCCTCATTGCTGCATTTTTTTGTAGACAGGATAAATTTTTGGTTGGAATTTTAAGGTGGGTTGGTGTACTGGCTGGTTTTGATTGTCAACATGACACAGGCTGTAGTTATCACAGAGAAAGGAGTTTCAGTTGGGGAAGTGCCTCCATGAAATCCAACTGTGAGGCATTTCCTCAATTAGTGATCAGGGGGGAGGGCCCCTTGTGGGTGGTACCATCTCTGGGCTGTATTCTTGAGTTCTATAATAGAGCAGGCTGAGCAAGCCAGGGGAAGGAAGCCAGTAAGAAACATCCCTCCATGGCCTCCGCATCAGTTTCAGTCCTGACTCTTTTAGTGATGAACTGCAATGGGGAAATGTAAGCTCAATAAACCCTTTCTTCTGCAACTTGCTTCTTGGTCATGATGTTTGTGCAGGAATAGAAACCCTGACTAAGACAGTTGGTGTCCCTATGACTCCCCTGGTCTTTCTGCTTCCTTGTTTCAGGAGGTGGCCTCTTCAGTTTCTGTATCCCCAATTCTTGGAGTCACAGCTAAAGACATCTCCATTGATTCTTGAGGGTCTTCCTTATCCCAGGTCTCTGGCTTTTCTTGAAGATGTCACCTATACACCATCCTATGAGAAGCAGAATTCCATTTATTCTAATGGCTTCTAGACATCCTTTCTGTCCTTCCACACACCTGATCCTTCCCCATTCCCCTTTCTATCTCCTCTCCCATCCAGTTCCCAGTTTCCTCCCTCTATCTGCCTCTTATCACTATTTTATTCCTCCGTCTACATGAAGTTCAAGCATCCTTGCTTGTACCATCCTTCATGTGTAGCTTCTTTAGGTTTGTGGAATGTAGCAGGAGTATCCTGTTGCTTATGTCTAATCTCCACTTACAAGTGAGTACATACCATGCAAACATGTAAAACATTTTCTTTATCCAGTCTTTATTGGAGAGACATCTAGGTTGTTTCCAATTTCTGGCTCCTACATGTACAACTGCTATGAAGATGATTATCAAGTGTCTCATGGGATGGGGAGCATCTCTTGTGTATATTCCCAGGAGTGGCATAGCTGGGTCTTGAGGTAGAACTATTCTCAGTTTTCAAAAAAACTGCCAACTTGATTTCCACAGTGCTTGTACAAATCTGCAATCCCAGCAGTAATGGAGGAGAAGTCCCCTTGCTCCACATCCTCACCAGCATGTGCTGCCACTTGAGTTTTTTATCTAAGCCATCCTTACCTATGTAAGATGGAATCTCAGTTATGCTGAGATTTCCCTGGTGAGTAAGGACTTTGAACATTTCATTATGAGCTGCTCAGCCATTTGAGATTTCTATGTTGAGAAATCTCTGTTTAGATTTGTGCCGCATTTATTAACTGGGTTAATTTGGGTTGTTGCTATTTAACTTCTTGAGCACGACATCTCTGTCAGATACAAGGTTGGTGAAGGTCCTTTGCCAATCTGTAGGCTACTGTTTTGTCTTGCTGACAGTGTCCCTTGCCTTACAAAAGCTTTGCAGTTTCATGAAGTTCCCTTAATCAATCATTGATCTCAGAACCTGAGCCATTGGTGTTCTGCTTAGGAAGTTTTCTTCTGACAGAATGAGTCTGTAGCTGTTTTCCAGCCTTTTACACTGAGGTAGTGTTTGTCTTTGACCCTGAGTCTGTTAGGCTATATCTTTTTTATTGGGGAATTGAGTCCATTGCTGTTAAGAGATATTAAGGAGTAGTGAATGTTGCTTCCGGCTATTTTTGATGTAATTTTTATATTTGTATGATTATCTTCTTTCGGGTTTGTTAAGGAAGATTAATTTCTTGATTTTTCTAGTGTGTATTTTCCCTCCTTTTGTTGTTGTTTTCCATTCATTATCCTTTGAAAGGCTGGATTTGTGGAAAGATATTGTGTAAATTTGTTTTTGTCATGAAATACCTTGGTTTCTCCTTCTATGGTAATTGAGATATTTGCTGGATATAGCAGTCTGGGTTGGCATTTGTGTTCCCTGAGGGTCTCTATGATACCTGCCCAGGCTCTTCTGACTTTCATAGTCTCTGGTGAGAAATTCAGTGTAATTCTGATAGGTCAACCTTTATATGTTACTTGACCTTTTCCCATTACTGCTTTCAATATTCTTTCTTTGTTTAGTACATTTGGTGTTTTAATTATTATGTGAGGGGAGGAATTTCTTTTCTGGTAAAAATCTATTTAGAGTTCTGTAGGCTTCTTGTATGTTCATGGGCATCTCTTTCTTTAGGTTAGGGACATTTTCTTCTATAATTTTATTGAAGACATTTGCTGGCCCTTTAAGTTGGAAATCTTCACTCTCTTCTATATCTATAAAACTTAGGTTTGGTCTTGTCATTTTGTCCTGGAT
This sequence comes from Apodemus sylvaticus, assembly GCF_947179515.1. Lineage (NCBI taxonomy): Eukaryota > Metazoa > Chordata > Mammalia > Rodentia > Muridae > Apodemus > Apodemus sylvaticus. The sequence continues at coordinate 61,989,105 of NC_067491.1, read as the reverse complement.
TTCCTGGATGTTTTGGGTCAGGAGCTTTTTGCATTTTGCATTTTAATTGACTGTTGTGTCAATGCTTTCTATGGTATCTTCTGCATCTGAGATTCTCTCTTCTCTCTCTTGTATTCTGTTGTTGATGCTAGGATCCGTGACTCCTGACTTCTTTCCTAGGTGTTCTATGTCCTGAGTAGTTTTCCTTTGTGATTTCTTTATTGTTTCTGCCTTCATTTTTAGATCCTGTATGGCTTTGTTCACCTGTTTTGTTGTGTTTTCCCTTAGGTCTTCAAGGGTTTCTCCCCGTTTACGTGTGTTCTCCTGTGTTTGTTTTAGGGAGTTATTTATGTCCTTCTTGAAGGCCTCCATATTGCCTTGATTTCTGTTAGTGACATTCTTACGTTTGCCTTTTGCCATCTGGTTATCTCTGGTGTTAGTTGGTCTTGCTGTCACTGGCTGGTGCTTGTACCTCCTGTGTGCCTGCAAGCCTATCTCAGCACACCTGGGTGACGGGCTTTCCCCTGGCACAGATTGCTGTGGGGCTTCCCAGCTCCTGGGTGCAAGTTGGGTCCTGGCAGACCAAGTCCCAAGTGACCTTACACTGGGGTGTTCTCTGTGTTCCTGGCTGCAACAGCCTGCTCAGTCACAGGAGAGAAGATGTTGGCCTTACCTCTAATTTCGGGACTCAATGCAGAGCAGATATCCCCTAGCAGATTAGGTACACAGATGGTTGTGGTGGCACTGCCCAGCTCCTGGGTGCAGGTGGGACCCTGTGTGGGCCGTGTCCCGATTCCTCTTCTACTCAGGTGATCTCTGCATACTTGTCTGCACCTCTACAGAGTCACAGGAACAAAAATAGTGGCGCCACATCTCTAAAGGAGGGACTCCCTCTAACCGCCTCCCTGCAGGGTAGATGACCCCTGGCAAGGTAGGTGCCAAGCTGTCTGTGGTGCTGCCAAGCTCCTGGGTGTAGGTGGAGCCCTGGTGGGGTGTGTCCTAAGCGCTCTTCTACTTGGGTGATCCCCGTGTACCTGTCTACACCTCTACACAGTCACAGGAGCAAAGATATAAAAACAGTTCTTAACGATAACAGAATGGCTGGGGAATCACCATCCCTGACTTTGAGCTTTATTACAGAGTAATAGTGATAAAAGCTGCATGGTGTTGGTACAGAGACAAACATACTGATCAATGGAATAGAATTGAAGACCCAGAAATAAAACCACACACTTATGGACACTTGATCTTTGAAAAAGAAACTGAAAATATACAATGGAAAAAAGAAAGCATCTTCAATAAATGGTGCTGGTCTAATTGGCTGTCTGTATGTAGAAAAATGAAAATAGGTCCATATTTGTCACCTTGTGCAAAGCTCAAGTCCAAGTGCGTCAAAGACCTCAACATAAGACCAGATACACTAAATATAATAGACAAGAAAGTGGGAAAGAGCCTTGAACCCACTGGCAAAGGGGAAAACTTCCTAAACAGAAGTTCAAGGGCTCATTCTGTACCATCAAGAATTGATAAATGGGATCTCATGAAACTGGAAAGCTTCTGTAAGGCAAAGGACATAATCAATATGACAAATTGACAACCTACAGAATGGGAAAAAATCCTCACTAACACCACATCCAATAGAGGGCTAATATCCAAATTTATTAAGAACTCAAGAAGCTAACACACACACACACACACACACAAAAAAAAAAAAAACCCAAACCAAAAGTATATAGAACTAAACCAAGATTTCACAACTAAGGAATCGAATGGCTGTGAAGCACCTAAAAAAATGTTCAAAGTCCTTCCTGATCAGGGAAATGCAAATCAAAATGACCCTGAGATTCCACCTTACACCAACCAGAATGGCTAAGATCAAAACCTCAGGTGAAAACACTTGTTGGAGGGGATGTGGAAAAAGAGGAATACTCCTCTATTGCTGCTGGAATTGCAAATTGGTACAACCACTCTGGAAATCAATCTGGAGTTTCCTCAGAAAATTGGAAATAGATATTTCTGAAGACCCAGCTATACTACACTTGGAAATATATTCAAAAGATGTCCTACCATGCCACAGGGGTACGTGTTCCACTGTGTTCATAGCAGCCTTATTTGTGATATCCAGAAGCTGGAAACAACCTAGATATCCCACGACAGAAGAATAGATTCAGGAAATGTGGTTCATTTACACAATGGAATACTACTACTCAGCTGTTAATAACAAGGACATCATGAGCTTTGCAGGCAAATGGATAGATTTAGAAAATATCATCCTGAGTGAAGTAGCTCAGAACAGACCCCAAAGGAAATGTATGGTATATACTCAGTAATAAGTAGATATTAGCAAAAAAAAAAAAAAAAAAAAAAAAAAAAAAAAAAAAAAAAAAAAAAAAAAAAAACCAACGAACCAAACAAACAAACGACAGAATACCTGAGATACATTCCATAGAACTCAAAAAGGTCAAAAGGCTGAAGTGCCAAGTGAGGACGTCTCAGTTTCACTTGCAAGAGAGAAGACAGCAATCACAAGTGAAGAGGGAGGGAGGGACCTGGGAAGGAAAGTAGACATGGCAGGGAAGAAGAGGGAGAGGGGAGAGAGGGGAACCTGATCTGACATTTGTGGAGGGAAAAGGATTGAAGCCCCGAGAGCCAGCAAAAAGAATGGAAATAGGCAACCTTAGATGATAGGTTGGGGGGACCCTCCAGAATGTCCCAGAGACCTGGGAATTGAGATACTCACAGGACTAAAAGGAAGGGACCCTAGATAAAATGCCTGACAGTAGGGAGAGGGAACTTATAGAGCCTACCTCCAGCAGGAAGACAGGACTTCAAATGAGTGAGAGGGGACCCATCCCACAGTCATAACTCTGACCCATAATTGTTCCTGTCTGAAAGAATATGGCAATGGAAATGGAGAGGAGCCTGAGGAAAAGAAGGCCCAGCGACAGATTCAAAGTGGGATCCAGTGCAAGGGAAGGTCCCAAGGCCTGGCACTATTACTGAGGCTATAGAGCGCTCACAAAAAGGGACCTAGCATGACAACACTCCGGGAGACCCAACAAGCATCTGAAAGAGACAGATGCAGATATTTGCACCCAACCAATGAACAGAAACAGCTGACCCCTGCTGTTGAATTAGGGAAGGCTGAATGAAGCTGAGGGCAACCTTGTAGGAGGTCCAGCAGTCTCAATTAATCTGGACTCCCGGATTGTCTCAAACACTGGACCACCAAACAGACAGCATATGCCAGCTTATATGACGCCCCTAGTACACATACAATAAAGGACTGTCAGGTCTGTGTTCAGTCATAGGTGATACACCTAACTCTCAAGAGACTGGAGGCCCCAGGAAGTTTAGAGGTCAGGTAGGGTGGGGTTTAGCGATATCCACGTGGAGACAGGGGGAGGGGAATTGGTATGGCATGTGGAACAGTTGGAGGGTAGACAGGGGTTGGCAGGGTGGAGAATAAAATATGGAGTGTATAAAAATAATTAATTTTAAAAACTATGTTAAAAAAGAATAATAGGAAAAGAAAAGAGTGAAGATTCCAAACTCCAAGGACCAGAAAAATGTCTTAAGCAAAATCATAGAAGAAAATTTCCCCAACCTAAAGCGAGAGATGGCCATAAATGTACAAAAAGCCAAATAGACTGGACAAGAAAAGAAAAGTCCTCTCATCACATAATAATCAACATACTAAATGTATACAACAAAGAAAATATTAAAAGTTGTAAGAGAAAAAGGCCAAGTAACATAAAATTGTAGACCTATTAGAATGACACCAGGCTTCTCAAAAGTCTACGAAAGCCAAAAGAGCCTGGATAGAGATCATGCAGACCTTAAGAGAACAAAAACCGTCAACTCAGGCTTCAGACGACTTCAAACCTCTCAATCATCATAGATGAAGAAACCAAAACATTCCATGACAAAAGCAAATTTAAGCAATATCTACCTACCAATCATCCATGATCAAAGCAATCATCCATCATGATCAAGTAGGCTTCATCACAGGGATGCAGGGATGGTTCAATATACAGAAATCTATCAATGTGTTCCACTATATAAAGGAACTCAAACAAAAAAAAAAAAACACATTATCACTTCATTAGATGCTTAGAAATTATTTGAAAAAAATCCATCACCCCTTCATGATACACGTAATTCACTATATAAAAAAACTCAAAGAAAAAAATCACATGACCATTTCATTAGATGCAGAGAAAGTATTTGACAAAATCCAATACCCTTTATGATAAAAGTCTTGGAAAGATCAGAAATTCAAGGACCATACCTGATAATAGAAAAGCAATACACAGCAAAGCAGTAGCCAACATCAAATAAAATGGAGAGAAACTTGAAGCAACCCCTCTAACATCAAGAACTAGACATAGCTGTCCTTTCTCTCCCTACCTGTTCAATGTAGTACTCAAACACGTAGCAAAAGCAATTAGACAACAAAAGAACGTAAAATGCAAACAAATTGGAATGGAAAAAATCAAAATATCACTATTTGTAGAAGATATTTGCCTAAGGGAGTACTACTCAGTTATTAAAAACAACAAATTCATGGAATTCTTAGGCAAATGGGTGGAACTAGAAAATATCATCCTGAGTGAGGTAACCCAGTCACAAAAGAACACACATGGCATGCACTCACTAAAAAGTGGATATTAGCCCAGAAGCTTGGAACACCCAAGATAGAATTCATAGACCAAATGAAGCTCAAGAAGAAGGAAGACTTCAGTACTTCTTAGAAGGGGGAACTAAATACCCACAGGAGGAGATACAGAGACAAAATGTGGAGCAGAGACTGAAGGGAAGGTCATCCAGATACTGCCCCACCTGGGGATCCATCCCTCATACAGTCATCAATCCCAGACACTATTGTGGAGGTCAGCAAGTGCTTCCTGAAAGGAAGATGATATGGCTGTCTCCTGAGAGGCCCTGTCGGTGCCTGACAAATACAGAAGTGGATACTCACAGCCAACTAATGAACTAAGCATAGGGTCCCTAAAGGAGGAGCTAGAGAAAGGACCCAGGGAGCTGAAGGATCTTGCAGCCTCGTAGGAGGAACAAAAATATGAACCAACCAGCACCCCCAGAACTCCCAGGGACTAAACCATCAAACAAAGAGTACACATGGAGGAACCATGGTTCCAGCCACATATGTTGAAGGGAATGGCCCTGTCAGACCTCAATGAGAGGAGAGGCCCTGGGTCCTGTGAAGGGTCCACATCCCAGTGACAGGGAACGCCAGGATAGGGAAGCAGGTGTGGGTGGGGTAGTAAGCAGGTGGAGGAGGGATGGGATAGGGGCTTGGAGGGGAAATGAGGAAAGGGGATAACATTTGAAATGTGAATAAAGAAAATATCTAATAAAAAGTGAGTGAAATAAAAAGTAACAAACACATTGAAAGTAATAGCATTGTTAGATCAGAGCAGGAGGAGGGAGCAAGATTAGAAGGAGAATGCAGAGTTTAATATCTTAAATATAAGGCAACTTTATAAAATAAGAGCAATATGCACAATGCAGAGAGAAAGAGGAAAAAGAAGAAACTACAGAGTGGAAGGAGCAGGTAGGACCCTCCTTACCACAGGACAGAACATGTCTTTTCTTAATAGCAAGGCAAGCTTAATTGTACTAAAGAGGACAAAGCTTTCTGCTATGGACTTGGGTTAAATTCATTTAGCAACAAACTTGAAGAAGCTTTTCTTTCTCTATGCAATAAAGATTGGAGCTCATTTTTCATCCAGAATGAATGAGTTCATTCTGCGCAGGTGCTTGATCTTTTGCTCCAAATGCATTTGTAAGTATAGATGTGCTTGTGTGTGTGTGTGTGTGTGTGTGTGTGTGTGTGTGTGTGTGTGTGTGTGTGTAATTATGAGATAAGGATGTAGTTTGGCCCAACTGGTTTTAATGGAGATATATGAAGGTGTAAGCATGAATCCATATATAATTTTATGTGAGTTTATCCATGTTTACTTATGTAAAAACATTCTTCTGCAAATTTGACTCTCTTCTTCTGGTTCAATAGAAGTTTATTGCTCCAAATCTCCCCCTAGCCAAACAAGCAAGAGGCATCTGGACATGAGGGGAAGGGTTCTAGCAAGCAATCCCTTACTTAATCCACCGCTGTTTTAAAATGAGGTGCTAAGTGCCAGTCTGATTTGAAGATGCTATAATTTTGGTTGTATGGTTTTGGCTTCTTTATCAAAAGACAAGTGTCCACAGGTGTGTGTGTTTTATTCTGGGTCTTTGATTCTATTCGGTTGATTAACCTGACTGTCGGTGTCCACTATCATGCAATTTATATCCCTATTGCTCTGTAGTACAGCTTGAGGTCAGGGATGGTGATTCTTCCAGAAGTCTTTTTCAGAATTGTTTCGTTCATCCTGGTTTTTTTGTTTTTCCATGTGAAACTGAGAATTGCTCTTTCCATGTCAGTAAATTATTGTGTTGCTATTTTGATGGGGATTGCATTGAATCAGTAGATTTCTTTTAGTAAGATGCCCATTTCACTGTATTAAACCTATCAATCCATGAGAATGGGAGACCTTTCCATCCTCTGCTTCCCCAGCATGGCAATTCTTTTTTTTTTTTTTTTTCATTTTTCTTCAATTTATTTTTTAAAAAAATTCTCTTTGCATCCTGATTGCGGTCCCCCATCTCCTCTTCTAGTTATGATCTTACAAATCCCTCTCCCTCCATATTCCCCTCTACCCTGTGCCATGCTGCACCACTTCTGATGGGGTTGAACCCTTCAGGTTCAGGGATGCACTGCCTCATCAGGCTTCCTAGGATCCTTCTGGATGGAGGAGACCGGGCTAGGGGAGGCCAAACTCAACTGGTCCATCCACAGAATGTGGGGCATTGCTCGCAGGAGGCGCTGCTGTGACTGCTGCTGGTCGCTTCCACTGGCACGCTGGGTGGTCGATTCCTTCTCCTGCTCCTGGACATGAGTGGCAATGACTTCGCAGTGCTGGGACCGGACCTGCTGACACTGAGCAGCCCGCGCATGCTGCTGGCCAGGAACAACCAGCTGGGCGGCCCAGGCTTGCTGGCAAAGGGCCTGCCTGGCCCAGTCGCTGCTCTGCTGCAGCCTCCAGGTGCTCAACCTCAGTGGCAACAGCTTCCAGGAGCTGCCTGCCTCGCTGCTGGAGCTGCATGTGCTTCAGACCTTCAGCCTGGGCGGCATTTAGCTGCAGAGCATTCTGGCAGAGATGGAGAACTTGCAGAGTTTAGAATGTTTATACCTTGGAGTAAAAGTCATTGAAGAAATTCCACCAGAAGAATTAGCAAATCTGCCTTCTCCGAGTTACTCGGTGCTGCGTGACAAGATCCAAAGTGTGCCTACTCAGCAATCACAGTTGCATTCGCTTCGATCCTCAGTTTTCATAACTTGGTGACATACCTGCCTCGAGAGATCCGTAATCTTATTCCCTGGAAAAGTTGAGTTTACGAGGAAACCCGTTGGCTGGTTGTTTTGTTAGAGAGTTTACATGACCATACAGCTCTTCTGGAATTAGCCTCAAGGACCATTAAGATCCGAAGTTTTTCATACACACGATGGACTTCCTGGGAATCTTCATAGATACTTGGGTTCAGCCAACAATTGTCCAAAACCCAAAGTGTGGTGGAGTCTATTTTGACTGTGGTGTCAGACAAATTAATTTTGTGGGTTTCTGTGGGAAGTACCGTCTTCCCTCATGCACTGCGTGCTCCAGAATGCTCCTCCCACTGCACTCTGCCTCACACAACTCCACATCCCAGAGTGAGTCTGACTCAGAAGATGAAGCCAGTGCACACAGAAGGCAGAAAGTTCTTCATGGTTGGGGAGCAGTGGGTATTGATAAAACACTGACTTAAAAAGAAACCGGGTCTTGAAGTTGATTGGAGACCTGAGCATTTTTCGTCTTGAATGTCCATGTAAGACTTTGCCATGGTGTGAAAGAAAGGTTTTGCATTTTATCTTCACATTTGGCAGGAGTGAGTCCGGTCCCGAGTTTGGATTCTTTGAGTGTAATTTATTATCAATGGCAGTTCAAAATTAAGCCGATTGACCACAATTTTCATGTAAGTCTTTGAAGAAACACTAACAGCATGGTTCATTCTGAAGAGCAGTCATGTTTGCAATCAGCCAGAACAACCTCGGACAGCTGAGTTGATTAACAAAGTCATCACAGTCCTCTTACCATGGCTGGTTTATGCTGAACACTATACACAAATAAAATGAACCTTCTCCTTGTGTTACCCCTGGACTGTTGAAAGCCTTTCTAAACAACTAACTGGACAGTAAGGCCTATAACTTTTAATATATTTAAACCAGCTCTTGTCTTGTGTGATTGTTACTAACTTTATATAAACTAGCAGTTCCTTAATCCTAGCAAGATTATGGAAGCTTATTATAGAAATTATTTCAGAGCAACCTACAACCTGACACTGTGCAAAACACTTGGAAATATACTTTAACTAGCTGAATAAATGTATACATAATACCTGAAGTCTGAGGGCCTGGAACTCTGTAGAATGGACTGGCCTGGAACTAAGAGATCCCCTGGAAGAACTCCCAGAGGGGACATCTTCCAGGTGGCAATTCTAGGGGTCCTCTGCCTCCCTAGTTGCTGATATTATAGGTGTACACCACCATCTGCTTCCATGGACATCTTAACTTTATTTGTGTTAACTGCAATGATCTCTTCTAAGTAAATGTCTTTTACACTTAATGAGAGGCTAAAGTCTTGATCTGTGTATTCACCAAGAGGCAGAATAATAGTTTTGGACCCCCCAAAAATATAGATGATAGTCTAAGAACTGCTAAGTAGTCTAAGAACCTGCTTTACAACATCAGACTAAATGAAGAAAAGTCGGGCATAGTTGTGCACACCTTCAGACCTGCACTTGGGAGGTAGAGGCAGAAGAACAGGACTTCTGAGTTAACCTACGCTCCATAGTACATTTGAGGCCAGCCTGGGCTACATACATGAAAACTTGTCTCAAGGTGGAAGGGGGCAGATTTTAATCACCACGTGTGTCTCCTTTGTTCCTCTTGTTTACTAAGGCAAGACTTCCTCTACATTTAAAAGAAAAACTACAACTACATAAGTCAGAGTGTAGCAGAGCCTATTATGTTGGTCCTCAGTAGAGGAGTTCACAGAGCCAGCAACCACTGAACACCGAAGAAAGCATTGAGAGAACATTAAATACATTGTATCCCTAAGGTGGGGAAGAAAAATAGTAACACAAAGTGTTGTCATCAGAAATTAATAAATTTTACTAACTGGTTGATTAGGAATAAAATACTAAAAGTATAAGCTAACATTAAAAAGCATGAAACTGTCACTGATGATAATTAACTGACCTGTAACAGGAAGTCTAGTTGGTAAGTGCCAAAAGCAGTTTCAGATTGCAGTGGGGCATCAGGTGATCTCTTGAAGAGTGCTTTATTAGAAGCCAACTGTATGCAGAATCCTTGCATATTAAATTTCTTTATTTTTATTTTTATTTTATTCGATATATTTTTTTATTTATATTTTAATTGATTTCTTCTTTTCTGGTCCCCCAATCCCCGAAAGTCATATAAGCCCCCTTCCATCCCCTGTTCTCCCACCCACCCCTTCCCACTTTCCTGTTCTGGTTTTGCCTTATACTGCTACACTGAGTCTTTCCAGAACCAGGGGCCACTCCTCCATTCTTCTTGTACCTCATTTGATATGTGGATTATGTTTTGGGTATTCCAGTTTTCCAGGCTAATATCCACTTATTAGTGAGTGCATACCATGATTGACCTTTTGAGACTGGGTTACCTCACTTAGTATGATGTTCTCTAGCTCCATCCATTTGCCTAAGAATTTCATGAATTCCTTGTTACTAATGGCTGAATAGTACTCCAATGTGTATATATACCACATTTTTTGCATCCATTCTTCTGTTCAGGGATACCTGGGTTCTTTCCAGCTTCTGGCTATTATAAATAGGGCTGCTATGAACATAGTGGAACATATGTCTTTATTACATGCTGAGGAATCCTCTGGGTATATGCCCAGGAGTGGTATAGCAGGATCTTTCGGAAGTGACGTGCCCAGTTTTCTGAGGAAGTGCCAGACTGATTTCCAGAGTGGTTGTACCAATTTGCTACCCCACCAGCAGTGGAGGAGTGTTCCTCTTTCTCCACATCCTCACCAACACCTGCTGTCTCCTGAGTTTTTAATCTTAGCCATTCTGACTGGTGAAAGGTGAAATCTCAGGGGTGTTTTGATTTGCATTTCCCTAATGACTAATGAATTTGAGCATTTTTTAAGATCCTTCTCTGCCATCCGAAGTTCTTCAGGTGAGAATTCAACTCTGTACCCCATTTTTAATAGGGTTATTTGGTTTTCTGGGGTCTAACTTCTTGAGTTCTTTGTATATATTGGATATTAGCCCTCTATCTGATGTAGGGTTGGTGAAGATCTTTTCCAAATTTGTTGGTTGCCGATTTTCCTTTTGATGGTGTCCTTTGCTTTACAGAAACTTGGTAATTTTATGAGGTCCCATTTGTCAATTCTTGATCTTAGAGCATACGCTACTGGTGTTCTGTTCAGGAACTTTCCCGCTGTCAGGAACTTTCCCGCTGTACCAATGTTCTCAAGAGTCTTCCCTAGTTTCTTTTCTATTAGCTTCAGAGTGTCTGGCTTTATGTGGAGGTCCTTGATCCATTTGGAGTTGAGCTTAGTACAAGGAGACAAGGACGGATCAATTCGCATTCTTCTGCATGCTGACCTCCAGTTTAACCAGCATCATTTGTTGAAAAGGCTATCTTTTACCCATTGGATGTTTTCAGCCCCGTTGTCGAGGATCAAGTGGCCATAGGTGTGTGGGTTCATATCTGGATCTTCAATCCTGTTCCATTGGTCTGCCTGCCTGTCACTGTACCAATACCACGCAGTTTTTAAGACTATTGCTCTGAAGTATTGATTGAGGTCAGGGATACTGATTCCCCCAGAATTTCTTTTGTTGTTGAGAATAGTTTTAGCTATCCTGGGTTTTTTTGTTATTCCAGATGAATTTGAGAATTGCTCTTTCTAACTCTATGAAGAATTGAATTGGGATTTTGATGGGTATTGCGTTGAATTTGTATATTGCTTTTGGCAAAATGGCCATTTTAACTATATTAATCCTGCCGATTCATGAGCATGGGAGGTTTTTCCCTTTTTTGAGGTCTTCTTCCATTTCCTTCTTCAGAGTCTTGAAGTTCTTCTCATATAGATCTTTCACATGTTTGGTAAGACTCACCCCAAGGTACTTTATACTGTTTGTGGCTATTGTGAAGGGTGTCAGTTCCCTAATTTCTTTCTCAGCCTGCTTATCCTTTGAGCATAGGAAGGCTACTGATTTGCTTGAGTTGATTTTATAACCCGGGCATATAACCAAAGATTCCCCTGCATGCAATAAATACACATGCTCCATTATGTTCATAGCAGCCTTATTTATAGTAGCCAGAAGCTGGAAAGAACACAGATGTCCCTCAGAGGAGAAATTGATACAGAAAATGTAGTATATTTACACAATGGAATACTACTCAGCAATTAAAAACAATGATTTCACAAAATTTTTAGGCAAATAGTTTGATCTGGAAAATATCCTAAGTGAGGTAACCCAATCACAAAAGAATACACATGGAATGCAATCTCTGATAAGTGGATATTAATTAGCCCAGAAGCTCTGAATACTGAAGGCACAAATCACATAACAAATGACTCCTATGAAGAAGTATGGAGATGGTCCTGATCCTGGAAAGGATTGATCTAGCGTTGGAGGGGAATATAAGGACAGAGAAAAAGGAGGGAGGTGATTGGAGAATGGGTGGAGAGAAGAAGGTTTATTGGACATATGGGGAGGGGGGATCTGGGAAAGGGGAAATCATTTGGAATGTAAACAAAGAATATAGAAAATAAAAATATTAAAATGAAAAAAAAAAGTAAATGAAGACTATATTCAGTAAAAAAAAATAAATTAAATATTCAGACATTAAAAAAAGATATGGCAATATCTTTCAGGAAATAACATCTATAAAACATAGGTAACCTACTTCAAAGAGATCCAAAGTATTTCTAGTAAAAAGTAGGAGGGCAAAGCTGTGGCTAATTGAAGATGCAATAAGGCACAGGGGACAGCATTCACTTCTCCTGGTTAACAAGAAAACACCCTTTTGCAGTTAGAGGCAGGAGAAACAAAGTAACCTTATCTAACTGTAATGTGTACATGTGGGAAATTACTGAAGACAGGTTTTTTTTTTAAATAAATGTGACAAACGCCTGAAGTTCTGGTACATACAAAACTGAAAGACCCAGACAATGAGTACTTGTATTAAGGATGCAGTTAAATATTTTTAATCCTTATATTTAATCCCTTCTTACCTTTGGCTAAAAGCCCACAGAGACCAACTGCTGAGATCCTCCCAGATATCTCCAAGACCAAGAAACAGAAACACCTACCAACTGTTTTACCCAGAGGCCTTTGCTCCTTTGTGCTACACCCAGTTAACTGGTCCACCCAGAGGCCTTTGTGTCCTGTCCTCGTGCTATGCCCTGCTAAATACTTCACCAGAGACCTTGCACCCTGGTTGCAGGACAGAATAGCTCATGGTACACATTTCTGCCCATAGCCACTGTACAGGAGGCAGTTGCAAAGACTTCTGCCATCACTGCTGACAGAAACGCACCCTAGCTGGAGGTGGCAGAAGGGCAAAGGGAGCCTTCGTTTTCTAAGCAGAAGATGGGGATTATGAAGGTGAATTTCTGAAGACACAAAGTGAGTTGGAATGAATTTCATGTCCTATTAGAACGGTGTGGGTTTTAAGGTTCTGCAGTGAAGAAGGTGTGAATGGAGACCTGGCATCTGCTCCATCAGGAAGAGCTCTGTGTTTCAAGGTCCTGCAGAAGTCTGAGTGTATCAGTTGCAGAGCTGGTTGGGTTCTAGGTAAGAGGGAATTTGTTTCTGTGTGACAGAAGGTGAAATACTGGCAATCAAGCAGAGAAAACAAAATGTAAGCCTCCCACAGTGCTGCTTAGTGAGTGCTGAGGTACAGTTAAGCAGCTAAACACATGAATGCTGCACAGTCAGCACTTTCTTCTGGCGTTACCTTGTTGGAATCTTTATTCTCAGAAAGGTTTGAAACATCAGGGCATGCTTGTTATGGATTATCCCATAAAGTGACTGGTTTGGAATCCTATGCTAATGTTGACACACAAGCCCTTGGAGGTAAAGACTGTTGTCACAGCATATCTCCAACAGCTGCAGAGCCAGAATCCTGGGCTGACATTCAGGGCTGTACAGAGAACATTATATGGACAAGAACAAGGGAACTTGTCATGCCTGGTTCTTCCTTAGAATACCTAAATGTAACCTCCCTCCAATGAGTTTACTACAAGCACAGTGCTTTGAGTCATGCCTTACACCTCCATAGCAGGTCCTGGAAGAGCTTGTTTTTCTTCCAGTCTCTTTTGTGACCACCTGGACACCAAAGCATTTCCTTTTAAAGGTCTGCACCCTCTTATAAGTACTCAAGTCATAATTTCCATTTAGAGTTTTGTGCCAAGAGGAGCTAATTCTTATGGAATTGGCAAAAAGAAAAAGAACTTGCTGTTTCTCTCTGCATGGCATAACACAAGTAAATATTTTCTTTTGCTTCAAAGGACAGCAAAGTTGGTATAAATTGTCATGATATTATGGGTGGTACTAACTTTGTCTTTTCATATTAATCTTTTCATTCATAGTTGAATGTCTTTATAGGAAAAAGAATCTTTTATACAGTCAAGAATCCTTATGATTGGGGGAGCACTGACAAACGCATGGCTTTATACAAAGGTCAGTTGAGTTGCATGTATTCTTAAGGTTTTCATTGTTTGCTGTATTGTAAAGTTTTTATTTTGCTGTCCTAAAAAGGTACACCACCACAAACTTATGAACCATAAGAGTTAAAATATAAACGCTTGTGTTAAATTATATACATTGGAAAATTGATACTGATGTATTTGTAAAAAATGACAGGGCTCTTCTATGGATGTGGACAGGGTTGGAAGAAGGAAGTAGAAGGGTTGTTAAAGTTAAATTTCAGTAGATACACACATTGATTTCTCATAAGTAACACTCTCCAACTTTGTGTAAATAACATGTGAAAGCAATATAAATATATACATATTATATTGAAGCTCTACCACCCTCAGTAAGACAATAGTGATAGACAGATGGCACAGTGCTTCCTGGTATTAAGAAAGTTCTGGTTTGGGTCTCAGAAACATGTTGACTCACAACCACCTGTGACATCAGTTTGAGAGATCAGACGTGCTCTTCAGGACTCCTGGCAACACTCATTTCACATAAACCTTATAGAGGCATGCACACATGCACACACGTGCACACACACACACACACATACACACAACTAAATGTAAAAATGTAAATAGTATGTACTTTTACTAATACAGTAATGGTGAGTGTTTGTAAAAATAACATGTGAAGGGTTGGGTATCTTTTCACCTGTAGAGACATTTACTTGACAGAGTTTGATAATAAATGATGATAACAGAAATATAAATGAAGGATATGGAAACAAGGCTTACTTAGGCTAATGCTTTAATGGTGTTACTAGCAATATCAGTTTCTTTTTTTCTTGAGGTTTTAGTTAAATGAATAAAATAATATTGTAAAATTCTTGAATGAAGCTCTTGAACATTTTTTCAAGTATTGTGAGAAAACCATGACAGGCTAGCAGTAAACGTTAGGAGCTGCCAACACAAGGGAATAAAGAGGACAAAGGAAGCCACTCTTGTCACAGTGGAGGTCACCAAGCAGTCGTGTAGGCAGTCTATGTAAGGCTAAAGATAACATGTGGAAAAGGCAGGACTACACAAAAATGCATTCATAATCTTTGGTTGGTAGCAGAAAGATAGAAAGAGGAAGAGAAGGAAAAGGAGGATGAGGACGAAGAGGAGGAAGAAGACAAAAATTACTTTTCTAAAATAGGATTGTGGTGGTTTGAATGAAAACGCCCCCCATACACTCACAGAGATTGGCACGATTAAGTGGTGTGACTTTGCTGGAGCACATAGGACATGTTGGAGGATGTATGTGCCTGAGGGTGGGCCTCGAGGTTTCAAATGATCAACCCAGGCTCAGGGTCCCTCTCTCTTTCTTCTCCCTTGCAATCCAGATGTCAAATTCTCAGTTAACTGTGCAGTACCATGTCTGCCTGTATGCCACCATGTCCCTGTCATAATAATAATGGTTGTATTTCACCTCTAAAATACAACCCAGCCCCAAGTCAGTATTCTCCATTTTAAGAGTTGCAATGGTTATGGTTCCTCTTCACAGCAATCAAACACTAAGATGGAAACTGGTGCCATGGCCTGTGGTGTTGCCAGGATCGGACGGACCATGCTTTCATCTGGAGGAATACAGAAGACTTTCAGACTTCGAACTAAAGTGCAGATGGACAATTCAAGCAGGGTTTATTGGGTTATAGTAGTAGGATCATGGAAGACAGTGATGCTTGGGGTTATTTAAACTGTGAGGGCTCAGCTAGAGAAGATTCAGGGGAGAATATTATTAGTATGGTGCCTAGAAAAATATTCTTGTGATATTTTGGCTAAGAGCATTGCTGCTTTCTACAATTATGTTAAGATCAATCTGAGGCTAGATTGAACATAATATGCATTAAAAGTTTTGACAGAGGACACTTAAAGCAGCCTAGCATTGGCTGTGTCATGTGGTTCTTTTTGGTCTGACTTATGCAGTTTTATAATGAAAAGGAACAATCTGAACTAGGAAAAATACAAAATGTACAGTCTGAAAAAGAGAGCACCAGGACATTTAAAGCAACTAAATCCTGTACTCAAGGACATTTAAAAAATTTAAAGAAGTGCCTGATGCTAGATGAAATAAAAGGAATGGTTGACATCAAGGTAAGACAAGACCCAGCCAAGCTTCCAACTCATGAAAAGGCCTGATACATACCTTAATACTAGCACTAGGGAGGCAGAGACAAGTAGACTTCAGAGTTCAAGGCCACCATGTTTTTTCAAAGCAATTTCTAAGCCGTTCAACCTTAGGCACTGAAGAAAACCATTGAAAACAGAAAGCTGGTGAAAATGTATTTGAAAAATAAGAATGTTTTAATAAGGGGGTTATTTTCCAGCCCAACAAGTAACAAAACTTGGCAGCCTTGGCCTTGTGGTCATGTCAGAGTCAAGGTTACAAGAAAGAGGTTGTGAAATCTCCCTCCATGTTGAAGGGAATTCTCAGAGGTCAGACATGTTAGGGGTGTCCCTGCAGAGAGGTCAAGAGAGGCCATGAATCTGTGAAGCTGAAGCCTGGATTGCCTTGGAGACCCCAAGATGTTAGAGATGCCAGAGCCCTGGGATACCTGCTGAAGAAAGCTGCTAACACAGGACTGAATCACCCCAAGAATAATAGTGTGTTGCACTCTACATGTATGAAAGGAGTTGGAGATCTGAAGAGGGTTTTGACATCATACATGAAGATGCAGAGTTTGGAGTCTGTTCAGCTGGTTTTTAGTCTCCCTTGGCCCAGTATTTCCTCATTACATCCTCTTTATACCCTTTGGAAATGGTAATGTATATATCCCCTGCCATTATTTTTTGAAAGTATGTGACTTGCTTCTTCATTGTGATTTTACAGGGGATTACAGTGAGATTGAATGAGACTCAGACAAGACTTTGCTTTCAAACAAAGCTGTTCCTGTGATAGACAATGGGGACATTCTAAGTAAGACTAAATAATTTTTGCATGATGATGATGGACTATTGATGCAATGGAGTAGAATGTAGTAGCTTGAGTGAAAATGGCCCTAAAGTTGCACAGGGAGTGACACTTTTAGGAGGTGTGGCCTTGTTGGAGTAAGTGTGGCCCTGTTGGAGGAATTGTGTCACTGGGAATGGGCCTTGACGTCCCAAATGCTCAAGCCAGGTCCAATGTCTCTTTCTCAGGAGCTTGCCAACTCAGTTGTAGAACTCTTAGCTATCTCTTCAACATTATGTCTACCTGTATTCCACCATGCTTCCCAATATGATGATAATAGACTATAACACTAAACTATAAGCAAGCCCCAATTAAATGTTTTTCTTCAGAAGACTTGTTGAGTTCTGGCTGCCTTCCCAGAGGCCATTTAGGTGTCCAGGACCCTATGTAAGACCACACCTAATGCCCACAATTTCCCTTTTTTTTTTTTTACTTTTATTTTTTTAATTTTTTTATTCGATATAATTTATTTACATTTCAAATGATTTCCCCTTTTCTAGCCCCCCACCCCACGAAAGTCCTGTAAGCCCCCTTCTCTTCCCCTGTCCTCCCATCCTCCCCTTCCCACTTCCCAGTTCTGGTTTTGCCCAATACTGTTTCACTGAGTCTTTCCAGAATCAGGGGCCACTCCTCCTTTCTTCTTGTACCTCATTTGATGTGTGGATTATGTTTTGGGTATTCCAGTTTTCTAGGTTAATAACCACTTATTATTGAGTGCATACCATGATTCACCTTTTGAGTCTGGGTTACCTAACTTAGTATGATGTTCTCCAGCTCCATCCATTTGCCTAAGAATTCCATGAATTCATTGTTTCTAATGGCTGAATAGTTCTCTATTGTGTAGATATACCACATTTTTTGCATCCACTCTTCTGTTGAGGGATACCTGGGTTCTTTCCAATATCTGGCAATTATAAATAGGGCTGCTATGAACATAGTAGAGCATGTATCCTTATTACATGGTGGGGAGTCCTCTGGATATATGCCCAGGAGTGGTATAGCAGGATCTTCTGGAAGTGAGGTGCCCAGTTTTCGAAGGAACCGCCAGACTGCTTTCGAGAGTGGTTGTACCAATTTGCAACCCCACCAGCAGTGGAGGAGTGTCCCTTTTTCTCCACACCCTCTCAAACACCTGCTGTCTCCTGAATTTTTAATCTTAGCCATTCTGACTGGTGTAAGATGAAATCTTAGGGTTGTTTTTATTTCCATTTCCCTAATGACTAATGAAGTTGAGCATTTTTTAGGATGCTTCTCCGCCATCCGAAGTTCTTCAGGTGAGAATTCTTTGTTTAACTCTGTACCCCATTTTTTAATAGGGTTGTTCGGTTTTCTGGAGTCTAACTTCTTGAGTTGTTTATATATATTAGATATTAGCCCTCTATCTGATGTAGGATTAGTGAAGATCTTTTCCCAATTTGTTGGTTGCCGATCTGTCTTCTTGATGGTGTCCTTTGCCTTACAGAAACTCTGTAACCTTATGAGGTCCCATTTGTCAATTCTTGCTCTTAGAGCATACGCTATTGGTGTTCTGTTCAGAAACTTTCTCCCTGTACCGATGTCCTCAAAGGTCTTCCCCAGTTTCTTTTCTATTAGCTTCAGAGTGTCTGGCTTTATGTGGAGGTCCTTGATCCATTTGGATTTGAGCTTAGTACAAGGAGACAAGGATGGATGAATTCACATTCTTCTGCATGCTGACCTCCAGTTGAACCATCACCATTTGTTGAAAAGGCTGTCTTTTTTCCATTGGATTTTTTCAGCCTCTTTGTCGAGGATCAAGTGGCCATAGGTGTGTGGGTTCATTTCTGGATCTTCAATCCTCTTCCATTGATCCTCCTGCCTGTCACTGTACCAATACCATGCAGTTTTTAACACTATTGCTCTGTAGTATTGCTTGAGGGCAGGGATACAGATTCCCCCAGATTTTCTTTTGTTGCTGAGAATAGTTTTAGCTATCCTGGGTTTTTTGTTGTTCCAGATGAATTTGATAATTGCTCTTTCTAACTCTGTGAAGAATTGAGTTGGGATTTTGATGGGTATTGCATTGAATCTGTATATTGCTTTTGGCAAAATGGCCATTTTAACTATATTGATTCTACTGATCCATGAGCATGGGAGGTTTTCCCATTTTTTGAGGTCTTCTTCCAATTCCTTCTTCAGAGTCTTGAAGTTCTTGTCATACAGATCTTTCACATGTTTGGTAAGAGTCACCTCAAGATACTTTGTACTGTTTGTGGCTATTGTGAAGGGGGTCATTTCCCTAATTTCTTTCTCAGCCTGCTTAACCTTTGAGTATAGGAAGGCCACTGATTTGCTTGAGTTGATTTTATAACCTGCCACTTTGCTGAAGTTGTTTATCAGCTGTAGGAGCTCTCTAGTGGAGTTTTTGGGTCACTTAGATAGAATATCATGTCATCTGCAAATAATGATAGTTTGACTTCTTCCTTTCCAATTTGTATCCCTTTGACCTCCTTATGTTGTCGAATTGCCCGAGCTAGTACCTCAAGTACAATGTTGAAAAGATAAGGAGAAAGTGGGCAGCCTTGTCTGGTCCTTGATTTCAGTGGGATTGCTTCAAGTTTCTCTCCATTTAGTTTGATGCTGGCTACCGGTTTGCTATATATTGCTTTTACTATGTTTAGGTATGGGCCTTGAATTCCTGTTTTCTCCAAGACTTTAAGCATGAAAGGATGCTACATTTTGTCAAATGCTTTTTCAGCATCCAATGAAATGACCATGTGGTTTTGTTCTTTGAGTTTGTTTATGTAGTGGATTGTATTGATGGATTTCCCTATATTGAACCAACCCTGCATTCGCGGGATAAAGCCTACTTGATCATGGTGGATGATCGTTTTGATGTGTTCTTGGATTCGGTTGGCAAGAATTTTATTGAATATTTTTGCATCGATGTTCATAAGGGAAATTGGTCTGAAGTTCTCTTTCTTTGTTGGATCTTTGTGGGGCTTTGGTATCAGCGTAATTGTGGCTTCGTAGAAGCAATTGGGTAGTGTTCCTTCTGTTTCTATTTTGTGGAATAGTTTGAAGAGTATTGGTGTTAACTCTTCTTTGAAGGTCTGGTAGAATTCTACACTGAAACGATCTGAACCTGTGCTTTTTTTGGTTGGAAGACTTTCTATGACTCCTTCTATTTCTTTAGGCATTATGGGACTGTTTAGATGGTCTAGTTGGTCCTGATTTACTTGGTATTTGGTATCTGTCAAGGAAATTGTCCATTATCTCCAGATTCTCCAGTTGTGTTGAGTACGGGCACTTGTAGTAGGATCTGATGATTTTTTGGATTTCCTCAGTTTCCGTTGTTATATCTCCTTTTTAATTATAAGTTTGTTAATTTGGATACTTTCTCTGTGCCCTTTGGTCAGTCTGGCTGGGTTTATCTATCTTGTTGATTTTCTCAAAGAACCAGCTCCTGGTTTTGTTGATTTTTTGTATGGTTCTCTTTGTTTCTACTTGATTGATTTCGGCCCTGAGTTTGATGATTTCCTGCCTTCTACTCCTCCTGGGTGAAATAGCTTCTTTTTGTTCTAGGGCTTTCAGGTGTGTCATTAAGCTGGTAATGTATGCTCTCTCCATTTTCTTTTTGGAGGCACTCAGGGCTATGAGTTTTCCTCTTAGCACTGCTTTCATTGTGTCCCATAGATTTGGGTATGTTGTGTTTTCATTTTCATTGTGTTCTAAAAAGTCTTTAATTTCTTCCTTTATTTCTTCCTTGACCAAGGTTTCATTGAGTAGAGTATTATTCAGTTTCCATGTGTATGTGGGTTTTCTGTTGTTTCTGTTGCTATTGAAGACCACTTTTACTCCATAGTGATCAGATAGGAGGCATGGGATTAGTTCGATCTTCTTATATTTGTTGAGGTCTGTCTTGTGACCAATTATATGGTCGATTTTGGAGAAGGTAACATGAGGTGATGAGAAAAAGGTATATTCTTTTGTTTTAGGATAGAATGTTCTATATATATATCAGTTACATCTAATTGGTCCAAAGCTTCAATTAGTTTCATTGTGTCCCTGTTTATTTTCTGTTTTCCTGATCGGTCCATTGAGGAAAGAGCAGTGTTGAAGTCACCCACAATTATTGTGTTAGGTGCAATGTGTGCTTTGAGTTTTAATAAAGTTTCTTTTACGAAAGAGGGTGCCCTTGCATTTGGAGCAAAGATGTTCAGGATTGAGAGTTCTTCTTGTTGTATTTTTCCTTTGACCAGCAAGAAGTGTCCCTCAGAGTCTCTTTTGATGACTTTGGGTTGAAAGTCCATTTTATCTGATATTAAAATGGCTACTCCAGCTTGTTTCCTGAGACCATTTGCTTGTAAAATTGTCTTCCAGCCTTTTACTCTAAGGTAGTGTTTGTCATTGACCCTGAGGTGTGTTTCCTGTAAGCAGCAAAATGTAGGGTCCTGTTTACGTGTCCAGTCAGTTAGTCTGTGTCTTTTTATTGGGGCATTAAGTCCATTGATGTTAAGAGATATTAAGGAATAGTGATTGTTACTTCCTATCATTTTTGACGTTATTTTTTAAATTTGATTGCTTAACTTCTTTTGGGTTTGATGAAAGGTTACTATCTTGCTTTTTCCAGGGTGAAGTTTCCCTCCTTGTATTGGTGTTGTCCTCCTATTATCCTTTTTAGGGCTGGGTTTGTGGATAGATATTGGGTAAACTTGGTTTTGCCATGAAATATCTTAGTTTCTCCATCTAAGGTGATTGAGAGTTTTCCTGGATATAGGAGTTTTGGCTGGCATTTGTATTCTCTTAGAATCTGCATCAGATCTGCCCAGGACCTTCTAGCCTTCATATTCTCAGGTGAAAAGTCTGCTGTGATTCTGATAGGTCTTCCTTTATTCGTTACTTGGCCTTTTTCTCTTACTGCCTTTAATATTCTTTCTTTGTTTAGAACATTTGTTGTTTTGATTATTATCTGATGAGGGGGAATTTCTGTTCTGGTCCAGTCTGTTTGGAGTTTTTAGGCTTCTTGTATATTCATGGTCCAGTCTGTTTGGAGTTTTGTAGGCTTCTTGTATATTCATGGGCATCTCTCTCTTTAGGTTAGGGAAGTTTTCTTCCATAATTTTATTGAAGATATTTGCTGGCCCTTTAAGTTGTAAATCTTCACTCTCATCTATGCCTATAATCCTTAGGTTTGGTCTTCTCATTGTGTCCTGGATTTCCTAGATATTTTTGCATTTTGCATTTTCTTTAACTGTTGAGTCCATGGTTTCTATGGAATCTTCAGCATCTGAAATTCTTTCCTCTATCTCTTGTATTCTGTTGTTGATATTTGCATCTATGTCCACTGATTTCTTCCCAAGGCTTTCTATTTCCAAAGTTGTCTCCCTTTGAGTTTTCTTAGTTGTTTCTACTTCTGATTTTAGATCCTGGATGATTTTGCTTAGCTCCTTCACTTGCTTGTTTGTGCTTTCCTGTAATTCTTTAAGAGATTTTTGTGTTTCCTCTTTGATGACCTCAGCCTGTTGACCAAAGTTCTCCTGTATTGCTTTAAGTGTTTTTTGTGTTTCCTCCTTGTTGGCTTTTGTATTCTCTTGGATTTCTTTCAATGATTTTTGTGTTTCCCTTGCAAGGGCTTCTAACTTTTCATCAATTTCCTCCTGAATTTCTTTAAGTATGTCCTTCATGTGTTCCTGTACCAGCATCATGACCAGTGATTTTAAATCCAAATCTTGTTCTACTGGTGTGATGGGGTATCCAGGACATGCTGGTAGAGGAGAATTTGGTTCAGATGTTGCCATATTGCCTTGATTTCTGTTAGTGACGTTCCTGCGTTTGCCTTTTGCCATCTAGTTCTCACTGGTGTTACTTGGTCTTGTCAGTGCTGGACTCAACAGTGCAAGCTGCCCCTTCCCCATTGGCCTCTGGTGCACAGCTTACACCCTGCACTGCCTGTAGACAGGGTGCTGCTGCCCTGGCTGTTCAGATCCTGAAGCAGGCACCCGAGGCTCCCACTGGGCCCCGCAGGATTTACCTTACCGGAGCACACCGACTTCTCCCAGTTGGCAGCCCTGAAGCCCCGCTAGCCTCTTGCAGGACCTGGAGATGTGCTGCAGCCGACCAGGCTGATCTGGATCCGGAAGCGGAGAGAGTTGAGCTGAGGGCTTCTGCCTGAGGCCTTGCCCCAGATTGTGTCTGTGGACCAGATGGAGCCCATGTGCACCCCCAGGGAGCGCTGACGGTGTATGCTGCTGTGACCTCCCGTGTTCCGCTCACTCCGCTGGGCAGCTGATTCCCCAACCGGGCTGGAGCACACAAGGTTAGCCTGGCCGCCCAGGCCCTGAGTTCAGGCAAAAGCCTGGGAGGCCAAGGTCTGAGCAAAGGTCCCCTAGGGCTATGACTGTTAGTTGGGTCCACCAGGTGACCCGGATGGCGGGCGTGCGCGCCCGCGCTCCCCGAAAGCGCTGGGAGAGTCTGCTGTGCTAACAACCTCCTGGGCGGGTTGACTCACAGATGGCCCACAAAGCCGCCCAGTTCTTGGGGTCAGTTCTGTGCCTTTTGGGGCCTAGACCCCCGCTTTGTTAGCCTCAGGCTATGCCTGTTACGGGTCTGCCCGCCAGAGCTCTCTGGTGTCCTGCAGGCAAAATGGCGGCGTGTGCACAGGCCCAGGCAAAAAATCTCCTGGCTGGATTGGCACCCCGATGGCCCCCCGACCCGCCCAGGGCCTGGGTGCAGGCCAACGCCCGTTGGGCTCAGACCCCCGCGGTGTTGGCCTCGGATTATGTTTGTGTACCTCAGTCTGTCCGATCTCTGGAGTCCGAAACCAAGATGGAGATGAGCCTCTCCTGACTGGCAGGAGGCCAAGTTCTGAAGTGGCTTCTGTGCAGTGAAAGGCGCTGCACAACCGCAGCTGCTTGCCGCCTGGCTGGTCAGCGAAGGTCAGTGTTCGTGGGCGCAGGCCCTAACTGGACCCTGTGTCGCCTTGGTTCCACTGCTGATGGCCCTTCACCTGGACCAGCCACTGCTGCACTGACACCGGCTCTGCTGCCGCCCCACAATTTCCCTTTAAAATAGGCCTAACATCACCTAAAGGCACCCAATGCTCTGGGTTCTATATTCTGGTCCATGACTCTGGAAGCTTTCCCAGAGGCCATGTAGGCACTAGGGACCCAAGGTAAGACATGGTCCCCTGCATACGAGCTCCCCTTAAAGTGTACCCAAAAGCCATAAACTACACCCCATCTCCTGGGCAACCATATTAGACACTACAATGTTGCTAGATCTTTACATTCCCAGAGGTCATGCCAGTTCTAGAGATCAAGAGGTGATGGTATTTCCCCAAATCCAAATCCAAGAGGTTGTCCAGGCCAAAAAGTCTTAGAAAAGAGACAACACTGGACCTGAAGTCTGACTGATCACCAGAACTGCAGGCAACCCAGGACAGAAGATCAGAACAGAAACAAAATTCAAGGAAAACAATACTCCTGTGGTTGAATTAGGGCTGAGGAGGAGGGCAACTCTGTAGGAGGATCAGCAGTCTCAATTAACTTGGACGCCTGAACTCTCTCAAACACTGGACCACCAAACAGGCAGCATACATCAGTTGATATGAGGCTCCCAACATATGTACAGCAGAGGAATGCTGGATCTGTGTTCAATCAGAGATGATGCACTTAACCCTCAAGAGACTGGAGGCCCAAGGAAGTTTAGAGGTCAGGTGGGGTGGGGTGGGAGTTTGGAAAATCCTGTGGAGAGAGGGGGTAGGGAGGAGGTGGGATGTGGAATAGTCGGGAGGGTGGATGGGGGGGGAATAAAATATGGAATGTAATTTTTTTTAAAAAAAATTAAAAAGAAAGAAAAGACCAAACCTCAGAATAATAGCAATAGAAAAAATATTCCCAGGTCAAAGGATCAGGAAATAACTTCAATAAAATTATAGACGAAAATTTCCCTAAATTAAAGAGATATCTATAAATGTACATGTAGCTTACAAAACACCACATAGATTGAGCCAGAAAAGATCTTCCACCAAAAGATAATCAAATATATATGTATAGGTATTTATGTATATATTATATATGTATATATGTATATATATTATTAAAAACTATATATAGCAAAAATATTTAAAGCAGAAAGGGAAAGACGGAAAGTAACATATGAAGGCAAATGTGTTTAAATTTCAACAGAATTCTCAACAGATACTCTAAAACCCAGAAAGACCTAGAAAGCTGACTTACACACTTTAAGACACCAGATATGTCATTCCAGACTATGATATCCAGCAAACCTCTCAATCAACAGAGATGGAGAAAATAAGATATTCTGTGGGAAAAACACTAAATAACATCTACAAATCCAGCCCAAAGAAGATACTAGAAGGAAAATTCCATTCTGAGCAGGTTAACAACACCAAAGAAAACACAGCAAATAAGAAGTTGCACAGGAGAAAAACCAAAGGAAGGTACTCACACACACACACACACACACACACACATACCAGGTCTCCAGTACCTAAGAGGACATCTTGCATACAGCTCCACAAGTGAGCCCAGTTCTCTGCTAAGTGGAAGCAAGACCCAGATTTGAGTGCCCCATCATCATGCTGGTCTTCAGACGGTCTCAAGACCCAGATTTACTGTATGCTTGTACTAGGGCAAACCTAGTATTTATGCCACGAAAGGCCACTCTAGGACAGACCCAAAACCTAGGCTGCAAGTAAATGCTACACACACTCAGATGCTTGGTATCTTAAACACTGAATGCGTACTGGACCTAAGGGCAACTCAAGTTCCTTTGGTCAGCCCAAACTCATGGGATAGAGGCCATATATTTATTGCACAAAGACTGGTCAAGTAGCCTCTAGAATCAAATAGTGAATGCTTTGTAATATTAGTAACCAGGAGGACATGCAATGACCTCTTAAGTGTCCAGTGTCGAGAGGACCCAGCCCATTTTTATTACAAGGCAGGGCTAGTGCGCAAGCAGCCACATACTGTTCCTCAAGGGAAAAGCAGTGACCAGGGATGGGACTGCAGAGTGACACTGTAACAGGACAACACCTAGGAGAGGCAAAGAAAGGGCATGTTCCAGGAGGGAGCAATAGCCAGGGACCACCATATTGTACTTCCATGTCGGATAAAATATCCACAGCCTATCCCCTAAGTGACCTCATAGAAGACACAATTCCATGGAGCTGGGTCTTAGGCTGTGTACAAAGCAGATCAGTATCTATGGGGCATTATCATACTTTTTACTATTTTAAGCATTTGTACCTAGCAGATGCACACACTGATCCACCGCAAGACGGATCTAGTATCCTAGGTGCCAAGTATATAATGAACAGGTGTCAGGCTTCTATCAAGATTGTCACGAATGAATCAATGATATCACATGACATTAGCAGTATTCCGGGAGCTCAAACTTCTTCCCTTTAGGGAAGGTTCAATTCCACTGGGCCATTGTCATGAGTAGCAGGAACAGAGGTTCTCTAGAGCTTATTTTGGGAACAGGACACCCACTTCTATCAGCAGCCCCTCCCATGACCCTATGGGGGACTATTTGTTCAAATAAAGTTTCAGCTTATTGTTGTACCATATATTCCCCTACGACAGGGGCCCACAATCTTCTGCCAGCAGCTTTTGAATTTTCTGCCTAGACCTATGGCTAGGACATACAATTACTAGTCCATCCCATGGACATACTCCCTAGATGAACATACTATATCCACTGAAGAACCTTTTAACAGTCGTGTCATGAATGAACTTTCCATCCTACCACGCCCAGGTTGCACACCCTTAACTGGAGTACATAGAGGGGCCTCTGAATAAAAGTGCCTTGCTTGTTGAGATCACTCTGGAGGATGTGCTTGACAGGGCCCCCGCCTATTGTTCCAATGGAAGAAACATATACTGGCTGTGTGACAGACACTGCCAGAAAGTTCTTCCACATCAAAGATGGCTTCTGAGAACATCTTCAAGCCATCAACTCTTTAAGGGACTGAAGTCAACAGGCAATGTAAAAACAAGTAGAGAAAAATTCTAGTCACAGTAAATGTTTGTGAAGGTCTCAATACCTGGGGTTATGATAAGGGCTTGAACCCGTGAAATGCTTGCTCAAGACACAAGTCAAGGAAGAAGAATGCCTAAAAATGCAATAGATACAAACCTGTCACCACAACACAAAGGACCTAGAAAAAAAAATGTGAGTTGATTAGCCTGCGCTTCACATTAGCAACCTGCTTCAGAGAAAGAAAGGGCCAAGAAATCCTGACATTTATATCAAGATAGGTAAAATGAGAGTGTAATATTCTGAGAAAAGGAAGCTACAAAAGGAGGAAAATATTGGATAGAGGGACCAAACACCTGATGCTAAAATGATGTTGGCTTAAGAATGGGAATGAGCCAGTGTGTAGCAGGAAGAATTCAGAGATGTACTTCAAGCCATGAATGTGGTAGATTATCATCAATTACCCAGGTTCTGTTCACCAAGCCCAGTAGAATGGTGACTGGTGGCATGGGGCAGCTGAACTTTCGTTTGAAAAGAAAATAATCATCCTTCTTTTGCAGATACAGAGGTTTATTCCAGGTTGCCATGTGTGTGTGTGTGTGGGGGGGGGGCTCTTCTTGGTAACACTTCTGTTGCTGGCACAGCATGGTACCAAGCTCTCTGTCCGCATCCTGGGTCTTCACCCAGACACACAATACCTAAAATCAACAACCATACAGATTCCACACTCTGGGTCCTTTGACAATTGATCAGTTCTGCACACATGTGTTGATGTCACTGCTGTGGGTAGTGCCAACCCAAAGAGCACCCAGTTATCTCTCTTTGCCCCCATACACACAAGAATGGAGGTGATGGAAGGACGGAATTTGAGAAGTGCCTTGCCCCAGTCACTTGGCTCTTGCCAGAACAGAAAGGAACTGTTCCCAGTGAGGAAATTCTTCAAGATGTCTCAGATAGTGTTCCCTTACAACCGTGGTAAGGCTAAGGTGCCAGATGTTCCTGGAATCAGAACACATCTTTCTTTTCTTGTTCTTAGCCCACCCACTTGTGGGACTGGCTTTGCCCTACCTCTGTATCAATGAACAGGTGCCTCTTCTATCAAGAAGACCTGAATAAAAAAGGATTTGCTAAGAATTACAAAAAGTCCAATTGTGCATCCCTTGTAAATAACTACCCACTCCCAATGGCCTGAGCCAGGAAGATGCCATGTGCCCCTCTTCCCCCCAGTTGTCTGTGATGAAAACGGCGTCAATTCCCAGGTCCCTACAGGTGAGACTGGCTGCAAACCTTGTTCTGTGTTGAGTGATGTCACTGGTGTTTTCTGCAGTTTCCAGAGCACCAGGCTTTGGAATGCTCACTGATTGGCTCCAGAAGCATCTGGCCTTTCCCTGCCTGCAATGGACATGAGAATGAAGCAGCAGCACACACAGCAGAAGCAGGAGCAGCAGGAGCAACAGGAGCAGCAGAAGGAGCAGCAGGAGCAGCAGCAGTAGCAGTAGCAGTATGGCAGAATTAGCAAGGACATGATCATGCCAGAAGCTCTAAGGGAAAACATATCAATATATACCAAATAGTTTGTAATACAGCGTGGTGTCAGGGGACAGAGGGGTTGAGTTCCTCTTTAACACATTTGAAGTTCTCTTTGTCTTTATACTTGGAGGGAATGGGGCAAGTCACCATGGGCCACCCAAAGGAAAACTTACACTGTCCTGTCAGGGGGACTCATCTGTTTTACCATCAACATTGCCCCCCCACCCCCACCCCACTGCAATGCTTCTTACCAGCACCTTCTCTGGAGTCAAATGGCAAGCACTTCAGATCTCACCTTGGATCTCCTCAAAAGATGGTGCATAGGTAAGCCTCACCTTGCACATGGCTGTGCACCCTGGGCCAAAGTGGGGAACAATGCCCATGCTCACTTCCCATGACTCCCAGAAAGGATGAGAATAGGGAGTTACTTTGTCAGAAGGGAGTGGAGACAAGAGAAAATTGATTTGGGGAAAGGTTACAGAAGGCAGAGTCACTCAAACTATGAAATTACCTTGTTTGTAACGTGGGCTCTCTCCACTTCAAGGAAACAGCATTAGTACTGACTGTGCCTCTTTGTGTGTCTCTGTGTGTGTGTGTTGTGTGGCTGTGTTGTGTGTCCAACCAGATGTAAAGAATACTCATCAAATGGCTCAAATTTGAGTGCAACATACACAATCCGAGACTAGAGCTGGTGGTTTTGTGAGGGCTTCAGGATCTCTCTCAGTGTGACTATGCAGTAATCAGGATGCTCTGCTCTGCATCAGAGCTGTGGGTCTGAACCATCTCTGCCCACTCTGTATTCACTTCTGGACTCCAATGGACACTCATGGCTTCGCAGTTCTGTTACCACCTCTTACAATATCAGACATATCTGTTGGATACATGCAACAGGTCAGGTCTTCTGGGTTCCTTCCTCTGCCTCCAGGACCACTCTCTCCTCAGCTCACAAGTACACCTGGAGACAGGGTGCTGAGCTGACATTCTCACTGTGCATGAAGGTTCTCTGAAGTCTGGTGTTTCTTCTCAGTATCCTTGGTAACCACTAGCACTCCATGGATGTTTCTTCCAGGGGCTTCTGAGTGCTGTGAAGATTAACTCACTGGGCCACAGCTATCCTGGGACTGCTGCCCAGTGTGGAACTCCCTACAGGGGACGGGAGGAAAATCATTCAGAACTTCTTAGAGTCTTCCTTCAGACTTCAGGGGAAAAATAATATTTTGCCTCTAATTTAAACCTGCACTATAGACAGATCTTCTCTCTGCCATACAGCCACCTGAAATTCCTGTCTGGCTCTGTCCTCCCTGCTCCTGTCTGCATCCTCAGCAGACTCCTCTCCACTCTCTGGTATCATCCTCTAGGGACCATAGGGCCTCTGATAGCCCTTGAAACAGACAGAAGAAATCTTAGAAATCTTCAGGACTTATGCTTGGCTGTGCTGGCCCTGTGATGGCATGGGACCTCAGGCTGATTCTGCCCAAGTGCTCCATTGATCCCTTCACACATTTCCAGCATCCTTGCCTAGCATTAGGCCACTATCCTCTGCTGTCTACATGTTGCTCAAGTTTTGAGGAAGGGTGTAGTCTTAGGAGGAGGAAGAACAGGATGGGATTTTTCTCTCTGGCATGATAGACCCAATGTCACCAACACCCTTAGTGTGCATGCTGGAATATGTTAAGGGAAGGAGAAACTAGAGAGTGCATCCTTTCCAATCACACCCCACCTACTTGTTTCAGCCTGTGTCTCTGAAGCACTCTTCATTGGCTGCCATGACCTTGTTATTTTTCACTGGGAGGCAGCAACACAAGTTCCTTAAGGCTTTGGAAATCCTCTTCTTCAGGCCCCTCCAGGCACGCTTTCTCAGTGGGACTCTTGGCACACCCTGGGACCTCCCTCGGAGCTGCTCCTGATGGACTGTTTCCCTTGAGGATGAGCTGGTGTCTTGTAAGGTTTCGATGCCTATATTCTCTTCCTGGTTCTCCTCACTGGGGGAAGGGCTGCTGGTTCTGGACTCCCAGGAGGACATGCTGCTACTTGTGTCTGTAGCACTAGAGCTCTCTTGGGCCATATCTTGCGTGTTTTCAAAGGTTGAGGATTGTGTGGATATGAAAAGTGACCATGGGGCTCCTGATGATGAGGTTAGCGTTGTTGTTGTTGCCTTTCTTTTTCTTGATGATGATTTTGTGGAATTGATGCTTCTCTCCACTCTGAATGTGCTCTTTCCAACATGAGGAATAAGCCCCTGGAGTGGGGAGGTGTTCTCCAGAAAGCTACTCTCAAGGGAAGAAAGGCTGGGAGGTACACTATGCCTCCTCCTACAGCCTTTCCTTCCACATCCGGGCAGCTCAGAGAGAGTGGGCAAAGTGAAGGTGGAAAGAGTACGGGCACTGGTTCCCTTCCTTACAGGCCAGGGAGGGTTGGGGGCTTTTGTAGGGTCCAGAGTACTGCCCTGCCCTCCATCGTGATAAAATTGGGGCTGCCTGGTATACTTCTTTTTTATAATCAAATAAGTCGCCATATCATGATTGTACTTCTGTTCCCTCAAAGCCTCCCTGAGCTCTTTAATGTTGTACCCCATAAGAAACATGTCAAAAGCGAGGTTGGATTCTGGTTCTCTAGGGATTTCCTCTGAAGATCTCAATGGGTCTTGATCATGGCACAGCCACGGGTGTACCAATATTTCTTTAATGGATGGCCTCCTTAAGGGGTCTATAGTCATTAATCTCTTTAATAGGTCTCGAAGCTCTGGAGACAGGTGATACGGGATCCAACAGCTCCGGGCTAGGATCAGATGCTTTATCTTGGAGTGCACTGTCTCTCGGAAGGGAAGGTGGCCAATAACTAAATAGTATAATACTACACCGAGACTCCAGATGTCAGTTGGGAGGCCATCA
Organism: Apodemus sylvaticus; assembly: GCF_947179515.1. NCBI lineage: Eukaryota > Metazoa > Chordata > Mammalia > Rodentia > Muridae > Apodemus > Apodemus sylvaticus. The sequence goes on along the minus strand of NC_067491.1, from coordinate 61,957,942 downwards.
TATTGTTTGTGATCAAACACTTCAGGAGCACAATATTGTGGTGTGCCACAAAATCCTTTGAACTTTTCCCCAGAGGCCAGTCTTTTGCCTAAGCCAAAGTCAGTCAGTTTCACATGCCCCTCCCAATCCAATAGGATGTTCTCGGCCTTGATGTCTCGGTGGACAATATTCTGACTGTGGATATAGTTGACGGCCAAAGAGAGTTCTGTAAATATCCTACGTGCCTCTTCCTCGTCCAGATGCCCACACTTGTTGATGTGTTTCAGCAGGGATCCCCGGGCTGCATATTCCATCACCAGGTACGTTTTGTGCCTTGTCTCGAATATCTGGAACAACTGTATTATGTGACTATGGTTCAGGGATTTCACAAGATCTATCTCAGAGATGACCAGGAAGTCTATATTTGTGCCCCTTTTCAATATCTTGATGGCTACCATGGTCTGGGTCATAAGGTGGAGAGCCACTTTGACTTCTGCAAAAGACCCTTTATCTAGGGTGCCCAGGATATAGTAATGCTGTGCCAGGGGGTTCCCTTCATGACAACTGGCCTCGATGTCCCCCGACATCGCACTTCCATTCTCTTGGTCACCAGGAGCTACAGCAAGCAAAGATGGCAGGGAAAAGAGATCAGAATTCCTTCTAAGATAGGTTACTACTAGAGATTCTGAGAATAAGAGACACAGACACTTCCATAGACGAGTCTGGCTCTGCCTAAGGACACAGGGAAACCAGAACAAAGCAAAGACAAACACAGAGGATGGAAAGAAGGAAGAAGGCTCAGAGCAGAAAGAGAGCAAGGGTGATGGAAGATAAAATTTTAGCCAGGAGAACAAGGATCCCAATTTCAAAGGAGCAGAACATTGACAAGCTTACCCAAGACGTCCATCATGAAGGACTGAGCTAAATGCCACACTTGAACATCAAGATAGCTTTACCCAGAAATGTGTGGGATGCAACTTGCCCCAGTAGATACAGTATCTACACGGGATGGGGGCAAAAGTCACACAGCACCTATGAATAAGAATGAAAATTTGTCAGTATTTTTCTGGAATGGATGTTGAGGTCACTCTGATATACAGAACATCTTAGTCCAACAGAGATATATACCACAATTTTTTCCTTATATTCAGGATACTGGTGGTTTGAGGTTGAATTAAAGGGAAGGGGAACTCTGAGGGGACTGGAGGATAAGAGGCAGGATGAGCTAGAGAGTAACAGACAGTGACAAAGTCAAAAGAGAAGTTAGGAAAACAAATATGGATGTTGGCCAGGGAGGGACGCTGATCAGGTTTCTTCCCACATTTCATCCCAGCACTCCGGAGGCAGGCAAATCTTTGAGTTTGAAGCTACCCTGGTCTACACAGAAAGTTACAGGTTGGCCAAGGCCATACAAAGAAATCCAGTCTCCCAGGAACAATAAAACAAACTGAAGAAGGAAAGAGAAACGAAGAAAGGAAGGAGAAAGGAGGGGGAAGGAAGGAAAACACATGGATGTTAATCCAGAAAGCAAAATGAAAATAATTAAACGAACAAGCAAACAACAAGAAGGCAAAGCTGTAAACAAAGCTCCCAAATGAATGAAATCACATAAACAGAAACCCAAACCTCTGAGTTTACGGAAACAGCAGGAAAGAACTCAGTCTGTGGACATGTAGCTGATGTTCAATGTCGAAATCCAAACAATCACCGATGTCCAAATCTGATCCAACTACCGAGTCCTGCAGTTCACTACCAAACAGTTCTCTGCACAGAAGGACACAAAACAGCCCGGACAGTGCACTATATGATCAGCTCTTGGTCATTCCTCACAATGGCTCTCTGTGTCATCAGAGCATTAGTGACCAATCAGAGCTGGCACAACCCACAGTGATTTTTCTCACTCCTTACAAGGTGCTCTGTCTGTTACTGTTCATTTCACTGAGAGCAAGCACTGGACAAGAGACACCTTAAGGGAGGGAGAGCTCTATTTAGATTCATGGCATGAGGGGTTTGGAGGGAATGTTGGGGTTCCCCCACTAGGGTTTTAGTCTCATGTCAAAAGGAATGTTTTAGATGGGGTGGGGACAAGAGAATCTCTCTCCCTCTCTCTCTCTCTCTCTCTCTCTCTCTCTCTCTCTCTCTCTCTCTCTCTCTCTCTCTCTCTCTCTCGTGTGTGTGTGTGTGTGTGTGTGTGTGTGTGTGTATGTGCACACATTTGAGTGTGTGTTTCCAACCAGATGTATAAAAGTACAACAAACTTCATTTCGGAGATTTGGGGGTGAGGAAGCATCCAGGAGAGGGGCTCTCTGCTCCAAGACCAAGCAATCAAAGCTTGTCCTGGATCCTTAGCAGGCACAGATTTCTAAGGGTAGACATTTCCCTTAGAAATAGGTGAAGATTGCTGGAATGTCATGTCCTGATCTTCTGGAGCTCAGAGTTTGGTGGGTTTTTTTTTCCCTCAGGAACTAGTGGGTTTTTTGCTTAGTGATTACTCAGTTTTGTTTTTTGGTGTTTGTATTTATTTGTTTCACCCTGTTTCTTCCACATATGCTCCATTGGCCAGGCTGGGAAGTCCTTTCAGGCCACAGGTTGCTTTGACTTAGGTTCTAGGGTTCAGTCATGGAGCTCTTCAGGACAGGTGGAAAGGACACTGCCCCATGGCAGCCCCTGTTGTGGCACCTCATGTTGATGGCAGGAAGAGGGTGGAGAGTAAGCACACTGCAGTGGTGGCTCCTGCTGATGTACCTCACGGTGGTCACAGGCTGAAGCACCTCGCGGTTGTCACAGGCTGATGTACCTCATGGTTGTCACAGGCTGATGTACCTCATGGTTGTCACAGGCTGATGTACCTCATGGTTGTCACAGGATGAGGCAGAAAAGGACATGCAGTGGCCTTGGCGGCTTCTCAGCTGTAACATCACAGGAATGGGGACAGGGAACGTTAACAACTCAGGCACTACAATCTGAGCAGAATGTAATAAAGCTTACAACTAACAACAAATAAATCCCTAAGAAATTTACAAACTCCTGGAAATAAAAAAAAGCATTACTGAATAATTATGTTAATGAAGAAAAAGATTTTCAAAATGTGAAAGCGTAAAATTCCAACATTACATAATCAGTGTCACATACTTAAAGTAGTCCTATGAGGTAAATAGATACCTATAAGTGCTAACATTAATAAAAGAAATCAGTAAAACAAATATTTTAATTTAATGAAACCTGAAAATTTGAGGAAAAAAAAATTCAAACTTAGTTGTTCTGTAAGTCTCTAGTGAGCCTTAGCTTACCAGGATCTCCTGAATGAACAACTCAGAGTCAGGAATCGATGTAAAAAACAAGAGGAATTTGTCATTCTAACATGATGGGTCACCCTGCACATGGAGAGAGAACGACCAAGTGCAACCCACACAGCAGGCCTTCATACAGTCCTCAGGGAAGCCACCATTAGGCACAATGTGATTGGAGGAGGGGGGAAGAGGAAGAAGAGGAGGAGGAAGAGGAGGAGGAGGAAGGGGAGGAGGAGGAAGGGGAGGAGGAAGGGAAGGAGGAAAGGGAGGAGGAAGGGGAGGGGGAAATGGAGGAGGAAGGGGAGGAGGAAGGGGAGGAGGAAGGGGAGGAGGAAGGGGAGGAGGAAAGGGAGGAGGAAGGGGAGGAGGAAGGGGAGGAGGAGGAAGAGGAGGAGGAAGAGGAAGGGGGAGGAGGAGGAGGAAAGAAAAAAATGAAAAGGAGGAAATTAAGAAAGAAGATACAATACTAAAAAATATTCCACAACACACTTGCAAACAGTGCAGCGGCAGCAGCGGTGGAAGATGGCTGAGGCTGTTCCGTAGCGTGCATGGACTGTGGAGCAGGGAGCAGCTGCCCAAGAAGGAAGGACATCATCAAGTTTCTGCAGGATCCCGGTTCAGATTCGTTTCTCACAGAGCATAAATTACTCGGAAACATAAGAAAATGTAACTAAGACTGCTAATGAGGACCATTTGGTTAGTGCTATAACCATCTTTTTGAAAGTGTCTCAAGATTGCTGAAACCGGAAGTAAAGCGTCTGAACAGGTGAGAAACGTGAAGCTTGGTGACGATAAACCCAAAGATTCCAAGTCTGAGGAGACTCTCGAGGGTCCACCAAAATATACAAAATCTTCTAAAAAAAATGGAGATAAAAACCAACATTCCTAAAAAGCGAGATGTTGTTCACTGCTGGTAAATGGGGACACTCCCAGATGGAACTGTTTTTGATCCTAATATTCAAACAAGGTCAAAGAAGAAAAATGCCAAGCTTTTAAGTTTTAAGGTTGGAGTAGGCAAGGTTAACAGAAGATGGGATGGAGCACTCTTGACTATGAATAAAGAAGAAAAGGCTCGACTGGTGATTGAACCAGAATGGGCCTACAGAAAGAAAGGACAGCCCGATGCCAGAATTCCACCAAACTCCAAACTCACTTTTGTAGTGGAACTAGTAGATATTGACTGAAACCGGTACTTCAGATCGGACGTCAGCATGGATAAAAACCTAATGTGGCCAATTGGAACTTGTTACTATCATGACAGAAGAGTCAACAGGAAAATTTAAAGAGTTAAAGTTTGTTTACTTGATCTCAACTTTTGAGAAATTTAATTCCCTGTAACTCCCCTTAAGTCTCAGACATATTCCTACAGTCATGTAAAGTATTCAAGACAGCTAGATGCAGAAAATTTATTTGATAAATACGTTATGCCCTCATGATAAAAGTCTTAGGAGAATGTAGAACCACAGGGACAATACTTCAGCCTAGTGAAAAGATATATGTGAGTAACCCTCAGCCAACATTATCTGATATGGATTAAAGATTAAATCAATCAACCCCTCTGAATTCAGTAATGGGACAGCGACATCTGGTGCTCCCAAACATTGTCAATAGTACTTGCTATCTTCACTGTTCTCAAAGTGCAGCTGAGGTAATAAGCAAGGGAAGGAAATTAGAGGCACACAATAAGGAAGGAAGATATCCAGCTATCCCAGTGTACAGTGGACAAGATACTAGATATTAGAGATCCCAGGAATCTGAACAAAAACCTTCTAGAAATGGCAAATTCAGCAATGTGGCAGCATAGAGATTCAATATGCATAAATCAATAGCTTTTCTATACATCAAACATTAAAAAATGAGAAAGATCATGAGCATACTCCACTCCACCAGACTCAAAGAAAATAAAGTGCCTGGAAATAAACAACAAAGAGGTGATGGGAATCTACAATGGAAGCTTTCAACCTCTGAAGAAAGAGATAAAGACAATGTCTTACTCCTGGATTGTTAAAATGAGTATTATACCAAAACTTTTTATAGATTTGATTCAACCCCCCCCCCGAAAATCCTCATCTCATTCTTCATTTCAATAGAAAAAAGTGAACCTTACCTTCATATGGAACCACAAAAGACCCCGGGGTGCCAATAGCATCAGAAGCAAAAGGGAAAATATTGTGGGCAATACATTCCATATCTTAAGATGTATTACAGAGCCATAATAAGAGGATCAATTTGGTCCTGACCCATAAAAGATCAAATAAACAAAATCAAGGATGCACACATGACTTCATGTTGTGAGGTAATTGCACCAGCAAAAAAAAAAAATGTTTTTTAATAATTTTTTATTTAATATTTCTTTTTACTTATTCACTTTACATACCATTTACTACTCTTTTCCTGGCCCCATCCCTCTTTCCTTTCTGAGCCAGTGGGGGCCAACTCTGGTTACACCCCCACCCTGGCACATCAAGTCTTTGTTATACTAAGTGCATCCTCTCCTACTGAGGCCAGAAAACGCAGCCCAGAGAGAACATATCCCATATCTAGGCAACAGCTCTTAGGATAGATAGTTCCTGCTCTAGTTGTTCGGGACCTGCATGAAGAGCAAGCTGCATATTTGTTATATATGTATGGGGAGGGCTAGGTCTACCCCTGTGTGTTCTTTAGTTGGTGGATCAGTCCCTGAGAATCCCAAGGGTACAGGTTAGTAGATTCTGTCTGTCTTCCTGTGGAATTCCCATTCCCTTAGGGCCCACAATCCTTCCTATTCTTCCCCAAGCTCCATCCAGATTGGCTGTGGCTGTCTAAATCTGTCTGAGTCATCTGCTGGGTGGAGCCTCTTAGAGGACTGAAGACAGTCATGCTAGCCTCCCTTCTTCAAGCATAACAGAGTATTATTAATAGTGTCACGGATTGGTGCTTGTCCCTGGGATGAGTTTCAAGTGGGGGCAGGTATTAGTTGGCAGTTCCCTCAGTTTTTGGTCCATTCCTCATGGCTGCATTTTTTTTTGTAGACAGGATAAATTTTTGGTTGGAAATTTTAAGGTGGGATGGTGTACTGGCTGGTTTTGAATGTCAACTTGACACAGGTTGGAGTTATCACAGAGAAAGGAGCTTCAGTTGGGGAAGTGCCTCCATGAGATCCAACTGTGAGGCATTTTCTCAATTAGTGATCATGGAGGGAGGGCCCGTTGTGGGTGGTACCATCTCTGGGCTGTATTCTTGGGTTTTATAAGAGAGCAGGCTGAGCAAGCCAGGGGAAGCAAGCCAGTAAGAAACATCCCTCCATGGCCTCTGCACCAGTTCCAGTCCTGACTCTTTTAGTGATGAACTGCAACGTGGAAGTGTAAGCTCAATAAACCCTTTCTTCCCCAACTTACTTCTTGGTCATGATGTTTGTGCAGGAATAGAAACCCTACTAAGACAGTTGGTGTCCCTATGATTCCCCTGGTCTTCCTGCTTCCTTGTTTCAGGATGTGGCCTCTTCAGTTTCTGTATCTCCAATCCTTGGAGTCACAGCTAAAGACATCTCCATTGCTTCTTGAGGGTCTTCCTTATCCCAGGTCTCTGGCTTTTCTTGAAGATGTCACCTATACACCCTCCTATGAGAAGCAGAATTCCATTTATTCTAATGGCCATCTAGACATCCCTTCTGTCCTTCCCCACACCTGATCCTTCCCCATTCCCCTTTCTATCTCCTCTCCCACCCAGTTCCCAGTTTCCTCCCTCCATCTGCATCTTATCACTATTTTATTCCTCTGTCTACGTGAAGTTCAAGCATCCTTGCTTCTACCATCCTTCATGTGTAGCTTCTTTAGGTTTGTGGAATGTAGCAGGAGTATCCTGTTGCTTATGTCTAATCTCCACTTACAAGTGAGTACATACCATGAAAACATGTAAAACATTTTCTTTATCCATTCTTAATTGGAGAGACATCTAGGTTGTTTCCAATTTCTGGCTCCTACATGTACAGCTGCTATGAAGAGGATTATCAAGTGTCTCATGGGATGGGGAGCATCTCTTGTGAATATGCCCAGAGTGGCATAGCTGGGTCTTGAGGTAGAACTATTATCAGTTTTCAGAAAAACTGCCAACTTGATTTCCACAGTGCTTGTACAAATCTGCAATCCAAGCAGTAATGGAGGAGAGTTCCCCTTGCTCCACATCCTCACCAGCATGTAGTGCCACTTGAGTTTTTTTGTTTGTTTGTTTTTGTTTTCTCATGTCTTCCCCCATCCCACTTCTGAGTGTTTGTATGTGTTGTACTTTTTTTTTTAATGTTTTTATTCGATATAATTTATTTATATTTCAAATGATTTCCCTTTTCTAGCCCCCCCACTCCCCGAAAGTCCCGTAAGTCCCCTTCTCTTCCCCTGTCCTCCCACCCACCCCTTCCCACTTCCCCGTTCTGGTTTTGCCGAATACTGTTTCACTGAGTCTTTCCAGAACCAGGGGCCACTCCTCCTTTCTTCTTGTACCTCATTTGATGTGTGGATTATGTTTTGGGTATTCCAGTTTTCTAGGTTAATATCCACTTATTAGTGAGTGCATACCATGATTCACCTTTTGAGTCTGGGTTACCTCACTTAGTATGATATTCTCAAGCTCCATGCATTTGCCTAAGAATTTCATGAATTCATTGTTTCTAATGGCTGAATAGTACACCATTGTGTAGATATACCACATTTTTTGCATCCACTCTTCTGTTGAGGGATACCTGGGTCCTTTCCAGCATCTGGCAATTATAAATAGGGCTGCTATGAACACAGTAGAGCATGTATCCTTATTATATGGTGGGGAGTCTTCTGGGTATATGCCCAGGAGTGGTATAGCAGGATCTTCTGAAAGTGAGGTGCCCAGTTTTCGGAGGAACGCCAGACTGCTTTCCAAAGTGGTTGTACCAATTTGCAACCCCACCAGCAGTGGAGGAGTGTTCCTCTTTCTCCACACCCTCTCCAACACCTGCTGTCTCCTGAATTTTTAATCTTAGCCATTCTGACTAGTGTAAGATGAAATCTTAGGGTAGTTTTGATTTGCATTTCCCTAATGACTAATGAAGTAGAGCATTTTTTAAGATGCTTCTCTGCCATCTGAAGTTCTTCAGGTAAGAATTCTTTGTTTAACTCTGTACCCCATTTTTTAATAGGGTTGTTCGGTTTTCTGGAGTCTAACTTCTTGAGTTCTTTATATATATTGGATATTAGCCCTCTATCTGATGTAGGATTGGTGAAGATCTTTTCCCAATTTGTTGGTTGCCGATTTGTCTTCTTGATGGTGTCCTTTGCCTTACAGAAACTTTGTAATTTTATGAGGTCCCATTTGTCAATTCTTGCTCTTAGAGCATACGCTATTGGTGTTCTGTTCAGAAACTTTCTCCCTGTACCGATGTCCTCAAGGGTCTTCCCCAGTTTCTTTTCTATTAGCTTCAGAGTGTCTGGCTTTATGTGGAGGTCCTTGATCCATTTGGAGTTGAGCTTAGTACAAGGAGACAAGCAGGGATCAATTCGCATTCTTCTTCATGCTGACCTCCAGTTGAACCAGCACCATTTGTTGAAAAGGCTATCTTTTTTCCATTGGATGTTTTCAGCCTCTTTGTCGAGGATCAAGTGGTCATAGGTGTGTGGGTTCATTTCTGGATCTTCAATCCTGTTCCATTGATCCTCCTGCCTGTCACTGTACCAATACCATGCAGTTTTTAACACTATTGCTCTGTAGTATTGCTTGAGGTCAGGGATACTGATTCCCCCAGATTTTCTTTTGTTGCTGAGAATAGTTTTAGCTATCCTGGGTTTTTTGTTGTTCCAGATGAATTTGATAATTGCTCTTTCTAACTCTGTGAAGAATTGAGTTGGGATTTTGATGGGTATTGCATTGAATCTGTATAGTGCTTTAGGCAAAATGTCCATTTTAACTATATTGATTCTACCAATCCATGAGCATGGGAGGTTTTCCCATTTTTTGAGATCTTCTTCCATTTCCTTCTTCAGAATCTTGAAGTTCTTGTCATACAGATCTTTCACATGTTTGGTAAGAGTCACCCCAAGATACTTTATACTGTTTGTGGCTCTTGTGAAGGGGGTCATTTCCCTAATTTCATTGTCAGCCTGCTTATCCTTTGAGTATAGGAAGGCCACTGATTTGCTTGAGTTGATTTTATAACCTGCCACTTTGCTGAAGTTGTTAATCAGCTGTAGGAGCTCTCTAGTGGAGTTCCTTGGGTCAATTAGGTAGACGATCATGTCGTCTGCAAATAATGATAGTTTGACTTCTTCCTTTCCAATTTCTATCCCTTTGACATCCTTATGTTGTCGAATTGCCCGAGCTAGTACCTCAAGTACAATATTGAAAAGATAAGGAGAAAGGGGGCAGCCTTGTGTGGTCCCTGATTTCAGTGGGATTGCTTCAAGTTTCTCTCCATTTAGTTTGATGCTGGCTACCGGTTTGCTGTATATTGCGTTTACTATGTTTAGGTATGGGCCTTGAATTCCTGTTCTCTCCAAGACCTTAAGCATGAAAGGATGCTGAATTTTGTCAAATGCTTTTTCAGCATCCAATGAAATGACCATGTGGTTTTGTTCTTTGAGTTTGTTTATGTAGTGGATTGTATTGATGGATTTCCGTATATTGAACCAACCCTGTATTCCCGGGATAAAGCCTACTTGATCATGGTGGATGATCGTTTTGATGTGTTCTTGGATTCGGTTGGCAAGAATTTTATTGAGTATTTTTGCATCGATGTTCATAAGGGAAATTGGTCTGAAGTTCTCTTTCTTTGTTGGATCTTTTTGTGGCTTTGGTATCAGCGTAATTGTGGCTTCATAGAAGGAATTGGGTAGTGTTCCTTCTGTTTCTATTTTGTGGAATAGTTTGAAGAGTATTGGTGTTAACTCTTCTTTGAAGGTCTGGTAGAATTCTGCACTGAAGCCATCTGGTCCTGGGCTTTTTTTGGTTGGAAGACTTTCTATGACTCCTTCTATTTCTTTAGGCATTATGGGACTGTTTAGATGGTCTAGTTGGTCCTGATTTAATTTTGGTATTTGGTATCTGTCAAGGAAATTGTCCATTTCCTCCAGATTCTCCAGTTGTGTTGAGTACAGGCTCTTGTAGTAGGATCTGATGATTTTTTGGATTTCCTCAGTTTCCGTTGTTATATCTCCCTTTTCATTTCTAAGTTTGTTAATTTGGATACTTTCTCTGTGCCCTTTGGTCAGTCTGGCTAAGGGTTTATCTATCTTGTTGATTTTCTCAAAGAACCAGCTCCTGGTTTTGTTGATTTTTTTTATGGTTCTCTTTGTTTCTACTTGATTGATTTTGGCCCTGAGTTTGATGATTTCCTGCCTTCTACTGCTCCTGGGCGAAATAGCTTCTTTTTGTTCTAGGGCTTTCAGGTGTGTCATTAAGCTGGTAATGTATGCTGTCTCCATTTTCTTTTTGGAGGAACTCAGGGCTATGAGTTTTCCTCTTATCACTGCTTTCATTGTGTCCCATAGATTTGGGTATGTTGTGTTTTCATTTTCATTGTGTTCTAAAAAGTCTTTAATTTCTTTCTTTATTTCTTCCTTGACCAAGGTATCATTGAGTAGAGTATTGTTGAGTTTCCACGTGTATGTGGGTTTTCTGTTGTTTCTGTTGCTATTGAAGACCACTTTTACTCCATAGTGATCAGATAGGAGGCATGGGATTAGTTCGATCTTCTTATATTTGTTGAGGTCTGTCTTGTGACCAATTATATGGTCGATTTTGGAGAAGGTACCAGGAGGTGCTGAGAAAAAGGTATACTCTTTTGTTTTAGGATAGAATGTTCTATATATATCTGTTAAATCTAATTGGTCCAAAGCTTCAATTATTTTCATTGTGTCCCTGTTTAGTTTCTGTTTTACTGAACGGTCCATTGAGGAAAGTGCAGTGTTGAAGTCACCCACAATTATTGTGTTAGGTGCAATGTGTGCTTTTAGTTTTAATAAAATTTCTTTTACGAAAGAGGGTGCCCTTGCATTTGCGGCATAGATGTTCAGGATTGACAGTTCTTCTTTTTGTATTTTTCCTTTGACCAGCAAGAAGTGTCCCTCAGATTCTCTTTTGATGACTTTGGGTTGAAAGTCAATTTTATCTGATATTAAAATGGCTACTCCAGCTTGTTTCCTGAGACCATTTGCTTGTAAAATTGTCTTCCAGCCTTTTACTCTAAGGTAGTGTTTGTCTTTGACCCTGAGGTGTGTTTCCTGTAAGCAGCAAAATGTAGGGTCCTGTTTACGTATCCAGTCAGTTAGTCTGTGTCTTTTTATTGGGGCATTAAGTCCATTGATGTTAAGAGATATTAAGGAATAGTGATTGTTACTTCCTATCATTTTTGACGTTATGTTTTAAATTTGAATGCTTAACTTCTTTTGGGTTTGATGAAAGGTTACTATCTTGCTTTTTCCAGGGTGAAGTTTCCCTCCTTGTATTGGTGTTGTCCTCCTATTATCCTTTTTAGGGCTGGGTTTGTGGATAGATATTGGGTAAACTTGGTTTTGTCATGAAATATCTTAGTTTCTCCATCTATGGTGATTGAGAGTTTTGCTGGATATAGTAGTTTTGGTTGGCATTTGTGTTCTCTTAGAGTCTGCATGAGATCTGCCCAGGACCTTCTAGCCTTCATAGTCTCAGGTGAAAAGTCTGCTGTGATTCTGAAAGGTCTTCCTTTATATGTTACTTGGCCTTTTTCTCTTACTGCCTTTAGTATTCTTTCTTTGTTTAGAATATTTGGTGTTTTGATTATTATGTGATGGGAAGTATTTCTGTTCTGGTCCAGTCTGTTTGGAGTTCTGTAGGCTTCTTGTATATTCATGGGCATCTCTCTCTTTAGGTTAGGGAAGTTTTCTTCCATAATTTTATTGAAGATATTTGCTGGCCCTTTAAGTTGTAAATCTTCACTCTCATCTATGCCTATAATCCTTAGGTTTGGTCTTCTCATTGTGTCCTGGATTTCCTGGATATTTTGGGTTACAAGCTTTTTGCATTTTGCATTTTCTTTAACTGTTGAGTCCATGGTTTCTATGGAATCTTCAGCATCTGAGATTCTTTCTTCTATCTCTTGTATTCTGTTGTTGATATTTGCATCTCTGTCCCCTGATTTCTTCCCAAGGCTTTCTATCTCCAAAGTTGTCTCCCTTTGAGTTTTCTTAGTTGTTTCTACTTCTGATTTTAGATCCTGGATGACTCACTTGCTTGTTTGTACTTTCCTGTAATTCTTTAAGAGATTTTTGTGTTTCCTCTTTCATGACCTCAGCCTGTTGACCAAAGTTCTCCTGTATTTCTTTAAGAGATTTTTGTGTTTCGTCTTTCATGACCTCAGCCTGTTGACCAAAGTTCTCCTGTATTTCTTTAACTGTTTTTTGCCTTTCCTCCTTGTTGGCTTTTGTATTCTCCTGGATTTCTTTCAATGATTTTTGTGTTTCCCTTGCAAGGGCTTCTAACTTTTTATCCATTTTCTCCTGAATTTCTTTAAGTATGTCCTTCATGTGTTCCTATACCAGCATCATGACCAGTGATTTTAAATCCAAATCTTGTTTTACTGGTGTGATGGTGTATCCAGGACATGTTGGTAGAGGAGAATTGGGTTCAGATGTTGCCATATTGCCTTGATTTCTGTTAGTGACGTTCCTGCGTTTGCCTTTTGCCATCTAGTTCTCACTGGTGTTAGTTTGTCTTGTCAGTGCTGGACTCACCAGTGCAAGCTGCCCCTTCCCAGTTGGCCTCTGGTGCACAGCTTACCTCCTGCACTGCTTTTAGACAGGGTGCTGCTGCCCAGGCTGTTCAGATCCCAAAGCAGGCACCCGAAGGCTCCCGCTGGGGCCCGCTGGATTCACTGGAGCACACTGACTTCTCCCAGCTGGCCGCCCGGAAGCCCAGCTAGCCTCTTGCAGGACCTGGAGATGTGGTGCAGCCGCCCAGGCTGATCTGGATCCGGAAGCGGAGAGAGTTGAGCTGAGGGCTTCCACCTGAGGCCTTGCCCCAGATTGTGTCTGTGGACCAGATGAAGCCCGTGTGTACCCCCAGGGAGTGCCGACGGTGTATGCTGCTGTGACCTCCCCTGTGTTCTGCTCACCCCGCTGGGCAGCCGATCCCCCAACCGGGCTGGCGCACACAAGGTTAGCCTGGCCACCCATGCCCTGATTCCAGGCAAAAGCCTGGGAGGCCAAGGTCCGAGCAAAGTTCCCCTAGGGCTATGACTGTTAATTGGGTCTGCCAGGTGACTAGGATGGCGGCCGTGCATGCCCGTGCTCCCTGAAAGCGCTGGGAGAATCTACTGTGCTAACAACCTCCTGGGCGGGTTGACTCACAGATGGCCCACCAAGCCTCCCAGTTCTTGGGGTCAGTCCTGTGCCTTTTGGGGCCTAGACCCCCGCTTTGTTAGCATCAGGCTATGCCTGTTACAGCTCTGTCCGGCAGAGCTCTCTGTCGTCCTGCAGGCAAAATGGCGGCGCGCGCAGGTCTGGGCAAGAAACCTCCTGGATGGGTTGGCACCCCGATGGCCCCCCGACCAGCCCAGGGCCTGGGTGCAGGCCAATGCCCGTCGGGCTCAGACCACCGTGGTGTTGGCCTCGGATTATGCTTCTTAGATGCTGAGAAAGTATTTGACAAAATCCATCACCCCTTCATGATACACGTAATTCACTATATAAAACAACTCAAAGAAAAAAATCACATGACCATTTCATTAGATGCAGAGAAAGTATTTGACAAAATCCAATACCCTATATGATAAAAATTTAGGAAAGATCATAAGTTCAAGGACCATACCTGATAATATAAAAGCAATAAACAGCAAAGCAGTAGCCAACATCAAACTAAATGGAGAGAAACTTGAAGCAATCCCTCTAAAATCAAGAACTAGACAAGGCTGTCCACTCTCTCCCTACCTGTTCAATATAGTACTCAAAGACCTAGCAAAAGCAATTAGACAACAAAAGAAGGTAAAATGCAAATAAATTGGAATGGAAGAAATCAAAATATCACTATTTGTAGATGATATTTGCCTATGGGAGTACTACTCAGTTATTAAAAACAACAAATTCATGGAATTCTTATGCAAATGGGTGGAACTAGAAAATATCATCCTGAGTGAGGTAACCCAGTCACAAAAGAACACACATGGCATGCACTCACTAAAAAGTGGATATTAGCCCAGAAGCTTGGATCACCCAAGATAGAATTCATAGACCAAATGAAGCTCAAGAAGAAGGAAGACTTCAGTACTTCTTAGAAGGGGGAACTAAATACCCACAGGTGGAGATACAGAGACAAAATGTGGAGCAGAGACTGAAGGGAAGGCCATCCAGATACTGCCCCACCTGGGGATCCATCCCTCATACAGTCACCAAACCCAGACAATATTGTGGATATCAGCAAGTGCTTCCTGAAAGGAAGATGATATGGCTGTCTCCTGAGAGGCCCTGTCTGTGCCTGACAAATATAGAAGTGGATACTCACAGCCAACTAATGAACGAAGCACAGGGTCCCCCATGGAGGAACTAGAGAAAGGACCCAGGGAGCTGAAGGATCTTGCAGCCTTGTAGGAGGAGCAAATATAAGAACTAACCAGCACCCCCAGAACTCCCAGGGACTAAACTACCAACCAAAGAGTACACATGGAGGGACCCATGGCTCCAGGCACATATGTTGAAGGGAATGGCCCTGTCAGACCTCAATGACAGGAGAGGCCCTGGGTCCTGTGAAGGCTCCACGCCCCAATGACGGGGAACGCCAGGATAGGGAAGCGGGTGTGGGTGGGGTAGTAAGCAGGTGGAGGAGGGATGGGATAGGGGCTTTTGAAGGGGAAATGAGGAGAGGGGATAACATTTGAAATGTGAATCAAGAAAATATCTAATAAAAACTGAGGAAATAAAAAGTAACACATTGAAAGTAAGAGCATTGTTACATCAGAGCAGGAGGCGGGAGCAAGATTAGGAGGAGAATGCAGTTTAATATCTTAAATATAAGGCAACTTTATAAAATAAAAGCAATATGCACAATGCAGAGAGAAATAGGCAAAAAGAAGAAACTACAGAGTGGAAGGAGCAGGTAGGACCCTCCTTACCACAGGACAGAACAGGTATTTTCTTAATAGCAAGGCAAGCTTAGTTGTACTAAAGAGGACAAAGCGTTCTGCTATGGACTTGGGTTAAATTCATTTAGCAACAAACTTGAAGAAGCTTTTCTTTCTCTATGCAATAAAGGTTGGAGCTCAATTTTCATCCAGAATGAATGAGTTCATTCTGTGCTGGTGCTTGATCTTTTGCTCCAAATGCATTTGTAAGTATAGGTGTGTGTGTGTGTGTGTGTGTGTGTGTGTGTGTGTAATTATGAGATAAGGATATAGTTTGGCCCAACTGGTTTTAATGGAGATATATGAATGTGTAAGCATGAATCCATATATAATTTTATGTGAGTTTATCCATGTTTACTTATGTAAAAACATTCTTCTGCAAATTTGACTCTCTTCTTCTGGTTCAATGGAAGTGTATTACTCCAAATCTCCCCCTAGCCAAACAAGCAAGAGGCATCTGGACATGAGGGGTTTGGTTCTAGCAAGCAATCCCTTACTTAATCCACTGCTGTTTTAAAATGAGGTGCTAAGTGCCAGTCTGATTTGAAGATGCTATAATTTTGGTTGTATGGTTTTGGCTTCTTTATCAAAAGACAAGTGTCCACAGGTGTGTGGGTTTAATTCTGGGTCTTTGACTCTATTCGGTTGATTAACCTGACTGTCTGTGTCCACTATCATGCAATTCATATCACTATTGCTCTGTAGTACAGCTTGAGGTCAGGGATGGTGATTCTTTCAGAAGTCTTTACTTGTTCAGAATTGTATCATGCATCCTGGTTTTTTGTTTTTCCATGTGAAACTGAGCATTGCTCTTTCCATGTCAGTAAATTATTGTGTTGCTATTTTGATGGGGATTGAATTGAACCAGTAGATTTCTTTCAGTAAGATGCCCATTTCACTGTATTAAATCTATCAATCCATGAGAATGGGAGACCTTTTCATCCTCTGCTTCCCCAGCATGGCAATACTTTCTTTTTTCATTTTTTCTTCAATTTATTTTTTTAAAAAATATCTTTGTATCCTGACTGCAGCCCCCCATCTCCTCTTCTAGTTATGATCTTACAAATCCCTCTCCCTCCATATTCCCCTCTACCCTGTGCACAGAGAAGAGGAAGACCCTCTTGGGTACCAACCTAGCCTGGGACATCTAGTCCCAGGGAAAGGTGACAGCATGGCAATTCTAAAACTTCCTTCTTTCAGTGATCTACTGTCTGAGAAATCTAAAGTCCTACCTCTGTCTCCCTGTCCAGTCATTTGCTATCAGCAAATTTATTTAGCATTTAGCACAATCTGGGAGGAAGGACAGTGTCTCACACTTAGACATGCAAATTCTCGTATAATTTGGGAACCTCATTAAGATAATATTAGCAATAAACCAAATCAACAACTGTATATACATACTTGTAAGTAGATATTAGCCAAAGAGTAAAGAAGAAGGTTGAGGCTGGCATCAGGGTGAGCCTGGGCATGGCCATGCTGCACCACTTCTGATGGGGTGGAACCCTTCAGGTTCAGGGATGCACTGCCTCATCAGGCGTCCTAGGATCCCGCTGGATGGAGGAGACCGGGCTAGGGGAGGCCAAACTCAACTGGTCCATCCACAGAGTGTGGGGCGGTGGCCCTGGAGTCTGAGCTGCAGGCACCACCGAGGAGTGGCCTGGCTCGCAGAGGGCGATGCTGTGGCTGCTGCTGCCAGTTGCAGCCATGGGAGCGCTGGGCGGTGGCTTCCTACTCTGGCTCCTGGACATGAGTGGCAATGACCTCACAGCACTGGGATCCGAGGTGCTGACACTGAGCGGCCTGCGCATGCTGCTGGAGAGGAACAACGAGCTGGGCGGCCCGGGCTGGCTGCCCAAGGGCCTGCCTGGCCCAGTCACTGCTCTGCTGCAGCCTGCAGGTGCTCAACCTCAGTGGCAACCTCTTCGAGGAGCTGCCCATGTCACTGCTGAAGCTGCCAGAGTCTATGGGGGTCAGAAGAGGGCACCAGATCCCCTTCGACTGGAGTTAGAAGCTGCTGCTGTGAGCTGCTGTGTGGGTGCTGGGATCTGAACCCTCATCCTCTGCAAGTGCACTGAGCGCTCCCAACCCCAGAGTCCACTCTCCAGTCCCTCATCACATTAAAGGTTGAGGCAAGGACTCTCACTCAACCTGGAGCTGTGCAGTCCTGTTGGACTGGCCAGCAAGCTGCAGTCCTGGGTTAAGGAATGCACTGCCTCCTTTGACGTGATTATTAGGGTGGCTCAGGTCCTCTGGCTTGCACAGGGGCATCGTCCTGGCTGACCATCTCCCCAGCTCCTTAGGCAGCTTCTAGTTATTAGCCGTGTTATGGATGTGCACGCCTTGGATATTTTTTGTTGTTTCAAAACCGTGACTCTTGTCTGTGTCTGTTTGTGACTGTACTAAAGATCAAACCCACAGCTGTGACTCGACACCGAGTCACAGGGACAGTGGATACTGAGGTCATTGTCTATTTCATGGCCCATATGAGGGAACTGAGGGTGGCCCTGTTAGAATGAGGTCTGCAGTCTGCATAGTGGTCGACAGGATTGGACATACATTTCACTTTTGTTTTCTGGGTGCTGGGGTGGGGCTGGGGACTCTGCCTTAGCCTTGTTGTATCTGCTAAGGTTGGAGAGCAGCTCTGGGGGTGCCTGGGTTGGGGAATGACTCCTCAGAGTCTCCAAAGCATAGGTCATGGCTGCCGCTCGAGCAGTGACAAATATCTTTGTAAGATGAGGTGATGACCAGCAACCCAGACCGCCAGCTGCCACAGCAGTGGCTGTGACTGTAGTATTGGGAGCCTGACCGTGTGCTTATGCTGGCTGTGGCTGCTCCAGGAGCAGGCAGGGGTTGGAGTTGGTGAACTGAGGGTCAGGAGGGGAGACAGTTGCTCCAGGGCCTCCTGAGGGAGTGTCACGTGTGCAAGCCTTCCCTCAGGTTAAATTTTGTTTCTCAATTTTAGTTTTATTTTATGTGTATGGGTGGTTCGCCTGCATATTTCCGTATACTGCATGCATGGCCAGTAATCGTGGAGGCAAGAATTGACAACCGGAGTTACAGATGGTTGTGAGCCACCATGTGAGTGCTGGAAATTGAACTGAGGTCCTTTGGAAGAGCAGCCAGTGCTCTTAACAGTTACACCATCTCTCCAGTTCCCCTCGGGTTAAATTTTTATTTTTATTCCAGGGGATGTGTATTAGATTCTGAAAACTCACAAGTTAGTCCACACACAACAGTTTGCAACTTCAGGTCCATGTGATCTGATGCCTCCTTCTGGCTTCTGCAGGCATTGCATGCATGTGGCACACAGAGATGTGTCAAAACACCCATACACATACAATAAAAGTAAGTCCTAAAGAAAATTTATTTTTATTACTTTTAAGTGTGTGTGTGTGTGTGTGTGTGTGTGTGTGTGTGTGTGAGCTTGGCAGTGGTGGGGCACGCCTTAATCCCAGTGCTTGGGGGGCAGAGGCAGGTGGATTTCCGAGTTCGAAGCCAGCCTGTTCTACAGAGTTAGTTCCAGAACACAAAGGGCTACTCAGAGAAACCCTGTCTTGAAAAAAACCAAAGAAAAAAAAGTGTGTGTGTGTGTGTGTGTGTGTGTGTGTGTTTGTGTATGACTACAGGTACCCTCAGAGGCCAAAGGCATCAGATTTCCTGGAGTCGGAGTTATAGGTAGTTGTAAAGAGTAGGATGTGGGCACCAGGAACTGAACTTGGGTCCTCTGCAGAAGCAGTCAGGGCTCTTAACTGCTGAGCCCACCCATCTGGCCCTGTTTGCCTGAGTTTCGAGTTGCACTCCTCTATGGCTGCCAGCTCCCCAAGGAGCTTGTGGCTCTGCCTCTGGGTCTCCATGACCTGAGCTGCTGTCCTTTCTCCCAGGCTGTCCTTCTACTCTGGCCACTCCTCCTTTGGCATGTACTGCATGTTGTTCCTGGCGGTGAGTACCCATCTCCTTCCCAGGGGACCTTATGGGGCCATGCCTTCCCTGGGCCTTGGTCTTCCCTTCTGCACAATGGGGTGTGTGGAGGAGGCGCTAAGGGTAGGGGGCCTTGCGACTCTCGCCCCGGGCTGGGCAGGCTGTGGACACTCGTGGGCCCAGCTGATGGCAGGCTGATGTCCCGATAGCTGTACGTGCAGGCCCGGCTCTGCTGGAAGTGGGCTCGGCTGCTGAGGCCCACCGTTCAGTTCTTCTTGGTGGCTTTTGCCATCTATGTGGGCTATACCTGAGTGTCTGACCACAAGCACCACTGGAGTGATGTCCTCCTCGGCCTCCTGCAGGGAGCCCTGGTGGCCTGCCTCAGGGTGAGTGCTGCTTGCCTGACCTACAGGATTTGCACTGTCCACCTCCGATGGCCTGCAACTTCTGCCTGCTGTTTTGTCTTCAAGAGCTTGGCCCTTGTTGCTACTTTTGTTTCCAACCCAATTCCCCGGTAAAAGAAATCTCAATCGTTTAACAAAACAAGCTACAAGTCTAGATTGGGCAGATCTCCTGCTACACTACTCTATTCCCATCTATATTAGTCCATGTAACTTGCAGTTTTTCCAGGCCATGAGATTCTCTCTGCAGCCTAGCTGTGGATCCCCGAAGCCCCTCCCCTCCTACTTATCCCCCTTGGCTCCTCCCCTCGACTCTCAGCTCCTCCCACTTCCTCCTGCCCAATCATTGGCTCAAGCCTTTATTTGAAAAGTTACGGTGGGGAGAAGGTTCACAAGGCAACTCCTCATCTGCAGACACTCTGAGGAGTGGAATTAGCTTCAAACAGCCCCTCACTGCTGTCCCCACCCATCCACATGACTATACCCCCTCACTTTCTCCCTCAGGGCCCCCAGAAGACATTCTTTTTCTTCCTGTCCTACTCACTGTCTTTCCCCTCCCCAGGTCTGCTACATTTCAGGTTTCTTCAAATCCCGGCCATCCCAGCCCTGCCAGGAGGGTGAAGAGCCAGAGCGCAAGCCCAGTCTGTCGCTGACGCTGACCCTTGGTGACCGACCCTAGCTGCTATGGAAGCTGGAAAGTCACCCGTAGGCCAGTCAAGTGTTGGTCCCATGCCCCTGATCAGGCACTCCTGTCTTTGGAGCTGTTCCGGGGTCCTGACTGGTGACTGTGGACCAGGGTCTTGGGTGCCTGTCTGGCCCTGAGTGTGGGCAGGGCCCATCGTCAGCATTCCTTGACTATCGCATGGCATCAAAAGATGCGGTCCTGCTCGGAGGGCTTCTCTGGTCACCAGTGGGTTTTCGAGGAGGGCCATCCCAGCATGGCCCCGGGAATGGTTGGCCCGAGACTGTTCACAAAGTCAGCACCCTCCCTGACAGCCCTGAAGGTGAGGAACACCTTGTTAGTCTCCATGGGCAGGTGGCCTTGGCCTTGGGAAGATGGCTGACAACACTTGGACTGCCTGGAAGGTAACAGGTTGCTTTTGGTCTGAATCCTTTCCTCAAGCCTGTGGAAGATTAATGCTCGGGGCCTCCAAGCCCCTCCCTCAGGCTTGATGTGCTGTCCTGTCCCCACTATGACCATGTGGACCAAATGTGTAGCCAGGTATTGGAAGTAGGTCCTCCTGGGTCTGCCCTTCCTGATTGTTTCAAAACACTGTAAGTTACTGTCTCATGGGAGGGTGTGTTATAAACTTTGTACCAAATGTCTCTGCTGTGCATGTTGCTTTTCAAGCTCTCCTGGTGAGGTAGAAGGTCCTCCTGTGCCTACCTAACCTCTCAGTGCATCATTGTGCAGGACCTGCCAGTCTTAGGAGAGACTTGGGGGACAGAGACCTGTCCTGGGTGTCTTGAATATAGGCCAAGACAGAGGCCTCATAGCCACTGTGGCCTTCCTCTGTGCGTGGTGGATACTTATCCTAGGTCCAGCTTAGAAAACAGACACCCTTCATGGTCAGTGCTGGTTAGGTGCCTGATCGTGCTCCCAGGGTGCCTGGCCGGTCTCCCAGGGGCAGCAGGAGGGGTGCAGGTCTTGCTGTATCCCAGGACAAGGTGTGTGTTTCTCTGGGAATGGTCTGGCTCCTTATGTCCTTCAGGTCTTTGGGTCTGGGAGCATGGGGGGACAGTCAAAAGTACCGATTCCCCCCTCCATTTCCTTCCTCTCCTTAGATGCTGGGTCAGGATCCTCTGTATGCCACTGGCAGACACTGAAATCCAGGAGGCCCAAGGAATTCAGCTCAACTCAGAGAGCATGCCGGATGCCTCTGCCCTTGGTAGCTGGTGTTCAGCCTTTGACAGCCTGTATTTTCACGGGGATCCTCCCTGTTAAGTGACTGCGTGACAGCATCCTCCAGCTCTGCACTGTAGGGTCCCACAGGTCCCAGATGTTCTGTTAGAGGCAGAAGTTCCCAGTGAAAATGCAGGCTCACATCCTGAGCACAGCAGGGCTCTGCTTGTACAGATCCTCTGTTTGGCCTGACTGCAGCTGAGCTGAGCCCCTCCCCAGGCACCCATGCCTGCCTCTCTGCCTCACTGCCCAGTGCTGGCAATGTTCAGCAGGCCCAGAGACTGTGGGTGTGGGACACGTGCCTGTGACACTGGCACTTGGCGGCTGAGGTAGTAGAATGGGGAGTGTGAGACCAGCTTGGGTGACAGTGATTCTCCTGTGTGCCTGCACATGTTCGTGTGCGTGTGCGTGTGCGTGTGTGCGTGCGTGCGTGTGTGTGTGTGCCTGTGTGTGTGTGTGTGTGTTTGCATGTGGAAGTCAGAGGTCAACCTCAAGTGTCCGTTCTTAGATGTTTTCTTTCTTTCTCTTCTTCTTCTTCTTCTTCTTCTTCTTCTTCTTCTTCTTCTTCTTCTTCTTCTTCTTCTTCTTCTTCTTCTTCTTCTTCTTCATCTTCTTCAATAAAACAAGGTCTCTCATTGGCCTGGAACCTCACCAAGTAGGCGACCTCACATTGTGGATTTCACACTTCACGTCAAGTCCCTAAAACAGTGGTTCTCAATATGGGGGGGGGGGGTCACAACCCCCACAGGGGTCATGTACCAGACATCCTGCAAATCAGATATTTACATGATGATTCATAATGTTATCAAAATTACAGTCATGCTGTAGCAATGGAATAATTTTGTGGTTGGAGAGATGGCCCAGTGGCTAGTGTGCATGGTAACTCATGACTGCCTGTTAGCTTCATCATCAGAGGTATCTGATACCTTCTTCTGACCACTGGGCATTGGGCACTGTACACGTGTGCCCATACACCCCCTCCCAAATCCCATAAACTTAAAATAAAAGAAAAACATTTATTTATTTATTTATTTATTTATTTATTTATTTATTTATTCACTCTTATTTATTCATTCATTCACCTGGTTGATGCCCTTTCTCTTGGTCTTCCCCTCACTCAGTCCCTCCCCCCTGTCTCCCATCTCCTTCTCCTCTTAGAGGACCTCCCTCGGGTATCCCCCACCCTTGTGCATCAAGTCTTTGCAGGATTACACATATCCTCTTTCACTGAGACCAGACAAGGTAACCAAGTTAGGGAAACATATTTCACAGCTTTAGGGATACACGCCACTCCACCTGTTGGAAGACCCACATGAAGACCTAATTACACATTTGCTACATATGTGTGGGGAGGCCTAGTTCCAGCCCATTCAAACATCTTTGGTTGGTGATTGAGTCTCTGAGAGCCCACAGGGGTCAAGGTTAGTTGACCCTGTTGGTTTTCCTGTGAGTTCTTATCCCCTTCCAGGCCCTCAATCCTTCCCCCAAATCTTCCATAAGATTCTTGTAATGGCTGTTCCTGGTTGTCAGCTTGACTACATGTGGAATGAACTACAATTCAGAATTGAGGGGCATACTTGTGATCCAGATCTTGAGGCTGGAAGATACAAGTTTCTGATTTGGATCTTGGCATGGAGATCTATCTTGAGGCATAGTGGCCATGAACAGCTTAGGCCCAGAAAAGGTGGTACACGCCTTTAATCCCAGGGGACTGAGGCAAGGAGATCTCTGAGTTCCAGGTCAGCCTAGGACAAAGCAAGTTCCAGATCCAGGTGTGGTGGCATACTCCTTTAATCTGGGCCACACCTTCTGCTGGAGACCTACATAGGGACTTTGAAGGAGGAAGATTCACTCTTCTTTGCCCACTTGCACTTACTTGCCAGCACATCTGTTGGAACCTACTTCTACAGAAGATCAGCTGAACCAACCAGCCTCGTGGGAACTGAGCAACTACTAGATCCTTGGACTTCCCATCCACAGCTGACCATTGTTGGGTTAGTTGGATTACAGACTGTAAGTCATCACAATAAATTCCCTCAATATAGAGAGACATTCCATAAGTTCTGTGACTCTAGAGAACCCTGACTAATACAAGTCCCCCAGTTCCATCCCATGTTTGGATGGTTCAGTCAGCTTCTGCGTGGACCCTTTCAGAGGACAGTTATGCTTGGCTCCTGTTTGGAATCATAACAGAGTATCATCGTAGTGTCATGGACTGGTGCTTGCCCATGGGATGTGTCTCAAGTTGGGCTCGTTATTGGTTGGCCAATCCCTTAGTCTCTGCTCCATCTTTACCCCTCCATTTCTTGTAGACAGGATAAATTTTGGGTCAGAAATTTTGTGGGTGGGTTGGTGTCCCTATCACTTCACTGGGGTTCCTGTCTGGCTACTGGAGGTGGCCTTTTCAGGCTTTATATTTCCACTGGTGTGAGTGTCAGCTAAGGTCGTCCCCGTTGATTTCCTGGGGCCTCCACCATCCCAGGTTTTTGGCACGTCCTTGTGATTCTTCCAGCCCCCAACCCTGCAAGTTGCAGATTTCCCTTTATTCTCCTGGCCTTCTGGGCCCTTCTGTCTCCCCACCTGATCCTGAACCCTGTATCACCTCATTCACCTCCCTATCCCCTCTCTCACCCAGTTCCCTCCCTCCGTCTATCTCCTATGACTGTTTTATTCCCTCTTCTAAGTGAGATTCAAGCATCCTCACTAGATCCTTCCTTCTTGCTTACCTTCCTTGGGTCTGTGGAGTGTAGCATCGGTATCCTGTATTTTATTGCTAATATCCACAATGAAAACAGCGCTTAGAGGAAAACCCATAGCTATGAGTCATTTCCCTGTCCCCCAAAGAAAGAAAAAGATGGAGAGATCATACACTATCAGCTTAACAGCACACCTGAAAGCTCTAGAACAAAAAGAAGAAAATACACCCAAGTGGAGTACCCAGCAGGAAATAATCAACCTGAGAACTGAAATTAATCAAGTAGAAACAAAAAGATCTACATGGAAACCAACAAAACCAGGGGTTGGTTCTTTGAGAAAATCAAAGGGAGACATAAGGACGGAAACAGGAAATGCAAAAATATTTTTAGATCTTACTACAGAAGAGTATACTCAACAAAACTAGAAAGTCTGGGTGAAATGGACAATTTTCTAGACAGATACCAGGTACCAAAATTAAATCACGATCAGACAAACTATTTAAATATTTCCATAAGCCCTAAAGACATAGAAGCAGCCATTAAAAGTCTCCCAACAACAACAACAAAAAAAGCACAAGACCATATGGTTTTATAACAATATTCTTCAAATTATTCCACAAAATAGAAACAGAAGGAACACTATCCAAGTTGTTTTAAGAAGCCACAATTATGCTTATACCTAAGCGACACAAAGACCCAACATTGAAAGAAAATTTCAGACTAATTTTCCTTATGAATATTGATGCAAAATATTCAATAAAATTCTCACAAAAAATTAAAGAACATATCAAAACAATTATTCACCATGATCAAGTAGGCTTCATCCAGGAATGCGGGGATGGGTCAATATATAAAATGTTCACCAACACAATAACTCATTATAGGAACAAACTCAAAGAGAAAAACCACACGATCATTTATTTCATTAGATGCTGAAAAATCATTTGACAAAATCTAGCACCCCTTCATTGCAAATGTCTTGTAAAAGTCAGAAATTCAAGGCCCATACATAAATTTAGTAAAATCAATGCAGAGCAAATCAGTATCCAACCTCAAACTAAATAAAGAGAAATTTGAAGCAATCCCACTAAAATCAGGGACTAGACAAGGCTGTCTACTCTCTCCTTACCTATTCAATATAGTACTCAAAATCCTAGGAATAGCAATTAGACAACAAAAGGAGGTCAAAGAGATACAAATTGGAAAGGAAGAAGTCAAAATATCACTATTTGCAGATGATATGACAGTATATTTAAGTGACACCAAAAGTTCCAACAGAGAGCTCCTACAGGTGAAATATAATTTCAGCAAGTGGCTGAATATAAAATTAAGTCAAACAAATCAGTAGCCTTTCTCTACTCAAAGGATAAACAGGCTGAGAAAAAATTAGGAAAACAACATGCTTCACAATAGTCACAAATAATATAAAAACCTTGTGACTCTAACCAAGCAAGTGAAAGAAAGATCTGTATGACAAGAACTTCAAGTTCCTGAAGAAAGTAACTGAAGATGATTTCAGAAGATGGAAAGATCTCCCATCTTCATTGATTTGCAGGGTTAATACGGTAAAAATGGCCATCTTGCCAAAAGCAATCTACAGATCAAATGCAACCCCTATCAAAATTGCCACTCAGTTCTTCATAGAGTTTGAAAGTGCAATACACAAATTTATTTAGAATAACCAAACCTTCAGGATATCAAAAACTTTTCTCAACAATAAAAGAACTTCTGTGGGAATCATCACCATCCGTGACCCCAGGCTGTGCTACAGCGCAATAGTCATAAAAACCACATGGTAGTGGAACAAAGACAGGCAGGTAGATCAGTGGAATGGAACTGAAGACACAGAAATGGACCCACACACCTATGGTCACTTGATCTGTGACAGAGGAGCTTAAACCACCCAGTGGAAAAGAACATTTTCAACAAGTGGTGCTGGTTCAACTGGAGGTCAGCATGTAGAAGAACGCAAATGGATCCACTCTTATCTTCAAGTACAAAGCTCAAGTCCAAGTGGATCAAGGACCTCCACATAAAACCAGATATACTGAAACCAATAGAAGAGAAAGTGGGGCAGAGCCTCAAGCACATGGGCACAGTAGAAAATTTCCTGAACTGAACGCCAATGACTTGTGCTCTAAAATCAGTAATTGATAAATGGGACCTCATATAATTGCAAAGCTTCTGTAATGCAAAGGACACTGTTAAGAGGGCAAAACTGCCATCAACAGATTGGGAAAAGATCTTTACCAACCCTCCATACAACAGAGGGCTAATACCCAATAGATACAAACAACTCAACAAGTTAGATTCCAGAGAAACACGTAGCCCTAGTAAAAGAGGTGTACAGAGGTAAACAAATAAATCTCAACTGAGGAATATCAAATGGCCGAGAAGCACCTAACGAAATGTTCACCATCATATGATCAGTGGAGCAGCTGGGACAGGAGCCCTCCTGTCACCATTTGCACCAGGGAGCCCGGCAGCTCCACTTCTCTCTGTGCACTGCCCACCAGGAGAGTGGGATCTCCCAGCAGAGCCTTCACTTCTGGGCGCGGAGGTGAGATCCACACTTTGTCTCCAATAACTGTCTGGAGGGGAAAGTTTAGGAATGCACAGGGCATCCAGTGGAGCAGCTGGGACCGGACCAGTCCAGTCACCATCTGCACCCTGGAGCCGAGAGGCTCCACAGCCATCTGTATCCACATCCTGTCTGAAAAGTGTTGGTCTCCTAAGAGTGCTGACACAGGCTTACAGGCCCACAGCAGGGACAAGCTCCAGCCAAAAAAAAGGAAGAACAATGAACACCAGAGATAACCAGATGACAAAGGCAAGCACAAGACCATAAGCAACAGAAACCAATGCTACTTGGCACATCAGAAACCAGTTCTCCCGCCATAGCAATCCTGGATACCCCAACACACCAGAAAAGCAAGAGCTGGATTTAAAATCACATCTCATGATGCTGATAGAGGACATTAAGAATAACATTAGTAACTTCCTTAAAGAAATACAGGAGAACACAGGTAAACAGATAGAAGCCCCTAAAGAATTACAGAAAAACACACTCAAACAGGTGAAGGAACTGAATAGAACCATCCAGGATTTAAAAATGGAAGTTGAAAATTTAAGAAATCACAAAGAGAGTCAACACTGGAGATAGAAAACCACTGAAAGAAATCAGGAGTAATAGATGCAAGCATCACCAACAGAATACAAGAGAAAGAAGAGAGAATCTCGGTGCAGAAGATAGAAAACATTGACACAGCAGTCAAAGAAACACAAAATGCAAAAAGCTCCTGACTGAAAACATCCAGTGTAAAGAGCCTTATTGGGGTGCCATGCCACCTGGCAGGAACTTGACATTGACCAAGAAGTTCTACTCCCAGCCTCGGAGCAGAAATTCCTGTGTTAGCCATAATCCTCTCCACCTAGGGTGGAGCACTCAGACCAAGGTGAAGTTCTTTGTTCCTCCAGATTTACAAATTCCTGAATTAAGCAGGTGACCCACCCAGCTGCCTGTGCAGTGAAGCCAATGCCAAGGGAACAGCCAGACCAGTTCCCCAGAACACACCCTGGAATTTGGGGGAAGAGTCTTGCCTGAAACCTTAAAATTCTGAGTCCTCCATTAAACCTTGAAGCTTTGAGCAGGTGCTGTTGTCTTGGTCTCCATCTCATTTCCCCAACTTCCCATACATCCCCAGCTTCCCTTCCAGGGAACCTGTTTGACATAACTGCGAGCAATTACAGATTTGCGCCTGATGAGTGTCCAGGCACAGGAAGGTCTCCTGAGGTGACCCTGTCTTGGCGAAGCTTTGCAGAAAATAGAAAAAGACAGTACCCTGCATGAGGAGCAAATACAGGAGCTAAATACTAACACTAGTCTAAAATTTCATCTTTTTGAAGCTGTTGTTGTTGGTGCAGAAGGATACAGGCTAAGTGGGACAGCGTAGACCCAACACTGAGCTTGCTTAGGAGGTGACAGTGGGAAATGGGATAGGAAATTCAAAACAGGCGTTTGTTCGCAGCCTTCAAGAGCTGCTTCAGGAGAAAGGAGTAGGGTTTGAAAAACAATGGTTAGAAGGTTTTTTAGATCAGATAGATTCTTGTTGCCCATGGTTCTGAGAAAAAAAGAACTTTATATAAGAGAACCTGGGAAAAAATTGGAAAAGCACTAAGAGCCACCAAGGCAGATAATACTACCCTCTGCCTCTGGATGCTTATAAAAGATGCTACTGATGAAGAGATCTCACAGGCACCAGATATCACACAGGGAGAACTTGAGGAATCTCAAGATCGAAGCCTGCCAGAGAGGACTTCCTCAGAAAAGAGTCTTCTCAACCCTAACTTAGAAAGATACAGAGACACTACTGAAGAGCTAACATTAGAGGAGAAAGCTCATTCAGACGAAGGAGGTGCCTAATATTATGGTGAGGATTGGCCTCCTAGTGCACCTTCTGCTCTGCCTGTGGCCTCTACTGTACGAGATGATACCAAGATGGATATGCAACTACATAAATTGGAGTTTGAAATTATGTTGCAGAAAGTGTATCAAGTTCAGGAAGGAGCACTGATCCTGAGACACACCAATCGCCACTAGAAAGAGCTTTAAGTCAGGCTCACAGGGAAAGACGGACACATCTAACTTAGTCATTGAGATCATAGACCAGCAGAATATAGTTAGACAATATCAGACCATGGAGTTCAAAGTGATAAAGGAATTAAAGACAGCTGTGGCACAGCATAGTCCTAGCTCCTTTTTCACAAGCTTTATTGGATACTGTGATGCAGTCAAGCTTAACCCCACAAGATTGAAAGATTCTATGTAAGGCTACATTGTCAGGAGGAGATTTCTTCTTTTGGAATTCTGAATGGAGTGAAGCTAGTAAGAGAACTGCTGGGATGAATCAGGTAATCCAGATTGGGACACTAACTTGCTACTAGGAGAAGGTCAATATGGAGGCAATGCTAATCAGATTGGGTTCCCTGTTGGAGTGTATGCACAGGTTGCAATGGCTGCCCACCACTCGTGGAATCAATTACCGACTAAAGGGGATCTCAGTGGAAGTTTAGCAAGCATTAGACAGGCACCTGGTGAACTTTTTCAGGATTTTGTGGATAGGCTACTGAAATCAGCTAATAGAATTTTTGGAAATTCTCAAGCAGAATCTTTGTCTCACAATTGTCTTATGAGAATGCTAATGCAGCTTGTCATACCACCATTAGACCTTACAAGGGACGGATAGACTTAGCTGGGTATATTTGCCTTTGTGCAGAGACTGGGCCTTCATACAATCAAAGTCTAGCTATGGCTACAGCTTTGCAAGGAACCACCATGCAAGCCATACTCTCACAGAGACAGAGAATAAAATGTGTTTTAAATGTGGAGGTTTGGGTCATTTTAGAAGTGATTGCCCTAGGAACAGAGGCTCTGTAAGTGGGCAATCAAATTATCCCCAGGAGTTTGTTCTAGATGCAGGAAAGGTAATCACTGGGCCAGGCACTGTAAATCTAAGATATATTCAGGGCTGTCCCGTGTCGGGAACCAGGCAGACGGGCCAGCCTCAGGGAGAGGGGCCAACCTCAGGCAGAGGGCCAGCCTCAGGCAGAGGGGCCAACCTCAGGCAGGCGGGCCAGCCTCAGGCAGAGGGGCCAGCCTCCCCCCAGATGCCCACAGCAAGCATTTTGTGCGGCATGAAGCCGCTGCCAGGCCAGGGAAATCCGTTTTTGAATTTTCAGGGCAACACCAGGCAGCTCAGGATTGGACATCTATTCCACCTCCCATCTTGTATTAACCCCAGAAATGGGAGTTCAGACCCTGCCTACAGGAGTTTTTGGATCTTTGCCTGCAGAAACTTGTGGATTGCTTCTAGGACGAAGCAGTACTATTGTAAAAGAACTGCACAGTTAGCCAGGTGTCATAGACAATGATTATGAGGGAGAAATTAAAATTATGGCTGCTTCCCTTCATGGTATTATAACTATACCTGCTAACCAAAGAATTGCTCAACTTAGTTCCTTTGTATCAACTACCTACCTTCCAGATTCCAGTAAGAGAGGACAGAGTGGCTTTGGTTCCTCTGTTGTGTACTGGGTTCAATCTATTTCTAGTAAGAGATCTAACCTTAAATTAACAATTGAGGGAAAAAACTTTGAAGGATTAATAGATGCTGGAGCTGATGTGACAACTATTAGAGGACAAGACTGGCCTTCAACTTGGCCCTTGTCAGATACGCTCACTCACCTCTGAGGGATTGGTTATGCCAATAACCCAAAGCAAAGCGCTAAACTTCTAACCTGGAAAGATGAAGAAGGCAATTCAGGACAAATTCAGCCTTATGCCAAATTTGCCTACTACCCTTTGGGGGAAGAGATCTCTTGTCACAGGTGGACTTATAATATGTAGTCCTAATAAGGTAGTGGCTACCGCTTTACAGTAAATTGCTTTCACTATGTTTGGTTATAGGCCTTGAATTCCTGATCTCTCCAAGATTTTACCATGAAGGGATGCTGAATTTTGTCAAAAGCGATTTCAGCATCTAATAAAATGACCATGTGTTTTTTTTTTTTTAAATTTTGTTTATGTAGTGGATTACAATGATGGATTTGCATATATTGTACCATCCCTGCATCCCTGGGATGAAGCCTACTTGATGAAGGTGAATTATTGTTTTGATGCATTTTTTGATTTGGCTGGCCAGAGATTTGTTGAGTATTTTTGCATCAATGTTCATAAGGGAAACTAGTCTTAACTTCTCTTTCCTTGTTTGGTCTTTGTTTGGTTTAGGTATAAGCATTATTGTGCCTTCATAGAATGAATTGGCTGGTGTTCCTTGTGTTTCTATTTTGTGGAATAGTTTGAAGAGTATCAGTATTAACTCTTCTTTGAAGATCTGATAGAATTTCCCACTAAACCCATCTGGTCCTGGGCTTTTTTTTTTTTTTTTTTTTTTTTTTTTTTTTTTTTTTTTTTGGCTTGGGAGACTATTAACAACTGCGTCTATTTCAAGAGGCTTGATTTAACTATTTAGATGGTTTATCTGATCCCGTTTTAATGTTGGCACCTGGTATGTGTCTAGAAAATTGTCCATTTTGTTCAGATTTTCCAATTTTGTTGAGTATTTGCTCTTGTAGTAGTATCTGGTGATTTCTTAATTTCCACAGTTTCTATTTTTTTTTTTTTTTTTTTTTTTTGAGACAGGGTTTCTCTGTATAGCCTTGGCTGTCCTGGAACTCACTTTGTAGACCAGGCTGGCTTTGAACTCAGAAATCCGCCTGCCTCTGCCTCCCAAGTGCTGGGAATTAAAGGCGTGTGACACTACTGCCCGGCTAGTTTCTATTGTTATATCTCCCTTTTCATTTCTGATTTTATTAATTTAGGTAGTGCTTCTGTGCCCTCTAGTTAGTTTGGCTAAGGATTTATCTCTCTGGTTGATTTTCTCAAAGAACCACCTCCTGGTTTCGTTTATTCTTTGTATAGTTGTTTTTGTTTCTATTTGGTTGATTTCAGTCCTGAGTTTGATTATTTCCTGCAGTTTACTCCTCTTGGGTGTATTTGCTTTCTTTTGTTCTAGAACTTTCCTGTATGTTGTCAAGCTGCTAGCGTAAGCTCTCTCCATTTTTTTTTTTGAAGGCACTTAGAGCTATTAGTTTTCCTCTTGGCACTGCTTTCATTGTGTCCCATAAGTTTTGGCATGATGATGTGTCCTTATTTTCATTAATTTCTATAAAGTCTTTAATTTCTTTATTTCTCCCTTGAGCAAGCTATCATTGAGTAGAACATTGTTCAGCGTCCCTGATTATGTATATTTTCTGCTCTTTTTGTTTGAACTAAAGTCCAGCCTTAGGCCATAGTGATCTGATAGGGTGCATGGAATTATTTCAATATTCCTGTGTCTGTTGAGACCTCTTTTGTGATCAATTATTTATATGGTCAATTTTGGAGAAGATACCATGAGGTGCTGAGAAGAAGGTATATTCTTTTTGTTTAGGATTGAATGTTCTATTAATATCTGTTAGATCCATTTAGTCCATAACTTCAGTTAGTTTTGCTCTTTCTCTGTTTAGCTTGTGTTTCCATAATTTGTCTATTGCTGAGAGTGGGGTGTTGAAGTCTCCCACTGTTATTGTGTGGGGTGCAATGTATGCTTTGAGCTTTAATAAAGTTTCTTTTATTAATGTGGGTATCCCTGCATTTGGAGCATAGATGTTCACAACTGAGAGTTCTTCTTGGTAGATTTTTCCTTTGACCACTATGAAGTGTCCCTCCTTATCTTTTTTTGACAACTTTTGGTTGAAAGTTGATTTTATTTGATATAAGAATGGCCACTCCAGCTTATTTCTTGGGACCATTTGCTTGTAAAATTGTTTTCCAAATTTTGACTGTGAGGTAGTGACTGTCTTTGTTACTGAGGTGGGTTTCTTGTATGAAGCCAATTGTTGGGTCTGGTTTACATATCCAGTCTGTTAGTCTATGGCTTTTTATTGGGGGAATTGAGGCCATTGATGTTAAGAATTATTAAGGAAAAGTGATTGCTATTTTCTGTTATTTTCATTGTTAAAGGTGGAATTCTGATTGTGTGGCTATCTTCTTTTGGGTTTGTTGAGAGAAGATTACTTTCTTGCTTTTTCTAGGGTGTAGTTTCCCTCCTTGTGTTGGTATTTTCTACTCATTATCCTTTGTAGAGCTAAGTTTATGAAAAGATATTGTGTAAATTTGGTTTTGTCATGGAATGTCTTGTTTTCTTTGTCTATGGTAATTCAGAGTTTTGCTGGGTATAGTAGCATGGACTGACATTTATGTTCTCTTAGGATTTGTATGACACCTGTCCAGGATCCTCTAGATTTCATAGTTTCTGGTGAGAAGTCTGGTGTAATTCTGATAGGTCTGCTTTTATATGTTTCTTGATCTTTTTCCCTTACTGTTTTTAATATTTTTTCTTTGTTTAGTGCGTTTAGCGTTTAAATTTTGTCATGGGAGGGATTTCTGTTTAGGTCCAGTCTATTTGGAGTTCTTTAGGCTTCTTGTATGTTCATGGGCATCTCTCTCTTTAGGTTAGGGAAGTTTTCTTCTATAATTTTGTTGAAGATATTTACTGGCCCTTTAAGTTGTAAATCTTTTCTCTCTTGTATACCTATAATCCTTAGGTATATAATCTTCTCATTGTATCCTGGATTTCCTGGATGTTTTGGGTTACAAACTTTTTATATTTTGCATTTTCTCTGATTGTTGAGTCCATGCTTTCTCTGGTATCTTCTGCCCCTGAGATTCTTCTTTGTCCTGTATTCTGTTGCTGATGTTTGCATCTATGACTCCTGATTTCTTTACAAGGTTTTCTATCTCCAGAGTTGTCTCCCTTTGTGATTTCTTTATTGTTTCTCTTTCCATATTTAGACTCTGGATGGTTTGGTTCAGTTCCTTCGCTTGTTTGTGTTTTCCTATAATTCTATAAGGGGTTTTTGTGATTCCTCTTTAAGGGCTTCTACCTGTTGACCGATGTTTGCGTGTATTTCTTTAAGGGATTTTTGTGTTTCCTTTTTTAAGGGCTTCTTGTTGACTCATGTTCTCCTGTATTTCTTTAAGGAAATTATTTATGTCCTTCTTGAAGTCCTCTGTCAGCTTCACGAGATGTAATTTTAAATCTAGATCTTGCTTTTGTGTTATGTTAGGGGTATCCAGGATTTGCTGTTGTGGGAGAACTAGGTTTGGATGGTGCCATGTTGCCTTGGTTTCTGTTGGTAATGTTCTCCTGTTTGTCGTTGGCCATCTGGTTATCTCTGGTGTTAGCTGGTCTTGGTGTCTCTGACTGTGGCTTCTCTGTCCTGCAAGCCTGTGTATCTGTACTCCTGGGATTCCCGTTCTCTCTGTGCACACTGGTATGTAGGCACTCCTGGGAGACCAGCTCTCCTGTGGTGGTGTTTGTGGATGTAGCTCTGTGGTCCAGGATCATCACCATGCTCCCTGACCTCTCCACACTCCTGCAGAGGGACCAAATGCCCTGAGTGCAGTGGGCTCTTTATGATGTATCAGGAGCCATTGTCTTCACTATAGCAGACCCAAAGTCCCTGAGTGCTTCTGGTTCTCAAATGCTCCGAGTGCAGCTGATTCTCTAGAATGTATCAGAAAATGGTGTTTTCACTATGGCAGACCTGGGAAGAGTCTGCCCCAGCAGAAATGACAGGCAGCAGTGGCACATATTATCCTTTTATCAGATGTAGGGTGGGTAAAGATCTTGTCCCATCCTGAAGGTTGTTGCTGTGTCCTATTGACAGTGTCCTTTGCCTTACAGATAACAGGAAGGTCATGAAGAAGGAATATCAATCTGCGGATGCTTCACTTCTATTTAGAAAAGAGAACAAAATAATCACAAGAGGTAGAGGGTAGGAGGGACTTTGAAGGAAGAGAGGAGGGAGAGAAAAAAAGATGGAGCAGGATCAGGAGTGGGAGGAGACTGGGGATGAGTACAGAGGGTCAGGAAATTGAACAGAGGTCTGTAGCAATGGCAGATGTGAACTGGGGGTAGCCAATAGGAAGTCCCAGAGCAAGGAAAGCAAGAGGCTCCCAGGACCCAATGTGGATAACTTTAGCTGAAATATGTAACAAAATGGGGAGAGAGAAACTATAGAGACGATATCCAGAGGTTAGGCACAGCCCCTGGTTGAGGGATGGGGTCACCCACCCTTCTTAAAATTTTAATGCATAATTACTCCTGTCTAAAGGAAATACAGAGACAAAGAATGGTACAGAGACTGAAGGAGAGGCCATCCATAGACTACCCCACCAGGGAATCCATTCCATGTGCAGCCACCAAACTCATTCACTATTGTTGATGCCAACAAGTACTTGCTGATGGGAGCCTGATATGGCTATCTCCTGATAGGCTCTGCCAGACCCTTACTGATACAGGCATGGATGCTTGCAGCTAACCATCAGACTGAACATGGGGACCCCAGTGGAGGAGTTAGGGGAAGGATGAATAAGGTTTTGAGGTTTGCAACCCCATCGGAAATACAACAATATCAACATACCAGACCCCCCCCCCTCAGAGCTCTGAGGATTTAAACCACCAACAAAAGAATACACATCTAGGGACCATGGCTCCAGCTGTATTAGTAGCCGAGGATGGGGTTATCTGGCAACAATGGGACCTAGGACCAAAGGAACTTGGTCCTATGAAGGTTTGATGCCTCAATATAGGAGAATGGTAGGGCGTAGAGGCAGGAATGTGTGGGTGAGTCGGGGAGAATCCTCATATAAACGGGGGGGGGGGGGAGGGAGGGTGGGATAGGTTTTTTTTAGTTTAAACTGTGAAGGGGGATAGCATATGAGATTTAAATAAATAAAATAACCAATAAAAAATTTAAAAGAGCCAACAAGAAGAAAGAAATACCAAAGCAGATTGGCAAAGACAAGGGTACATCAACCCACCAAAATGAAATGTTTCCTTTTTGAAACTTTTTTGTCTCCAAACTCAACTAAGAAATAATCCACCCTCTTGAAATGCCACACCAATTATTTGTCTAATAAAAAAGATTGAGCCATGAAATGCACATGCAAACAATGTGAATACATTACTTAGACTAAACTGTTTCTATTTGCAATATGTTTTATATACCTATATGCATACGAGTGTAACAAAAATTCATGAAAAGTAGCCTGTAAAAGTAAAAGAAAGCAAGGGTTATATATTAGAAATTTGGGAAGAAAGCAAGGGAAGGAGAAGGCAGAAAAATATATTTACTGCATAATAATCACAAACTATAAAAGTACTATTTAAATGGAAAAAGCAATTTTCAATAAATGTAAGTTTTACAAACACTGTAGAGTCAGCCATATTATCCCTCCTCACACAGCAACTAAAGCATTTCACTCAAGGTATTAGCCATGGTTTTGGTTACTATATATGTTATTGAATTGTATTCATACCTGTGTCCACCAAAATGATGCTATCCTAATTTGACTACGTGAACATAAACCAAATTTCCAGATAGAAACTAACAGATATCAATTCCCAAATACTTCATTAGCCATTGAGAAGAAACAAGTCAAAGAATTCATGTAATTTATCTCTATGTAGTTCATGGGCTTTGTGTACCAGTTGATAAGGGTGCTAGTATGTACAAGATTTATTCCTGACACTTGGTGTTAGATAATATGTAGAGGCTTCCTCCTTAGTGAATACTGATTCATCTTTTTACCAATCCTTGCATGCCTGTATCTATTTACCTTGGGCTGGATCTTGTGAGATTAACTCTTATACTTT
This sequence comes from Apodemus sylvaticus, assembly GCF_947179515.1. Taxonomy (NCBI): domain Eukaryota; kingdom Metazoa; phylum Chordata; class Mammalia; order Rodentia; family Muridae; genus Apodemus; species Apodemus sylvaticus. Next base: position 61,921,404 of record NC_067491.1, on the reverse strand, counting down.
GTGATATAAACCAGTGTTGTCATTATAAAGATATTGTTTAGGCACCACTCTGGAAATCAGTTTGGCAGCTCTTCAGAAAATTGTACATAGTACTGAGGACCCAGCTATACTACTACTGTGCACATACACACTGTACTAAGGACACATGCACCACTATGTTCATAGAAGACATATTTATGATAGCCAAAAGCTGGAAAGAACCCAGATGTCCCTCAACAGAGAAATGGATACAGAAATTGTGGTATATATATATATATATATATATATATATATATATATATATATATATATATATATATATATATATATATAATATACAATGGAGTACTACTCAGCTATTAATAACAAAGAGTTCATGAAATTCTTAGGCAAATGGATGGAACTAGAAAATATCATCCTGTGTGAGGTAATCCAATCACAATAGAACACACATGATGTGCACTTGCTGATAAGTGGATATTATCCCAAAAGTTTGGAACACCCAAGATACCATTCACAGACAACATGAAGCTCAAGAAGAATGAAAACCAAAGTGTGGATACTTTGATCCTTATTAGAAGGGGATCAAAATACTCCTAGTTCACAGTCAACTAATGGACTAGGGTCCCTAATGGAGGAAATGGAGAAAGGACACAAGGAGCTGAAGAGGTTTGCAGCCCCATAGGAGGAGCAAAACTATGTACCAACCAGTAACCCCAGAGCTCCCAGGGACTAAACTACCAACCAAACATTACACATGGAGGGACCCATGGCTCCAGCTACATATGTAGCAGATGATGATATTTTCAGACATCAATGAGAGGAGAGGCCATTGGCCCTGTGAAGGATTTATGCCCCAGTGTAGGAGAATGCCAGGTCATGAAAGTGTGGGGTTGGTAAGCATGTAGAGGGGTGATGGAATAGGGTGTTTTCAGATGGGTATGAGGAAAGGGGCTAACATTAGAAATGTAAATAAACCAATTGAAAAAAAATTCCAACCTTAAAAAATAAAACATTTTAGAAGGGCAAAACAAATTTTCAATAAATAGATGTTTTAATAACAATGTATTGTTATCCATATTAACCATCCTCACACTGCATCTGCAGCAGGTCATTCAATGTCTCAGCCACATTTTGGATTACTATATGTATTATAGAGTTCTATTAATATTTTTCAGCCAAAATGACATTATCATAGCTTGATTACATCAACAACAAAAGATTTCCAGAAAAAAATACCAGATATCAGTGCCTAAAGAATTCATAAACAATTTAGAAGATGTGCTTCTTTAATTTTGCCCAATGAAGTTCTGTGTACCAGTTCATAAATTTACTGGTATGTATCTGTTTTTTCCTGACCTCTATGGGTTAGATAATAAATATGGCTTCATCTCCATGAATTGTGATTTGCTTTCTTTACATAAGTTCTTGCATATCTGTATCATTCACCTACACATGGGGATTTAGCCATTATACATTGTTTTTATTGTTAAGGAATTATTTAATATATTTACATTCCAAATTTTGACCCTATCCCAAGTTCCTCCTCCCAGAGTTTTCAAGCCACATCCCCTCCAGTTTTATTCTAAGAGCCTATTCCCCACACACCCTATCCACAACCACCACATCACCCTGGTCATCACCCTTCCTTGGGGTCAAGTCACTGCAGACCTTGGCACATCACTCCTACTGACCCCAGACAAGGCAGTCCTCTGACATTTAAGCACTAAGGGAGATGGACCAGTTGATGTTCTCCTTGGTTGGTGGCTTAGTCACTGGAAGCTTTTAGTAACAATGTATTGTTATCCATATTAGCCATCCTCACACTGCAGGGATTTTTGACACTGTTGGCCTTCATATTGGGATGCAATCAATCCCCTGCAGCTTCTTCAATCCTTCCCCTAACTCTTCCATAGGAGGCCCTGATCTCAGTTCATTGGTAGTCTCTAAGTATCTGCATCTGCCTCAGTCAGCTGCTGGTAGAGTCTCTCGGAGGACAGCCATGCTAGGTTTCAATCTGCAAGTACAACATAGAATCAGTAATAGTGTCAGGGTTGGATACATGCGCATTGGTCTGATCCCAGATTCAGCTGGTTCCTGAATGGCCTTTCCTTCAGTCCTTGCTACAGGTTTGTCCCTGCATTTCATTAAGACAGGAACAATTCTGGGTCAATTTTTTGAATGCTGATTGGTGACACATTTCCTCCTCTGAAGGCCCTGTCTAACTACAGGAAGTGGTCTCCTCAGGTTTGATTGCCCCACTGTTGGTCCTTGTTAGCTAAGATCACCCATATTGACACCTATGAGCCTTTCACCTCCCAGGTCTATAGGATTTTCTAGAGAAACACCTTGACCTCTGCAACCCCCAGCAACTGCACATCTCTATTCCTTCTTCTGACCCTTTGGGCTTCGCTCTTGTCTCTCCCTATACCTGATCCTGCCCCATTTTCCACTCCTCCTCACCTATTAAACAAATAAAAATAAAACCTTGGGTCTAGCACTGGGGTTATTTGAGCATGTAAGTGTTCATGCTCCTGTTGCAGAGAACCTGATGAAGAGCCTCTAGAATATATTTAAGTAAACTCAAAGACATCTTAAACTATAGATCAGAGCATCATGATCCTCTGTCCATAAGACATTCCTGAAGTTATGCATGCATGAGCACACATGCACACACACATGCTTACAAATAAAGTATTATTTACAATTAGCCATAGATTCTTATCATGGAACAAATAAAAATGTATGATTTATGTAGTAACCATGTGTATTCCTGAAAAATTAGTCAAATAACTAATAGTTTCTGGTTAGCATATTGCCTCTTTAGAACAGACACAATGTAACTATTCACTACACATATGGTATTGGGGCACTCATGATGACAATGGAGTTGACTCTAAAATTCAACAGGTATGTTCTTATGTCACAGTCAGAATTAAAGAAAATGTGGAGAGAAAACACAGTAATATGCTCATATTATCAAAACTTCCATTACTATATCACCTGTGTTTCTTTCTTGTATTACAGGTGCAGGAGACAACGTAATGTATCAAAATTCATTGAAGAAAGTCATTGCCTATACATTCTTTTAGTTATTATGTTGTACAACCTTCATGGCAATCAAACTAACAGGAAAATGCAAGCACGTCTACACTACAGAACAATGTATTTATTCTGCCTTAAAATTGTTTTATTGACTGAAAATAGTCCCTGCTTATGATACATTTGTTGAGTAACTCCATGAAAGAAACATAGAGACCCCCTCAGCATATGATATGTTCTTTGGAGACATGTGGGGAATTTCTCTAATACCCTCATGTCAAAAAAAAAAAGGGAATGAGTGTTTAAGAGGGCAATGAATTTTATATATATATATATATATTCAATGTTCCAGAATGGATTAAGATCAAATTATTAACCCGACTTCTACCTTGAAATTAAGTTATGCATCTGAAGTAATAACTTCACCTTGGTAGTAGGTTACACAAGAATGTGACACAAATGTGACACAAAGGGTATGCAGGAGTAAACTGGCCAAGTATTGGTATGTAGACATGCATGTATGAAAGATAGAATTGTCTCAGAATCCTAAAAACCATAGGAGAGTAAAAAGTGAACTTAAGACCAATACTATTAAGTTTTGTGGAGCATGGTGCACCTTTAATTAAGTTCATCAGTTCTGGTATGGGTCTTTAATGTGTATTTATATTTTTCCAACAGTGATTTCCTTTGATGTGATATGTGGGCATTATCTTGAAGGGCTCTTGAATAAATTCTTTCTTTGTAAACATTTTAGGCCATAAACACAGAGGCAGAAAGCAACACTGGGGTGTTTCAGTCTTGGAGTAATTATTGTGATTCCTAGTCGAAATGAAAGTATGTCCTTTGATGCTGTAACCTGTTTGTCACTGAGTGAGGTGACTCATATGGATAGCCTGAAGGATAAAGTGCCATAGAACTCTCACAGGGTGAATGGAAGGATCCTTGCACATATCTCTGGCTGATTAGAGTGAAATATTCTGTCATCATGTCAACAACAACAGTGCAAACACACTCACACACACACAGGCACGCACATGCAAACACATATGAGCACTGAATATATATATATGTAACACCCCATAGGTTGTACCATTCCACGACTTAGATCTTGGCAGAAACATCTCTTAATATGCTCTTCTCTTGGCTTTTTATCTTCTGGTTTTTACAGATGCGAACACCTATCTGGATCATTGCAGCCCTTTTCGGCCTAACAGAATCAGAATACATGCTACACCATGATGGGTCTGTGGTCATTGGTGCATTTTTTCCTCTCTTAAGTGACACTGCTACAAGTTTAACAATAGATTGGAAAACATTACCATTGGGCACATCTAATGGTTTACGGTAAGTGATTTGTATCAACTCATTTCAAATTATTTGTCCTACTTTAAGTGTGGATTTGAACACTATTCCAAGAATTTCTCCTCATGAGGTTTCCTTCATATACTCCCTTCCAAGATCCTCTGTTTAATTTTCTTTTCTTGGTGACTCCTTATGTCCTCTCAAGTGAGAAGAGAAATATGTCATTAGAGTTTTGTGTTTCATATTTGGTCATTGCAGTTTGATCACCTTTCACCATGCTGTCTGTAATTCCTCAGACTGTGAGCACATATTATGCCAGTCCTGTACTACAAGGGATGTTGGCAGTAGCCTGACACAACACTTCAGAGAATCGGGGAGTTTCATTTGTGATTGTATTAGAGCAGGTAATACCTTTGAAATCTGTTACATTGTAATACCTCCTCAGGTTCTAGAGTGATCAGTGTTGCTGTGTCAGCTGACACAGATTTGAATGCAGTGATGGCAGAATTAGAAATTCATCTCTCTTCAGGGGAAATCATTTGAAATGTAAATAAATTTTATCGAATTAAAAAAATATTTAAAAAAAGAAATTTATCTCTCTTCACTTTTATTTTCGATCCTTAACATTTTGCAGAGTATTGAAAGCTAATATTTTTTAATTCATATGATTTCAGATTTTTATCCATTGCAACCTATTTAATTTATCAATTTCCACTATGCAATACTTGATTTCATGAATTTATTCATACAGTAATATTCTGAGATTATGTCACTGAAGGCCCTTTCCTAGACAGTCTAAAATCTGCAGGAACAGCAGATTTAGACAAAGTTTGCTTCAACTTCCTTGGTAATCTCAGACATAAATAGCAATGTACAATAATTTTTCAAGGAAATAAAGTGTATATTGTAGCATGCTGAAATTTCTATCAGGGTATATATAAACTAAAGAACTGAAATAGAGAAACAAAGTACACACTCAACTCTGAATTCAACCTGGGGAAGGAAAACTGTGCAATGAATGTCCTGCTTCTGGTTAGTTGCTGGAAAATTGCTGAATGTCTAAGTGGATTTAGTCTAAGTAGAAACATTGCTAACACTTTGCTTGCAAATTGGTATGGTGATAAATTGTTAGGTCAAGGCAGTGTAGAAGGGAAATGATTCAGAAATAAAACATCATTAGGTGAAGAAGACATTTTTCATATTTTGAAATAAATTTTAATATTAAAGATGATCAGAGTGATCCAAAAATTCACAACCAGCTGAAATATTTCATGTGGCTCTCTAAATGCCCCAGGTATATATCTTTTTTAACTTTGCAAGAACCATGGATGCACTTGATAAATCTTTTACACTGTTGTGCAGTTGCACCACATCAGGAACCACTTTGCACTATGCCCCATGTCTGTCCAGACAGTGTAGTGGGAGCAATCTCACTGCAAAAGCACATTTGCAGTAGAACAGCTCATCAAATGCTAACAAGTGGAAAATGACTTGTCAGATGATTTAACAAGATATGAAATAAGACAACAGAATTTGGGAAGTGATTTCTTTGTCCATGTATGATAAATATATTTATATATTAAAGTATAAATATATTAAATATATTTATATTCACCTTATTTAATGTAATTTAAAAATATCTAGTTTTCTACAAGAAAGGGTATCTGAATATAAAGTATTCATATAAAGTAAATATAGAGTAAGATCTATTAAATTTCATTCATGCTTCTGATTAAATCTTTTATAATAGAGTGATGCGGTGCACAGTCATTTTGAAAAAGGATCTTTCTGGTATTCTTCCTTTTCCGTTTCTATGTGCACAAGTGCAAGCGTCAGGATCACAATGAACACAATGATTATGTGCTTTAGAGTGGCTAGGATTATGAACCTTAACACTGGAGTTTCAATTTACGTGTGTGTAATTGAACTCATTTTCTGATTTTTTATTATTATCCATTTTGCAATAGTTTAGTGGAAGGTATTTTTTTAATCCAAAAAATATTTTGGAATCATAAACAGCAGGCAAGCATGAAAACCCCAAGCTGAAGTGTTTCCCAATAAAATGCAGTCTGCATGTTTGATCCATTTTATATACTGGTGTTTATAAAACTATAACTTTTTTCAGCAAAAATATTGCTAGTGATGCCTTCAGTTACAAGGATATTAGTGGATATCAAACAACCCAAAACATCCTAATCATTAAACTGTAGTATTTTTGGTGTAAGGTGATTTAAATTAACGAGATAACATGACAATAGTACTGTGAAAGTGAAAGTACATGGTAATAAACAAAAGAACAAGTTCTTTTTTTTTTGTTGTTTTTGCTTTTTTTTTGTTGTTGTTGTTGTTGTTGTTTGGAGACAGCGCTTCTCTGTATAGCCCTGGCTGTCCTGCACCTCACTCAGTAGACCAGGCTGGCGTCCAACTGAGAAATCTGCCTGCGTCTGCCTCCCAGAGTGCTGGGATTACGTGTGTGCAACCACCGCCTGTCAAAGAACAAGTTCTTTATCCACACATGACACTAATATTTGTTACATTGTGAATATTCTTGCATTGTCCCTTAAGCCCTATTTCTTACTCATGGTCTCAAAATCTGTACCTCAGAGCTAATCCACTTGTCAGTGAGAACATGCCATGTTCATCTTCCTGGGTCTGGGTAAGCTTGCTCTGGATAAATTTTTCTAGTTCCAAATTCCATGATGCCCTATTAAAGAGTTGTGTACTATGGCAGTATGTAAACTTAACACATTTTTTCTATTCTTTGGCTGAGGGATATCTAGATTGCTTCTGGTTTCTGGCTGTTATTAAGTAAGTTGCAAAGAACATGGTTGAGCAAATGTCCTTGGGCTCAACAGTAGAATATTTTGATGTAAGCTCAGAAGAGTTATGGCTGGCTATTGAGTTGCTGATGGAAAAGGTCTCTGTAAAAGTTTGCCATGAATGGAGGAGCAAGCACACCCTTTCCTTGAGGTCCTCACCAGCGTCAACTGTCACTTTTGTTTCTGATCTTAGCCAAGCAGACATGTGTAAGATGAAATCACGGAATCATTTTGATTTACATTATTCTGTTGAATTTTGAACATTTATTTAAATGTTTCCCAGACACTTAAGATTTTTCTGTTGAAAATTCTGTTCAGATATGTATTGCATTTTAATTGAAATATTTGATTTGAAATATTTGTTTTCTAGTCTCTTAAGTACTCTAAATATTTTGGATAATAGCTATCTGCAAGAAGTGGAATTGGTGAAAATCTTTCTGCATTCTGAAGACTGCTGTTTTGAACAACTGGTCTTTCCTTGGCCTTACCAAACCATTTTTATTATCATTTTATTAGCTGCGATAATGTACAGTAACTGCATGATTGGTGTTCTGTTCAGAAAGTCTTTCCTCTTCAATGCATTCAATGGTTTGCCCTAATTTCTCTAGGATTATATTCAGTATTTCTGGTCTAATGTTAATATCTTTGATCTATTTGGAATTTAGGTTTGTGCAAAAAGCTAGATGTGCATCTATTTGCATTCTATAATCATTGGCATCTAGTGAGACCACAACAATTCATGGAAAATACTTTCTTATTTACAATTGTACAATTTTTGGATTTTTATCTGAGATTAAGTGTCCATAGGTGTATGGATTCCAATGAGGGTTTTTCGTTTAATTCTATTAACAAACCTGTTTGTTTTAAGCTAAAACAATGATGGTTTTAGTACTATTGCTCTGTAGTACAGTTTGAAATCAGGGAAAGTAATACCTTGGGATTTTCTTTATTGTACATAATTGTTTCATCTATAGTGGCATTTTATTTCTACGTATGAAGATACATATTCTTTTAAGTTTTGAAAAGTATTCTGTTGTAATTTTTATAATGATTAAGTTGAAACAGGAGATTTCTTTTGATTAGAAGGCCATTTTCATTATGTTGATCCTACTATTACATCAGCTCTTGAGATCTTTCTGTCTTCTGACATCTTCAATTTATTTTCAGTGACTGAACATTTTTATTATACATTTTTTTTAGGTTTACGATATATATATGCACATTTTCTTTTTTTTTTTTAATTCCAAAAAAAATTTTTGCATCCATTTTTTTTATTCGATATATTTTATTTACATTTCAAATGATTTCCCCTTTTCTAGCCACCCCACTCCCCGAAAGTCCCGTAAGCCCCCTTCTCTTCCCCTGTCCTCCCACCCACCCCTTCCTACTTCCCCATTCTGGTTTTGCCAAACACTGTTTCACTGAGTCTTTCCAGAACCAGGGGCCACTCCTCCTTTCTTCTTGTACCTCATTTGATGTGTGGATTATGTTTTGGGTATTCCAGTTTTCTAGGTTAATAACCACTTATTAGTGAGTGCATACCATGATTCACCTTTTGAGTCTGGGTTACCTCACTTAGTATGATGTTCTCTAGCTCCATCCATTTGCCTAAGAATTTCATGAATTCATTGTTTCTAATGGCTGAATAGTACTCCATTGTGTAGATATACCACATTTTTTGCATCCACTCTTCTGTTGAGGGATACCTGGGTTCTTTCCAGCATCTGGCAATTATAAATAGGGCTGCTATGAACATAGTAGAGCATGTATCCTTATTACATGGTGGGGAGTCCTCTGGGTATATGCCCAGGAGTGGTATAGCAGGATCTTCTGGAAGTGAGGTGCCCAGTTTTCGGAGGAACCGCCAGACTGATTTCCAGAGTGATTGTACCAATTTGCAACCCCACCAGCAGTGGAGGAGTGTTCCTCTTTCTCCACACCCTCTCCAACACCTGCTGTCTCCTGAATTTTTAATCTTAGCCATTCTGACTGGTGTAAGATGATATCTTAGCGTTGTTTTGATTTGCATTTCCCTAATGACTAATGAAGTTGAGCATTTTTTAAGATGCTTCTCCGCCATCCGAAGTTCTTCAGGTGAGAATTCTTTGTTTAACTCTGTACCCCATTTTTAATAGGGTTGTTCGGTTTTCTAGAGTCTAACTTCTTGAGTTCTTTATATATATTGGATGTTACCCTCTATCTGATGTAGGATTGGTGAAGATCTTTTCCCAATTTGTTGGTTGCCAATTTGTCCTCTTGATGGTGTCCTTTGCCTTACAGAAACTTTGTAATTTTATGAGGTCCCATTTGTCAATTCTGGCTCTTAGAGCATACGCTATTGGTGTTCTGTTCAGAAACTTTCTCCCTGTACCGATATCCTCAAGGGTCTTCCCCAGTTTCTTTTCTATTAGCTTCAGAATGTCTGGCTTTATGTGGAGGTCCTTGATCCATTTGGATTTGAGCTTAGTACAAGGAGACAAGGATGGATCAATTCGCATTCTTCTGCATGCTGACCTCCAGTTGAACCAGCACCATTTGTTGAAAAGGCTATCTTTTTTCCCATTGGATGTTTTCAGCCTCTTTGTCGAGGATCAAGTGGCCATAGGTGTGTGGGTTCATTTCTGGATCTTCAATCCTATTCCATTGATCCTCCTGCCTGTCACTGTACCAATACCATGCAGTTTTTCACACTATTGCTCTGTAGTATTGCTTGAGGTCAGGGATACTGATTCCCCCAGATTTTCTTTTGTTGCTGAGATTAGTTTTAGCTATCCTGGGTTTTTTGTTGTTCCAGATGAATTTGAAAATTGCTCTTTCTAACTCTGTGAAGAATTGAGTTGGGATTTTGATGGGTATTGCATTGAATCTGTATAGTGCTTTAGGCAAAATGGCCATTTTAACTATATTAATTCTACCCATCCATGAGCATGGGAGGTTTTCCCATTTTTTGAGGTCTTCTTCCATTTCCTTCTTCAGAATCTTGAAGTTCTTGTCATACAGATCTTTCACATGTTTGGTAAGAGTCACCCCAAGATACTTTATACTTTTTGTGGCTATTGTGAAGGGGGTCATTTCCCTAATTTCTTTCTCAGCCTGCTTCTCCTTTGAGTATAGGAAGGCCACTGATTTGCTTGATTTGATTTCATAACCCACCACTTTGCTGAAGTTGTTTATCAGCTGTAGGAGCTCTCTAGTGGAGTTTTTTGGGTCACTTAGGTAAACTATCATGTCGTCTGCAAATAATGATAGTTTGACTTCTTCCTTTCCAATTTGTATCCCTTTGACCTCCTTATGTTGTCGAATTGCCCAAGCTAGTACCTCAAGTACAATATTGAAAAGATAAGGAGAAAGGGGGCAGCCTTGTCTGGTCCCTGATTTCAGTGGGATTGCTTCAAGTTTCTCTCCATTTAGTTTGATGCTGGCTACCGGTTTGCTGTATATTGCTTTTACTCTGTTTAGGTATGGGCCTTGAATTCCTGCTCTCTCCAAGACTTTAAGCATGAAAGGATGCTGAATTTTGTCAAATGCTTTTTCAGCATCCAATGAAATGACCATGTGGTTTTTTTCTTTGAGTTTGTTTATGTAGTGGATTGTATTGATGGATTTCCGACTATACATGTTTTTAACTTGCTTGGTGTTTGGCACCACAATATTTTTATATAAATTGTGGCTGTTGTAAAGGGTGGTTCACTAGCAATTTCTTCCTTTGTCTCCTTATTGATTCCATGTAGGATGGTTATTGATAATATTTAGTTAGTTTAGTATATGCGACTTTGGACTCACTTATTTATATTATCATATCATCTGTGAATAGTGATATTTTGATAGCTTCCTTTTCAATTTGAATTCCCATAAACTCCTTTTCTGTTTTATTGTTCAATCTGCAACTTCAAGTACTATATTAAATAGTTCTGGAGATAGTGGACAGCTTTGTCTTGTTCCTGATGTTTGAAGAATTGCTTCCTTGGATTTAGGCTTGGTGTAAACTGGCTTTCTTAAGTGTATGTCCCTTATACCACAGATCAGTAGAAAACTATTTATCTTTTTTCTTTATTTGGTATATTTTTTATTTACATTTCAAATGATTTCCCCTTCCCTAGCCGCCCCACTTCCAAAAAGTCCCGTAAGCCCCCTTCTCTCCCTCTGTCCTCCCACCCACCCCTTCCCACTTCCCAGTTCTGGTTTTGCTGAATACTGCTTCATTGAGTCTTTCCAGAACAAGGGGCCATTCTTCCTTGCTTCTTGTACCTCATTTGATGTGTAGATTATGTTTTGGGTAATCCAGGTTTCTAGGTTACTATCCACTTATAAGTGAGTGCATACCATGATTCATCTTTTGAGTCTGGGTTACCTCACTTAGTATGATGTTCTCTAGCTCCATCCATTTACCTAAGAATTTCATGAATTCATTGTTTCTAATGGCTGAATAGTAATCCATTGTGTAGATATACCACATTTTTTGCATTCACTCTTCTGTTGAGGGATACCTGGGTTCCTTCCAGCACCTGGCAATCATAAATAGGGCTGCTATGAACATAGTAGAGCATGTATCCTTAATACATGGTAGGGAATCCTCTGGGTATATGCCCAGGAGTGGTATAGCAGGATCTTCTGGAAGTGAGGTGCCCAGTTGTCGGAGGAACTGCCAGACTGATTTCCAGAGTGGTTGTACCAATTTGCAACCCCACCAGCAGTGGAGGAGTGTTCCACTTTCTCCACACCCTCTCCAACACCTGCTATCTCCGGAATTTTTAATCTTAGCCATTCTGACTGTGAAGGTGTAAGGTGAAATCTCAGGGTTGTTTTGATTTGCATTTCCCTAATAACCATTGAAGTTGAGCATTTTTTAAGATGTGTCTCAGCAATCAGATGTTCTTCAGGTGAGAATTCTTTGTTTAAGTCTGTACCCCATTTTTTAATAGGGTTGTTTGGTTTTCTGGAGTCTAACTTCTTGAGTTCTTTATATATATTGGATATTAGCCCTCTATCTGATGTAGGATTGGTGAAGATCTTCTCCCAATTTGTTGGTTGCCGATTTGTCCTCTTGATGGTGTCCTTTGCCTTACAGAAACTTTGTAATTTTATGAGGTCCCATTTGTCAATTCTTGCTCTTAGAGCATACGCTATTGGTGTTCTGTTCAGAAACTTTCTCCCTGTACCGATGTCCTCAAGGGTCTTCCCAAGTTTCTTTTCTATTAACTTCATAGTGTCTGGCTTTATGTGGAGGTCCTTGATCCATTTGGATTTGAGCTTAGTACAAGGAGACAAGGATGGATCAATTTGCATTCTTCTGCATGCTGACCTCCAGTTGAACCAGCACCATTTGTTGAAAAGGCTATCTTTTTTCCATTGGATGTTCTCAGCCTCTTTGTCGAGGATCAAGTGGCCATAGGTGTGTGGGTTCATTTCTGGATCTTCAATCCTGTTCCATTGATCCTCCTTCCTGTCACTGTACCAATACCATGCAGTTTTTAACACTATTGCTCTGTAGTATTGCTTGAGGTCAGGGATACTGATTCCCCCAGAATTTCTTTTGTTGCTGAGAATAGTTTTAGCTATCCTGGGTTTTTTGTTATTCCAGATGAATTTGATAATTGCTCTTTCTAACTCTGTGAAGAACTGAGTTGGGATTTTGATGGATATTGCATTGAATCTCTATATTGCTTTTGGCAAAATGGCCATTTTAACTATATTGATTCTACTGATCCATGAGCATGGGAGCTTTTCCCATTTTTTGAAGTCTCCTTCCATTTCCTTCTTCAGAGTCTTGAAGTTCTTGTCATACAGATCTTTCACATGTTTGGTAAGAGTCACCCCAAGATACTTTATACTGTTTGTTGTTATTGTGAAGGGGTTCATTTCCCTAATTTCTTTCTCAGCCTGCTTATCCTTTGAGTATAGGAAGGCTACTGATTTGCTTGAGTTGATTTTATAACCTGCCACTTTGCTGAAGTTGTTTTTCAGCTGTAGGAGTTCTCTAGTGGAGTTTTTTAGGTCACTTAGGTAGACTATCATGTCATCTGCAAATAATGATAGTTTGACTTCTTACTTTGACTTCTTCCTTTCCAATTTGTTTAAACTTTGTTTTTTATATTGTCCAAGATTTTTCTGGATGTTTTGGGTCTGGAATGTTTTTAAATTTAACATTTTATTTGAAAGATGTATCTATTTTATCTATGCTGTCTTCTTTTTTCTTATACAAATACATTATTTATCATTTTTGTTTATATTTAAAATGAGAATTCCCTTCCCAGTTCCACTTCCACAAAGCTCCCCATCACATTAGCCCTCACCCCCTACTCTTTACCTCTAAGAGGGTGCTCCTCCACCCACTCACCTCCTTCAGCCTCACCAGTCTAGCATCCCTTTACACAGAGAATCATGCCTCCTTCCCCTCCCTTGATGTCAGAGAAGGCCATCCTCTTCTCCATTTGTATCTGGAATCATGTCTTGGTTCATGTACAATCTTTGATTGCTTGTTTAGTCCCTGGGAGGCCTGGATGGTCCAGTTACTTGATGTTGCTCTTCATATGGGGTTGCAATCCCCTTCAGCTCCTACAGTTCTTCCCCTTCTCTTGTATTGGGGTCCCTGTGTTCAGTCCAGTAGTTGCCTGTTAGTGTCTCCATTAGTAATAATCAGTGGCTGGCATAACCTCTCAGAGAACAGTCATACCAGGCTCCTTCCAGCAAGCCCTTGACATGGACAATATTGTGGGGGTTTGGTTCTACAGGTAGGATGAATTCCTAGTTGGGGTGGCCTCTAGATGGCTTTTCCTTCAGTCTCTCTTCCATTTTTGTCACTCTCTTTCCTTTGGACAGGAATATTTCTGGATTTAAAGTTTCGAATTACATGGGTGGCATCATGATTCAATTGGGAGTCATGACGATCTACTGGAGGTTGTCTGTACAGGTTTTGTATCTCTTTCTTGGATATTACTACTAAAGCCATCCCCATTGCATCCTGGGAGCCTCTCACTTTCCTGGATTCTGGGACTGTCTTCTGGCTGCCCTCATTTCCCCATCTCCACTGCTACTTGTTTCTGTTTTATTTTCTGTCTTCTCTCCTGTCTCTTCCATTACCTGTTCATGCCCCTCCTTTTTGCCCTCCTGCTCCTCTATCCCTCTCAGGTTGCTCCTGTTCTCTAACTCTGTTGGTGTGCTTTATAGTTCTTTAATTATGTTTAGGTATGGAATTGAATTCCGGATCTCTCCTATACTTTTAGCATGAGGGGGTGTTTTATTTTTCAAAAGTTTTTCAGGATCCAATGAGAAGATCATGTGGGTTTTTGTTTGTTTGACATTGTTTATATAATGGATTAAGTTGATGGATTTCCATATATTGAACCATCTCTGCAACCCTGAGATGAAGCACAATTGATCATGGTGAATAATCATTTTGATGTGTTCTTGGATTCATTTTGCTAGAATTCTATTGAATGTTTTTACATCAATATTCATAAGGGAAATTGTTAACTGTTCTGAAGTTCTCTTTCTTTGTTGGGTCTTTGTGTGGTTTAGCGTAAATGAGGCTTTACAAAGCATAAATGAGGCTTTGTAAAATGTATTGGGTAGTGTTCCTTCTGTTTTTATTTTGTGAAAGAGTTTGGGATTATTGGTATTAGGACGTCTCTAAATCTGATAGAAATCTACCCTCAAATCTTCTAGCCCTGTGCATTTTTTTGGTTGGCAAAGTTTTAATGGCTGCATCTCTTTCTTTCTTTCTTTTTTTATTGAGTATCTTCTTCATTTACATTACCAATGGTAAAACCTTTCCCAATATACCCCCTCCCAAAAGCGCCCCCCAAAGATTCCCTACCCCTCCTCCCACCCCCTGCCTCCATGTATATGCCCCTCTACCCAACACAGTCCCACCTCCCCCCCACATTCCCCCTGTTCGTTTCCCTTTGTTGGGGCCTCTATTGAGCCTTTACATGACCAAAGACCACTCCTCTCACTGATGCCTAACAAGGCCGTCCTCTGACACATTTTTGGCTGGAAGCATGTGTACCCCTTTGTTGATAGTTCAGTCCCTGGGAGTCTTGGGGTGTCTGGGTGTCCGAAGTCATTGTTCTTCCCATGGGGCTATATGCCCCTTCAGTCCTCCGGACCTCCCTCCATATCGTCCGTTGGGGACCCCAAGCCCAGTCCAATAGTTGGTTGCTCGCTTCTGCCTCTGTATTTGTAAGGCTCTGGCAGGGCCCCTCTGGAGACAGCCATGGCATGCTCCTTTTGGTACACGCTTCTTGTCATAGTATCAGTGTTTGGTGACTGTTTATAGGATGAATCTCCATGTAGGGCAGTCACTGGGTGGCCTTTACTTCAGACTCTGCTCCACACATTGCCTCCCTTATTGCTCCTGTGAGTATTATGGATACAGAAACTGTGGTATATATACCCAATAGAATACTATTCAGCTATTAAAAACAATGAATTCATGAAATTCTTAGGCAAATGGATGAAAATGGAAAGTGTCATCCTGAGTGAGGTAACCAATCACAAATGAATGCACATGGTATGCACTCACTAATAAGCAGATGCTAGTCCAAAAGCTCAAAATAAACAATTTACAATTCACCCAGAACAGGAAGCTCACGAAGAAGGAGGACTTAAGTGAGGGTGCTATGGTTCCTCTGAGAAAGGGACTTCCAGTTTTGTTGAGTATAGGCTATGGTATTAGGACCTGATAATTTCTTTAAATTCCTCCATCTCTGTTGCTATGTCTCCCTTTTCATTTATGACATTGTTAATTTGGATACTGTCTCTGTGGGTCAAATTAGTTTGGCTAAGTATTTCCACTATCTTGTTGATAAAGAAACAGCAACTGCTTTTGCTGATTCTTTATATAGTTCTTTTTGTTTCTACTTGGTTGATTTCATCCTCAAGTTTGATTATTTCCAGCTGTCTACTCCTCTTTGGTGTATTTGCTTATTTCTGTAAGAGAGCTTTCAGGTATGCTGTTAAACTGCTAGTGTATGCTCCCTCCAGTTACTTTTTGGAGGTTCTCAGAGCTATGAGCATTCCTCTTAGCACAGCTTTCACTGTGCCCCATAAGTTTGGGTATGATGTGTCTTTCATTTTCATTGAATTCTAGAAGTCTTTCATTTCCTTCTTTATTTCTTCCCTGACCAAGTTACCATTGAGGAGATAGATGTTCAACTTCTATGTGTACATGGTCTTCCTGTTTTTGTAGTTATCGAAGATCAGCCTCATTCTGTGGTGGTCTGATAGAATACATGGGATTAACTCAAAATTCTTGGATCTGTTAATGTTGATTTTGTGTCCAAATTATATGGTAGATTTTTGAGAAGGTACCAAGGTGAGAAGAAGGTTTATTATTTTGCTTTAGAGTTAAATCATCTGTAGTTAAAAGTTAAATCCATTTGTTTCATAACTTCTGTTAGTTTCACTGTGTCTCTCTCTTTAGTTTCTGTATCCATGATCTGACCATTGGTTAGTTTGAAGTATTAAAGTACCCCACTATTATTGTGAGGTTCACTGTGTGCGTTGAGCTTTAATAAAATTTCTATTATGATTGTGGGTACCCTTGCATTTGTAGCACAGATGTTCAGAATTGAGAGCTCTCCTTGACAGATTTTTCATCTGATGAGTATGAAGTGTCCTTCCTTATCTTTTTTGAAAACTTTTGGTTGTAAGTAGATTTTATTCATATTGGAATCGCTACTCCAGCTTCTTTCCTGAGACCATTTGCTTTGAAAATTGTTTTCCAGCCCTTTACCCTGAGGTATTTTCTGTTTTTGTCTGTGAGGTATGCTTCCTGTATGCAGCAAAATGCTGTAGCCTGTTCACATATCCAGTCTGTTAGTCTATATCTTTTTATTGGGGAATTGAGTCTATTGATATTAAGAGATGTTAGGAAATAGTGATTGTTGTTTCCTGTTATTTTTATTGTTAGAGATGAAATTATGTTCTTTTCTTTTGGGTATCTTCTTTGGGGTTCCTTGAAAGAAGATTACATTCTTCTGTTTCTAGGGTGTAGTTTCCCTCCTCCTGTTGGAATTTTCCATCTGTTACCCTTTTTAGGGCTGAATTTGTAGAAAGTTACTAGCCTGGGCTGGCATTTGTCTTCTCTTAGGGTTTGTATGATATCTGCTGAGGATCTTCTAGCTCTCATAGTTTCTGTTGAGAAGTCTGGTGTAATCCTGATAGGTCTGCCTTTATATGTTACCTGACCTTTTAAACTTACTGCTTTTAATATTCTTTGTTTTGTGCATTTTGTGTTTTGACTATTATGTAATGAGAGGAACATATGTTCTGGTTCAGTCTGTTTGGAGTTCGGTAGGCTTCTTATATATTCATGGGCATCTCTTTCTTTAGGTTATGGAAGTTTTCTTCTATAATTTTATTGAAGGTATTTACTTGCCCTCTCTGTCGGGAATCTTTGTTCTATTCTATACCTATTATCCTTAGGTTTAGTCTTCTCATTGTGTCTTGGATTCCCAGGATGTTTTAAGTTAGGAACTTTTTTTGATTTAGTGGTTGCTTTGATTGTTGTGTCAATATTTTCTAAGGTGTCTTCTGTACCTTATAGGTTATAGGTATAATAGTTATGAGTTCCCAATATGAATTTTGTGATACTTCTATGCAGGACGGATATACGAAACTACCAACTTGTTTTGGCCATGTTATTTGCCATCAATGAAATCAACTTGAACCCTCATGTTTTACCAAACACGTCTCTGGGACTTCAGATATATAATCTCCCAGATATTGAAAGGAACATTATGAAGAGTGTATTCTATTGGCTCACAGGTTTGAGCATATTTATCCCTAATTACAATTGTAGAAAAAAGTGGAAATCAGCTGCTAGACTTACTGGAATATCATGGAAATCATCTGAAATCATTGGGACATTGTTGGTTCGTTACAAATTTCCTCAGGTGAGTGCACATGATGTGAGTGGTGGGAAGCCAGCTTTCCTTTCTCAGAATTAGCTGCTTGCAAAATGAAAAGGAGAGATTTTGATTAATTGGCATTAAAGAGCAAATACAAAGACAAATATGGACACAGTCTGTTCTTCATTTCCTTTGATGTAGAGTAAGAAGGATGAACAGTACACAAGGCAATTTAAAACTTTGATACTTTTAATAATTTTTCTGGAAACCCTCAGGAGGTGAGATGTGACATTAAGAACTATTGAGCAGAGTATCAACTTTATAACTGAAATCGGGTTTTTAAGACTAAGACTATTTAAATGACATTTATTGTTCTCCTTTTTAAAATACTGATTTCCTTCCAGCTTACTGTTGGGCCTTTTGATCATGCAAAGGTTGACACAAATCAGTTTACATCTCTGTACCAGGTAGCCCCCAAAGACACGGCTCTGTTCTGTGGTATTGCCTCTTTGATGCTTCATTTCAGATGGACCTGGGTGGGGCTGCTCATCACAGATGACCACAAAGGTTCTCAGTTTGCATCAGATTTTAGAATGGAGATGGAAAAGAACAAAGCCTGCATAGCTTTTGTGGAAACAGTATCATATGTGGGAGAATCAATATATCATTCGCTAACCTATGATCAGATGCGTACTCTAGAGTCATCAGCAGATGTGATTGTAATTTATGGACCCATTAATTTACTATTAACTGTAATAGTAAATATCCATAGAAAGTACACAATGAATAAAATCTGGGTTATGAGTAAAAAATGGATTAGCCCAAGTATTCGTCCATATACAGTGTTAAATTTATCGCATGGGGCTCTCATTTTTTCACCCCATCATGGGGAGATTGTTGGTTTCACAAAATTTATGCGGGAAGCCAATCCTGTTAAGTACCCAGAAGATACTTTTCTTCTTAACTTGTGGATGATTTTTTCAATTGCTCAAGATTGCATTCTGCACGTAAAATCATTGAAAACTGTCTGCCCAGTGCCTCTTTGGGATTGTTGCCAAGGAGTCTTTTTGAAATGGTCATGACTGAAGAGAGTTACGATGTGTATGATGCTGTGTATGCAGTGGCCCACAGTCTCCATGAGAAGAATCTCAATCAAATACAAGTTCAACCACAGGCAAATATTGATAGGACTCTGTTATCCCCCTGGCAGGTAATGTGCCTTTCTTTGTATTGTAAATTCACCAACATGTCACAGATGCCTGAAAAGCTCTCAAACTGGTAATGCTATATTATTTTTCCATTCAATAACCTATAAGACATAGTGCATATTTCAGTGCTTAGATATCAATATAGTTCAATGTCTATGTATATGATGAGTGGCCTGTAGAAGATTCTGTTCAACAGACTAATTCTTCTTTTTGTAGAAATAGCAGAGATAGCTGGGCATGGTGGCACACGCCTGTAATCCCAGCACTTGGGAGGCAGAAGTAGGCAGATTTCTAAGTTCGAGGCCAGCTTGGTCTACAGAGTGAGTTCCAGGACAGCTAGGACTACACAGAGAAACCCTGTCTTGAAAAAGAACCATAACCCCCAAGCAAACAAAAAAGGAAATAGCAGATATATTTGTCTTGACAATTTCTCAGTAGAAAAACCAAGACTTTCATTAATGTGCCGATCCCTGACGCATCTTCATGTCGTAGAGTTGGGAATACCCAGGGGATGCTCCACCATCTCAGAGAAGTTGATGGAGGTTGGGTGGTGAGATGGATTAGTCTAAAAAGAGGAACTGCAATCAGGATGGAACTGAATAATTACATTGAAAAGCATACAAAAACTATAAAAAAGGAAATGTAGATCCAAATTCTAGAGTAGATTTAGAAAGTAGAATGGGAATTGCCAAGAAAAGGTGATTAGAGGGTAAAGGCAATGAAAATGTTGTTTAGAGGACACCCCACTTTAGATAAATAAGAATAATTTGTTGTTTCACAGCATGACATATAGTTAGTTGTGATGGGTAGTCATAGTTGTCAATGTGACTGCATCTACAATCCAAATCCAAGTGCCAAGCTGGTGGTTATAATGGAGTTACCCTGTTAAGCTGTCTTGAGAGGTATGTGTCAGGCAACTTTGGGGCATTAGGTCATTTGATCTAGGGAAATTTTGTGTGACTTTTTATTCATAGGAACAATAAGCACTCTTTAAGTCAGTGAAGCATACTGGACAACTGTGTACCTCTGGGTTTCATAGAAGTCAACATACATGTAAGTCATGGCTACCAATTCATGTTAGGCTATGCTTTCTAGTTTGAAAACTGCCATTGTATTCTATGTTGCTAAGTTTATAAAACATTTGATTGTTTGAAATGCATGTTCTCATTCTTGCAAATAAACCAGAACAAAAAGAAAAAAGAAAAAAGGAAAAAAATCCAGGTTTTCAAGTTCATTTTACACAAAATATATACAAAATTCCTGTATGCCATTAGAATAAGTATGTGCTCTAAATCAGCCAACTCCTGATTATCCATCAAACTCAAATAACCTCGTCTTAAACATTGAGGCTGTAAAAATGTCAGGAAATATAAGGTTATACCTAGTTTTTCAAAGAAGTTGAGATCCATTCACTCCATAGTCCTTGAACATTTGGCAGTACTTGGAATAGTAATAAGATAGTTTCTTTAAACCATGGCAAAGTAATAGGGTCTTTTGTAGCATTTTAGAGATTCTTGGAATTATATTTTATTCTATTAGATAATAGTGAAAGAAATGAAGTAGCTTCAATCTTTTGAAAACGGATAAAAAGTTGTGACTTGTTTGCTGTATTATCTTTGATCATTTGGTTTTCTTGGCCTGGCATATTCTATGCAAACTGACATTTAAGAAAAAAATTATATTTATTTTCTCCTAAGCTTTCTTTTGTTGTGTTCAATCCCATAGATAATTAATTAAAACAGTGTTAACATCATATATTATTGTCAGGAAATATCTCCTTATTCATAATTAAATTATAAATCCATAACTTCAACTTCATCATAAGACTTCTCATATCTTTTAGCTTCACCCTTTTCTGAAGAATATTCAAGTCAAAAACTCTGTTGGTGACCCTGTGGTTCTGGACTGGAAAAGGAAGGCTGATCCAGAGTATGATATTAACAACGTTTGGAACTTTCCATCAGGTCTTTCACTATTGGTGAAAGTGGGTACATTTGTTCCTAGTGCTTCCAAGGATGAACAGTTGATGATATCTGAATACATGATTAACTGGCCCATAAGATTTACAGAGGTGTGTTTCTAAGTAAATCTTATATGCTTCTTGATGTAGTAAATCTTGGTTGTTAATACTTACCCCATCAATACACTCATAACTATTATTATTAAGAGTTTTACTGATCGCTCATTCTTGTGGAAGTGTTTTAAACATTTTTAAATTATCTAATCATTTTGACCTTTAAAGAAAGGTTATCAATTACTACTTTCTGACATCATTGTAACAAAAGAGATATCAGGCTGTTTACATTAACTTCCAGAGTCCAAGATAAATTTTTTTTCAAAATAACATAAATTGAACTTCCCTGAGAAGAGGAATCTTAGTATACATAGTATTTCTGAACTTCTTTCATCAAGGAAAACCTGTCGAGTATTATCATAAAACATGGTAGTGTGAGGGACCATTCATATGGGAGATATTTCCCTAATTTATTAAAAAATGGGATTAGAAAAAATTAGTGAAAAAACACCCTTACCAATAATAACCACAAATAATGTAAACTATTTTGGTGTAACTCTAACCAAGGAAATCAAAGACATGTATGAAAACAAATTCAAGTCCTTGAAGAAATAAACTGAATAAGATGTCAGAAGATGGAAACCTCTTTCATCCTCATGGATGAATTTGATTAACCTAGTGAACATTGGAAATTTAGAGTGTTCCCTAAATTTTACAAATTTCATAAAGGAATTTACAGATACAGTGTAATTACTATGAAAATTCTCAGACAATTATTTACAGACCTTCAAAGAGCAATTCTCAATTTCATATGGAAAAACAAAAACCAAGGATAGCTAAATGAACCTGAACAATAAAAAAACTTCTGGAGAAATCACCATCCTTGCCCTCAAAATGTAATACTGAGCAATGGTATAAAACCTTTATGGTTTCCTATAAAATGAAAGTAGTTGATCGGTGGAATGAAGTCAGTTCCCTGTAGTACATTTACGGAGACTTGATTTTTACAGAAGCCAAACCTTACAATGGAAAAAAGAAAGCATCTTCAACAAATGATGTCTCTCCCACTGAATATATGCTTGTAGAAGAATGCAAATAGAACAATATTTATCACTCTGAGGACACCCAAGACCAAGTGCTTCAAAAACCTCAACATAATACCAAGATACACAGAGTCTAATAGAAGAGAAAGTGGGAAATAGTTTTGAACCCATTGGCAGAGAAGACAATTTCCTGGACGGATCATGAAACCATTGATAACTGAACCTGAAACACTTCCATAAGGCAAAGGACATTATCAATAGGACAAAAATTGCAGCTGATAGACTGTGAAAAGATCTTCATTAACATTACATTCAGTAGAAGCCAAATATTCTAAATAATAAGTAATTCAAGAAATTAGATTCCTTAATTTGAAAAGCTAATAACAAAATTTTTAAAATGTGGTAAAGATCTAAATAGAGAATTCCCAAAGGGTAGCCTTGAATGTTTTAGAAGCAGTTAAAGAAATGTTCAACAACCCTAGTCATCAGGGAAATGCAAGTGAAAATGACCCTGAGAAATCATCTTACACCAATCAAAATGGCTAAGATAAAAAGAAAAGCTCAAGAGATAGCATATGGTAGTAAGGATATAGAGAAAGGGCAGCACTCCTCCGTTTCTGGTGAGATTGCAAACTTGTACAATCACACAGGAAAACAATGTGGCATTTTCTCAGAAAACTGTAAATAGTACTACGTGAAGACGTGTATATATACTGCTCCTGGGCATATAACCAAAACTGCTCTACCATATCAGAAAGACACTTGCTCTCCTATCTTTATAGTAACCTTGTTCATAATAGCCAGAAACTGTAAACAACCCAGATAGGCCTCAATGAAAAAATAGATTCAGAAAATGTGGTTCATTCACATAGTGGTCTACTATTCAGCTATTAAAACACTCGGCCATTATAAATTTTCAAGGAAAATGGATGGAACTAGAAAATATCCTCCCCAATGAGGTAACCCAGACCCAAAAGGCATGCACAGTATTTGCAAACTCTTGAGACAACATTAGTCATAAAGTATATATTAGCCCTGATTCAATCCACAGACCCAATGAAGCTAAACAAAGCAGGATACTGAAGCGAGGATATATGAATCTCTCTTAGAAGTGGTTTGAAACGGTCATAATGGGTAGAGTGAGGGAGGAACTGGGTGTGAGAGGGAAGGTGGTAGGGAATGGTGGTCTCAGTATCAGGTGTTGGGAGAGTTAGGAGAATGAAAGGCAATCTGTAGCTGCCATCAGTATAGGGTTTGGGGGAGTCACAAGGAAGTGTCAGAGTCATCGCTTTTGGAAGGGTACCAGTAGAAAATTCGGGTGACCATAGCTGAGAAAAATAGCAGATGTGTGGAGATGTGTAACATGAAGAGGACAAACAACTCCTATAGCCATGCTGGTCCTGCCTTGGGGGGATAAGGACAACAACACAGACACAAAAATTTCGACCCCAAATCTGTCCTGTTTAAAAGAAATGCAAGGATGGAAGAGAGATTGATAGAATGGCCAACCAATAATTGGCCCAATTTCAGATCCATCCTGGGGCAATACTCAGTCCCTGAAACAGTTAATGATATTTTTTATGCTTGCAGAAAAAGACCTAGCACAAGTGTCCTCCAAGGTGCTTCACCCAGCAGCAGACAGACACAGATGAAGAGATCCACAGCCTAACACTGGACAGAGCTAAGGGTCTCTTATGGAAGGATTGAGGCCCAGAATAGTTTAGGAACTGCACAGGAAGACCAAGAGTCTAGTAACCTCAAACCTTGGGGGCTCTGACAAATAATCCACCAATCAAAGGCCATACATGAGATAGACATAGTCTCAACACCCTCAAAATATGTAGTAGATGTACAGCTCAAACTCCATGTTGGTTCCAAATAGCTGAAGTGGGGGCTGTCCTTAAGCTATCTGTGGGACTCACTCCACAACTTAGCTGCCTTCCTTGGCCAGAGTGGGAGAGTATGAGGCTAATCCTGTAGAGACATGATGTGGCAGAGTGGCAATAAATCCAGGGGGCCCACACCCTCTCAGCAGAGTTGGGGAGGGGGAGGACTGTTAGGGTGTGGACCGGGAGGGGCAGCATCCTATATGGAAATTGAATAAAACAATTAGTGAAAAAATTACCTCACAATGACACATAAAATGGAGTGGTGTCAGGTGGTCCTTAGTTGTTTAAGAATCATGGGTAAGAAACCCATGATTAGCAGGATAGTAAACAGAAATACTGCACGTTCTCCATTTCTATTAATTTTCCAGTTTTCTGCTTTAACTCCGGTCCTTATTTCCATTGATGAGAAACATGTCTGTCCTCAGTTTGCTTTTGGTATGCTGTTTGAGCACAATAGAAACCACAACTAAGACAACTAGAAAGGCAGTCACAGTCAGTTTTCAGGTGGCCTTTGCTTTTAAGCCTTTGGCAGACACACAACAAACTGAGAGGATGTTCTTTTATTTTTAAGTCTTATCTTGGAAAAATGGTAACAAAACCAATGCGAGGAAAGTAGGATTCTCTTCAGAACATCACAGTTGGAGGGTGAAGTTCATCATGGCAGAGAATCAGGACAGCAGTGATTTGAGGAAACTGGGCAGATTCTGTCCACATTCAGGAGGAGGAAAGCGATGGCTGTTGCTGGCCAAACTTCATTTCCACTTTTCATTAAATAGCCAAGTGGGGTAAAACAGCAAGTTTGTACGTTTTTAAAAATAAATTTTAATTAATACACCTTCCATTATAAAATATGTACTTGGGCACTGATTAGGAGCTAAGCATTTTGTATCTTGTATTAAATATTTTTCAGATTCCTCGGTCTGTCTGCAGTGAGAGCTGCAGCCCTGGATTCAGGAAAGTTGTCCTGGAGGGAAGGCCTACCTGTTGCTTTGACTGCAGTCCCTGCCCAGACAATGAGATTTCCAATGAGACAGGTGAAGGACAAGTCTCTCAGAGGGTTTTACATCCTCTCTACGGCGCACTGACAAAACTAAGTAATGAAAAAAATTAGACAAGAGAACTACGTGGCAATTACATTACTTCAGAATCGCAACTAAATCTTTAAGTCTATGCTCTTTCTTTAACATTTTTTATTGTTTGTTTTATTTGTTTACATTTCAAATATTATCTCCCTTCTTGTTTTGCCCTCAGCAAACCCCCAATCCCATCCCTCCTGCTTCTATGATGATGCCACCCCCACCCACACAACACCTTCCTACTTCACAGCCCTAGCATTGTCCACCACTGGGTCATCCACCCTCCACAGGACTAAAGGGCTCCCCTCCACTGATGCCAGATAAGGTAATCTTCTGGTGCATATGCAGCTGTACCCATGGTTCTCTCCATGTGTTCTGGTTGGTTGATACGGTTCTTCCTATGGAGTTGCAACCCCTTCAGCTCCTGCAGGCCTTTGTCTAACTCCTCCATTGGGATTCTTGTTCTCAGTCCAGCGGTTGGCTGTGAGCATCCCCATCTGTATTTCTCAGGCTCTGTCAGTAGACACCTGTATCTGGCTCCTCTGAGCAAGCACTTTTATTGTTATTAGTTATATTCTTTATTTACATTTCAAATGTCGTCCCCATTCCTGATTTCCCCCTGAAAATCCCCTAACTCATCCCCCTCCCCCTGCTCACCATTCCACGGACTCTCACTTCCCTGTCTTGGGGTTCCCCTATACTGGGGCATCTAGCTTTCTCAGGACCAAGGGCCTCTCCTCCCTTTGATGTCCAACAAGGCCATCCTCTGCTTCATATATATCTGGAGCCATGCGTCCCTCCATGTGTACTCTATGGTTGATGGTTTAGTCCCTGGGAGCTCTGGGGGAGCTGGGTGGTTCATATTGTTGTTCTTTCTATGGTGCTGCAACCCCTTCAGCTCCTTGGGTCTCTTCTCTAGCTCGTCCATTTTGCTCAGTTCAATGGTTGGCTGAGAGCATCCACCTCTGTATTTGTCAATCACTGGCAGAGGCTCCCAGGTGACAGCTATATCAGGCTCCTATCAGCAAGCACTTGTTGGCATCCACAATAGTCTCCAGGTTTTTGTATATGAGATGGATCCCTAGTTGGAGCAGTCTCTGGTTTATCTCTCCCTCAGTCTCTGATCTACACTTTGACTTTGTATCTCCTCCTGTGGGTATTAGTTCCCCCTACTAAGAAGGTCTAGAGTATCCATAATTTGTTCTTCCTTCCTCTTGAGCTTCATTTAGTCTGTGAATTGTATCCTGCCCCTCTTCTCCCCTCATCCTCGGCTCTGTTAACCAATTTTCTCCCTCTAGCTCCCATTATTATTTTCTTCCATCTTCTAAGTAGGACTGAAGGATCCACAATTTGGTCTTCTTTCAGCTTGATCTTCATAGTTTGTTCACTGTATGGTGGGTATTTCAAGCCTTTTGCCTAATAGCCACATCACTATGAGAGAGTAGTACACCTGTTTCATGTTCTTTTGCTGCTCAACATTTTCAGTGAGGATGGTATTTTCTACTTCCATCCATTTGAATGCAAAACTCAAAGTTGCCATTTCTAATAGCTAAATAGCAGTCCATTGTGTATTTGCATGATAAGTATTGTATCCATTCTTTCATTGATGGGCATCTGGGTTGTTTCAAGTTCTGGCTATTATAAAAAAGGCTGATATGATCATATTGGAGCATCTTTTGGATATATGCCCAGGAGTGGTGTAACTGGATCCTCAGGTAGTACTATTTAAAATTTTCTGAGAAACTTTCACACTGATTTCAAGAGTGGTTTTACCAGCTTCCATTCCCACCAGCAATAGAAGAGTTTGCCTCTTTCTCCACATCCTTACCAGCATTTGCTGTCACCTGAGAGTTTGATTTTAGTTATTCTAAAGGGTGTGTGGTGGAATCTGAGGGTCATTTTGATTTACATTTCCCTGATGAATAAGAATGTTGAACAATTCACTAGGAGCTTCTAAGCCACTTGAGATTCCGTATTTGGAAAGTCTTTTCTTAGCTCTGTATTCCATTTTAATAGCATTACCTGGTTCTCTGGAGTCTTTATGCTAACGTCTTTGATCAACTTCACTTGAAGTTTTGTGCAGGGTGATAGATATACATCTATTTTCATTCCTCTACATAAGACATCCCATTAGCTCACCACTATTATTTAGATGCTTTCTCTTTTCCCCATTGTATAATTTTGGGTTTTTGTCAGAAATTTAAGTGTCTGTAGGCATGTGGCTTTGAGGATTGATTCCATTGATCAATCTGTTTGTTCCTAGACTAGTATCATGCAGATTTTATTACTATTACTTAAGGTCAAGGATGGGGTTATAATAGAACCTCCAAAAATTCTATTATATTTCAGGATTCCCTTAGTGATGCTGGGATTTTGTTTTTCCATATAAAGTTAAGATTACTATTTCAATGTCTGTAAAGAATTGTATTGTAATTTTGATGGGAATCGGATTGAATATGTAGATTACTTTTGGTTTGGTAATCATTTACATTATGCTAATTTTGATTTCAAGGGCATAAGAGATCTTTCGATATTCTGATAGCTTTCTCAATGTTTTCTTCAGTGATTTTAAGATAATTTCTTATAGGTTTGCAGTTGCATGGCTAGAATTACATGAAGATATTTATATTATTTGTAAATATTGTTAAGTAATCTGTTTCCCTAATTTCTTTCTCAGCTCATTTATCATTTGTGTAAAGAAGGAGTATGGCATTTTTTAATGTTAATTTTGTATTCAGCCACTTTTTTGTGATTTTTAATATTTCTTTTATTATTATTTCTTTTTTCATTTTTTATTTTTGTTTTTATTTTATTCGATATATTTTTTATTTACATTTTGAATGATTTCCCCTTTTCTGGGCCCCTACTCCCCGAGTATTCATCAGTTGTAGGTGTTCTCTGGTAGAATTTTTGGAGTTATTTATGTTTATTATCATATTATCTGTCAAAAGCAATACTTTGACTTCTTTCTTTCTAATTTGTAGCCACTTGATCTGTTTTAGTTCTCTGACTGTTCCAGCTACTACTTCAACCTCTGTATTGAATAGATTAGTGAGAGTGGGCAACAGTGTCTTGTCCCTGATCTTAGTGGAATTAACTAAGTTTCTGTCCATTTAATTTGATATTAGCTACTGGCTTTCAGTATGTTGGTTGTGTAAAATTTAAATATTTGACATATATCCCTGATTTTTCAAATACTTTAAAAATGAATTGATGTCACATTTTCTTTCTTTTAATTAATTTTTTACACTCCATATTTTATTCACCCCCATCTACTCACCAACTGTTCAACATTTCATACTTCCTTCACACCCTCTGTCTCCACATGGAGGTCCAGACCCCCACCCTGCCTGACCTCTAAACTCCCTGAGGTCTCCAGTCTCTTGATGGTTAGGTGTATCATCTCGGAACACTGACCCATCAGTCCTCTACTATATGTGTATTGGGAGCTAGTATATGCTGCCTGTTTGGTGGTCCAGTGATCGAAGCATCACATAAGTCCAGATTAATTGAGACTGCTGGTCCTCCTACAGGATCGCTCTTCTCCTCAGCTTCTTTCAACCTTCTCTAGTTCAACAACAGGGGTCAGCTGCTTCTGTCTATTGGTTAGGTGCAAATATCTGCATCTGACTCTTTCTGCTGCTTGTTGGGATTTCCAGTGCTCTGTCAAGCTAGGAGGTTCCTTTTTTTGAATGAATTGGTATCACATTTTCATAATGCTTCCTTCAGCATTTAATGAGATGATCATTATGTTTTTTATTCTTCAGTTTTTTTATATGGTGAATCAGGCAGAAGGATTTTCATGTATTGAACCATCTTTGGATCTCAGGGATGAATCCTACTGAGTTAAGGTGTATGACATTTTTGATGTGTTCTTGCAATTGGTTTGTGAGTTTTGATTTTTATAGATATATTCTAGTATTTCTGCATCAATATGCATAAGTGAAATAGGTCCAAAATTATCTTTCTTTGTTGAGTCTGTGAAATTTGTGTATCAGTTTGACGGTGGACTCATAAAATGAGTTTGGCAGTGCTCCTGCTTCTATTTGGTGGGATAATCCGTGAAGCATTGGTTTTAGCTCTCCTTTAAAAGTCTGGGAGAATTCTGTAATAAAACCACTTGGCCCTGGGTATTTTTCATTTGATATATTTTTTATTTACATTTCAAATGATTTCCCCTTTTCTGGTCCCCCACTACCCAAAAGTCCCATAAGCCCTATTCCCTTCCCCTGTTCTCCCATCCACCCCTTCCCAATTCCCTGTTCTGGTTTTGCCATATACTGCTACACTGAGTCTTTCCAGAACTAGGGGCCACTCCTACATTCTTCTAGCACATCATTTGATGTGTGGATTATGTTTTGGGTATTCCAATTTTCTAGGGTATTTTTAATCAAGAGACATTTCATGACTGCTTCTCTCTTTTTTTTTTTTTAGGGTTTTATAGATATTTGTATACCTGATCTTGACTTAACTTTAGTAAGTGTGGAATTTGTTTAGAAATTCAACCAGTTCATTAAACGTTTCCAGTTTTGTGGAGTATAAACTTTGCATTAAGCTAACACTTTTTTTTTCTTGTCTGTGTTTTTGCCTACCTTTTCATTTCTGATTTTATTTATTTATATATAGTTATTTATGTTTGATTAGATGTTTTCTTTACTTACATTTCAAACGTTATCCCCTTTCCTCGTTTCCCCTATGAAAACGCCCTATTCCATCACCCCTCCCCCTGCTCACCAACCTACACACTCATGCTTCCTTGTCCTGGCATTCTCCTATACTGAGGCATCGAATCTTCTCAGGACCAAGGGACTCTCCTCCCTTTGATGTCCAACAAGGCCATCCTCTGCTACATACGAAGCAGGAACCATGGGTTCCTCCATGTGTACTCTTTGGTTGGTGGTTTAGTCCCTGGGAGCTCTGGGGTGTTCTGGTTGGTTCATATTGTTGTTTCTCCTATGGGGCTAC
This sequence comes from Apodemus sylvaticus, assembly GCF_947179515.1. Taxonomy (NCBI): domain Eukaryota; kingdom Metazoa; phylum Chordata; class Mammalia; order Rodentia; family Muridae; genus Apodemus; species Apodemus sylvaticus. The sequence goes on along the minus strand of NC_067491.1, from coordinate 61,891,214 downwards.
AAGTTCCTTCAGCTCCTTGTGTCCTTTCTCTAGGTCCTCCATTGGAGACCTTATGATCAGTTCAGTGGTTTTCTGAGATCATCTACCTCTGCATTTGTCAGGTACTGGCAGAGCCTCTCAAGAGACAGCTATTTCGGGCTACTGTCAGCAAGTGCTTGTTGGCATCCACAATAGTGATTGGGTTTGGTGACTATATATGGGATTGATCTCTCTGTGGGGCATCTCTCTCTGGAAGGTCTTTCATTCAGGCTCTGCTCACACTTGGTCTCTTTATCTCCTCCCATGGTCACTTTGTGCCCCCTTCTAAGAAGGACCAAAGTATTCATACTTTGGTGTTCCTTCTTCTTGAGCTTTGTTTGGTCTGGGAATTGTATCTTAGGTATTCTGAGCTTCTAGGCTAATATCCACTTATCAGTGAGCACATACCATGTGTGTTCTTTTGTGATTGGGTTATCTCACTTGGGATGATATCTTCTGCTTCCATTCATTTCCCTAAGAATTTCAAAATTAATAAATTCATTGTTTTTAATAGCTGAATAGTGTATTCTATTGTGTAAATGTACCACATTTTCTGTATCCATTCCAGTGTTGAGGAACATGTAGGTTCTTCCCAGCTTCTGGCTGCTATGAACATAGTGTAGCATGTGTCCTTATTACATGTTGGAGAATCATCTGGGTATATGCCCAGCAGTGGTAAAGCTGGGTCATCAGGTAATACTATGTCCAATTTTCTGAGGAAACAGCAAACTGACTTCAGAGTGGTTGTACCAGCTTGCAGTCCCACCAGCATTGGGGTTGGGGGTGTTCCTCTTTCTCCACATCCTTGCCAGCACCTGCTGTCACTTGAGTTTTTGATCTTAGCCATTCTTACTGGGGTGAGGCAGAAATTCAGGGTTGTTTTGATTTGCATTTCCCTGATGACTAAGGATCCTGAACATTTCTTTAGGTGTTTCTCAGTAAGAGAAAGAAATTACAAAAATAACATCCTACACAGTAATCACCAACAATATAGAGTATCTTGATGTGACTCTAACCAAACAAGTCAAAGATCTGTATGACAAGAACTTCAAGTCACTGAAGAAAGAAATTGAAGAAGACCTCAGAAGATGGAAAGATCTCCCATGCTTGTGGATTGGCAGGATTAATATAGTAAAAATGACCATCTTGTCAAAAGCAATATACAGATTAAATGCTGTCCCCATCCAAATTTCAACTCAATTTTTCAGAGTTAGAAAGAGCAATTCTCAAATTCATCTGGCATAACAAAAAACCCAGGATAGTAAAAATGATTCTCAAAAATAAAAGAACTTCTGTGGGAATCCAGCATCCTGGACCTCAAACTGTACTACAGAGCAACAGTGTTTAAAAAGTGAATGGTAAACTGGTACAGTGACAAACTGGTAGATCAGTGCAATGGAATTGAAGACCCAGAAATGAAACAACACACCTATGGTCACTTGATGTTTGACAAAGTAGGTAAAACCATCCAGTGAGAAAAAGATTATCATTTCATCAAATGGTTATGGTTTAACTGGTGATCAGCTTGCAGAAGAATGCAAATTGATCCATTATTATCTCCTTGTACAAAGCTCAAGTTCAATTGGATCAAGGACCTCCACATAAAACCAGATCCACTGAAACTAATAGAAGAGGAAGTGTGGAAGAGCCTCGAGCACATGGACACAGGGGAAAATTCCCTGAACAGAGCACCAGTGACTTATGCTCTAAGATAAAGAATTGGCAAATGGGACTTCATAAAATTACAAAGTTTCTGTAAGACAAAGGACACTGTCAATAGAACAAACACAATGGCAACCAACAAATTGAGAAAAGATCTTTACCAACCGGATATCTGGTAGAGGTCTAATATCCAATGTACACAAAGAATTTAAGAAGTTAGATTCCAGAGAACAAAAGAAACCTATTAACAATGGGGTACAGAGCTAAACAAAGAATTCTCAAGTGTGGGTTTTATTTATTTTGATACGATTGCTATGTAGTTAATATGGTGAGGTTTTGTCTATCTTATTGATTTTCTCGATGAACTAGTTCTTGTCTTCATTGATTAATTTTATTCCTTTTGCTCTAACTGATTGATTTCAGCCCTGATTTGATTATTTCCTCTTCTTGCCTCCTCTTCCTTGTATTTCATTTTTCTAGAGCTCTCACATATATGTTTAAATTACTCTTTTGAGAATTTTCAAATTAAATTCTTTATAAAGACACTCAGTGCAATGATCCTTCCTCTTAGAACTATTTTTACTGTTTCCCAAGAATTTGGGTTTGCTGTGCTTTGTTTTTATTGAAATCTAAAAATTTCTTTATTTCTCCCCTAATCCAGAGATCATTGAGTAATGAGTTCTTCAGTTTTCATGAGTGTTTAGGTTTCATGGTATTTCTGTTGTTGAAGTCCAAATTTCCTCCAAGGTTCTCTCATAACAGAAAAAATGATGTTTCAATTTTCTTGTATCCATGAAGGATGCTTTGTGACTGATTATCTGGTAAATATTGGGGGGAAGAATCCATTAGGTGCTGAGAAGACAGTATATTGTTTTATGTTTGTGTGAAATATTCTCTAGATGCCTTTTAAGTGCATTTAATTCATAATGTCTATAAGTTTTGTTATTTCTCTGTTTAGTTTCTGACTAAATAACATGTCAATTGGTGAAAACAGGGCGTTGAAATTAACCACTAATAATGATCAGAGTTTGACATGTGGTTCAAGCTTTATCAATGTTTCATTTACAAATGTTCATGCCTTTGAACTGGAGGCATGCATGTTGAGAATTGAAATATCATCTTAGTAGATTTTTCCTTTGCTGAGTATGAATTATCCATTCCCATCTCCTTTTATTAATTTTAGTTGGAAGTTTATTTTAATAAGTATAAGAATGATTATTTCAGCTTACTTCTAGGGATTTTTGTCCTGGAAATTTGTTTCAGAACTTACTCTAAGGTAATGTCTATTGGTATTGCTGAGTTGTTTGTTTTATACAGCAAAATGAAAGCATCTTAGTCAGGGTTTCTATTTCTGCACAAACATCATGACCATGAAGGAAGTTGGGGAGGAAAGGGTTTATTCAGCTTACACTTCCACATTGCTGTTCATCACTAAAGGAAGTAAGGACTGGAACTCAAGCAGGTCAGGAAGCAGGAGCTGATGCAGAGGCCATGGAGGGATGTTACTTTTGGGCTAGCATCCCTGGCTTTCTCGGCCTGCTTTCTTATGGAAAGCAAGACTACCAGCCCAGGGATGGCAACACTGACAAGGGGCCCTTCCCTGTAATCACTAATTGAGGAAATGCCCCACAGCTGTATCTCATGGAGCCATTTTCTCAAATGAAGCACCTGTCTTTTTGGTAAGTCCAACCTGTGTCATGTTGACACACAAAACCAGCCAGTACAGATAGTTCCTGTTTTTGTACTTGTTCTGTTAGTCTGTGTCATTTATTGAGAAATTGAAAATCCATAGATGGTGAGAAATATTAATGTTCAGTGTTTGTTCATCCCTATTATTTGATGTTGGTGTTGTGTGTATATGGGTTTGTGTGTGTTTAAATTGATTTTCCTTGTATGGAATTACCTATTTCTTGTGTTTCCTTCAAATTAGCTATCATCTTTCTGTTGGAGTTTTCCTTCTAGCATTTTGTTTTATGAATGGATTTTTGGATAAATATTGTTTAAATCCAGACTTGTCTTGAATTATGGTTGTTTACTCCATCTATTGTGATTGACAGTTTTGCTGGTTATAGGACTCTAGGTTGGCATGTGTGATGTTTTCATAGGTTTTAAGATATCTGTCCAGGCCCTTCAGTTTTTAGAGAATCTATTGAAAATGCACAATTCTAACAGGTCTGCCATGGAATGATACCTGGTCTTTTCCCTCAGTGCTTAGTCTTTCTTAGTCCTCTACATTCTGCATTTTCATTATTTTGTTGAGGGAGGACTTTTCTGGCCCACTCTATTTTGTGTTACACAAGCATCTTTTATGTTTATAGGTATTTCTCTCTTTACATTGTGATTTTTTCTAATATAATTTTGTTGAAAATACTTTCTCACCCTGGGATCTGGGACTCTTTACCTTCTACTATTCCGATCATTCTAAGGTTACTTGTTTTCCTTGTATTCCAGATTTCTTGGCTATTTTGTTTCAGGGATATTTTAGCGTTAACATTTTCTTTTACTGATGTGCCAGTTTCTATTTTTGTATGCCTGAGATTCTCTCCTACATCCTTTCATCTTATTGGTGATCCTTGCATTTGTTGTTCTGTAAGCTTCTTTAGGTTTTCCATCTGCAGTTTACCCTCCGTTTGTATTTTCATTCTGGCTTCTATTTCCACTTTCATTTCCTGAACAGCTTTACTTATTTCCCTGGTTAACTGTAGTTTCTGCTATTACTTTAAGAGATTTATTTGTTTCCGCTGTAAAGTCCTATATTTGTCTGATTGTGTTTTCCATTTCTTTTTTAAGCATTTTATTCCTTTCCTCTTTAATGGCCTCTATCATCTTCATAAGACTGGATTTAAGGGCACCGTGGTTCAGTTGTGTTAAGATTTGCAGGGCTTGCTGTTGTAGAGTAAGTTTGCCCTGTTGGTGTCATAAAATTATTGAATTTTGTGTTTGAGTTCGTTTCATGCCTTTAGGCATCTAGATGTTTTTTTTTTTTATTTTAAATAATAAAACAATAAATAATTCTACAACATAAGGAGGTCAAAGGGATACAAATTGGAAAGGAAGAAGTTAAACTATCATTATTTGCAGATGACATGATAGTCTACCTAAGTGACCCAAAAAACTCCACTAGAGAACTCCTACAGCAATCTAGATGTTTTAGTCACTGCATGTTCCTGTTATGATATATATTGGGATGATGGTTAACCACCGTGATCTTGGTGTGATAGTCCCCTGGTGTATATTTTGGGGCTATATGGTTCTGGAATAGCAGGTCTTAAAAAGATGGCAAGAGACTTGGCAGAAAATTTTATATCTGGCAGGGACGATCTCCTCAGAGCCATGCCTGACAAAGTTTTTTGGGCAGGGACCATTAGAGAAGGAAAGAAATCTAAATGTTTTGGTTCTGGATCAACAGGCTTGATGAACCTGGGCTGAGATATAGTGGGAGAATAGAAGTCTGGTGCAGATTTCTGGATAATTATATTTCCTCATCTATTAATTTCCATTATTTGACTGTAAAATATTTTATATAAGGTATTTCTCTGCTACATATAGACTACCTAATTGCCTGTTAATTCGGTTATAGTTCCTGTATGCAGATTGAAGACATATAAATTTCACTTATGAATTTAATGTGGTTGTAGAAGGACCACTTCAACTGTCTCCCCAAAATGCTTTTTTTTATTACAGACTGAAGTTCAGACACTTTAGAGATATGTACATTTGGAGGGATGGAATAGAATTAAGGTTTAGACCTACATCACAGTATCAGATTGCATTGATTAAAAATACAGCTACATATATGTTGAACACTCAAAAGTTAAAGAAATTACTGATCAAAGGAATTTGAATACAGGGAAATATAATAAACATATATTTCAAGACAAACCATATGCCTTATACGAAATAAATTTTGTCTTATAGATCAGTTGCCATAAATTAATGAATATTGTTTATAAGATATAATATTAAAAGCTAGTATAACACAGCAACAAATATAATCTAACAACGTAGCAGAACAGATTTATGTAAAATTGTTACATTAGCATGAATAGTCACATTGAGAAAATGTTAACTATTTGACAGGAGAGTTCAAGAAAGCATAAGATAGATACACAAATACAGAACTGAGTGTAAAAAGAAGTAAATGTAGTCTTTCTGTATCTTTTAAGGAGAAGTGAAACTAAAATAGTTTTTGAAATAAAGCCTTTACAAAAATACGGAAAGTTATTTGTGACAAGAAATATGTGATTAAATAATATTAGGAGCATTTATTTTTCTCCTCTGAGTTTTATTCACAAAGATTTAGTTCTTAAAATCTATTCTGGTGGAACAAAGAAAACATAAATTTAGCTATTAAGTAGTTGTTTTCCTGAAAATCTTTCAAAAAGTTTTCCAAAACAGTAAACTAATAGCCACGAAATTATCTCAATTTGAAAAGGAATTTACATCCCCTACTCTACCCTTAATTCCATCACAGAACCCAGTAGTAGTTAAAAGAGAAAAGGCCTACTAACTTTTCCCAAACATCCATATATTCACTATAATACCTGTGAGAACTTCCTTCCATCAAAAATGAAAGGGGCTGGGGAAAGATAAGGAATGGTTTGAAGACATATTTAGTAGTTTCCAACCAACATCACATGAGAAGAAAATATTTTCAAACTGAAAAAAAATTATTAAAAAAAATGAATTTGTGTCATATATCCCAGACTAAAAAATCATTTTACATAAGAAATTCAATGAAAAATGTTTATTTCAAAATTGATTTCGCATCTTCTATTGGAAATTTAGAAATATTTTTGAGAACTGGCATAAAAATTGAATTAGTTATTGCCATGTAATTTGGTATTTTCTAGTTTGAAAATATATGCTTCAACTGTATTACAAAATATAAATAAAAGAGAGGTAAAAAGCAAAAAAATAAGAATACTTCAATATACAACTAAAATAAATCGGCTCTAGGTATGAGATTTTATGGGTGTTTTCATTGTCAATTTGACACAATCAAGATTTATGTAATAAAAGAAAACCACAATTGAAAATCCTTTGAAGGGCTGGAGTGTAGCAAAAAGTTTTATACATCCTCATGTTTAGTGGTTGTTGTGGGCTGCGCTGCCTCACTGGGTTGGTGCAGCTCTGAGGAGGTGATCATAAGCTACATAACAAAGCAGGTCAGGGAAAATAGTAGAGGCAGGGCAGGCAGCACCACACCCCAGTGGACTCACCTTCAGTTCTTACCTCCTTATTCTACCTTCAGTTCCTGCATGGTTTCCTCAGTGATATATTTATAATGTATAATGTGAAAAATACCCTTTTCTCCAGAAAAGGATACTCTTCACGGGGTTTTTCGAAAGGAGTATAAACCTTACCTTGTGTGATTATTCACTTTAGAATACTCATATCTCCATACCAAAAGTGACAAGGGAACATGGTTGTAATAACAATCCAATGAGTTTGAAGCATAAAATGTATTAGGATCAAGGGAAACTTGACCATGCATTCATGATCAACTTCATTTCCACCAGGTATGGATCAGTGTGTGCACTGTCCAGAAACTCATTATGCAAATGCAGAGAAGACACACTGCCTGGAGAAAACTGTCACCTTTCTGGCCTATGATGATCCCTTGGGGAAGGGACTCACACTCGTGTCCCTTGGATTTTCTAGTCTCACAGCTCTTGTTATTGGGGTTTTTGTAAACCACAGAGACACTCCAGTAGTGAAGGCCAATAACAGATCTCTCAGTTACATCCTGCTCATCATTCTGACCCTCTGTTTCCTCTGTCCATTGCTCTTCCTTGGTCTTCCAAACACAGCCACATGTATCCTGCAACAGAATGTGTTTGGACTTCTGTTCACAGTGACTCTATCCACTGTGTTGGCCAAAACCATCACTGTAGTTATGGCCTTTAAGGTTACAGCTCCAGGAAGAAAGATCAGATGGTTGCAGATATCACAGGTCCCTAAGTGTGTCATTCCAGCTTGCACTCTGATACAAGTACTTCTCTCTGGCATATGGCTGGGAACATCCCCTCCCTTTATTGACATGGATGCTCACTCTGAACAGGGACACATCATCATTCTTTGCAACAAGGGCTCAGCTGTTGCCTTCCACTCTGCTCTGGCCTACCTGGGAGTCATGGCCTTGGGTAGTTACCTCATGGCTTTCTTGTCCAGGAACCTTCCTGACACATTTAATGAATCCAAGTCCATGGCTTTCAGCATGCTTGTGTTCTGCAGTATATGGGTCACATTCCTCCCTGTCTACCACAGCACCACTGGGAAGGTCAGGGTAGCCATGGAAATGTTCTCTATCCTGGCTTCAAGTGCAAGCATTCTAATTGTAATCTTTTTCCCTAAGTGCTATATTGTTTTGTTTAGGCCAGAATTAAACACACTTCCTCATACCAGGGATGAAAGACACCACAGGGGCAAATATTTACTTAAAACATAGTTCACATGATTCTTCATCTAAACTGAATTTCACTGGATCTCTACAGATCTGACCATAACATATTAGGTCACATGTTTTTCCTGTGATGGCTTTGTGGGTATGGCTTCTTCTCACCAGATATTATATTCTGAGCTTAATTCCCGGGAACTCCATGATGAAGTAAGGAATCGATTTTCTGAAGTTGGACTAGTGCATTTCCAGTCCCCAAAATAAGTAAACATTTGTAATATAACTTTAGAAAACCCTTTTGAAAACAATCATAACATTGAGATATGATTGCATGAGCTCTTATTGTTTCCATTGACTTAAATTATTAATTTTTCCTATTGAAATCTCTCACATTTTGCAGTAAGGACACTCTATTCACCAAATCATGTGATGGTCCTGGGGCTTTTTCTCTAAGTTCTTATTTCTAAATCATATTAATTACTTCAACCAGTGGTGTTTTTTACTTTAAGGACTTTTCATTTCTCTCAGTGCTGACTATGCAATGTCTTTCTGGTGGCATTGGTTTCTAACAGTTTCAGATATCATGAATTTCACACAGTTTGACTGCCACATAAATCTTTTTACCACAACATTCCTCATAAATTTTTACATTTTCAAATCTTTTAGTACTGTTCTTATTTCAAATGAAGTCCTGAAACAGCAATCAGCAGAAACCATGGCATAGCTAAATGTGACCCATTCTTCATGTTTCTCCTGCTAAATAAGCAATTAGTTCTCTGAGTCTGAGGTCAGCATCATGTGGGCGAATCCCTGACACTGCTTCACATATGTACAATGTGTAACATGATTATATTGACCAATAAAATTCTTGTTCCTCTAGAACCATAAGTTAATTGTGACATCACTCTACCCATTATTTTCTACCTTCTTATCCAAAATTATGAAAAGTGTCCTTTAAACTCTTCCCACCATATTTTGAAAATTTTGTGTATCTCAAAATCTAAAATTATTTCTTGACACCATATAAAGATAATAGTGGATTAAATCCTGAGTCTTTGCAAACAAACAATGTGCTCTAAAATTATGCATAATTTTTAGCACATAGAATTCTTTACTTTTAAAATCTATTCAAAATGTGGGCATGTAACCCACATTTTCAGACTAAGTTAGCAGACCACTTGCCCAAAACTCACAATGGTAATGGTTTGCTCCTAACATGAATTAAAATTTGCTTGACCATCTTAAATCTGTGGTTCACAAGCTCTATAACTTTGTGACCCTTTAATATATTCCCAAATATTCTGGTTACTCCAATAATAATATTATTTTCATGGATAATTCATCACAATAATTCTGCTACCATTATGAATCATTAAATAATTATCTCCTGATCAAAGGTATTTGGTGACTCTTGTGAAGAGTCCTGTGAACACAGATGGGACATGACTCAAGGGTTGAGAATCACTGCTCTCACTGAATTTACAGTAATTTCAGAACTTCAAAGGCATCCTTCTTTACTTTCAAAGGAAAATAAACTAACTCCAGTATACTCTCGTTTTCTTCCCTCCTTCTTCCTTCTTTCCTTCCTTCACTCCTTCCTCTCTGCTTCCTCTCCTATGTTTTTCCTTTTCTACTGATAAAATCTTCCTTGAAGCAAAAATTATCTGTCTTCAACTAAAAGCTACTTGTCTAGATAACCATCAGCAGCTTTGGCAGTCTAAATCTTTTAGGGGAATATTTTTTATTCTCTCTGAACCAAAGACTGCTATTAATAGCTATAATGGACTCATTTATTTACTGTACTTTAATTCAGTTTAAAGATTTATTACCAACTCACATATTCGCCAACCATTGGCAACTTATCCCTTTTGTTAAAAATTGATTCTTTTCTTAAACAAAATATCCTGATTACAGTTTTATCCCAATTTAATCTTCCTAATTTTGCTCTACTCTCATCCCTTCTGGATCTAGTCCATTTCTGTTTCTCATTAGAAAAGAATAGGATTCTGTAAGACAAAAACAAAACATACTAGCAAATCATATAAGAAAAAAAGCCCATCTCATTGAACTAGGACAAGGCAAATCAACCTAATGAAAGGAGACTAAAAGAATTCTTTTTATATTAATTATTTTAATCGTAAACACAGATATTTACAGTTAAGGGTCTTTATGGACTGTAGAGTTTCATGATATTTAACATATGTCTTAGAAAGGTTGAGACTCAGTCTCATATCTGTTTTATGATATAATTAGAAATTGTACTTAGCAAGTCTCTTTGTGATTATTTGTTCTAGTGGTAAAGCTACCAATGGTACTTCATATTTTTTTATTTATTATTATCAGTATATTACTAATCCCCAATTTATTTTTACAGTTCAGTCTCTATCCCTTTCCCACTCTGCCCTCTGACATTTCCTCACCCCATTCCTCCACCACAGTCTCCAAGGGAATGGCCCAACCTCCAATACCCCCACCCCCACCACACACCACCAGGCCTACACATTTCCTGGGACCTCAAGTCTCTCAAGTGATAGGTGTGTCTACTCTCAGTGAGGCCATTTCAGTGAGTCCTCATGTGTGTGTGTGTGTGTGTGTGTGTGTGTGTGTGTGTGTGCGTGAGGGGCCTTGGGCCAGCTAGTGTATGGTGGCTGTTCACATCCCGAAGCAGACACCTGAAGGTTCCCACTGGGGCCCACTGGATTCACCAGAGCACACCGACTTCTCCCAGCTGGCTGCCCAGAAGCCCCTCTAGCCTCTTGCAGGACTTGGAGATGCGGTGTTGCTGCCCAGGCTAATCTGGATCTGGAAGCGGAGAGAGCTGAGGGCTCCTGCCAGAGGCCTCAGGACTGGAACCCAAGCTCTGGGCCACAGGAGCAAGCTGTGCTGCGAGCTCCCAGACTGCCTCTGGTTGCACACCGGGTCTCCCGCACTTCCTGGAGACCGAGTGCTGTGGTCCTGGCCATGCAGATTCCAAAGCAGGCACCCGAAGGCTCCCGCTGGGGCCCGCTGGATTCACCAGAGCACACCGACCTCTCCCCGCTGGCCGCCGGGAAGCCCCTCTTATGAGCCTTATTTATAATATCCAGAAGCTGGAAAGAACCAAGATGTCCCTCAAAGGAGGAATGGGTACAGAAAATGTGGTATATTTACACAATGGAATACTACTCAGAAATTAGAAACAAGGAATTCACAAAAATTTTAGGCAAATAATTTGATCTGGAAAATATCCTAAGTGAGGTATCCAAATCACAAAAGAATACACATGGAATGCAATCTCTGATAAGTGGATATTAATTAGCCCAGAAGCTCTGAATTCGGGAGGCACAAATCGCATAACAAATGACTCCCATGTAGAAGTATGGAGAGGTTCCTGATCCTGGAAAGGATTGATCAAGCATTGGAGGGGAATATAAGGACAGAGAAAAAGGAGGAAGGTGATTGGAGAATGGGTGTAGAGAAAAGGTTTATGGGACATATGTGGAGGGGGATCTGCGAAAGGGGAAATCATTTGGAATGTAAACAAAGAATATAGAAAATAAAAATATTAAAATGAAAAAAAGCAAAAAAGAAAAGTAAATGAAGACTATATTCAGTAAAAATAAATAAATAAATATTCAGACATTAAAAAAAAGATATGGCAATACCTTTCAGGAAATAACATCTATAAAACATAGGTAGCCTACTTCAAAGACATCCAAAGTATTTCTAGTAAAAAGCAGGAGGGCAAAGTTGTGGCTAATTGAAGATGCAATAAGGCACAGGGGACAGCATTCAGTTCACCTGGTTAACAAGAAAACACCCTTTTGCAGTTGGAGGCAGGAGAAACAAATGAACGTTATCTAACTGTAATGTGTACATGTGGGAAATTACTGAAGATAGGTTTTTGTTTTTTTTTTTAATCAATGTGACAAACGCCTGAAGTTCTGGTACATACAAAACTGAAAGACCCAGGCAATGAGTACTTGTATTAAGTTTGCAGTTAAATATTTTTAATCCTTTTACTTAATCCCTTCTTACCTTTGGCAAAAAGCCCACAGAGACCAACTGCTGAGATCCTCCCAGAGATCTCCACGACCAAGAAACAGAAACACCTACCAACTCTTTTACCCAGAGGCCTTTGCTCCTTTGTGCTACACCCAGTTAACTGGTCCACCCAGAGGCCTTTGTGTCCTGTCCTCATGCTATGCCCTGCTAAATAAATACTTCACCAGAGACCTTGCACCCTGGTTGCAGGACAGAAGAGCTCATGGTACACATTTCTGCCCATAGCCACTGTACAGGAGGCAGTCACAAAGACTTCTGCCATCACTGCTGACAGGAACGCACTCTAGCTGGAGGTGGCAGAAGGGCAAAGGGAGCCTTCATTTTCTAAGCGGAAGATGGGGATTATGAAGATGAATTTCTGAAGACACAAAGTGAGTTGGAATGAATTTCATGTCCTATTAGAACGGTGTGGGTTTTAAGGTACTGCAGTGAACAAGGTGTGAATGGAGACCTGGCCTCTGCCCCGTCAGGAAGAGCTCTGTGTTTCAAGGTCCTGCAGAAGTCTGAGTGTATCAGTTGCAGAGCTGGTTGGGTTCTAGGGAAGAGGGAATTTGTTTCTGTGTGACAGAAGGTGAAATACTGGCAATCAAGTAGAGAAAACAAAGTCTAAGCCTCCCACAGTGCTGCTTAGTGAGTGCTGAGGTACAGTTAAGCAGCTAAACACATGAATGATGCAAGTTCGGTACTTTCTTCTGGCGTTACCTTGTTGGAATCTTTATTCTCAGAAACGTTTGAAACATCAGGGCATGCTTGTTATGGATTATCCCATAAACTGACTGGTTTGGAATCCTATGCTAATGTTGACACACAAGCCCTTGGAGATAAAGTCTGTTGTCACAGCATATCTCCAACAGCTGCGGAGCCAGAATCCTGGGCTGGCATTCAGGGCTGTACAGAGAGCATTATATGGACAAGAACAAGGGAACTTGTCATGCCTAGTTCTTCATTAGAATACTTAAATGTAACCTCCCTCCAATGAGTTTACCACAGGCACAGTGCTTTGAGTCATGCCTTACACCTCCATAGCAGGTCCTGGGAGAGCTTGTTTTTCTTTCAGTCTCTTTTGTGACCACCTGGATACCAAAGCATCTCCTTTTCAAGGTCTGTGCCCACTTATAAGGACTCAAGTCATGATTTCCATTTAGAGTTTTGTGCCAAGAGGAGCTAATTCTTATGGAATTGGCAAAAGGAAAAAGAACTTGCTGTTTCTCTCTGCATGGCATAACAAAAGTAACTATTTTCTTTTGCTTCAAAGGACAGCAAAGTTGGTATAAATTGTCATGATATTATGGGTGGTACTAACTTTGTCTTTTCATATTAATCTTTTCATTCATAGTTGAATGTCTTTATAGGAAAAAGAATCTTTTATACAGTCAAGAATCCTTGTGATTGGGGGAGCACTGACAAATGCATGGCTTTATACAAAGGTTAGTTGAGTTGCATGTATTCTTAAGGTTTTCATTGTTTGCTGTATTGGAAAGTTTTTATTTTGCTGTCCTAAAAAAGGTACACCACCACAAACTTATGAACCATAAGAGTTAAAATATAAACTCTTGTGTTAAATCATATACATTGGAAAATTGATACTGATGTATTTTAACAAAGTGACAGGGCCCTTCTATGTATGTAGACAGGGTCGGAAGAAAGAAGTAGACGGGTTGTTATAGTTAAATTTCAATGGATACACACATGGATTTCTCATAAGTAACACTCTCCAATTTGTGTAAATAACATGTGCAAGCAATATATATATAAAGTTGAAGCTCTACCACCCTCAGTAAGACAATAGTGATAGACAGATGGTGCAGTGCTTCCTGGTATTAAGAAAGTCCTGGTTTGGGTCTCAGCAACACGTTGACTCACAACCACCTGTGACATCAGTTTGAGAGATCAGGACTTGAGATGTGCTCTTCAGGACTCCTGGCAACACTCATTGCACATAAACTTCATATAAGCATGCACACACGTACACATGCACACACACACACACGGACACAACTAAATGTAAAAAATGTAAATAGTATGTACTTTTAGTAATACAGTAATGATGAGTGTTTGTAAAAATAACATGTGAAGGGTTGGGTATCTTTTCACATGTAGAGACATTTACTTGACAGAGTTTGATAATAAATGATGACAATAGGTCAAGGATTCATTTTTATATAAATGAAGGACATGGAAACAAGGCTTACTTAGGCTAATGCTTTAATGGTGGTACTAGCAATATCAGAGTTTCTTTTTTCTTGAGGTTTTAGTTAAATGAATAAAATAATATTGTAAAACTCTTGAATGAACCCCTTCAACATTTTTTCAAGTATTGAGAGAAAACCATGACAGGCTAGCAGTAACTGTTAGGAGCTGCCAACACAAGGGAATGAAGAGGACAAAGGAAGCCATTCCTGTTACAGTGGAGGTCACCAGGCAGTCGTGTAGGCAGTCTATGTAAGGCTAAAGAAAACTGTGGAAAAGGCCGACTATACAAAAATGCATTCATAATCTTTGGTTGGTGGCAGAAAGATAGAAAGAGGAAGAGAAGGAAGAGGAGAATGAGGAAGAAGAGGAGGAAGAAGACAAAAATTACTTTTCTAAAGTAGGATTGTGGTGGTTTGAATGAAAACGCCCCCCATACACTCACAGAGATTGGCACGATTAAGTGGTGTGACTTTGCTGGAGCACATAGGACATGTTGGAGGATGTATGTGACTGAGGGTGGGCTTCGAGGTTTCAAATGCTCAACCCAGGCTCAGGGTCCCTCTCTCTTCCTTCTCCCTTCCAATCCAGATGTAGATTTCTCAGTTAACTCTGCAGTACCATGTCTGCCTGTATGCCACCAAGTCTCCTGTCATAATAATAATGGTTGTATTTCACCTCTGAAATACAACCCAGCCCCAATTCAGTGTTCTCCATTTTAAGAGTTGCGATGGTTATGGTTCCTCTTCACAGCAATCAAACACTAAGATGGAAACTGGTGCCATGGCCTGTGGTGTTGCCAAGATCGGATGGAACATGCTTTCATCTGGAGGAATACAGAAGACTTTCAGACTTCGAACTAAAGTGCAGATGGTCAATTCAAGCAGGGTTTATTGGGTTATAGTAGTAGGATCATGGAAAACAGTGATGCTTGGGGTTATTTAAACTGTGAGGGCTCAGTTAGAGAAGATTCAGGGGAGAATATTATTAGTATAGTGCCTAGAAAAATATTCTTGTGGTATTTTGGCTAAGAGCATTGCTGCTTTCTACAATTATGTTAAGATCAATCTGAGGCTAGATTGAACATAATATGCATTAAAAGTTTTGACAGAGGTCACTTAAATCAGCCTAGCATTGACTGTGTCATGTGGTTCTTTTTGGTCTGACTTATGCAGTTTTATAATGAAAAGGAACAATCTGAACTAGGAAAAATACAAAATGTACAGTGTGAAAAAGAGAGCACCAGGACATTTAAAGCAACTAAATCCTGTACACAAGGACATTTAAAAAAATGTAAAGAAGTGCCTGATGCTAGTTGAAATACAAGGAATGGTTGACATCAAGGTAAGACAAAACCCAGCCAAGCTTCCAACTCATGAAAAGGCCTGATTCATACCTTAATACTAGCACTAGGGAGGCAGAGACAAGTAGACTTCAGAGTTCAAGGCCACCATGTTTTTTCAGAGCAATTTCTAAGTCGTTCAACCTTAGTCACTGAAGAAATCCATTGAATACAGAAATCTGGTGAAAAATGTATTTGAAAACTAAGAATATTTTGATAAGGGGGTTATTTTCCAGCCCAACAAGTAACAAAACTTGGCAGCCTTGGCCTTGTGGTCATGTCAGAGTCAAGGTTACAAGAAAGAGGTTGTGAAATCTCCCTCCATGTTGAAGGGAATTCTCAGAGGTCAGACATGTTAGGGGTGTCCCTGCATAGAGGTCAAGAGAGCCATTGCATGAATCTGTGAAGGTGAAGCCTGGATTGCCTTGGAGACGCCAAGATGTTAGAGATGCCAGAGCCCTGGGATATCTGCTGAAGAAAGCTGCTAACACACGGCTGAATCACCCCAAGAAAAATAGTGTGTTGCCTCAACAAGTATGAAAGGAGTTGGAGATCTGAAGAGTGTTTTGACATCATACATGAAGATGCAGAGTTTGGAGTCTGCTCAGCTGGTTTTTAGTCTCCCTTGGCCCAGTATTTCCTCATTACATCCTCTTTATACCCTTTGGGAATGGTAATGCATATATCCCCTGCCATTATTTCTTGAAAGTATGTGACTTTCTTCTTCATTGTGATTTTACAGGGGATTACAGTTAGATTGCATGAGACTCAGTGCTTTCAAATGAAGCTGTTCCCGTTATAGACAATGGGGACATTCTAAGTAAGACTAAATGATTTTTGCATGATGATGATGGACTATTGATGCAATGGAGTAGAATGTAGTAGTTTGAGTGAAAATGGCCCTAAAGTGGCACAGGGAGTGACACTTTTAGGAGGTGTGGCCTTGTTGAAGTAAGTGTGGCCCTGTTGGAGGAATTGTGTCACTGGGAATGGGCCTTGACTTTCCAAATGCTCAAGCCAGGTCCAAAATCTCTTCCTCAGGAGCTTGCCAATTCAGTTGTAGAACTCTTAGCTATCTCTTCAACATTATGTCTACCTGTATTCCACCATGCTTCACAATATGATGATAATGGACTATAACACTGAACTATAAGCAAGCCCCAATTAAATATTTTTCTTCAGAAGACTTGTTGAGTTCTGGCTGCCTTCCCAGAGGCCATTTAAGTGCCAGGGACCCTATGTAAGACCACACCTAATGCCCACAATTTCCCTTTAAAGTATGCCTAACATCACCAAAAGGCCCCCAATGCTCTGGGTTTTATATTCTGGTCCATGACTCTGGAAGCTTTCCCAGAGGCCATGTGGGCACTTGGGACCCAAGGTCAGACATGGTCCCCTGCATACTAGCTCCCCTTAAAGTGTACCCAAAAGCCATAAAGTACACCCCATCTTCTGGGCAACCATATTAGACACTACAATGTTGCTAGAAGATCTTTACATTCCCAGAGGTCATGCCAGTTCTAGGGATCAAGAGGTTATGGTGGTTCCCCAAATCCAATTCCAAGAGGTTGTCCAGGCCAAAAAGTCTTAGAAAAGAGACCACACTGGACCTGAAGTCTGACTGATCACCAGAACTGCAGGCAACCCAGGACAGAAGATCAGAAAGGTTACAGAAGGCAGAGTCACTCAAACTATGAAATTCCCTTGTTTGTAACGTGGGCTCTCTCCACTTCAAAGAAACAGCATTAGTACTGACTGCACCTCTTTGTGTGTCTGCGTGTGTGTGTGTGTGTGTGTGTGTGTGTGTGTGTGTGTGTGGTGTGGGTGTGTTGTGTGTCCAACCAGATGTAAAGAATACTCATCAAATGGCTCAAATTTGAGTGCAACATACACAATCAGAGACTAGAGCTGGTAGTTTTGTGAGGGCTTCAGGATCTCTCTCAGTGTGACTATGCAGTAATCAGGATGCTCTGCTCTGAATCATAGCTGTGGGACTGAACCATCTCTGCCCACTCTGTATTAACTTCTAGACTCCAATGGACACTCATGGCTTCACAGTTTTGTTACCTCCTCTTACAATATCAGACATATCTGTTGGATACATGCAACAGGTCAGGTCTTCTGGGTACCTTCCTCTGCCTCCAGGACCACTCTCTCCTCAGCTCACAAGTACACCTGGAGACAGGCTGCTGAGCTGACATTCTCACTGTGCATGAAGGTTCTCTGAAGTCTGGTGTTTCTTCTCAGTATCCTTGGTAACCACTAGCACTCCATGGATGTTTCTTCCAGGGGCTTCTGAGTGCTGTGAAGATTAACTCACTGGGCCACAGCTATCCTGGGACTGCTGCCCAGTGTGGAACTCCCTATAGGGGACGGGAGGAAAATCATTCAGAACTTCTCAGAATCTTCCTTCAGACTTCAGGGGAAAATAACATTTTGCCTCTAATTTAAGCCTGCACTATAGACAGATCTTCCCTCTGCCATACAGCCACCTGAAATTCCTGTCTGGCTCTGTCCTCCCTGCTCCTGTCTGCATCCTCAGCAGACTCATCTCCACTCTCTGGTATCATCCTCCAGGGACCACAGGGCCTCTGATAGCCCTTGAAACAGACAGAAGAAATCTTAGAAATCTGCAGGACTTATGCTTTGCTGTGCTGGCCCTGTGATGGCATGGGACCTCAGGCTGATTCCGCCCAAGTGCTCCATTGATCCCTTCACAAATTTCCAGCATTCTTGCCTAGCATTAGGCCACTATCCTCTGCTGTCTACATGTTGCTCAAGTTTTGAGGAAGGGTGTAGTCTTAGGAGGAGGAAGAACAGGATGAGACTTTTCTCTCTGGCATGATAGACCCAATGTCACCAACACCCTTAGTGAGCATGCTGCAATATGTTAAGGGAAGGAGGAACTAGAGAGTGCATCCTTTCCAATCACACCCCACCTACTTGTTTCAGCCTGTGTCTCTGAAGCACTCTTCATTGGCTGCCATGACCTTGTTATTTTTCACTGGGAGGCAGCAACACAAGTTCCTTAAGGCTTTGGAAATCCTCTTCTTCAGGCTCCTCCAGGCCCGATTTCTCAGTGGGACTCTGGGCATACCCTGGGACCTCCTTCGGAGCTGCTCCTGATGGACTGTTTCCCTTGAGGATGAGCTAGTTTCTTGTAAGGATTCGATGCCTATATTCTCTTCCTGGTTCTCCTCACTGGGGGAAGGGCTGCTGCTTCTGGACTCCCAGGAGGACATGCTGCTACTTGTGTCTGTAGCACTGGAGCTCTCTTGGGCCATATCTTGCGTGTTTTCAAAGGTTGAGGATTGTGTGGATATGAAAAGTGACCATGGGGCTCCTGATGATGAGGTTAGCGTTGTTGTTGTTGCCTTTCTTTTTCTTGATGATGATTTTGTGGAGTTGATGCTTCTCTCCTTCTCTCTGCATGTACTCTTTCCAACATGAGGCATAAGCCCCTGGAGTGGGGAGGTGTTCTCCAGAAAGCTACTCTCAAGGGAAGAAAGGCTGGGAGGTACACTATGCCTCCTCCTACAGCCTTTCCTTCCACATCCGGGCAGCTCAGAGAGAGTGGGCAAAGTGAAGGTGGAAAGAGTACGGGCACTGGTTCCCTTCCTTACAGGCCAGGGAGGGTTGGGGGCTTTTGTAGGGTCCAGAGTACTGCCCTGCCCTCCATCGTGATAAAATTGGGGCTGCCTGGTATACTTCTTTTTTATAATCAAATAAGTCGCCATATCATGATTGTACTTCCGTTCCCTCAAAGCCTCCCTGAGCTCTTTAATGTTGTACCCCATAAGAAACATGTCAAAAGCGAGGTTGGATTCTGGTTCTCTAGGGATTTCCTCTGAAGATCTCAATGGGTCTTGATCATGGCACAGCCACGGGTGTACCAATATTTCTTTAATGGATGGCCTCATTATGGGGTCTATAGTCATTAATCTCTTTAATAGGTCTCGAAGCTCTGGAGACAGGTGATACGGGATCCAACAGCTCCGGGCTAGGATCAGATGCTTTATCTTGGAGTGCACTGTCTCTCGGAAGGGAAGGTGGCCAATAACTAAATAGTATAATACTACACCGAGACTCCAGATGTCAGTTGGGAGGCCATCAAATTGTTTGTGATCAAACACTTCAGGAGCACAATATTGTGGTGTGCCACAAAATCCTTTGAACTTTTCCCCAGAGGCCAGTCTTTTGCCTAAGCCAAAGTCAGTAAGTTTCACATGCCCCTCCCAATCCAATAGGATGTTCTCGGCCTTGATGTCTCGGTGGACAATATTCTGACTGTGGATATAGTTGACGGCCAAAGAGAGTTCTGTAAGTATCCTACGTGCCTCTTCCTCGTCCAGATGCCCACACTTGTTGATGTGTTTCAGCAGGGATCCCCGGGCTGCATATTCCATCACCAGGTACGTTTTGTGCCTTGTCTCGAATATCTGGAACAACTGTATTATGTGACTATGGTTCAGGGATTTCACAAGATCTATCTCAGAGATGACCAGGAAGTCTATATTTGTGCCCCTTTTCAATATCTTGATGGCTACCATGGTCTGGGTCATAAGGTGGAGAGCCACTTTGACTTCTGCAAAAGACCCTTTATCTAGGGTGCCCAGGATATAGTAATGCTGTGCCAGGGGGTTCCCTTCATGACAACTGGCCTCGAGGTCCCCCGACATCACACTTCCATTCTCTTGGTCACCAGGAGCTACAGCAAGCAAAGATGGCAGGGAAAACAGATCAGAATTCCTTCTAAGATAGGTTACTACTAGAGATTCTGAGATTAAGAGACACAGACACTTCCATAGACGAGTCTGGCTCTGCCTAAGGACACAGGGAAACCAGAACAAAGCAAAGACAAACACAGAGGATGGAAAGAAGGAAGAAGGCTCAGAGCAGAAAGAGAGCAAGGGTGATGGAAGATAAAATTTTAGCCAGGAGAACAGGGATCCCGATTTCAAAGGAGCAGAACATTGACAAGCTTACCCAAGATGTCCATCATGAAGGACTGAGCTAAAGGCCACACTTGAACATCAAGATAGCTTTACCCAGAAATGTGTGGGATGCAACTTGCCCCAGTAGATACAGTATCTACACGGGATGGGGGCAAAAGTCACACAGCACCTATGAATAAGAATGAAAATTTGTCAGTATTTTTCTGGAATGGATGTTGAGGTCACTCTGTTATACAGAACATCTTAGTCCAACAGAGATATATACCACAATTTTTTCCTTATATGCAGGATACTGGTGGTTTGAGGTTGAATTAAAGGGAGGGGGAACTCTGAGGGGACTGGAGGATAAGAGGCAGGATGAGCTAGAGAGTAACAGACAGTGACAAAGTCAAAAGAGAAGTTAGGAAAACAAATATGGATGTTGGCCAGGGAGGGACGCTGCTCAGGTTTCTTCCCACATTTCATCCCAGCACTCCGGAGGCAGGCAAATCTTTGAGTTTGAAGCTACCCTGGTCTACACAGAAAGTTACAGGTTGGCCAAGGCCATACAAAGAAATCCAGTCTCCCAGGAACAATAAAACAAACTGAAGAAGGAAAGAGAAACGAAGAAAGGAAGGAGAAAGGAGGGGGAAGGAAGGAAAACACATGGATGTTAATCCAGAAAGCAAAATGATAATAATTAAATGAACAAGCAAACAACAAGAAGGCAAAGCTGTAAACAAAGCTCCCAAATGAATGAAATCACATAAACAGAAACCCAAACCTCTGAGTTTACGGAAACAGCAGGAAAGTACTCAGTCTGTGGACATGTAGCTGATGTTCAATGTCGAAATCCAAACAATCACCGATGTCCAAATCTGATCCAACTACCGAGTCCTGCAGTTCACTACCAAACAGCTCTCTGCACAGAAGGACACAAAACAGCCCAGACAGTGCAGTATATGATCAGCTCTTGGTCATTCCTCACAATGGCTCTCTGTGTCATCAGAGCATTAGTGACCAATCAGAGCTGGCACAACCCACAGTGATTTTTCTCACTCCTTACAAGGTGCTCTGTCTGTTACTGTTCATTTCACTGAGAGCAAGCACTGGACAAGAGACACCTTAAGGGAGGGAGAGCTCTATTTAGATTCATGGCATGAGGGGTTTGGAGGGAATGTTGGGGTTCCCCCACTAGGGTTTTAGTCTCATGTCAAAAGGAATGTTTTAGATGGGGTGGGGACAAGAGAATCTCTCTCTCTCTCTCTCTCTCTCTCTCTCTCTCTCTCTCTCTCTCTCTCTCTCTCTCTCTCTCTCGTGTGTGTGTGTGTGTGTGTGTGTGTGTGTGTGTATGTGCACACATTTGAGTGTGTGTTTCCAACCAGATGTATAAAAGTACAACAAACTTCATTTCGGAGATTTGGGGGTGAGGAAGCATCCAGGAGAGGGGCTCTCTGCTCCAAGACCAAGCAATCAAAGCTTGTCCTGGATTCTTAGCAGGCACAGATTTCTAAGGGTAGATATTTCCTGTAGAAATAGGTGAAGATTGCTGGAATGTCATGTCCTGATTTTCTGGAGCTCAGAGTTTGGTGGGGTTTTTTTTCCCTCAGGAACTAGTGGGTTTTTTGCTTAGTGATTACTCAGTTTTGGTTTTTGGTGTTTGTATTTATTTGTTTCACCCTGTTTCTTCCACATATGCTCCATTGGCCAGGCTGGGAAGTCCTTTCAGGCCACAGGTTGCTTTTGCTTAGGTTCTAGGGCTCAGTCATGGAGCTCTTCAGGACGGGTGGACTGAACATGGGGATCCCAGTGGAGGAGTTAGGGGAAGGATGAATAAGATGATGAGGTTCGCAACCCCATTGGAAGTACAACAATATCAACAAACCAGACCCCCCCCCCCAGAGCTCTGAGGAATTAAACCACCAACCAAAGAATACACATGGAGGGACCATGGCTCCAGCTGTATTGGTAGCAGAGGATGGGATTATCTGGCAACAATGGGAAGGGAGGAACTTGGTCCTATTAAGGTTTGATGCCCCAGTATAGGAGAATGGTAGGGCATAGAGGCAGGAATGAGTGGGTGAGTAGGGGAGAATCCGCATAGAAGCAGGGGGAGGGAGGGTGGGATAGGGTTTTTTTTTTTTAGTTTAAACTGTGAAGGTGGATAGCATATGAGATTTAAATAAATAAAATAACCAATAAAAATTTAAAAAACCAACAAGAAGAAATAAATACCAAAGTAGACAGGGAAAGACAAGGGTACATCCACCCACCAAAATGAAATGTTTACTTTTTGAAATTTTTTGTCTCCAAACTCAACTAAAAAATAATCCACCCACTAGAAATGCCACACCAATTTTTTGGCTAATAAAAAAGATTGAGCCATGAAATGCACATGCAAACAATGTGAATACATTATTTAGACTAAACTGTTTCTATTTGCGATATATTTTATATACCTATATGCATACGAGTGTAACAAAAATTCATGAAAAGTAGCCTGTAAAAGTAAAAGAAAGCAAGGATTGTATATTAGAAATTTCGGAAGAAAGTAAGAAAAAGAGAAGGCAGAAAAATATATTTATTGCATAATAATCACACACTATAAAAGTACAATTTAAATGGAAAAAGCAATTTCCAATAAATGTAAGTTTTACAAACACTGTAGAGTCAGCCATATTATCCCTCCTCACACAGCAACTAAAGCATTTCATTCAATGTATTAGCCATGGTTTTGGTTACTATATATGTTATTGAATTGTATTCATACCTGTGTCCACCAAAATGATGTTATCCTAATTTGACTACATGAACATAAAACAAATTTCCAGATAGAAACTAACAGATATCAATTCCCAAATACTTCATTAGCCACTGAGAAGAAACAAGTCAAAGAATTCATGTAATTTATCTCTATGTAGTTCATGGGCTTTGTGTACCAGTTGATAAGGGTGCTAGTATGTACGAGATTTATTCCTGACACTTGGTGTTAGATAATATGTAGAGGCTTCCTCCTTAGTGAATACTGATTCATCTTTTTCGCAGTCCTTGCATGCCTGTATCTATTTACCTTGGGCTGGATCTTGTGAGGTTAACTCTTACAATTTGTGATATCAACCAGTGTTGTCATTATAAAGATTTTGTTTAGGCACCACTCTGGAAATCAGTTTGGCAGTTCTTCAGAAAATTGTACATAGTACTGAGGACCCAGCTATACTACTTCTGTGCACATACACAGAAGATGCTCCAACATGTATTAAGGTCACATGCTCCACTATGTTCATAGAAGCCTTATTTGTAATAGCCAAAAGCTGGAAAGAACCCAGATGTCCCTCAACAGAGAAATGGATACAGAAATTGTGGTATATATATACAATGGAGTACTACTCAGCTATTAAAAACAAAGAGTTCATGAAATTCTAGAGCAAATGGATGGAACTAGAAAGTATCATCCTGTGTGAGGTAATCCAATCACAATAGAACACAGATGTGCACTTGCTGATAAGTGGATATTAGCCCAAAAGGTTGGAATACCCAAAATACCATTCACAGACCACATGAAGCTCAAGAAGAATGAAAACCAAAGTGTGGATACTTTGGTCCTTATTAGAAGGGCATCTAAATACTCCTAGCTCACAGTCAACTAATGGACTAGGGTCCCTAATGGAGGAAATGGAGAAAGGACCCAGGGAGCTGAAGAGGTTTGCAGCCCCATAGGAGGAACAATAATATGTACCAACCAGTAACCCCAGAGCTCCCAGGGACCAAACTACCAACCAAACGTTACATGTGGAGGGACCCTTGGCTCCAGCTACATATGTAGCAGATGATGATATTTTAAGGCAGCAATGAGAGGAAAGGCCATTGGCCCTTTGAGGGATTAATGCCCCAGTGTAGGAGAATGCCAGGTCAGGAATGTGTGGGGTTGGTAAGCATGTAGAGGGGTGATGGAATAGGGTGTTTTCAGATGGGTATGAGGAAAGGGGCTAACATTAGAAATGTAAATAAACCAATCGAATAAAAAATCGAAGAGAAGGGGGCTTATGGGACTTTCGGGGAGGGGGGGGGGCTAGAAAAGGGGAAATCATTTGAAATGTAAATAAATTATATCAAATAAAAAAATAAAAAAAAATCCTACCTTAAAAAATAAAACATTTTAGAAGGGCAAAACAAATTTTCAATAAATAGAAGTTTTAATAACAATGTATTGTTATCCATATTAGCCATCCTCACACTGCATCTGCAGCAGGCCATTCAATGTCTCAGCCACGTTTTGGATTACTATATATATTACAGAGATCTATTAATATTTTTCAGCCAAAATGACATTATCATAGCTTGATTGCATCAACAACAAAAGATTTCCAGAAAAAAAATACCAGATATCAATGCCTAAAGAATTCATAAACAATTTAGAAGATGTGCTTCTTTAATTTTGCCCAATGAAGTTCTATGTACCAGTTCATAAATTTACTGGTATGTATCTGTTTTTTCCTGACCTCTATGGGTTAGATAATAAATATGGCTTCATCTCCATGAATTGTGATTTGCTTTCTTTACAGAAGTTCTTGCTTATCTGTATCATTCACCTACACGTGGGGATTTAGCCACTATACATTGTTTTTATTGTTAAGGAATTATTTAATATATTTACATTCCAAATTTTGACCCTATCCCAAGTTCCCCCTCCCAGAGTCTTCAAGCCACATCCCCTCCAGTTTTATTCTAAGAGATTATTCCCCACACACCCTACCCACAACCACCACCTCACCCTGGTCATCACCCTTCCTTGGGTTCAAGTAACTGCAGACCTTGGCACATCACTCCCACTGACCCCATACAAGGCAGTCCTCTGACATTTAAGCACTAAGGGAGATGGAACAGTTGATGTTCTCCTTGGTTGGTGGCGTAGTCACTGGAAGCTCCCAGGGATTTTTGATACTGTTGGCCTTCATATTTGGATGCAATCAATCCCCTGCAGCTTCTTCAATCCTTCCCCTAACTCTTCCATAGGAGGCCCTGATCTCAGTTCATTGGTAGTCTCTAATTATCTGCATCTGCCTCAGTCAGCTGCTGGTAGAGTCTCTCAGAGGATAGCCATGCTAGGTATCAATCTGAAAGTACAACAGAGAATCAGTAATAGTGTCAGGGTTGGATACGTGCGCATGGGTCTGATCCCAGATTCGGCTGGTTCCTGAATGGCCTTTCCCTCAGTCTTTGCTCCAGCTTTGTCCCTGCATTTATTTAAGACAGGAACAAATCTGGGTCAATTTTTTGAATGCTGATTGGTGACCCATTTCCTCCTCTGAAGGCCCTGTCTAACTACAGGAAGTGGTCTCCTCAGGTTTCATTGCCCCACTGTTGGTCCTTGTTAGCTAAGATCACCCATATTGACAACTATGAGCCTTTCACCTCCCAGGTCTATAGGATTTTCTAGAGAAACACCTTGATCCCTGCAACCCCCAGCAACTGCACATCTCTATTCCTTCTTCTGACCCTCTGGGCTTCTCTCTTGTCTCTCCCTATACCTGATCCTGCCCCATTTTCCACTCCCCCTCTCCTATTAAACAAATAAAAATAAAACCTTGGGTCTAGCACTGGGGTTATTTGAGCATTTAAGTGGTCATGCTCCTGTTGCAGAGAACCTGATGAAGAGCCTCTAGAATATACTTAAGTAAACTCAAAGACATCTTAAACGATAGATCAGAGGATCATGATCCTCTGTCCATAAGACATTCCTGAAGTGATGCATGCATGAGCACACATGCACACACACATACTTACAAATAAAGTATTATTTACAATTAGCCATATATTCTTATCATGGAACAAATAAAAATGTATAATTTATGTAGTAACCATGTGTATTCCTGGAAAATGAGACAAATAACTAATAGTTTCTGCTTAGCACATTGCCTCTTTAGAACAGATACATTGTAACTATTCACTACACACATGGTATTGGTGCACTCATGATGACAATGGAGTTGACTCTAAAATTCAACAGGTATGCCTTATGTCACAGTCAGAATTAAAGAAAATGTGGAGAGAAAACACAGTAATATGCTCATATTAACAAAACTTCCATTACTATATTACCTGTGTTCCTTTCTTGTATTATAGGTGCAGGACACAACATAATTTATCAAAATTCATTGAAGAAAGTCATTGCCTATACATTCTTTTAGTTATTATGTTGTACATCCTTCATGGCAATCAAACTAACAGGAAAATGCAAGCACGTCTACCCTACAGAACAATGTATTTATTCTGCCTTAAAATTGTTTTATTGATTGAAAATAGTCCCTGCTTATGATACATTTGTTGAGTAACTCCATGAAAGAAACATAGAGACCCCCTCAGCATATGATATGTTCTTTGGAGAAATGGGGGGAATTTCTCTAATACCCTCATGTCAAAAAAAAAAGGGAATGAGTTGTTAAGAGTGGAATGAAATATATATATATATTCAGTGTTATAGAATGGATAAAGATCAAATTATTAACCTGATTTCTACCTTGAAATTAAGTTATGCATCTGAAGTAATAACTTCACCTTGGTAGTAGGTTACACAAGAATGTGACACAAATGTGACACAAAGGGTATACAGGAGTAAACTGGCCAAGTATTGGTATGTAGACATGCATGCATGAAAGATAGAATTGTCTCAGAACCCTAGGAACCATAGGAGAGTAAAAAGTGAACTTAAGTCCAATACTATTAAGTTTTGTGGAGCATGGTGCACCTTTAATTAAGTTCATCAGTTCTTGGTATGGGTCTGTAATGTGTATTTCTATTTTTCCAACGATGATGTCCTTTGATGTGATATGTGGGCATTATCTTGAAGGGCTCTTGAATAAATTCTTTCTTGGTAAACATTTTAGGCCATAAACACAGAGGCAGAAAGCAACACTGGGGTGTTTCAGTCTTGGAGTCATTATTGTTATTCCTAGTGGAAATGAAAGTATGTCCTTGATGCTGTAACCTGTTTGTCACTGAGTGAGGTGACTCATATGAATAGCCTGAAGGATAAAGTGCCATAGAACTCTCAAAGGGTGAATGGAAGGATCCTTGCACATATCTCTGGCTGATTAAAGTGAAATATTCTGTCATCATGTCAACAACAACAGTGCAAGCACACTCACACACACACAGGCACGCACATGCAAACACATATGAGCACTGAATATATATATGTAACACCCCATAGGTTGTACCATCCCACGACTTAGATCTTGGCAGAAACATTTCTTAATATGCCCTTCTCTTGGCTTTTTATCTTCTGGTTTTTACAGATGCGAACACCCATCTGGATCATTGCAGCCCTTTCCAGCCTAACAGAATCAGAATACCTACTACACTATGATGGTTCTGTGGTCATTGGTGCATTTTTTCCTCTCTTAAGTGACTCTGCTTCAAGTTTAAAAATAGATTGGAAAACAATACCTTTGGGCACATCTAATAATTTATGGTAAGTGATTTGTATCAACTCATTTTTAAATATTCATTTGTCCTACTTTAAGTGTGGATTTGAACCTTATTCCAAAAATTTCATCTCATGAGGTTTCCTTCATATATTCCCTTCCAAGATCCTCTGTTTAATTTTCTTTTCTTGGTGACTCCTTATGTCCTCTCAAGTGAGAAGAGAAATATGTCATTACAGAGTTTTGTGTTTCATATTTGGTCATTGCAGTTTGATCACCTTTCACCATGCTGT
This sequence comes from Apodemus sylvaticus, assembly GCF_947179515.1. Lineage (NCBI taxonomy): Eukaryota > Metazoa > Chordata > Mammalia > Rodentia > Muridae > Apodemus > Apodemus sylvaticus. Next base: position 61,862,907 of record NC_067491.1, on the reverse strand, counting down.
CTGTAATTCCTCAGACTGTGAAGACATATCATGCCAGTCATGTCCTACAAGGGATATTGGCAGTAGCCTGACACAACAATTCAGAGAATTGGGGAGTTTCATTTGTGATTGTATTAGAGCAGGTAATACCATTGAAATCTGTGACATTGTAATACCTCCTCAGGTTCTAGAGTGATCAGTGTTGCTTGTGTCAGCTGACACAGATTTGAATGCAGTGATGGCAGAATTAGAAATTTATCTCTTTACTTTTATTTTCTATCCTTAACATTTTGCAGAGTATTGAAAGCTAATATTTTTTAAATCATATAATTTCAGATTTTTATCCATTACAACCTATTTAATTTATAAATTTCCACTATGCAATACTTGATTTCATGAATTTATTCATACAGTAATATTCTGAGATTATGTCACTAAAGGCCCTTTCCTAGACAGTCTAAAATCTGCAGGAACAGCAGATCTAGACAAAGTTTGCTTCAACTTCCTTGGTAATCTCAGACATAAATAGCAATGTACAATAATTTTTCAAGGAAATAAAGTGTATATTGTAGCATGCTGAAATTTCTATCAGGGTATATATAAACTAAAGAGCTGAAATAGAGAAACAAAGTACACACTCAACTCTGAATTCAACCTGGGGAAGGAAAACTGTGCAATGAATGTCCTGCTTCTGGTTAGTTGCTGGAAAATTGCTGAATGTCTAAGTGGATTTAGTCTAAGTAGAAACATTGCTAACACTTTGCTTGCAAATTGGTATGGTGATAAATTGTTAGGTCAAGGCAGTGTAGAAGGGAAATGATTCAGAAATAAAACATCATTAGGTGAAGAAGACATCTTTTCATATTTTGAAATAAATTTTAATATTAAAGATGATCAGAGTAATGCAAAAGTTCACAACTAGCTGAAATATTTCATGTGGCTCTCTAAATGCCCCAGGTATATATCTTTTTTAACTTTGTAAGAACCATTGATGCACTTGATAAATCTTTTACACTGTTGTGCAGTTACACCACGTCAGGAAACACTTTGCACTATGCCCCATTTCTGTCCAAGAGAGTGTAGTGGGAGCAATCTCACTGCAAAAGCACATTTGCAGTTGACCAGCTCATCAAATACTAACAAGTGGAAAATGACTTGTCAGATGATTTAACAAGATATGAAATAAGACAACAGAATTTAGGAAGTATTAAATATATTTATATCGCCTTATTTAATTTAATTTTAAAATATCTACTTTTCTACAAGAAAGGGTATCTGAATATAAAGTATTCATATAAAGTAAATATAGAGTAAGATCTATTAAATTTCATTCATGCTTCTGATTAAATCTTTTATAATAGAGTGATGCGGTGCACAGTCATTTGAAAAAGGATCTTTCTGATATTCTTTCTTTTCCGTTCCTATGTGCACAAGTGCAAGTGTCATGGTCACAATGAGCACAATGATCATGTGCTTTAGAGTGGCTAGAATTATGAACCTTAACACTGGAGTTTTAATTTACGCGTGTGTAATTGAACTCATTTTCTGATTTTTTATTATTAACCCATTTTGCAATAGTTTAGTGGAAGGTATTTTTTTAATGAAAAAATATTTTGGAATCATAAAAGCAGGCAAGCATGAAAACCCCAAGCTGAAGTGTTTCCCAATAAAATGAAGTCTGCATGTTTGATCCATTTTATATACTGGTGTTTATAAAACTATAACTTTTTTCAGCAAATTATTGCTAGTGATGCCTTCAGTTACAAGGATATTTGGTGGATATCAAACCACCCAGAACATCCTAATCATTTAACCGTAGAATTTTTGGTGTAAGGTGATTTAAATTAACAAAATAACATGACAATAGTACTTTGGAAGTGAAAGTATATGGTAATAAACAAAAGAATAAGATCTTTTTATTTATTTATTTATTTATTTATTTATTTTGGATTTTTGGAGACAGGGCTTCTCTGTATAGCCCTGGCTGTCCTGGAACTCACTCAGTAGACCACGCTGGTGTCGAACTCAGAAATCTGCCTGCGTCTGCCTCCCAGAGTGCTGGGATTACATGTGTGTGCAACCACTGCCTGGCAAAGAACAAGTTCTTTATCCACACATGACACTAATATTTGTTACATTGTGAATATTCTTGCATTGTCCCTTAAGCCCTATTTCTAACTCACTGTCTCAAAATCTGTACCTCAGAGCTAATCCACTTGTCAGTGAGAACATGCCATGTTCATCTTCCTGGGTCTGGGTAAGCTTGCTCTGGATAAATTTTTCTAGTTCCAAATTCCATGATGCCCTATTAAAAAGTTGAGTACTATGGCAGTATGTAAACTTAACACATTTTTGTCTATTCTTTGACTGAGGGATATCTAGATTGCTTCTGGTTTCTGGCTGTTATTCAGTAAGTTGCAAAGAACATGGTTGAGCAAATGTCCTTGGGCACAACAGTAGAATATTTTGATGTAAGCTCAGCAGTGGTATGGCAGGCTATTGAGTTGCTGATGGACAAGGTCTCTGTAAAAGTTTGCCATGAATGGAGGAGCAAGCACACCCTTTCCTTGAGGTCCTCACCAGTGTCAACTGTCACTTTTGTTTCTGATCTTAGCCAAGCAGACATGTGTAAGATGAAATCACGGAATCATTTTGATTTACATTTTTCTGTTGAATTTTGAACATTTATTTAAATGTTTCCCAGACACTTAAGATTTTTCTGTTGAAAATTCTGTTCAGATATGTATTGCATTTTAATTGAAATATTTGATTTGAAATATTTGTTTTCTAGTCTCTTAAGTACTCTAAATATTTTGGATAATAGCTATCTGCAAGAAGTGGAATTGGTGAAAATCTTTCTTCATTCTGAAGACTGCTGTTTTGAACAACTGGTCTTTCCTTGGCCTTACCAAACCATTTTTATTATCATTTTATTAGCTGCGATAATGTACAGTAACTGCATGATTGGTGTTCTGTTCAGAAAGTCTTTCCTCTTCAATGCATTCAATGGTTTGCCCAAATTTCTCTGAGATTATATTCAGTATTTCTGGTCTAATGTTAATATCTTTGATCTATTTGGAATTTAGGTTTGTGCAAAAAGCTAGATGTGCATCTATTTGCATTCTATAATCATTGGCATCTAGTGAGACCACAACAATTCATGGAAAATACTTTCTTATTTACAATGGTACAATTTTTGGATTTTTATCTGAGATCAAGTGTCCATAGGTGTATGGATTCCAATTAGGGTTTTTCGTTTAATTCTATTAATAAACCTGTTTGTTTTAAGCTAAAACAATGATGGTTTTATTACTATTGCTCTGTAGCACAGTTTGAAATCAGGGAAAGTAATACCTTGGGATTTTCTTTATTGTACATAATTGTTTCATCTATAGTGGCATTTTATTTCTACGTATGAAGTTACATATTCTTTTAAGTTTTGAAAAGTATTCTGTTGTAATTTTGATAATGATTAAGTTGAAACAGGAGATTTCTTTTGATTAGAAGGCCATTTTCATTATGTTGATCCTACTATTACATCAGCTCTTGAGATCTTTCTTTCTTCTGACATCTTCAATTTATTTTCAGTGACTGAACCTTTTTATTATACATGGTTTTTTTTAGGTTTACGATATATATATGCACATTTTCTTTTTTTTTTTAATTCCAATTTTTTTATTCGATATATTTTATTTACATTTCAAATGATTTCCCCTTTTCTAGCCTCCCCCCACTCCCCGAAAGTCCCGTAAGCCCCCTTCTCTTCCCCTGTCCTCCCTCCCACCCCTTCCCAGTTCCCCGTTCTGGTTTTGCCAAATACTGTTTCACTGAGTCTTTCCAGAACCAGGGACCACTCCTGCTTTCTTCTTGTATCTCATTTGATGTGTGGATTATGTTTTGGGTATTCCAGTATTCTAGGTTAATAACCACTTATTAGTGAGTGCATACCATGATTCACCTTTTGAGTCTGGGTTACCTCACTTAGTATGATGTTCTCTAGCTCCATCCATTTGCCTAAGAATTTCATGAATTCATTGTTTCTAATGGCTGAATAGTACTCCATTGTGTAGATATACCACATTTTTTGCATCCACTCTTCTGTTGAGGGATACTTGGGTTCTTTCCAGCATCTGGCAATTATAAATAGGGCTGCTATGAACATAGTAGAGCATGTATCCTTATTACATAGTGGGGAGTCCTCTGGGTATATGCCCAGGAGTGGTATAGCAGGATCTTCTGGAAGTGAGGTGCCCAGTTTTCTGAGGAACCGCCAGACTGATTTCCAGAGTGGTTGTACCAATTTGCAACCGCACCAGCAGTGGAGGAGTGTTCCTCTTTCTCCACACCCTCTCCAACACCTGCTGTCTCCTGAATTTTTAATCTTAGCCATTCTGACTGGTGTAAGATGAAATCTTAGCGTTGTTTTGATTTGCATTTCCCTAATGACTAATGAAGTTGAGCATTTTTTAAGATGCTTCTCCGCCATCCGAAGTTCTTCAGGTGAGAATTCTTTGTTTAACTCTGTACCCCATTTTTTAATAGGGTTGTTCGGTTTTCTAGAGTCTAACTTCTTGAGTTCTTTATATATATTGGATATTAGCCCTCTATCTGATATAGGATTGGTGAAGATCTTTTCCCAATTTGTTGGTTGCCGATTTGTCCTCTTGATGGTGTCCTTTGCCTTACAGAAACTTTGTAATTTTATGAGGTCCCATTTGTCAATTCTTGCTCTTAGAGCATACGCTATTGGTGTTCTGTTCAGAAACTTTCTCCCTGTACCGATGTCCTCAAGGGTCTTCCCCAGTTTCTTTTCTATTAGCTTCAGAGTGTCTGGCTTTATGTGGAGGTCCTTGATCCATTTGGATTTGAGCTTAGTACAAGGAGACAAGGATGGATCAATTCGCATTCTTCTGCATGCTGACCTCCAGTTGAACCAGCACCATTTGTTGAAAAGGCTATCTTTTGTCCATTGGATGTTCTCAGCCTCTTTGTCGAGGATCAAGTGGCCATAGGTGTGTGGGTTCATTTCTGGATCTTCAATCCTGTTCCATTGATCCTCCTGCCTGTCACTGTACCAATACCATGCAGTTTTTAACACTATTGCTCTGTAGTATTGCTTGAGGTCAGGGATACTGATTCCCCCAGATTTTCTTTTGTTGCTGAGATTAGTTTTAGCTATCCTGGGTTTTTTGTTGTTCCAGATGAATTTGATAATTGCTCTTTCTAACTCTGTGAAGAATTGAGTTGGGATTTTGATGGGTATTGCATTGAATCTGTATATTGCTTTTGGCAAAATGGCCATTTTAACTATATTGATTCTACCCATCCATGAGCATGGGAGGTTTTCCCATTTTTTGAGGTCTTCTTCCATTTCCTTCTTCAGAGTCTTGAAGTTCTTGTCATACAGATCTTTCACATGTTTGGTAAGAGTCACCCCAAGATACTTTATACTGTTTGTGGCTATTGTGAAGGGGGTCATTTCCCTAATTTCTTTCTCAGCCTGCTTATCCTTTGAGTATAGGAAGGCCACTGATTTGCTTGAGTTGATTTTATAACCCGCCACTTTGCTGAAGTTGTTTATCAGCTGTAGGATCTCTCTAGTGGAGTTTTTTGGGTCACTTAGGTAAACTATCATGTCGTCTCCAAATAATGATAGTTTGACTTCTTCCTTTCCAATTTGTATCCCTTTGACCTCCTTATGTGGTCGAATTGCCCAAGATAGTACCTCAAGTACAATATTGAAAAGATAAGGAGAAAGGGGGCAGCCTTGTCTGGTCCCTGATTTCAGTGGGATTGCTTCAAGTTTCTCTCCATTTAGTTTGATGCTGGCTACCGGTTTGCTGTATATTGCTTTTACTATGTTTAGGTATGGGCCTTGCATTCCTGTTCTCTCCAAGACTTTAAGCATGAAAGGATGCTGAATTTTGTCAAATGCTTTTTCAGCATCCAATGAAATGACCATGTGGTTTTGTTCTTTGAGTTTGTTTATGTAGTGGATTGTATTGATGGATTTCCGACTATACATGTTTTTAACTTGCTTGGTGTTTGGCACCACAATATTTTTATATAAATTGTGGCTATTGTAAAGGGTGGTTCACTAGCAATTTCTTCCTTGGTCTCCTTATTGATTCCATGTAGGATGGTTATTGATAATTTTTAGTTAGTTTAGTATATGTGACTTTGGACTCACTTATTTAGATTATCATATCATCTGTGAATAGTGATATTTTGATAGCTTCCTTTTCAACTTGAATTCCCATAAACTCCTTTTCTGTTTTATTGTTCAATCTACAACGTCAAGTACTATATTAAATAGTTCTGGAGATAGTGGACAGCTTTGTCTTGTTCCTGATGTTTGAAGAATTGCTTTCTTGGAATTAGGCTTGGTGTAAACTGGCTTTCTTAAGTGTATGTCCCTTATACCACAGATCAGTAGAAAACTATTTATCTTTTTTCTTTATTCGGTATATTTTTTATTTACATTTCAAATGATTTCCCCTTTCCTAGCCGCCCCACTCCCAAAAAGTCCCGTAAGCCCCCTTCTCTCCCTCTGTCCTCCCACCCACCCCTTCCCACTTCCCAGTTCTGGTTTTGCTGAATACTGCTTCGTTGAGTCTTTCCAGAACAAGGGGCCATTCTTCCTTTCTTCTTGTACCTCATTTGATGTGTAGATTATGTTTTGGGTAATCCAGGTTTCTAGGTTTATATCCACTTATTAGTGAGTGCATACCATGATTCATCTTTTGAGTCTGGGTTGCCTCACTTAGTATGATGTTCTCTAGCTCCATCCATTTGCCTAAGAATTTCATGAATTCATTGTTTCTAATGGCTGAATGGTACTCCATTGTGTAGATATACCATATTTTTTACATCCACTCTTCTGTTGAGGGATACCTGGGTTCCTTCCAGCACCTGGCAATTATAAATAGGGCTGCTATGAACATAGTAGAGCATGTATCCTTATTACATGGTAGGGAATTCTCTGGGTATATGCCCAGGAGTGGTATAGCAGGATCTTCTGGAAGTGAGGTGCCCAGTTTTCGGAGGAACTGCCAGACTGATTTCCAGAGTGGTTGTACCAATTTGCAACCCCACCAGCAGTGGAGGAGTGTTCCTCTTTCTCCACACCCTCTCCAACACCTGCTATCTCCGGAATTTTTAATCTTAGCCATTCTGACTGGTGTAAGGTGAAATCTCAGGGTTGTTTTGATATGCATTTCCCTAATGACCAATGAAGTTGAGCATTTTTTAAGATGTTTCTCCGCCATCCGATGTTCTTCAGGTGAGAATTCTTTGTTTAAGTCTGTACCCCATTTTTTAATAGGGTTGTTTGGTTTTCTGTAGTCTAACTTCTTGAGTTCTTTATATATATTGGATATTAGCCCTCTATCTGATGTAGGATTGGTGAAGATCTTCTCCCAATTTGGTGGTTGCCGATTTGTCCTCTTGATGGTGTCCTTTGCCTTACAGAAACTTTGTAATTTTATGAGGTCCCATTTGTCAATTCTTCATCTTAGAGCATACTCTATTGGTGTTCTGTTAAGAAACTTTATCCCTGTACCGATGTCCTCGTCTTCCCCAGTTTCTTTTCTATTAACTTCAGAGTGTCTGGCTTTATGTGGAGGTCCTTGATCCATTTGGATTTGAGCTTAGTACAAGGAGACAAGGATGGATCAATTTGCATTGTTCTGCATGCTGACCTCCAGTTGAACCAGCACCATTTGTTGAAAAGACTATCTTTTGTCCATTGGATGTTCTCAGCCTCTTTGTCGAGGATCAAGTGGCCATAGATGTGTGGGTTCATTTCTGGATCTTCAATCCTGTTCCATTGATCCTCCTGCCTGTCACTGTACCAATACCATGCAGTTTTTAACACTATTACTCTGTAGTATTGCTTGAGGTAAGGGATACTGATTCCCCCAGAATTTCTTTTGTTGCTGAGAATAGTTTTAGCCATCCGGGGTTTTTTGTTATTCCAGATGAATTTGATAATTGCTCTTTCTAACTCTGTGAAGAACTGAGTTGGGATTTTGATGGGTATTGCATTGAATCTGTATATTGCTTTTGGCAAAATGGCCATTTTAACTATATTGATTCTATCCATCCATGAGCATGGGAGGTTTTCCCATTTTTTGAGGTCTTCTTCCATTTCCTTCTTCAGAGTCTTGAAGTTCTTGTCATACAGATCTTTCACATGTTTGGTAAGAGTCACCCCAAGATACTTTATACTGTTTGTGGCTATTGTGAAGGGGGTCATTTCCCTAATTTCTTTCTCAGCCTGCTTATCCTTTGAGTATAGGAAGGCCACTGATTTGCTTGAGTTGATTTTATAACCCGCCACTTTGCTGAAGTTGTTTATCAGCTGTAGGATCTCTCTAGTGGAGTTTTTTGGGTCACTTAGGTAAACTATCATGTCGTCTGCAAATAATGATAGTTTGACTTCTTCCTTTCCTATTTGTATCCCTTTGACCTCCTTATGTTGTCGAATTGCCCAAGCTAGTACCTCAAGTACAATATTGAAAAGATAAGGAGAAAGGGGGCAGCCTTGTCTGGTCCCTGATTTCAGTGGGATTGCTTCAAGTTTCTCTCCATTTAGTTTGAGGCTGGCTACCGGTTTGCTGTATATTGCTTTTACTATGTTTAGGTATGGGCCTTGAATTCCTGTTCTCTCCAAGACTTTAAGCATGAAAGGATGCTGAATTTTGTCAAATGCTTTTTCAGCATCCAATGAAATGACCATGTGGTTTTGTTCTTTGAGTTTGTTTATGCAGTGGATTGTATTGATGGATTTCCGACTATACATGTTTTTAACTTGCTTGGTGTTTGGCACCACAATATTTTTATATAAATTGTGGCTATTGTAAAGGGTGGTTCACTAGCAATTTCTTCCTTGGTCTCCTTATTGATTCCATGTAGGATGGTTATTGATAATTTTTAGTTAGTTTAGTATATGTGACTTTGGACTCACTTATTTAGATTATCATATCATCTGTGAATAGTGATATTTTGATAGCTTCCTTTTCAACTTGAATTCCCATAAACTCCTTTTCTGTTTTATTGTTCAATCTACAACGTCAAGTACTATATTAAATAGTTCTGGAGATAGTGGACAGCTTTGTCTTGTTCCTGATGTTTGAAGAATTGCTTTCTTGGATTTAGGCTTGGTGTAAACTGGCTTTCTTAAGTGTATGTCCCTTATACCACAGATCAGTAGAAAACTATTTATCTTTTTTCTTTATTCGGTATATTTTTTATTTACATTTCAAATGATTTCCCCTTTCCTAGCCGCCCCACTCCCAAAAAGTCCCGTAAGCCCCCTTCTCTCCCTCTGTCTTCCCACCCACCCCTTCCCACTTCCCAGTTCTGGTTTTGCTGAATACTGCTTCATTGAGTCTTTCCAGAACAAGGGGCAATTCTTCCTTTCTTCTTGTACCTCATTTGATGTGTAGATTATGTTTTGGGTAATCCAGGTTTCTAGGTTAATATCCACTTATTAGTGAGTGCATACCATGATTCATCTTTTGAGTCTGGGTTGCCTCACTTAGTATGATGTTCTCTAGCTCCATCCATTTGTCTCTAAGAATTTCATGAATTCATTGTTTCTAATGGCTGAATGGTACTCCATTGTGTAGATATACCACATTTTTTGCATCCACTCTTCTGTTGAGGGATACCTGGGTTCCTTCCAGCACCTGGCAATTATAAATAGGGCTGCTATGAACATAGTAGAGCATGTATCCTTATTACATGGTAGGGAATTCTCTGGGTATATGCCCAGGAGTGGTATAGCAGGATCTTCTGGAAGTGAGGTGCCCAGTTTTCGGAGGAACTGCCAGACTGATTTCCAGAGTGGTTGTACCAATTTGCAACCCCACCAGCAGTGGAGGAGTGTTCCTCTTTCTCCACACCCTCTCCAACACCTGCTATCTCCGGAATTTTTAATCTTAGCCATTCTGACTGTGAAGGTGTAAGGTGAAATCTCAGGGTTGTTTTGATTTGCATTTCCCTAATGACCAATGAAGTTGAGCATTTTTTAAGATGTTTCTCCTCCATCCGATGTTCTTCAGGTGAGAATTCTTTGTTTAAGTCTGTACCCCATTTTTTAATAGGGTTGTTTGGTTTTCTGGAGTCTAACTTCTTGAGTTCTTTATATATATTGGATATTAGCCTTCTATCTGATGTAGGATTGGTGAAGATCTTCTCCCAATTTGTTGGTTGCCGATTTGTCCTCTTGATGGTGTCCTTTGCCTTACAGAAACTTTGTAATTTTATGAGGTCCCATTTGTCAATTCTTCATCTTAGAGCATACTCTATTGGTGTTCTGTTAAGAAACTTTATCCCTGTACCGATGTCCTCGTCTTCCCCAGTTTCTTTTCTATTAACTTCAGAGTGTCTGGCTTTATGTGGAGGTCCTTGATCCATTTGGATTTGAGCTTAGTACAAGGAGACAAGGATGGATCAATTCGCATTCTTCTGCATGCTGACCTCCAGTTGAACCAGCACCATTTGTTGAAAAGGCTATCTTTTGTCCATTGGATGTTCTCAGCCTCTTTGTCGAGGATCAAGTGGCCATAGGTGTGTGGGTTCATTTCTGGATCTTGAATCCTGTTCCATTGATCCTCCTGCCTGTCACTGTACCAATACCATGCAGTTTTTAACACTATTGCTCTGTAGTATTGCTTGAGGTCAGGGATACTGATTCCCCCAGATTTTCTTTTGTTGCTGAGATTAGTTTTAGCTATCCTGGGTTTTTTGTTGTTCCAGATGAATTTGATAATTGCTCTTTCTAACTTTGAAGAATTGAGTTGGGATTTTGATGGGTATTGCATTGACTCTGTATATTGCTTTTGGCAAAATGGACATTTTAACTATATTGATTCTACCCATCCATGAGCATGGGAGGTTTTCCCATTTTTTGAGGTCTTCTTCCATTTCCTTCTTCAGAGTCTTGAAGTTCTTGTCATACAGATCTTTCACATGTTTGGTAAGAGTCACCCCAAGATACTTTATACTGTTTGTGGCTATTGTGAAGGGGGTCATTTCCCTAATTTCTTTCTCAGCCTGCTTATCCTTTGAGTATAGGAAGGCCACTGATTTGCTTGAGTTGATTTTATAACCCGCCACTTTGCTGAAGTTGTTTATCAGCTGTAGGATCTCTCTAGTGGAGTTTTTTGGGTCACTTAGGTAAACTATCATGTCGTCTCCAAATAATGATAGTTTGACTTCTTCCTTTCCAATTTGTATCCCTTTGACCTCCTTATGTTGTCGAATTGCCCAAGCTAGTACCTCAAGTACAATATTGAAAAGATAAGGAGAAAGGGGGCAGCCTTGTCTGGTCCCTGATTTCAGTGGGATTGCTTCAAGTTTCTCTCCATTTAGTTTGATGCTGGCTACCGGTTTGCTGTATATTGCTTTTACTATGTTTAGGTATGGGCCTTGCATTCCTGTTCTCTCCAAGACTTTAAGCATGAAAGGATGCTGAATTTTGTCAAATGCTTTTTCAGCATCCAATGAAATGACCATGTGGTTTTGTTCTTTGAGTTTGTTTATGTAGTGGATTGTATTGATGGATTTCCGACTATACATGTTTTTAACTTGCTTGGTGTTTGGCACCACAATATTTTTATATAAATTGTGGCTATTGTAAAGGGTGGTTCACTAGCAATTTCTTCCTTGGTCTCCTTATTGATTCCATGTAGGATGGTTATTGATAATTTTTAGTTAGTTTAGTATATGTGACTTTGGACTCACTTATTTAGATTATCATATCATCTGTGAATAGTGATATTTTGATAGCTTCCTTTTCAACTTGAATTCCCATAAACTCCTTTTCTGTTTTATTGTTCAATCTACAACGTCAAGTACTATATTAAATAGTTCTGGAGATAGTGGACAGCTTTGTCTTGTTCCTGATGTTTGAAGAATTGCTTTCTTGGATTTAGGCTTGGTGTAAACTGGCTTTCTTAAGTGTATGTCCCTTATACCACAGATCAGTAGAAAACTATTTATCTTTTTTCTTTATTCGGTATATTTTTTATTTACATTTCAAATGATTTCCCCTTTCCTAGCCGCCCCACTCCCAAAAAGTCCCGTAAGCCCCCTTCTCTCCCTCTGTCCTCCCACCCACCCCTTCCCACTTCCCAGTTCTGGTTTTGCTGAATACTGCTTCATTGAATCTTTCCAGAACAAGGGGCCATTCTTCCTTTCTTCTTGTACCTCATTTGATGTGTAGATTATGTTTTGGGTAATCCTGGTTTCTAGGTTAATATCCACTTATTAGTGAGTGCATACCATGATTCATCTTTTGAGTCTGGGTTGCCTCACTTAGTATGATGTTCTCTAGCTCCATTCATTTGCCTAAGAATTTCATGAATTCATTGTTTCTAATGGCTGAATGGTACTCCATTGTGTAGATATACCACATTTTTTGCATCCACTCTTCTGTTGAGGGATACCTGGGTTCCTTCCAGCACCTGGCAATTATAAATAGGGCTGCTATGAACATAGTAGAGCATGTATCCTTATTACATGGTAGGGAATTCTCTGGGTATATGCCCAGGAGTGGTATAGCAGGATCTTCTGGAAGTGAGGTGCCCAGTTTTCGGAGGAACTGCCAGACTGATTTCCAGAGTGGTTGTACCAATTTGCAACCCCACCAGCAGTGGAGGAGTGTTCCTCTTTCTCCACACCCTCTCCAACACCTGCTATCCCGGAATTTTTAATCTTAGCCATTCTGACTGGTGTAAGGTGAAATCTCAGGGTTGTTTTGATTTGCATTTCCCTAATGACCAATGAAGTTGAGCATTTTTTAAGATGTTTCTCCGCCATCCGATGTTCTTCAGGTGAGAATTCTTTGTTTAAGTCTGTACTCCATTTTTTAATAGGGTTGTTTGGTTTTCTGGAGTCTAACTTCTTGAGTTCTTTATATATATTGGATATTAGCCCTCTATCTGATGTAGGATTGGTGAAGATCTTCTCCCAATTTGGTGGTTGCCGATTTGTCCTCTTGATGGTGTCCTTTGCCTTACAGAAACTTTGTAATTTTATGAGGTCCCATTTGTCAATTCTTCATCTTAGAGCATACTCTATTGGTGTTCTGTTAAGAAACTTTATCCCTGTACCGATGTCCTCGTCTTCCCCAGTTTCTTTTCTATTAACTTCAGAGTGTCTGGCTTTATGTGGAGGTCCTTGATCCATTTGGATTTGAGCTTAGTACAAGGAGACAAGGATGGATCAATTTGCATTCTTCTGCATGCTGACCTCCAGTTGAACCAGCACCATTTGTTGAAAAGACTATCTTTTGTCCATTGGATGTTCTCAGCCTCTTTGTCGAGGATCAAGTGGCCATAGATGTGTGGGTTCATTTCTGGATCTTCAATCCTGTTCCATTGATCTTCCTGCCTGTCACTGTACCAATACCATGCAGTTTTTAACACTATTGCTCTGTAGTATTGCTTGAGGTAAGGGATACTGATTCCCCCAGAATTTCTTTTGTTGCTGAGAATAGTTTTAGCCATCCTGGGTTTTTTGTTATTCCAGATGAATTTGATAATTGCTCTTTCTAACTCTGTGAAGAACTGAGTTGGGATTTTGATGGGTATTGCATTGAATCTGTATATTGCTTTTGGCAAAATGGCCATTTTAACTATATTAATTCTACTGATCCGTGAGCATGGGAGGTTTTCCCATTTTTTGAGGTCTCCTTCCATTTCCTTCTTCAGAGTCTTGAAGTTCTTGTCATACAGATCTTTCACATGTTTGGTAAGAGTCACCCCAAGATACTTTATACTATTAGTGGCTATTGTGAAGGGGGTCATTTCCCTAATTTCTTTCTCAGCCTGCTTATCCTTTGAGTATAGGAAGGCTACTGATTTGCTTGAGTTGATTTTATAACCTGCCACTTTGCTGAAGTTGCTTATCAGCTGTAGGAGTTCTCTAGTGGAGTTTTTTAGGTCACTTAGGTAGACTATCATGTCATTTGCAAATAATGATAGTTTGACTTCTTCCTTTGACTTCTTCCTTTCCAATTTGTTTAAATTTTGTTTTTTATATTGTCCAAGATTTTTCTGGATGTTTTGGGTCTGGAATGTTTTTAAATTTAACATTTTATTTGAAAGATGTATCTATTTTATCTATGCTGTCTTCTTTTTTCTTATACAAATACATTATTTATCATTTTTGTTTATATTTAAAATGAGAATTCCCTTCCCAGTTCCACTTCCACAAAGCCCCCCATCACATGAGCCCTCACCCCCTAATCTTTACCTCTAAGAGGGTGCTCCTCCACCCACTCACCTCCTTCAGCCTCACCAGTCTAGCATCCCTTTACACAGAGAATCATGCCTCCTTCCCCTTCCTTGATGTCAGAGAAGGCCATCCTCTTCTCCATATGTATCTGGAATCATGTCTTGGTTCATGTACAATCTTTGGTTGCTTGTTTAGTCCCTGGGAGGCCTGGATGGTCCAGTTACTTGATGTTGCTCTTCATATGGGGTTGCAATCCCCTTCAGCTCCTACAGTTCTTCCCCTTCTCTTCTATTGGGGTCCCTGTGTTCAGTCCAGTAGTTGCCTGTTAGTTTCTCCATTAGTAATAATCAGTTTCTGGCATAACCTCTCAGAGAACAGTCATACCAGGCTCCTTCCAGCAAGCCCTTGACATGGACAATATTGTGGGGGTTTGGTTCTACAGGTAGGATGAATTCCTAGTTGGGGTGGCCTCTAGATGGCTTTTCCTTCAGTCTCTCTTCCATTTTTGACTCTCTCTTTCCTTTGGTCAGGAATATTTCTGGATTTAAAGTTTCGAATTACATGGGTGGCATCATGATTCAACTGGGGGTCAAGACGATCTACTGGAGGTTGTCTGTAGAGGTTTTGTATCTCTTTCTTGGATATTACTACTAAAGCCATCCCCATTGCATCCTGGGAGCCTCTCACTTTCCTGGATTCTGGGACTGTCTTCTGGCTGCCCTCATTTCCCCATCTCCACTGCTACTTGTTTCTGTTTTATTTTCTGTCTTCTCTCCTGTCTCTTCCATTACCTGTTCATGCCCCTCCTTTTTGCCCTCCTGCTCCTCTATCCCTCTCAGGTTGCTCCTGTTCTCTAACTCTGTTGGTGTGCTTTATAGTTCTTTAATTATGTTTAGGTATGGAATTGAATTCCGGATCTCTCCTATACTTTTAGCATGAGGGGGTGTTTTATTTTTCAAAAGTTTTTCAGGATCCAATGAGAAGATCCTGTGGGTTTTTGTTTGTTTGACATTGTTTATATAATGGATTAAGTTGATGGATTTCCATATATTGAACCATCTCTGCAACCCTGAGATGAAGCACAATTGATCATGGTGAATAATCATTTTGATGTGTTCTTGGATTCATTTTGCTAGAATTCTATTGAATATTTTTTACAGCAATATTCATAAGGGAAATTGTTAACTGTTCTGAAGTTCTCTTTCTTTGTTGGGTCTTTGTGTGGTTTAGCGTAAATGAGGCTTTACAAAGCATAAATGAGGCTTTGTAAAATGTATTGGGTAGTGTTCCTTCTGTTTTTATTTTGTGAAAGAGTTTGGGATTATTGGTATTAGGACGTCTTTAATTCTGATAGAAATCTACCCTCAAATCTTCTAGCCCTGTGCATTTTTTTGGTTGGCAAAGTTTTAATGGCTGCTTCTCTTTCTTTCTTTCTTTCTTTTTTTATTGAGTATCTTCTTCATTTACATTGCCAATGGTAAAACCTTTCCCAATATACCCCCTCCCAAAAGCGCCCCCCCCAAAGATTCCCTACCCCTCCTCCCACCCCCTGCCTCCATGTATATGCCCCTCTACCCGACACAGTCCCACCTCCCCCCCCACATTCCCCCTGTTCGTTTCCCTTTGTTGGGGCCTCTATTGAGCCTTTACATGACCAAAGACCACTCCTCTCACTGATGCCTAACAAGGCCGTCCTCTGACACATTTTTGACTGGAAGCATGTGTACCCCTTTGTTGATAGTTCAGTCCCTGGGAGTCTTGGGGTGTCTGGGTGTCCGAAGTCATTGTTCTTCCCATGGGGCTATATGCCCCTTCAGTCCGGAGGACCTCCCTCCATATCCTCCGTTGGGGACCCCAAGCCCAGTCCAATAGTTGGTTGCTCGCTTCTGCCTCTGTATTTGTAAGGCTCTGGCAGGGCCCCTCTGGAGACAGCCATGGCATGCTCCTTTTGGTACATGCTTCTTGTCATAGTATCCGTGTTTGGTGACTGTTTATAGGATGAATCTCCATGTAGGGCAGTCACTGGGTGGCCTTTGCTTCAGACTCTGCTCCACACATTGCCTCCCTTATTGCTCCTGTGAGTATTATGGATACAGAAACTGTGGTATATATACACAATAGAATACTATTCAGCTATTAAAAACAATGAATTCATGAAATTCTTAGGCAAATGGATGAAAATGGAAAGTGTCATCCTGAGTGAGGTAACCAATCACAAATGAATGCACATGGTATGCACTCACTAATAAGCAGATGCTAGCCCAAAAGCTCAAAATAAACAATTTACAATTCACCCAGAACAGGAAGCTCAAGAAGAAGGAGGACTTAAGTGAGGGTGCTATGGTTCCTCTGAGAAAGGGACTTCCAGTTTTGTTGAGTATAGGCTATGGTATTAGGACCTGATAATTTCTTTAAATTCCTCCATCTCTGTTGCTATGTCTCCCTTTTCATTTATGACATTGTTAATTTGGATACTGTCTCTGTGTGTCTAATTAGTTTGCCTAAGTATTTCCACTATCTTGTTGATAAAGAAACAGCAACTGCTTTTGCTGATTCTTTATATAGTTCTTTTTGTTTCTACTTGGTTGATTTCATCCTCGAGTTTGATTATTTCCAGCTGTCTACTCCTCTTTGGTGTATTTGCTTATTTCTGTAAGAGAGCTTTCAAGTGTGCTGTTAAACTGCTAGTGTATGCTCCCTCCAGTTACTTTTTGGAGGTACTCAGAGCTATGAGCATTTCTCTTAGCACAGCTTTCACTGTGCCCCATAAGTTTGGGTATGATGTGTCTTTCATTTTCATTGAATTCTAGAAGTCTTTCATTTCCTTCTTTATTTCTTCCCTGACCAAGTTACCATTGAGGAGATAGATGTTCAACTTCCATGTGTACATGGTCTTCATGTTTTTGTAGTTATCGAAGATCAGCCTCATTCTGTGGTGGTCTGATAGAATACATGGGATTAACTCAAAATTCTTGGATCTGTTAATGTTGATTTTGTGTCCAAATTATATGGTAGATTTTTTGAGAAGGTACCATGGTGAGAAGAAGGTTTATTATTTTGCTTTAGAGTTAAATCATCTGTAGTTATAAGTTAAATCCATTTGTTTCATAACTTCTGTTAGTTTCACTGTGTCTCTCTCTTTAGTTTCTGTATCCATGATCTGACCATTGGTTAGTTTGAAGTATTAAAGTACCCCACTATTATTGTGAGGTTCACTGTGTGCGTTGAGCTTTAATAAAATTTCTATTATGATTGTGGGTACCCTTGCATTTGTAGCACAGATGTTCAGAATTGAGAGCGCTCCTTGACAGATTTTTCATCTGATGAGTATGAAGTGTCCTTCCTTATCTTTTTTGAAAACTTTTGGTTGTAAGTAGATTTTATTCAATATTGGAATCGCTACTCCAGCTTCTTTCCTGAGACCATTTGCTTTGAAAATTGTTTTCCAGCCCTTTACCCTGAGGTATTTTCTGTTTTTGTCTGTGAGGTATGCTTCCTGTATGCAGC
The DNA here is from genome assembly GCF_947179515.1 of Apodemus sylvaticus. Taxonomy (NCBI): domain Eukaryota; kingdom Metazoa; phylum Chordata; class Mammalia; order Rodentia; family Muridae; genus Apodemus; species Apodemus sylvaticus. The sequence continues at coordinate 61,845,174 of NC_067491.1, read as the reverse complement.
AAAATGCTGTATCCTGTTCACATATCCAGTCTGTTAGTCTATATCTTTTTATTGGGGAATTGAGTCTATTGATATTAAGAGATGTTAGGAAATAGTGATTGTTGTTTCCTGTTATTTTTGTTGTTAGAGATGAAATTATGTTCTTTTCTTTTGGGTATCTTCTTTGGGGTTCCTTGAAAGAAGATTACATTCTTCTGTTTCTAGGGTGTAGTTTCCCTCCTCCTGTTGGAATTTTCCATCTGTTACCCTTTGTAGGGCTGAATTTGTAGAAAGATAGTAGCCTGGGCTGGCATTCGTCTTCTCTTAGGGTTTGTATGATATCTGCTGAGGATCTTCTAGCTCTCATAGTTTCTGTTGAGAAGTCTGGTGTAATCCTGATAGGTCTGCCTTTATATGTTACCTGACCTTTTAAACTTACTGCTTTTAATATTCTTTGTTTTGTGCATTTTGTGTTTTGACTATTATGTAATGGGAGGAACATATGTTCTGGTTCAGTCTGTTTGGAGTTCTGTAGGCTTCTTATATATTCATGGGCATCTCTTTCTTTAGGTTATGGAAGTTTTCTTCTATAATTTTATTGAAGGTATTTACTTGCCCTCTCTGTCGGGAATCTTTGTTCTATTCTATACCTATTATCCTTAGATTTAGTCTTCTCATTGTGTCTTGGATTCCCAGGATGTTTTAAGTTAGGAACTTTTTTTCATTTTGTGGTTGCTTTGATTGTTGTGTCAATATGTTCTAAGGTATCTTCTGTACCTTATAGGTTATAGGTATAATAGTTATGAGTTCCCAATATGAATTTTGTGATACTTCTATGCAGGACGGATATACGAAACTACCAACTTGTTTTGGCCATGTTATTTGCCATCAATGAAATCAACTTGAACCCTCATGTTTTACCAAACACGTCTCTGGGACTTGAGATATATAATCTTCCAGATACTGAAAGGAACATTCTGAAGAGTGTATTCTATTGGCTCACAGGTTTGAGCATATTTATCCCTAATTACAATTGTAGAAAAAAGTGGAAATCAGCTGCTACACTTACTGGAATATCATGGAAATCATCTGAAATCATTGGGACATTGTTGGGTCTTTACAAATTTCCTCAGGTGAGTGCACATGATGTGAGTGGTGGGAAGCCAGCTTTCTTTTCTCAGAATTAGCTGCTTGCAAAATGAAAAGGAGATATTTTGATTAATTGGCATTAAAGAGCAAATACAAAGACAAGTACGGACACAGTCTGTTAATTTTTACTTTGATGTAGAGTAAGGAGGGTGAACAGTACACAAGGCAATTTAAAATTTTAATAGTTTTCAATAATTTTTCTGGAAACACTCAGGAGGTGAGATGTGACATTAAGAACTATTGAGCAGAGTATCAACTTTATAACTTAAATCGGGTTTTTAAGACTAAGACTATTTAAATGGCATTTATTGTTCTCCTTTTTAAAATACTGATTTCCTTCCAGCTGACTGTTGGGCCTTTTGATCATGCAGAGATTGAAACAAATCAGTTTACATCTCTGTACCAGGTAGCCCCCAAAGACACAGCTCTGTTCTGTGGTATTGCCTCTTTGATGCTTCATTTCAGCTGGACCTGGGTGGGACTGCTCATCACAGATGACCACAAAGGTTCTCAGTTTGCATCAGATTTTAGAATGGAGATGGAAAAGAACAAAGCCTGCATAGCTTTTGTGGAAACAGTATCATATGTGGGAGAATCAATATATCATTCGCTAAGATATGATCAGATGCGTACTCTAGAGTCATCAGCAGATGTAATTGTAATTTATGGACCCAATAGTTTCCTGATAATTGTAATAGTAACTATCCATAGAAAGTACACAATGAATAAAATCTGGGTTATGAATAAAAACTGGATTAGCCCAAGTATTCTTCCATATACAGTGTTACATTTATTCCATGGGGCTCTCACTTTTTCACCCCATCATGGGGAGATTGTTGGTTTTACAAAATTTATGCAGGAAGCCAATCCTGTTAAGTACCCAGAAGATACTTTTCTTTATATCTTGTGGATGAATTTTTTCAATTGCTCAAGATTGCATTCTGCACGTAAAATCATTGAAAACTGTCTGCCCAATGCCTCTTTGGGATTGTTGCCAGGGAGTCTTTTTGAAATGGCCATGACTGAAGAGAGTTACGATGTGTATAATGCTGTGTATGCAGTGGCCCACAGTTTCCATGAGAAGAATCTCAATCAAATACAAGTTCAACCACAGGCAAATATTGATAGGACTCTGTTATCCCCCTGGCAGGTAATGTGCCTTTCTTTGTATTGTAAATTCACCAACATGTCACAGATGCCTGAAAAGCTCTCAAACTGGTAATGCTATATTATTTTTCCATTCATTAACCTATAAGACATAGTGCATATTTCAGTGCTTAGATATCAATATAGTTCAATGTCTATGTATATGATGAGTGGCCTGTAGAAGATTCTTTTCAACAGACTAATTCTTCTTTTTGTAGAAATAGCAGAGATAGCTGGGCATGGTGACACACGCCTGTAATCCCAGCACTTGGGAGGCAGAAGTAGGCAGATTTCTAAGTTCGAGGCCAGCTTGGTCTACAGAGTGAGTTCCAGGACAGCTAGGACTACACAGAGAAACCCTGTCTTGAAAAAGAACCATAACCCCCAAGCAAACAAAAAAGGAAATAGCAGATATATTTGTCTTGATAATTTCTCAGTAGAAAAACCAAGACTTTCATTAATGTGCCGATCCCTGAAGCATCTTCATGTCGTAGAGTTGGGAATACCCAAGGGATGCTCCACCATCTCAGAGAAGTTGATGGAGGTTGGGTGGTGAGATGGATTAGTCTAAAAAGAGGAACTGCAATCAGGATGGAACTGAATAATTACATTGAAAAGCATACAAAAACTATAAAAAAGGAAATGTAGATCCAAATTCTAGAGTAGATTTAGAAAGTAGAATGGGAATTGCCAAGAAAAGGTGAATAGAGGGTAAAGGCAATGAAAATGTTGTTTAGAGGACACCCCACTTTAGATAAATAAGAATAATTTGTTGTTTCACAGCATGACATACAGTTAGTTGTGATGGGTAGTCATAGTTGTCAATGTGACTGCATCTGCAATCCAAATCCAAGTGCCAAGCTGGTTGTTATAATGGAGTTACCCTGTTAAGCTGTCTTGAGAGGTATGTGTCAGGCAACTTTGGGGTCATTGGATCTAGGGAAATTTTGTGTGACTTTTTATTCATAGGAACAATAAGCACTCTTTAAGTCAGTGAAGCATACAGGACAACTGTGTACCTCTGGGTTTCATAGAAGTCAACATACATGTAAGTCATGGCTACCAATTCATGTTAGGCTATGCTTTCTAGTTTGAAAACTGCCATTGTATTCTATGTTGCTAAGTTTATAAAACATTTGATTGTTTGAAATGCATGTTCTCATTCTTGCAAATAAACCAGAACAAAAAGAAAAAAGAAAAAAAGAAAAAAAAATCCAGGTTTTCAAGTTCATTTTACACAAAATATATACAAAATTCCTGTATGCCATTAGAATAAGTATGTGCTCTAAATCAGCCAACTCCTGATTATCCACCAAACTCAAATAACCTCGTCTTAAACATTGAGGCTGTAAAAATGTCAGGAAATATAAGGATATACCTAGTTTTTCAAAGAAGTTGAGATCTGTTCACTCCATAGTCCTTGAACATTTGGTAGTACTTGGAATAGTAATAAGATAGTTTCTTTAAACCATGGCAAAGTAATAGGGTCTTTTGTAGCATTTTAGAGATTCTTGGAATTATATTTTATTCTATTAGATAATAGTGATAGAAATGAAGTAGCTTCAATCATTTGAAAACTGATAAAAAGTTGTGACTTGTTTGCTGTATTATCTTTGATCATTTGGTTTTTCTTGGCCTGGCATATTCTATGCAAACTGACATTTAAGAAAAAAATTATATTTATTTTCTCCTAAGCTTTCTTTTGTTGTGTTCAATCCCGTAGATAATTAATTAAAACAGTGTTAACATCATATATTATTGTCAGGAAATATCTCCTTATTTATAATTAAATTATAAATCCATAACTTCAACTTCATCATAAGACTTCTCATATCTTTTAGCTTCACCCTTTTCTGAAGAATATTCAAGTCAAAAACTCTGTTGGTGACCCTGTGGTTCTGGACTGGAAAAGGAAGGCTGATCCAGAGTATGATATTAACAATGTTTGGAACTTTCCATCAGGTCTTTCACTATTGGTGAAAGTGGGTACATTTGTTCCTAGTGCTTCCAAGGGTGAACAGTTGATGATATCTGAATACATGATTAACTGGCCCATAAGATTTACAGAGGTGTGTTTCTAAGTAAATCTTATATGCTTCTTGATGTAGTAAATCTTGGTTGTTAATACTTACCCCATCAATACACTCATAACTATTATTATTAAGAGTTTTACTGATCGCTCATTCTTGTGGAAGTGTTTTAAACATTTTTAAATTATCTAATCATTTTGACCTTTAAAGAAAGGTTATCAATTACTACTTTCTGACATCATTGTAACAAAAGAGATATCAGGCTGTTTTCATTAACTTCCAGAGTCCAAGGTAATTTTTTTTCAAAATAACATAAATTGAACTTCCCTGAGAAGAGGAATCTTAGTATACATAGTATTTCTGAACTTCTTTCATCAAGGAAAACCTGTCGAGTATTATCATAAAACATGGTAGTATGAGGGACCATTAATATGGGAGATATTTCCCTAATTTATTAAAAAATGGGATTAGAAAAAAAATAGTGAAAAAACACCCTTACCAATAATAACCACAAATAATGTAAACTATTTTGGTGTTACTCTAACCAAGGAAATCAAAGACATGTATGAAAACAAATTCAAGTCCTTGGAGAAATAAATTGAAGAAGATGTCAGAATATGGAAACCTCTTTCATCCTCATGGATGAATTTGATTAACCTAGTGAACATTGGAAATTTAGAGTGTTCCCTAAATTTTACAAATTTCATAAAGGAATTTACAGATACAGTGTAATTACTATGAAAATTCTCAGACAATTATTTACAGACCTTCAAAGAGCAATTCTCAACTTCATATGGAAAAACAAAAACCAAGGATAGCTAAATGAACCTGAACAATAAAAGAACTTCTGGAGAAATCACCATCCTTGCCCTCAAAATGTAATACTGAGCAATGGTATAAAACCTTTATGGTTTCCTATAAAATGAAAGTAGTTGATCGGTGGAATGAAATCAGTTCCCTGTAGTACATTTACGGAGACTTGATTTTTACAGAAGCCAAACCTTACAATGGAAAAAAGAAAGCATCTTCAACAAATGATGTCTCTCCCACTGAATATATGCTTGTAGAAGAATGCAAATAGAACAATATTTATCACTCTGAGGACACCCAAGACCAAGTGCTTCAAAAACCTCAACATAATACCAAGATACACAGAGTCTAATAGAAGAGAAAGTGGGAAATAGTTTTGAACCCATTGGCAGAGAAGACAATTTCCTGGACGGATCATGAAACCATTGATAACTGAACCTGAAACACTTCCATAAGGCAAAGGACATTATCAATAGGACAAAAATTGCAGCTGATAGACTGTGAAAAGATCTTCATTAACATTACATTCAGTAGAAGCCAAATATTCTAAATAATAAGTAATTCAAGAAATTAGATTCCTTAATTTGAAAAGCTAATAACAAAATTTTTAAAATGTGGTAAAGATCTAAATAGAGAATTCCCAAAGGGTAGCCTTGAATGTTTTAGAAGCAGTTAAAGAAATGTTCAACAACCCTAGTCATCAGGGAAATGCAAGTGAAAATGACCCTGAGAAATCATCTTACACCAATCAAAATGGCTAAGATAAAAAGAAAAGCTCAAGAGATAGCATATGGTAGTAAGGATATAGAGAAAGGGCAGCACTCCTCCGTTTCTGGTGAGATTGCAAACTTGTACAATCACACAGGAAAACAATGTGGCATTTTCTCAGAAAACTGTAAATAGTACTACGTGAAGACGTGTATATATACTGCTCCTGGGCATATAACCAAAACTGCTCTACCATATCAGAAAGACACTTGCTCTCCTATCTTTATAGTAACCTTGTTCATAATAGCCAGAAACTGTAAACAACCCAGATAGGCCTCAATGAAAAAATAGATTCAGAAAATGTGGTTCATTCACATAGTGGTCTACTATTCAGCTATTAAAACACTCGGCCATTATAAATTTTCAAGGAAAATGGATGGAACTAGAAAATATCCTCCCCAATGAGGTAACCCAGACCCAAAAGGCATGCACAGTATTTGCAAACTCTTGAGACAACATTAGTCATAAAGTATATATTAGCCCTGATTCAATCCACAGACCCAATGAAGCTAAACAAAGCAGGATACTGAAGCGAGGATATATGAATCTCTCTTAGAAGTGGTTTGAAACGGTCATAATGGGTAGAGTGAGGGAGGAACTGGGTGTGAGAGGGAAGGTGGTAGGGAATGGTGGTCTCAGTATCAGGTGTTGGGAGAGTTAGGAGAATGAAAGGCAATCTGTAGCTGCCATCAGTATAGGGTTTGGGGGAGTCACAAGGAAGTGTCAGAGTCATCGCTTTTGGAAGGGTACCAGTAGAAAATTCGGGTGACCATAGCTGAGAAAAATAGCAGATGTGTGGAGATGTGTAACATGAAGAGGACAAACAACTCCTATAGCCATGCTGGTCCTGCCTTGGGGGGATAAGGACAACAACACAGACACAAAAATTTCGACCCCAAATCTGTCCTGTTTAAAAGAAATGCAAGGATGGAAGAGAGATTGATAGAATGGCCAACCAATAATTGGCCCAATTTCAGATCCATCCTGGGGCAATACTCAGTCCCTGAAACAGTTAATGATATTTTTTATGCTTGCAGAAAAAGACCTAGCACAAGTGTCCTCCAAGGTGCTTCACCCAGCAGCAGACAGACACAGATGAAGAGATCCACAGCCTAACACTGGACAGAGCTAAGGGTCTCTTATGGAAGGATTGAGGCCCAGAATAGTTTAGGAACTGCACAGGAAGACCAAGAGTCTAGTAACCTCAAACCTTGGGGGCTCTGACAAATAATCCACCAATCAAAGGCCATACATGAGATAGACATAGTCTCAACACCCTCAAAATATGTAGTAGATGTACAGCTCAAACTCCATGTTGGTTCCAAATAGCTGAAGTGGGGGCTGTCCTTAAGCTATCTGTGGGACTCACTCCACAACTTAGCTGCCTTCCTTGGCCAGAGTGGGAGAGTATGAGGCTAATCCTGTAGAGACATGATGTGGCAGAGTGGCAATAAATCCAGGGGGCCCACACCCTCTCAGCAGAGTTGGGGAGGGGGAGGACTGTTAGGGTGTGGACCGGGAGGGGCAGCATCCTATATGGAAATTGAATAAAACAATTAGTGAAAAAATTACCTCACAATGACACATAAAATGGAGTGGTGTCAGGTGGTCCTTAGTTGTTTAAGAATCATGGGTAAGAAACCCATGATTAGCAGGATAGTAAACAGAAATACTGCACGTTCTCCATTTCTATTAATTTTCCAGTTTTCTGCTTTAACTCCTGTCCTTATTTCCATTGATGAGAAACATGTCTGTGCTCAGTTTGCTTTTGGTATGCTGTTTGAGCACAATAGAAACCACAACGAAGACAACTAGAAAGGCAGTCACAGTCAGTTTTCAGGTGGCCTTTGCTTTTAAGTTGGAGGGTGAAGTTCATCATGGCAGGGAATCAGGACAGCAGTGATTTGAGGAAACTGGGCAGATTCTGTCCACATTCAGGAGGAGGAAAGCGATGGCTGTTGCTGGCCAAACTTCATTTCCACTTTTCATTCAATAGCACGTTTGTACGTTTTTAAAAATAAATTTTAATTAATACACCTTCCATTATTAAATATGTACTTGGGCACTGATTAGGAGCTAAGCATTTTGTATCTTGTATTAAATATTTTTCAGATTCCTCGGTCTGTCTGCAGTGAGAGCTGCAGCCCTGGATTCAGGAAAGTTGTCCTGGAGGGAAGGCCTACCTGTTGCTTTGACTGCAGTCCTTGCCCAGACAATGAGATTTCCAATGAGACAGGTGAAGGACAAGTCTCTCAGAGGGTTTCACATCCTCCCTACGGCGCACTGACAAAACTAAGTAATGAAAAAAAATTAGACAAGAGAATTACGTGGCAATTACATTACTGCAGATTCGTAAATAAATCGTTAAGTCTATGCTCTTTCTTTAAATTTTTTTATTGTTTGTTTTATTTGTTTACATTTCCAATATTATCTCCCTTCCTGATTTGCCCTCAGCAAACCCGCAATCCTATCCCTCCTGCTTCTATGATGATGCCACCCCCACTCACACAACACCTTCCTAATTCAGAGCCCTAGCATTGTCCACCACTGGGTCATCCACCCTCCACAGGACTAAAGGGCTCCCCTCCCACTGATGCCAGATAAGGTAATCTTCTGGTGCATATGCAGCTGTACCCATGGTTCTATCCATGTGTTCTGGTTGGTAGATACTGTTCTTCCTATGGAGTTGCAACCCCTTCAGCTCCTGCAGGCCTTCGTCTAACTCCTCCATTGGGATTCTTGTGCTCAGTCCAATGATTGGCTGTGAGCATCCCCATCTGTATTTCTCAGGCTCTGTCAGTAGACACCTGTATCTGGCTCCTCTGAGCAAGCACTTTTATTATTATTAGTTATATTCTTTATTTACATTTCAAATGCCGTCCCCATTCCTGATTTCCCCCCGAAAATCCCCTAACTCCTCCCTCCTCCCCCTGCTCACCATTCCAAGGACTCTCACTTCCCTGTCTTGGGGTTCCCCTATACTGGGGCGTCTAGCTTTCTCAGGACCAAGGGCCTCTCCTCCCTTTGATGTCCAACAAGGCCATCCCCTGCTTCATATGTATCTGGAGCCATGGGACCATCCCTGTGTACTCTATGGTTGATGGTTTATTCCCTGGGAGCTCTGGGGGAGCTGGGTGGTTCATATTGTTGTTCTTCCTATGGCGCTGCAACCCCTTCAGCTCCTTGGGTCTCTTCTCTAGCTCGTCCATTGTGCTCAGTTCAGTGGTTGGCTGAGAGCATCCACCTCTATATTTGTCAATCACTGGCAGAGCCTCCCAGGTGACAGCTATATCAGGTTCCTATCAGCAAGCACTTGTTGGCATCCACAATAGTGTCCAGGTTTTGTAACTGTATATGAGATGGATCCCTACGTGGGACAGTCTCTGGATTATCTCTCCCTCAGTCTCTGATCCACACTTTGTCTCTGTATCTCCTCCTGTGGGTATTTAGTTCCCCCTACTAAGAAGGACTAGAGTATCCATAATTTGTTCTTCCTTCTTCTTGAGCTTCATTTAGTCTGTGAATTGTATCCTGCCCCTCTTCTCCCCTCATCCTCTCCTCTGTCCTCTAATTTTCTCCCTCTAGCTCCCATTATTATTTTCTTCCGTCTTCTAAGTAGGACTGAAGGATCCACAATTTGGTCTTCTTTCAGCTTGATCCTCATTGTTTGTCCACTGTATGGTGGGTATTACAAGCCTTTTGCCTAATAGCCACATCACTATGAGAGAGTAGTACATATGTTTCGTGTTCTTTTGCTACTTGACATCCTCAGTAAGGATGGTATTTTCTACTTCCATCCGTTTGAATGCAAAACTCAAAGTTGCCATTTCTAATAGCTAAATATCACTCCATTGTGTATTTGTATGATAAGTATTGTATCCATTCTTTCATTGATGGGCATCTGGGTTGTTTCAAGTTCTGGCTATTATAAAAAAGTTGAAATGATTATATTGGACCATCTTTTGGATATATGCCCAGGAGTGGTGTAACTGGATCCTCAGGTAGTACTATTTACAATTTTCTGAGAAACTATCAGACTGATCTCAAGAGTGATTGTACCAGCTTCCATTCCCACCAGCAATAGAAGAGTTTGCCTCTTTCTCCACATCCTTACCAGCATTTGCTGTCACCTGAGAGTTTGATTTTAGTTATTCTAAAGGGTGTGTGGTGGAATCTGATGGTCATTTTAATTTACATTTCCCTGATGACTAAGAATGTTGAACAATTCACTAGGAGCTTCTAAGCCACTTGAGATTCCTTATTTGGAAAGTCTTTTATTAGCTCTGTATTCCATTTTTAATAGCATTACCTGGTTCTCTGGAGTCTTTATGCTAACGTCTTTGATCCACTTCACTTGAAGTTTTCTGCAGCGTGATAGATATACATCTATTTTCATTCCTCTACATCAGACCTCCCATTAGCTCACCACTATTATTTAGATGCTTTCTTTTTTCCCCATGGTATGATTTTGGGTTTTTGTCAGAAATTTAAGTGTCTGTAGGCATGTGGCTTTGAGGATTGATTCCATTGATCAATCTGTTTGTTCCTAGACTAGTATAATGCAGAGTTTATTACTATTACTTAAGGTCAAGGATGGGGTTGCCTCCAAAAGTTCTATTATAGTTCAGGATTTCCTTAGTGATGCTGGAATTTTGTTTTTCCATATAAAGTTAAGATTACTATTTCAAGGTCTGTAAAGTATTGTATTGTAATTTTGATGGAAATCGGATTGAATATGTAGATGACTTTTGGTTTGGTAATCATTTACATTATGTTAATTTCGATTTCAAGGGCATGAGAGATCTTTGGATATTCTGATATCTTTCTCAATGTTTTCTTCAGTGATTTCAAGATAATTTCTGATAGTTTTTCAGTTGCATGGCTAGAATTACATGAAGATATTTATATTATTTGTAAATATTGTAAAGTAATCTGTTTCCCTAATTTCTTTCTCAGCTCATGTATCATTTGTTTAAAGAAGGAATATGGCATTTTTTAATGTTAATTTTGTATTCAGCCACTTTTTTCTGATTTTTAATATTTCTTTTATTATTATTTCTTTTTTTGTTTTATTAATTTTTTTATTTTATTCGATATATTTTTTATTTACATTTCAAGTGATTTCCCCCTTTCTGGTCCCCTACTCCCCAAATGTTCAGCAGTTGTAGGTGTTCTCTGGTAGACTTTTTGGAATTATTTATGTTTATTATCATATCATCTGTCAAAAGCAATACTTTGACTTCTATATTTCCAATTTCTAGCCACTTGATCTGTTTTAGTTCTCTGACTGTTCCAGCTACAACTTCAACCTCTGTATTGAATAGATTGGTGAGAGTGGGTAACATTGTCTTGTCCCTGATCTTAGTGGAATTACCTAAGTTTCTGTCCATTTAATTTGATATGAGCTACTGGCTTTCTGTATGTTGGTTGTGTAAAATTTAGATGTTTGACATATATCCCTGATTTTACAAATACTTTAAAAATGAATTGATGTCACATTTTCTTTCTTTTAATTAATTTTTTACACTCCATATTTTATTCACCCCCATGTACTCACCAACTGTTCAACATCTCATACTACCTTCACACAATCTGTCTCCACATGGAGGTCCAGACCCCCACCCTGCCTGACCTCTAAACTCCCTGAGGTCTCCAGTCTCTTGAAGGTTAGGTGCATCATCTCATAACACTGACCCATCAGTCCTCTACTGTATGTGTGTTGGGAGCTGGTATATGCTGCCTGTTTGGTGGTCCAGTGATCGAAGGATCAAATAAGTCCAGATTAATTGAGACTGCTGGTCCTCCTACAGGATCGCTCTTCTCCTCAGCTTCTTTCAACCTTCACTAGTTCAACAACAGGGGTCAGCTGCTTCTGTCTATTGGTTGGGTGCAAATATCTGCAGCTGACTCTTTCTGCTGCTTGTTGGGATTTCCAGTGCTCTGTCAAGGTAGGAGGTTCCTTTTTTTTGTTTGTTTGTTTTTTGTTTGTTTTTTGTTTTTGTTTTTGTTTTTGTTTTTTGTTTTTTTGATTTTGTTTTTTTTATTCGATAGAATTTATTTACATTTCAAATGATTTCCCTTTTCTAGCCCCCTGCCACTCACCAAAAGTCCCATAAGCCCCCTTCACTTCCCCTGTCCTCCCACCCATCCCTTCCCACTTCCCCGTTCTGGTTTTGCCGAATACTGTTTCACTGAGTCTTTCCAGAACCAGGGGCCACTCCTCCTTTCTTCTTGTACCTCATTTGATGTGTGGATTATGTTTTGGGTATTCCAGTTTTCTAGGTTAATATCCACTCATTAGTGAGTACATACCATGATTCACCTTTTGAGTCTGGGTTACCTCACTTAGTATGATATTCTCAAGCTCCATCCATTTGCCTAAGAATTTCATGAATTCATTGTTTCTAATGGCTGAATAGTACTCCATTGTGTAGATATACCACAGTTTTTGCACCCACTCTTCTGTTGAGGGATACCTGGGTCCTTTCCAGCATCTGGCAATTATAAATAGGGCTGCTATGAACAAAGTAGAGCATGTATCCTTATTATATGGTGGGGAGTCTTCTGGGTATATGCCCAGGAGTGGTATAGCAGGATCTTCTGGAAGTGAGGTGCCCAGTTTTCGAAGGAACCGCCAGACTGCTTTCCAAAGTGGTTGTACCAATTTGCAACCCCACCAGCAGTGGAGGAGTGTTCCTCTTTCTCCACACCCTCTCCAACACCTGCTGTCTCCTGAATTTTTAATCTTAGCCATTCTGACTGGTGGCTAAGGGTAGTTTTGATGAAATCTTAGGGTAGTTTTGATTTGCATTTCCCTAATGACTAATGAAGTAGAGCATTTTTTAAGAGACTTCTCTGCCATCTGAAGTTCTTCAGGTGAGAATTCTTTGTTTAACTCTGTACCCCATTTTTTAATAGGGTTGTTCGGTTTTCTAGAGTCTAACTTCTTGAGTTCTTTATATATATTGGATATTAGCCCTCTATCTGATGTAGGATTGGTGAAGATCTTTTCCCAATTTGTTGGTTGCCGATTTGTCTTCTTGATGGTGTCCTTTGCCTTACAGAAACTTTGTAATTTTATGAGGTCCCATTTGTCAATTCTTGCTCTTAGAGCATACGCTATTGGTGTTCTGTTCAGAAACTTTCTCCCTGTACCGATGTCCTCAAGGGTCTTCCCCAGTTTCTTTTCTATTAGCTTCAGAGTGTCTGGCTTTATGTGGAGGTCCTTGATCCATTTGGATTTGAGCTTAGTACAGGGAGACAAGGATGGATCAATTCGCATTCTTCTGCATGCTGACCTCCAGTTGAACCAGCACCATTTGTTGAAAAGGCTATCTTTTTTCCATTGGATGTTTTCAGTCTCTTTGTCGAGGATCAAGTGGTCATAGGTGTGTGGGTTCATTTCTGGATCTTCATTCCTGTTCCAATGATCCTCCTGCCTGTCACTGTACCAATACCATGCAGTTTTTAACAATATTGCTCTGTAGTATTGCTTGAGGTCAGGGATACTGATTCCCCCAGATTTTCTTTTGTTGCTGAGAATAGTTTTAGCTATCCTGGGTTTTTTGTTGTTCCAGATGAATTTGAGAATTGCTCTTTCTAACTCTGTGAAAAATTGAGTTGGGATTTTGATGGGTATTGCATTGAATCTGTATAGTGCTTTAGGCAAAATGTCCATTTTAACTATATTGATTCTACCAATCCATGAGCATGGGAGGTTTTCCCATTTTTTGAGGTCTTCTTCCATTTCCTTCTTCAGAGTCTTGAAGTTCTTGTCATACAGATCTTTCACATGTTTGGTAAGAGTCACCCCAAGATACTTTATACTGTTTGTGGCTCTTGTGAAGGGGGTCATTTCCCTAATTTCATTGTCAGCCTTCTTATCCTTTGAGTATAGGAAGGCCACTGATTTGCTTGAGTTGATTTTATAACCTGCCACTTTGCTGAAGTTGTTAATCAGCTGTAGGAGCTCTCTAGTGGAGTTCTTTGGGTCAATTAGGTAGACGATCATGTCGTCTGCAAATAATGATAATTTGACTTCTTCCTTTCAAATTTGTATCCCTTTGACATCCTTATGTTGTCGAATTGCCCGAGCTAGTACCTCAAGTACAATATTGAAAAGATAAGGAGAAAGGGGGCAGCCTTGTGTGGTCCCTGATTTCAGTGGGATTGCTTCAAGTTTCTCTCCATTTAGTTTGATGCTGGCTACCGGTTTGCTGTATATTGCTTTTACTATGTTTAGGTATGGGCCTTGAATTCCTGTTCTCTCCAAGGCTTTAAGCATGAAAGGATGCTGAATTTTGTCAAATGCTTTTTCAGCATCCAATTAAATGGCCATGTGGTTTTGTTCTTTGAGTTTGTTTATGTAGTGGATTGTATTGATGGATTTCCGTATATTGAACCAACCCTGCATTCCCGGGATAAAGCCTACTTGATCATGGTGGATGATCGTTTTGATGTGTTCTTGGATTCGGTTGGCAAGAATTTTACTGAGTATTTTTGCATCGATGTTCATAAGGGAAATTGGTCTGAAGTTCTCTTTCTTTGTTGGATCTTTTTGTGGCTCTGGTATCAGCGTAATTGTGGCTTCATAGAAGGAATTGGGTAGTGTTCCTTCTGTTTCTATTTTGTGGAATAGTTTGAAGAGTATTGGTGTTAACTCTTCTTTGAACGTCTGGTAGAATTCTGCACTGAAGCCATCTGGTCCTGTGCTTTTTTTGGTTGGAAGAATTTCTATGACTCCTTCTATTTCTTTAGGCATTATGGGACTGTTTAGATGGTCTAGTTGGTCCTGATTTAATTTTGGTATTTGGTATCTGTCAAGGAAATTGTCCATTTCCTCCAGATTCTCCAGTTGTGTTGAGTACAGGCTCTTGTAGTAGGATCTGATGGTTTTTTGGATTTCCTCAGTTTCCGTTGTTATATCTCCCTTTTCATTTCTAAGTTTGTTAATTTGGATACTTTCTCTGTGCCCTTTGGTCAGTCTGGCTAAGGGTTTATCTACCTTGTTGATTTTCTCAAAGAACCAGCTCCTGGTTTTGTTGATTTTTTTGTATGGTTCTCTTTGTTTCTACTTGATTGATTTCGGCCCTGAGTTTGATGATTTCCTGCCTTCTACTGCTCCTGGGAGAAATAGCTTCTTTTTGTTCTAGGGCTTTCAGGTGTGTCATTAAGCTGGTAATGTATGCTCTCTCCATTTTCTTTTTGGAGCAACTCAGGGCTATGAGTTTTCCTCTTAGCACTGCTTTCATTGTGTCCCATAGATTTAGGTATGTTGTGTTTTCATTTTCATTGTGTTCTAAAAAGTCTTTAATTTCTTTCTTTATTTCTTCCTTGACCAAGGTATCATTGAGTAGAGTATTGTTCAGTTTCCACGTGTATGTGGGTTTTCTGTTGTTTCTGTTGCTATTGAAGACCACTTTTACTCCATAGTGATCAGATAGGAGGCATGGGATTAGTTCGATCTTCTTATATTTGTTGAGGTCTGTCTTGTGACCAATTATATGGTCGATTTTGGAGAAGGTACCATGAGGTGCTGAGAAAAAGGTATATTCTTTTGTTTTAGGATAGAATGTTCTATATATATCTGTTAAATTTAATTGGTCCAAAGCTTCAATTATTTTCATTGTGTCCCTGTTTAGTTTCTGTTTTCCTGAACGGTCCATTGAGGAAAGTGCAGTGTTGAAGTCACCCACAATTATTGTGTCAGGTGCAATGTGTGCTTTTAGTTTTAATAAAGTTTCTTTTACGAAAGAGGGTGCCCTTGCATTTGGGGCATAGATGTTCAGGATTGACAGTTCTTCTTTTTGTATTTTTCCTTTGACCTGCAAGAAGTGTCCCTCAGATTCTCTTTTTATGACTTTGGGTTGAAAGTCAATTTTATCTGATATTAAAATGGCTACTCCAGCTTGTTTCCTGAGACCATTTGCTTGTAAAATTGTCTTCCAGCCTTTTACTCTAAGGTAGTGTTTGTCTTTGACCCTGAGGTGTGTTTCCTGTAAGCAGCAAAATGTAGGGTCCTGTTTACGTATCCAGTCAGTTAGTCTGTGTCTTTTTATTGGGGCATTAAGTCCATTGATGTTAAGAGATATTAAGGAATAGTGATTGTTACTTCCTATCATTTTTGACATTATTTTTTAAATTTGAATGCTTAACTTCTTTTGGGTTTGATGAAAGGTTACTATCTTGCTTTTTCCAGGGTGAAGTTTCCCTCCTTGTATTGGTGTTGTCCTCCTATTATCCTTTTTAGGGCTGGGTTTGTGGATAGATATTGGGTAAACTTGGTTTTGTCATGAAATATCTTAGTTTCTCCATCTATGGTGATTGAGAGTTTTGCTGGATATAGTAGTTTTGGTTGGTATTTGTGTTCTCTTAGAGTCTGCATGAGATCTGCCCAGGACCTTCTAGCCTTCATAGTCTCAGGTGAAAAGTCTGCTGTGATTCTGATAGGTCTTCCTTTATATGTTACTTGGCCTTTTTCTCTTACTGCCTTTAGTATTCTTTCTTTGTTTAGAACATTTGGTGTTTTGATTATTATGTGATGGGAAGTATTTCTGTTCTGGTCCAGTCTGTTTGGAGTTCTGTAGGCTTCTTGTATATTCATGGGCATCTCTCTCTTTAGGTTAGGGAAGTTTTCTTCCATAATTTTATTGAAGATATTTGCTGGCCCTTTAAGTTGTAAATCTTCACTCTCATCTATGCCTATAATCCTTAGGTTTGGTCTTCTCATTGTGTCCTGGATTTCCCAGATATTTTGGGTTACAAGCTTTTTGCATTTTGCATTTTCTTTAACTGTTGAATCCATGGTTTCTATGGAATCTTCAGCATCTGAGATTCTTTCTTCTATCTCTTGTATTCTGTTGTTGATATTTGCATCTCTGTCCCCTGATTTCTTTCCAAGGCTTTCTATCTCCAAAGTTGTCTCCCTTTGAGTTTTCTTAGTTGTTTCTACTTCTGATTTTAGATCCTGGATGGTTTTGCTTAGCTCCTTCACTTGCTTGTTTGTGCTTTCCTGTAATTCTTTAAGAGATTTTTGTGTTTCCTCTTTCATGACCTCAGCCTGTTGACCAAAGTTCTCCTGTATTTCTTTAAGAGATTTTTGTGTTTCATCTTTCATGACCTCAGCCTGTTGACCAAAGTTCTCCTGTATTTCTTTAAGTGTTTTTTGCATTTCCTCCTTGTTGGCTTTTGTATTCTCCTGGATTTCTTTCAATGATTTTTGTGTTTACCTTGCAAGGGCTTCTAACTTTTGATCCATTTTCTCCTGAATTTCTTTAAGTATGTCCTTCATGTGTTCCTGTACCAGCATCATGACCAGTGATTTTAAATCCAGATCTTGTTTTACTGGTGTGATGGGGTATCCAGGACATGTTGGTAGAGGAGAATTGGGTTCAGATGTTGCCATATTGCCTTGATTTCTGTTAGTGACGTTCCTGCGTTTGCCTTTTGCCATCTAGTTCTCACTGGTGTTAGTTTGTCTTGTCAGTGCTGGACTCACCAGTGCAAGCTGCCCCTTCCCAGTTGGCCTCTGGTGCACAGCTTACCTCCTGCACTGCTTGTAGACAGGGTGCTGCTGCCCAGGCTGTTCAGATCCCAAAGCAGGCACCCGAAGGCTCCCGCTGGGGCCCGCTGGATTCACTGGAGCACACTGACTTCTCCCAGCTGGCCGCCCGGAAGCCCAGCTAGCCTCTTGCAGGACTTGGAGATGTGGTGCTGCCGCCCAGGCTGATCTGGATCTGGAAGCGGAGAGTGTAGAGCTGAGGGCTTCTGCCTGAGGCCTTGCCCCAGATTGTGTCTGTGGACCAGATGGAGCCCGTGTGCACCCCCAGGGATTGCCGACGGTGTATGCTGCTGTGACCTCCCCTGTGTTCCGCTCACTCCGCTGGGCAGCCGATCCACCAACCGGGCTGGCGCACCCAAGGTTAGCCTGGCCACCCAGTCCCTGAGTCCAGGCAAAAGCCTGGGAGGCCAAGGTCCGAGCAAAGTTCCCCTAGGGTTACGACTGTTAATTGGGTCCACCAGGTGACTAGGATGGTGGGCGTGCGTGCCCGCGCTCCCTGAAAGCGCTGGGAGAGTCTGCTGTGCTAACAACCTTCTGGGCGGATTGACTCACAGATGGCCCACCAAGCCGCCCAGTTCTTGGGGTCAGTCCTTTGCCTTTTGGGGCCTAGACCCCCGCTTTGTTAGCCTCAGGCTATGCCTGTTACAGGTCTGCCTGCCAGAGCTCTCAGTCGTCCTGCAGGCAAAATGGCGGCGCGTGCGCAGGCCTGGGCAAAAAACCTCCTGGCTGGGTTGGCACCCCGATGGCCCCCCGACCAGCCCAGGGCCTGGGTGCAGGCCAACGCCGTTCGGGCTCAGACCACCACGGTGTTGGCCTCGGATTATGTTTGTGTACCTCAGTCTGTCTGATCCCTGGAGTCTGGAACCAAGATGGATGCACCTCTCCTGACTGGTGGGAGGCCGAGTTCTGAAGTGGCTTCCATGCAGGAAAGGCGCCGCACAACTGCAGCTGCTTGCCACCCGGCTGGTCAGCGAAGGTCAGTGGCCGTGGGCACAGGGCCTAACTGGACCCTGTGTCGCCTTGGTTCCACTGCTGATGGCCCTTCAGCTGGACCAGCCACTGCTGCACTGCTGCACTGCCTCTGCCGCCGCCGCCGCCACCGCGGCGGTTCCTTTTTGTGAATGAATTGGTATTACATTTTCATAATGTCTCTTTCAGCATGTAATGAGATGATCATTATGTTTTTTTTTCTTCAGTTTTTTAATATGGTGAATCAGGCAGAAGGATTTTCATATATTGAACCATCTTTGGATCTCAGGGATGAATCCTACTGAGTTATGGTGTATGACATTTTTGATGTGTTGTTGGAATTGGTTTGTGAGTTTTGATTTTTATAGATTTTTTTTTAGTATTTCTGCATCAATATGCATAAGTGAAATAGGTCAAAAATTATCTTTCTTTGTTGAGTCTGTGAAATTTGTGTATCAGTTTGACGGTGGACTCAAAAAATGAGTTTGGCAGTGCTCCTGCTTCTATTTGGTGGAATAATCCGTGAAGCATTGGTTTTAGCTCTCCTTTAAAAGTCTGGGAGAATTCTGAAATAAAACCACCTGGCCCTGGGTATTTTTTTTATTTGACATATTTTTTATTTACATTTCAAATGATTTCCCCTTTTCTGGTCCCCCACTACCCAAAAGTCCCATAAGCCCTATTCCCTCCCCCTGTTCTCCCATCCACCCCTTCCCACTTTCCTGTTCTGGTTTTGCCCTATACTGCTACACTGAGTCTTTCCAGAACTAGGGGCCACTTCTACATTCTTCTTGTACATCATTTGATATGTGGATTATGTTTTGGGTATTCCAATTTTCTAGGGTATTTTTAATCAAGAGACATTTCATGACTGCTTCTCTTTTTTTAGGGTTTTAGAGATATTTATATAGGATACCTGATCTTGATTTAACTTTAGTAAGTGTGGAATTTGTTTAGAAATTCAGCCAGTTCATTAAGCTTTTCCAGTTTTGTGGAGTATAAGCTGTGAAGTAAGGTTACACTTTTTTTTCTTGTCTGTTTTTTTGCCTCCTTTTTCATTTCTGATTTTATTTATTTATAATTATATATATATATATATATATATATATATATATATATATATATATATATATATATGTTTGATTAGATATTTTCTTTACTCACATTTCAAATGTTAACCCCTTTCCTCGTTTCCCCTCTGAAAACGCCCTATTCCATTGCCCCTCCCCCTGTTCACCAACCTATCTACTCATGCTTCCTTGTCCTGGCATTCTCCTATACTGAAGCATCGAATCTTCTCAGGACCAATGGATTCTCTTCCCTTTGATGTCCAACAAGGCCATCCTCTGCTACATACGAAGCAGGAACCATGGGTTACTCCATGTGTACTCTTTGGTTGGTGGTTTAGTCCCTGGGAGCTCTGGGGTGTTCTGGTTGGTTCATATTGTTGTTTCTCCTATGGGGCTACAAGTTCCTTCAGCTTCTTGGGTCCTTTCTCTAGGTCCTCCATTGGGGACTTTATGATCACTTCAGTGGTTTTCTGAGATCATCCACCTCTGCATTTGTCTGGTACTGGCAGAGCCTCTCAAGAGACAGCTATTTAGGGCTACTGTCAGCAAGTGCTTGTTGGCATCCACAATAGTGATTGGGTTTGGTGACTATATATGGGATTGATCTCTCTGTGGAGCAGTCTCTGGAAGGTCTTTCATTCAGGCTCTGCTCACACTTGGTCTCTTTATCTCCTCCCATGGGCATTTTGTGCCCCCTTCTAAGAAGGACCAAAGTATTCATACTTTGGTGTTCCTTCTTCTTGAGCTATGTTTGGTCTGTGAATTGTATCTTAGGTATTCTGAGCTTCTAGGCTTATATCCACTTATCAGTGAGCACATACCATGTGTGTTCTTTTGTTCTTTTGGGTTTCCTCACTTGGGATGATATCTTCTACTTCCATTCATTTCCCTAAGAATTTCAAAATTAATAAAGTCTTTGTTTTTAATACCTGAATAGTGTATTCTATTGTGTAAATGTACCACATTTTCTGTATCCATTCCAGTGTTGAGGAACATATAGGTTCTTCCCAGCTTCTGGCTGAGATGAACAAAGTGTAGCATGTGTCCTTATTACATGTTGGAGAATCATCTGGGTATATGCCCAGCGGTGGTAGAGCTGGGCCATCAGGTAATACTATGTCCAATTTTCTGAGGAAAAAGCAAACTGACTTCAGAGTGGTTGTACCAGCTTGCAGTCCCACCAGCAGTGGAGGGGAGGGGTGTTCCTCTTTCTCCACATCCTTGCCAGCACCTGCTGTCACTTGAGTTTTTGATATTAGCCATTGTGACTGGGGTGAGGTGGAAATTCAGGGTCGTTTTGATTTGCATTTCCCTGATGACTAAGGTGTTGAACATTTCTTTAGTTGTTTCTCAGCAAGAGAAAGAAATTACAAAAATAACATCCTTCACAATAGTCACCAACAATATAAAGTATCTTGGTGTTACTCTAACCAAACAAGTTAAAGATCTGTATGACAAGAACTTCAAGTCACTGAAGAAAGAAATTGAAGAAGACCTCAGAAGATGGAAAGATCTCCCATGCTTGTGGATTGGCAGGATTAATATAGTAAAAATGACCATCTTGCCAAAAGCAATATACAGATTAAATGCCGTCCCCATGCAAATTCCAACTCAATTTTTCAGAGTTAGAAAGAGCAATTCTCAAATTCATCTGGCATAACAAAAAACCCATGATAGTAAAAACTATTCTCAAAAATAAAAGAACATCTCTGGGAATCCAGCATCCTTGACCTCAAACTGTACTGCAGAGCAATAGTGTTTAAAAAGTGAATGGTAAACTGGTACAGTGGCAGGCTGGTAGATCAGTGCAATGGAATTGAAGACCCAGAAATGAAACAACACACCTATTGTCACTTGATGTTTGACAAAGTAGCTAAAACCATCCAGTTAGAAAAAGATAGCCGTTTCATCAAATGGTTATGGTTTAGCTGGTGGTCAGCATGCAGAAGAATGCAAATTGATCCATTATTTTCTCCTTGTACAAAGCTCAAGTTCAATTGTATCAATGACCTCCACATAAAACCAGATCCACTGAAACTAATAGAAGAGTAATTGGGGAAGAGCCTCGAGCACATGGGCACAGGGGAAAATTTCCTGAACAGAGCACCAATGACTTATGCTCTAAGATAAAGAACTGGCAAATGGGACCTCATAAGATTACAAAGTTTCTATAAGACAAAGGACACTGTCAATAGAACAAACACAATGGCAACCAACAAATTGAGAAAAGATCTTTACCAACCAGATATCCGGTAGAGGGATAATATCCAATATACACAAAGAATTTAAGAAGTTAGATTCCAGAGAACAAAAGAAACCTATTAACAATGGGGTACAGAGCTAAACAAAGAATTCTCAAGTGTGGGTTTTATTTATTTTGATACTATTGCTATGTAGTTAATATGATGAGGTTTTGTCTATCTTATTGATTTTCTCGATGAACTAGTTCTTGTCTTCATTGATTAATTTTATTCCTTTTGCTCTAACTGATTGATTTCAGCACTGATTTGAATATTTCCTCTGCTTGCCTTCTTTTCCCGGTATTTCCCTTTTCTAGAGCTCTCACATATATGTTTAAATTACTCTTTTGAGAATTTTCAAATTAAATTCTTTATAAAGACACTCAGTGCATCCTTCCTCTTAGCACTATTTTTACTGTTTCCCGAGAATTTTGGTTTGCTGTGCTTTGTTTTTATTGAAATCTAAAAATTTCTTTATTTCTCCCCTAATCCAGAGTTCATTGAGTAATGAGTTCTTCAGTTTTCATGAGTGTTTAGGTTTCATGGTATTTCTGTTGTTGAAGTCCAAATTTCCTCCAAGGTTCTCTCATAACAGAAAAGAGGATGTTTCAATTTTCTTGTATCCATGAAGGATGCTTTGTGACTATCTGGTACATTTTGGGGGTAAGAATCCATCAGGTGCTGAGAAGACAGTATATTCTTTTGTGTTTGTGTGAAATATTCTCTAGATGCCTTTTAAGTTCATTTGATTCATAATATCTGTAAGTTTTGTTATTTCTCTGTTTAGTTTCTGACTAAATACCATATCAGTTGGTGAACACAGGGTTTTGAAATTAACCACTAGTAATGTTCAGAGTTTAACATGTGGTTCAAGCTTTATCAATGTTTCCTTTACAAATGTTCGTGCCTTTGAACTGGAGGCATGCGTGTTGAGAATTGAAATATCATCTTATTAGATTTTTCCTTTGCTGAGTATGAATTATCCATTCCCATCTCCTTTTATTAATTTTAGTTGGAAGTTTATTTTAATAAGTATAAGAATGATTATTTCAGCTTACTTCTAGTGTTTTTTGTCCTGGAAATTATTTTCAGAACTTACTCTAAGGTAATGTCTATTGGTATTGCTGAGATGTTTGTTTTATACAGCAAAATGAAAGCATCTTAGTCAGGGTTTCTATTCCTGCACAAACATCATGAGCACGAAGGAAGTTGGGGAGGAAAGGGTTTATTCAGCTTACACTTCCACACTGCTGTTCATCATTAAAGGAAGTCAGGACTGGAACTCAAGAATGTCAGGAAGCAGGAGCTGATGCAGAGGCCATGGAGGGATGTTACTTTTGGGCTAGCATCCCTGGCTTTCTCAGCCTGCTTTCTTATGGAAAGCAAGACTACCAGACCAGGGATGGCAACACTGACAAGGGGACCTTCCCTGTAATCACTAATTGAGAAAATGCCCCACAGCTGGATCTCATGGAGCCATTTTCTCAAATGAAGCACCTGTCTCTGTGGTAAGTCCAACCTGTGTCAGGTTGGCACACAAAACCAGCCAGTACAGATAGTTCCTGTTTTTGTACTTGTTCTGTTAGTCTGTGTCATTTATTGAGAAATTGAATCCATAGATGGTGAAAAATATTAATGGTCAGTGTTTGTTTATCCCTATTATTTGATGTTGGTGTTGTGTGTATATGGGTTTGTGTATGTTTAAATTGATTTTCCTTGTATGGAATTACCTATTTCTTGTGTTTCCTTCAAATTAGCTATCATCTTTCTGTTTGAGTTTTCCTTCTAGCATTTTGTTGTAGGAATGGATTTTTGGATAGATATTGTTTAAATCCAGACTTGTCTTGAATTAGGTTGTTTACTCCATCTGTTGTGATTGACAGTTTGGCTGGCTAAAGGACTCTAGGTTGGCATGTGTGATTTTTTTCATAGGTTTTAAGATATCTGTCCAGGCCCTTCAGTTTTTAGAGAATCTATTGAAAAGGTACAATTCTAATAGGTCTGCCATGGAATGATACCTGGTCTTTTCCCTCAGTTGTTAGTCTTTCTTAGTTCTCTACATTCTGCATTTTCATTATTTTGTTGATAAAGGACTTTTCTGGCCCACTTTATTTTGTGCTTCACAAGCATCTTTTATGTTTATAGGTATTTCTCTCTTTACATTGTGATTTTTTTCTAATATAATTTTGTTGAGAATACTTTCTCACCCTGGGATCTGGGACTCTTTACCTTCTACTATTCCTATCATTCTAAGGTTACTTGTTTTCTTTGTATTCCAGATTTCTTGGGTGTTTTGTTTCAGGGATATTTTAGCGTTAACATTTTTTTTTTTACTGATGTGCCAGTTTCTATTTTTGTATGCCTGAGATTCTCTCCTACATCCTTTTATCTTATTGTTGATACTTTCATTTGTTGTTCTGTAAGCTTCTTTAGGTTTTCCATCTGCAGTTTACCCTCAGTTTGTATTTTCATTCTGGCTTCTATTTCCACTTTCATTTCCTGAACAGCTTTACTTACTTCTCTGGTTAACTGTAATATCTGCTATTACTATAAGAGAATTATTTGTTTCCTCTGTAAAGCCCTATATTTGTCTGATTGTGTTTTCCTTTTCTTTTTTAAGCATTTTATTCTTTCCTCTTTAACGGCCTCTATCATCTTCATAAGACTGGATTTAAAGGCACTGTGGTTCAGTTGTGTTAAGATATGCAGGGCTTGCTGTTATAGAGTGAGTTTGCCCTGTTGTTGTCATAATATTCTTGAATTTTGTTGTTTGAGTTCGTTTCATGCCTTTAGCCATCTAGATGTTTTTAGTCACTGCATGTTCCTGTTATGATATATATTGGGATGATGGCTAACCACTGTGATCTTAGTGTGACAGGACCCTGGTGTATATTTTTGGGCTATATTGTTCTGGAATAGCAGGTCTTAAAAAGATGGCAAGAGACTTGGCAGAAAATTTTATATCTGGCAGGGACGATCTCCTTAGAGCCATACCTGACAAAGTTCTTTGGGCAGGGACAATTAGAGAAGGAAAGAAATCTAAATGTTTTGGTTCTGGATCAACAGGCTTGATGAAGCTGGGCAGAGAGGTAGTGGAAGAATAGAAGTCTGGTGCAGATTTCTGGATAATTATATTTCCTCATCAATTAATTTCCATGATTTGACTGTAAAATATTTTATATAAGGTATTTCTCTGCTACATATAGAGCCAGAACATAAAGACTACCTAATTGCCTGTTAATTCGGTTATAGTTCCTGTAGGCAGATTGAAGACATATAAATTTCACTTACGAATTTAATGTGGTTGTGGAAGGACCACTTCAACTGTCTCCCCAAAATGCTTCCTTTATTACAGACTGAAGTGCAGACACTTTAGAGATATGTACATTTGGAGGGATGGAATAGAATAAAGGTTTAGACCTACATCACAGAATCATATTGTATTGATTAAAAATACAGCTACATATATGTTGAACACTGAAAAGTTAAAGAAATTCCTGAAAAAGGAATTTGAATACAGGGAAATATAATAAACATATATTTCAAGACAAACCATAAGCCTTATACAAAATAAATTTTGTCTTATAGATCAGTTGCCATAAATTAATGAATAATGTTTATAAGATATAATATTAAAAGCTAGCATAACACAGCAACAAAAATAATCTAACAACAGAGCAGAACAGATTTATGTAAAAGTGTTACATTAGCATGAACAGTCACACTGAGAAAATGTTAACTATTTGACAGGAGAGTTTAAGAAAGCATAAGAAAGATACACAAATGTAGGGCTCAGTGTAAAAAGAAGTAAATGTAGTCTTTCTGTATCTTTTAAGGAAAAGTGAAACTAAAATAGTTTTTGAAATGAAGCCTTTACAAAAATACGGAAACTTATTTGTGACAAGAAATATGTGATTAAATAATATTAGAAGCATTTATTTTTCTCCTCTGAGTTTTATTCACAAAGATTTAGTTATTAAAATCTATTCTGGAGGAACAAAGAAAACATAAATTTAAGTATTAAGTACTTGTTTTCCTGAAAATCTTTGAAAAAGTTTTCCAAAACAGTAAACTAATAGCCACGAAATTATCTCAATATGAAAAGGAACTTACATCCCCCTACTCTACCCTTAATTTCATCACAGAACCCAGAAGTAGTTAAAAGAGAAAAGGCCTACTAACTTTTATCAAACATCCATATATTCACTATAATACCTGTGAGAACTTCCTTCCATCAAAAATGAAAGGGGCTGGGGAAAGATAAGGAATGCTTTGAACACATATTTAGTAGTTTCCAACCAAGATCACATGAGAAGAAAACATTTTCAAACTCAAAGAAATTTATAAATAAAAATGAATTTGTGTCATACATCCCAGACTAAAAAATCATTTTACATAAGAAATTCAATGAAAAATGTCTATTTCAAAATTGAATTCGCATCTTCTATTGGAAATTTAGAAATATTTTTGAGAACTGGCATAAAAATGGAATTAGTTATTGCCATGTAATTTGGTATTTTCTAGTTTGAAAATATATGCTTCAACTGTATTACAAAATATAAATAAAAGAGAGGTAAATCATGGTATGCACTCACTAATAAGTGGTTATTGACCTGGAAAACTGGAATACCCAAAACATAATCCACACATCAAATGAGGTACAAGAAGAAAGGAGGAGTGGCCCCTGGTTCTGGAAAGACTCAGTGAAACAGTATTCGGCAAAACCAGAACGAGGAAGTGGGAAGGGGTGGGTGGGAGGACAGGGGAAGAGAAGGGGGCTTACGGGACTTTCGGTGAGTGGGGGGCTAGAAAAGGGGAAATCATTTGAAATGTAAATAAATTATATCGAATAAAAAAATTTAAAAAAATGAATTTGTGTCATATATTCCAGACTAAAAAATCATTTTACATAAGAAATTCAATGAAAAATGTCTATTTCAAAATTGAATTCGCATCTTCTATTGGAAATTTAGAAATATTTTTTGAGAACTGGCATAAAAATTGAATTAGTTATTGCAAAGTAATTTGGTATTTTCTAGTTTGAAAATATATGCTTCAACTGTATTACAAAATATAAATAAAAGAGAGGTAAAAAGCAAAAAATAAGAATACTTCAATATACAACTAAAATAAATAGGCTCTAGGTATGAGATTTTATGGGTGTTTTCATTGTCAATTTGACACAATCAAGATTTATGTAATAAAAGAAAAACCACAATTGAAAATCCTTTGAAGGGCTGGACTGTAGCAAAGAGTTTTGTACATACTCATGTTTAGTGGTTGCTGTGGGCTGCACTGCCTCACTGGGTTGGTGCAGCTCTGAGGAGGTGATCACAAGCTACATAACAAAGCAGGTCAGTGAAAATAGTAGAGGCAGGGCAGGCAGCACCACATCCCAGTGGACTCACCTTCAGTTCTTACCTCCTTATCCTCCCTTCAGTTCCTGCATGTTTTCCTCAGTGATATATTTATAATGTATAATGTGAAAAATACCCTTTTATCCAGAAAAGGATACTCTTCATGGGGTTTTTGGAAAGAAGTATAAACCTTAACTTGTGTGATTATTCACTTTAGAATACTCATATCTCTATACCAAAAGTGACAAGGGAACACGGTTGTAAAAACAATCCAATGAGTTTGAAGCATAAAATGTAGTAGGATAAAGGGAAACTTGACCATGCATTCATGATCAACTTCATTTCCACCAGGTATTGATCAGTGTGTGCAGTGTCCAGAAACTCATTATGCAAATGCAGAGAAGACATACTGCCTGGAGAAAACTGTCACCTTTCTGGCCTATGATGATCCCTTGGGGAAGGGACTCACACTCGTGTCCCTTGGATTTTCTACTCTCACAGCACTTACTATTGGAGTCTTTGTAAACCACAGAGACACTCCAATAGTCAAGGCCAATAACAGATCTCTCAGTTACATCCTGCTCATCACTCTGACCCTCTGTTTCCTCTGTCCATTGCTCTTCCTTGGTCTTCCAAACACAGCCACATGTATCCTGCAACAGAACGTGTTTGGACTTCTGTTCACTGTGACTCTATCCACTGTGTTGGCCAAAACCATCACTGTAGTTATGGCCTTCAAGATTACAGCTCCAGGAAGAAAGATCAGATGGTTGCAGATATCACAGGTCTCTAAGTGTGTCATTCCAGCTTGCACTCTGATACAAGTACTTCTCTCTGGCATATGGCTGGGAACATCCCCTCCCTTTATTGACATGGATGCTCACTTTGAACAGGGACACATCATCATTCTTTGCAACAAGGGCTCAGCTGTTGCCTTCCACTGTGCTCTGGCCTACCTGGGAGTCATGGCCTTGGGTAGTTACCTCATGGCTTTCTTGTCCAGGAACCTTCCTGACACATTTAATGAATCCAAGTCCATGGCTTTCAGCATGCTTGTGTTCTGCAGTGTATGGGTCATGTTCCTCCTTGTCTACCACAGCACCACTGGGAAGGTCAGGGTAGCTATGGAAATGTTCTCTATCCTGGCTTCCAGTGCAAGCATTCTAATTGTAATCTTTGTCCCTAAGTGCTACATTGTTTTGTTTAGGCCAGAATTAAACACACTTCCTCATAACAGGGATGAAAGACACCACAGGGGCAAATATTTACGTAAAACATAGTTCACATGATTCTTCATATAAACTGAATTTTATTGGATCTCTACCGTTCTGACCATCACATATTAGGTCACATGTTTTTCCTGTGATGGCTTTGTGGGTATGGCTTCTTCTCACCAGATATTATATTCTGAGCTTAATTCCCTGGAACCTCATGATGAAGTAAGGAATTGATTTTCGGAAGTTGGACTAGTGCATTTCCAGTCCCCAAAATAAGTAAACATTTGTAATATAAATTTAGAAAACCCTTTTGAAAACAATCATAACATTGAGATATGATTGCATGAGCTCTTATTGTTTCCACTGACTTAAATTATTAACTTTTCCTATTGAAATCTCTCACATTTTGCAATAAGGACACTCTATTCACCAAAACATGTGATGGTCCTGGGGCTTTTTCTCTAAGTTCTTATTTCTAAATCATATTAATTACTTCAACCAGTGGTGTTTTTTCCTTTAAGGACCTTTTCATTTCTCCCAGTGCTGACTATGCAGTGTCTTTCTGGTGGCATTGATTTCTAACAGTTTCACATGTCATGAATTTCACACAGTTTGACTGCCACATAAAACTTCATACCACAACATTCCTCATAAATTTTCACATTTTCAAATCTTTCAGTACTGTTCTTATTTCAACTGAAGTCCTGAAACAGCAATCAGCAGAAACCATGGCATAGCTAAATGTGACCCATCTTGATGTCTGTCCTGCTAAATAACCAATTAGTTCTCTGAGTCTGAGGTCAGCATCATGTGGGCGAATCCTTGACACTGCTTTACATTATGTACAATGCGTAACATGATTATATTGACCAATAAAATTCTTGTTCCTCTAGAACCATAAGTTAATTGTGACATCACTCTAACCATTATTCTCTACCTTCTTATCCAAAATTATGAAAAGTGTCCTTTCAACTCTTCCCACCACATTTTGAAAATTTTGTGTATCTCAAAATCTAAAATTATTTCATGACACCATATAAGGATAACAGTGGATTAAATCCTGAGTCTTTGCAAACAAACAATGTGCTCTAAAAATTATGCATAATTTTTAGCACCTAGAATTCTTTACTTTTAAAATGTATTCAAAATGTGGGCATGTAACCCACATTTTTCATACTAAGTTAGCAGACCACTTACCCAAAACTCACAAAGGTAATGGTTTGCTCCTAACATGAATTAAAATTTGCTTGACCATCTTAAACTTGTGGTTCACAAGCTCTATAACTCTGTGAACCTTTAATATATTCCCAAATATTCTGGTTACTCCAATAATAAAATTATTTTCATGGATAATTCATCACAATAATTCTGCTACCATTATGAATCATTAAATAATTATCTCCTGATTCAAAGGTATTTGGTGACTCTTGCGATGAGTCCTGTGAACACAGAGGGGACATGACTCAAAGGTTGAGAATCACTGCTCTCACTGAATTTATAGTAATTTCAGAATTTCAAAGGCATCTTTCTTTACTTTCAAAGGAAAATAAACTAACTCCAGTATACTCTCCTTTTCTTCCCTCCTTCTTCCTTCTTTCCTTCCTTCACTCCTTCCTCTCTGCTTCCTCTCCTTTGTTTTTCCTTTTCTACTGATAAAATCTTCCTTGAAGCCAAAATTATCTGTCTTCAACTAAAAGCTAGTTGTCTAGATAACCATCAGGAGCTTTGGCAGTCTAAATCTTTTAGGGGAATATTTTTTATTCTCTCTGAACCAAAGACTGCTATTAATAGCTATAATGGATTCATTTATTTACTGTACTTTAATTCAGTTTAAACATTTATTACCAACTCACATATTCACCAACCATTGGCAACTTATCCCTTTTGTTAAAAATTGATTCTTTTCTTAAACAAAATATCCTGATTACAGTTTTATCCCACTCTAATCTTCCCAGTTTCTCTCTACTCTCATCCCTTCTGAATCTAGTCCATTTCTTTTTCTCATTAGAAAAGAATAGGATTCTACAAGATAAATACAAAACATAGTAGCAAATCATATTAAGAAAAAAAGTCCATCTCATTGGACTAGGACAAGGCAAATCAACCTAAGGAAAGGAGACTAAAATAATTCTTTTTTATATTAATTATTTTAATTGTAAACACAGATATTTACAGTTAAGGGTCTTTATGGAATGTAGAGTTTCATGATATTTAACAGATGTCCTAGAAAGGTTGAGACTCAGTCTCATATCTGTTTTATGATATAATTAGAAATTGTACTTAGCAAGTCTCTTTGTGATTATTTGTTCTAGTGGTAAAGCTACCAATGGTACTTCATATTTTTTATGTATTATTATCAGTATTATTACTAATCCCCAATTTATTTTTACAGTTCAGTCTCTATCCCTTTCTCGCTCTGCCCTCTCACATTTCCTCACCCCATTCCTCCACCAAAGTCTCCAAGGGAATGGCCCAACCTCCAACACCCCCACCACCCACCACACACCACCAGGCCTATGCCTTTCCTGGGACCTAAGTCTCTCAAGTGATAGGTGCATCTACTCTCAGTGAGGCCATTTCAGTGAGTCCTAGTGTGTGTGTGTGTGTGTGTGTGTGTGTGTGTGTGTGTGTGTGTGTGTTTGTGTGTGTGAGGGACCTTGGGCCAGTTAGTGTATGCTGCCTGGTTGGCAGTTCATTTTCTGAGAGATCTGGAGGATCCAGGTTTATTGAGACAACTGGTCTTCCTATGGGTCGCACTCCTCTTCAATTATTCCAGCCTTTCCCTAATTCAGCTGCATCTTAGGATCAATAATAGTGTCAGGCTTGGAGCCTGCCCTTCAGATGGGGTACAATTTGGACTTGTCACGGGACCTTCTTTCTCTCAATCTCTTCTCCATTGTTGTGCCTGCAGTTCTTTCAGACAGGAACAATCCTGGGCCAGCATTTTTCACTGTGGGACAGCAACCCTATGCCTCCACTTGATGCCTATATTTCTACCAGAGGTAGAGTCTTTTTTTTTTAAAGATTTATTTATTTATTATATGTAAGTGCACTATAGCTGTCTTCAGACACACCAGAAGAGGACATTGGATATCATTATGGATGGTTGTGAGCCACCATGTGGTTACTGGGATTTGAACTCATGACTATCAGAAGAACAGTCAATGCTCTTAACCACTGAGACATCTCTCCAGCCCCCGAGAGGTAGATTCTACAACTTCCCTCTCCCCACTTTTGGGCATTTCATCTAAGGTCCTTTCCTTTGTGTCTTGAGATTCGCTCACCGCTCAGGTCTCTGGTATGTTCTAGAGGGTCTCCCAACCTAGCTCCTGAGATTGCATATTTCCATTCTGGCTTCACTCCCGATCCTCTCACCCCACAATATCTGATCATATTTCCCTTTTCCCTGACCACCCCCCCCATCTCTTCCACCCAGTTTACTTTGTCCCTCTGTCCTCTGCTTTCTTCTCCCTCCTGAGTGAAAATGAAGCATCTTAAGTCAGGTGGCGGTGGTGCATGCCTGTAATCCCAGCACATGGGAGGCAGAGGCAGGCAGATTTTTTAGTTCGAGGCCAGCCTGGTCTACAGAGTGAGTTCCAGGACAGCCATGGCTACACAGAGAAACCCTGTCTCAAAAAATCAATCAATCAAACAAACAAACAAACAAATAAATAAATAAATAAATAAATAAAAATAAAAATAAAATAAAAATAAAAAAAGAAAGAAAAAAAAAGAAAATGAAAATGAAGCATCTTCACTTGGGCCCTTTGGCTTCTTAAACTTGAGTTCTCTGGACTGTATCCTGGGAATTCTGTATATTTTTGGCTAATATCTGCTTATTAGTGAGTACATGCCATTCATGTCCTTTTGGTTATGAGATACCTCACTCAACATGATATTTACCTGTTCCATTCATTTGCTTGCAAAACTCATGATGCCCTCATTCTTAATAGCTGAAGAGTATTCCATTGTGTAAATGAACCATATTTTCTGTTTCTATTCTGTCGGTGTAGGACATCTGTGTTGGTTCCAGCTTCTGGCTATCAGAAATAAGGGCACAATGAACACAGTGACGCCCGCGCCCTGTGGCATAGTCAGGTATCTTTAGGGTGTATTCCCAGGAGTAGGATAGCTGTGTCTTCAGGTACATCTATTTCCAATATTCTGAGGAACCTCCAGATTGATTTCCAGAGTAGTTCTTTCAGTTTGCAAGCCCACCAGCAACCAGGAGGGTTCCTCTCTCTCCAAATCCAAACCAACAGGTACTGTCCACTGAGTTTTTTTCCTAGCCTTTGTGAATGGTGTAAGGTAGAATTGCAAGGCCATTAAGATTTGCATTTCACTGATCACTAAGGAATTTGAACTTTTGTTTAAGTGCTTATCTGTCATTCAAAATTCCTCTGTTGTAAATTCTCTTTAGTTCTACACCCGATTTTGTTTTTTATTGTGTTGTTTGGTTTTGTTGGAAGTTAGCTTCTTGAGTTCTTTATATATTTTGGATATTAGCCCTCTATCAGATTTGGAGTTAGTGAAGATTTTTTTCCCCCAATTTGTAGGTTTCTGATTTTTCCTATTGACTATGTACTTTGACTTGCAGAGGTTTTTCAGTTTCATTAGGTCCCATTTATCAATTCTTGATCTTAGAAACTGAACCATTGGAGTTCTGTTTAGGAAATTTTGTTCTGTGCCAATGTGTTTGAGGGTCTTTTCCACTTTATCTGATATTATATTCTGT
This sequence comes from Apodemus sylvaticus, assembly GCF_947179515.1. Classification (NCBI taxonomy): domain Eukaryota; kingdom Metazoa; phylum Chordata; class Mammalia; order Rodentia; family Muridae; genus Apodemus; species Apodemus sylvaticus. The sequence continues at coordinate 61,812,144 of NC_067491.1, read as the reverse complement.
GTATCTAGTTTTATGTTGAGGTCCTTGATCCACTTGTAGTTGAGCTTTGTGCATTGTGACAAATATGTATCTACATTCATCTTTGTACATACCAACTTCCAGTTAGACCAGCACAATTTATTAAAGATGCTTTCCTTTATCCATTGTATATTTTTTACTTCTTTGTCAAAGATGAAGTGTGCAAAAGCATGTGGTTATATTTCTTAGTTTTCCATTCTATTTCATTGATCAACCTGTCTGTGATGTACCAATACCACGCAGTTTTTATCACTATAGATCTGTAGTATACTTTTAGATCATGGGTAGTGATTGCCCCACACATTCTTTTATTGTTAAGAATTGTTTTTGCTATCCTGGCAGGTTTGTTTTTCCATATGAAATTTAGAATTGCTATTTCCATGTCTTTGATTAATTTTGTTTGAATTTTGATGTGGATTGAAATGAACCTTTACAATACTTTTTGTAGGATGGCTATTTTTACTATGTTTAAACTATCAATCCATGAGCATGGGGGATGACTCCATTTTCTAAGGTCTTTTTAGATTTCCTTCATGAAAGACTAGAAGTTCTGGACATACAGATTTTTCACTTGTTTGGTTAGAGTTACACGAAGATATTTTATATAATTTGTGACGATTGTGAAGAGCATTATTTTGATTATTTCTTTCTCAGCCCATTGATCATTTGTCTAAAGGAAGGATACTGATTTTTTGGAGTTAATTTTGTATCTGGACACTTTGATAAAGTTGGTTATAAGTTGTAGTAGTTCTCAGGTAGAATTTTTGGGGATGCTTACATATACTATCATATCATCTGCAAAATAGTGATACCTTGAATTCATGCCAAATTGTATCCCTTTGATTTCCTTTTTTGTTGTAGATCTCAGGCTAGACCTTCAATTACTATATTAAATAGATATGGGGAGAGTTGGCATCATTGTTTTTACCTGATTATGGTGGGATTGCTTCAAGTTTCTCTACATTAATTTGATATTAGCTGTTGGTTTGCTATATGTTACATTTATTTTGTTTAGGTATATGCCTTGAATTCCGGTTCTCTCCATTATTTTAACATGAGGTTTTGTTGATTTTGTCAAATGCTTTTTCAACATCTAATGAGATGATCATGCAATTTTTTTCATTTAGTTTGTTTATATACTTGATTAGGTTGATGTATTTTCATATATTGAACCAAACTTTCATCCCTGTGTTCTTCTTTTTTTTTTTTTTTTGACCCTTCTGTTTCCATCTGAGATTCTACATATGTGCTGCTGCACCTGGCTTATACAGTAATAGAAATTGAATCCAGAGAATTTTGCATGATGGCCAAATAGTCCACCAACTGAGCTACATCTACTGCCTCTGTTTCACACTTCTCAGTTGGGGTCTATTTCTGATTTCAAGTGGCGATAATTCTTTATATATTGTATATACCACAATTTTGCAAGATATATAATTTGGAAATATTTTCTCTCATTTTATGGGCTTTCTCAAGTATCTTTTGAAAAATGTGTCTTAAACCAAGTGGTAGTGGAATATATATTTAATTCCAGCACTTTTTTTTGTCATTTAATTTTTTAATTTGATATATTTTTATTTACATTTCAAATGATTTCCCCTTTTCTAGCCCCCCACTCCCCGAAAGTCCCGTAAGCCCCCTTCTCTCCCCCTGTCCTCCCACCCACCCCTTCCCACTTCCCTGTTGTGGTTTTGCCCTATACTGCTTCACTGAGTCTTTCCAGAACAAGGGGCCACTCCTCCTTTCTTCTTGCACCTCATTAGATGTGTGGATTATGTTTTGGGTATTCCAGTTTTCTAGGTTAATATCCACTTATTAGTGAGTGCATACCATGATTCACCTTTTGTGTCTGGGTTACCTCACTTAGTATGATGTTCTCTAGCTCCATCCATTTGCCTAAGAATTTCATGAATTCATTGTTTCTAATGGCTGAACAGTACTCCATTGTGTAGATATACCACATTTTTTGCATCCACTCTTCTGTTGAGGGATACCTGGGTTCTTTCCAGCATCTGGCAATTATGAATAGGGCTGCTCTGAACATAGTAGAGCATGTATCCTTAATACATTGTGGGGAAGCCTCTGGGTATATGCCCAGGAGTGGTATAGCAGGAACATCTGGAAGTGAGGTGCCCAGTTTTCGGAGGAACTGCCAGACTGATTTCCAGAGTGGTTGTACCAATTTGAAACCCCACCAGCAGTGGAGGAGTGTTCCTCTTTCTCCACACCCTCTCCAACACCTGCTGTCTCCTGAATTTTTAATCTTAGCCATTCTGACTGGTGTAAGATGAAATCTCAGGGTTGTTTTGATTTGCATTTCCCTAATGACTAATGAAGTTGAGCATTTTTTAAGATGCTTCACTGCCATAAGATGTTCTTCAGGTGAGAATTCTTTGTTTAACTCTGTACACCATTTTTAATAGGGTTGTTTGGTTTTCTGGGGTCTAACTTATTGAGTTCTTTATATATATTTGATATTAGCCCTCTATCTGATGTAGGATTGGTGAAGATCTTTTCCCAATTTGTTGGTTGCCGATTTGCCCTCTTGATGGTGTCCTTTTCCTTACAGAAACTTTGTAATTTTATGAGGTCCCATTTGTCAATTCTTGATGTTAGAGCATATGCTATTGGTGTTCTGTTAAGAAACTTTCTCCCTGTAACGATGTCCTCAAGGGTCTTCCCCAGTTTCTTTTCTATTAGCTTCAGAGTGTCTTTCTTTATGTGGAGGTCCTTGATCCATTTGGATTTGAGCTTAGTACAAGGAGACAAGGATGGATCAATTCACATTTTTCTGCATGTTGACCTCCAGTTGAACCCGCACCATTTGTTTTAAAAGGCTATCTTTTTTCCGTTGGATGTTTTCAGCCTCTTTGTCGAGGATCAAGTTGCCATATGTGTGTGGATTCATTTCTGGAACTTCAATCCTGTTCCATTGATCCTCCTGCCTGTCACTGTACCACTACCATGCAGTTTTTAACACTATTGCTCTGTAGTGTTGCTTGAGGTCAGGGATACTGATTCCCCCAGACTTTCTTTTGTTGCTGAGAATAGTTTAAGCTATCCTGGGTATTTTGTTATTCCAGATGAATTTGATAATTGCTCTTTCTAACTCTGTGAAGAATTGAGTTGGGATTTTGATGGGTATTGCATTGAATCTGTATATTGCTTTTGGCAAAATGGACATTTTAAATATACTGATTCTACCGATCCATGAGCATGGGAGGTTTTCCCATTTTTTGAGGTCTTCTTCCATTTCCTTCTTCAGAGTCTTGAAGTTCTTGTCATACAGATCTTTCACATGTTTGGTAAGAGTCACCCCAAGATACTTTATACTGTTTGTGGCTATTGTGAAGGTGGTCATTTCCTTAATTTCTTTCTCAGCCTGCTTATCCTTTGAGTATAGAAAGGCCACTGATTTGCTTGAGTTGATTTTATAACCGGCCACTGTGCTGAAGTTTTTTATCAGCTGTAGGAGTTCTCTAGTGGAGTTTTTTGGGTCACTTAGGTAGATTATCCTGTCATCTGCAAATAATGATAGTTTGACTTCTTCCTTTCCAATTTGTATCCCTTTGATGTCCTGATGTTGTCGCATTGCCCATGCTAGTACCTCAAGTACAATATTGAAAAGATAAGGAGAAAGGGGGCAGCCCTGTCTAGTTCCTGATTTTAGTGGGATTGCTTCAAGTTTCTCTCCATTTAGTTTGATGCTGGCTACCGGTTTGCTGTATGTTGATTTTTACTATGTTTAGGTATGGGCCTTGAATTCCTGTTCTTTCCAAGACTTTAAGCATGAAAAGATGCTAAATTTTGTCAAATGCTTTTTCAGCATCCAATGAAATGAGCATGTGTTTTTTTTCTTTGAGTTTGTTTATGTAGTGGATTGCATTGATGGATTTCCGTATATTGAACCAACCCTGCATTGCCGGAATAAAGCCTACTTGATCATGGTCGATGATCGTTTTGATGTGTTCTTGGATTCGGTTGGTAACACTTTTATTGAGTATTTTTGCCTCGATGTTCATAAGGGAAATTTGTCTGAAGTTCTCTATCTTTGTTGGATCTTTGTGTGGTTTTGGTATCAGCGTAATTGTGGATTCAGAGAAGGAATTGGGTAGTGTTCCTTCTGTTTCTATTTTGTGGAATAGTTTGAAGAGTATTGGTGTTAACTCTTCTTTGAAGGTCCGATAGAATTCTTCACTGAAACCATCTGGTCCTGTGCTTTTTTGGGTTGGAAGACTTTCTATGACTCCTTCTATTTCTTTAGGCATTATGGGACTGTTTAGATGATCTATTTGGTCCTGATTTAATTCTGGTATTTGGTATCTGTCAAGGAAATTGTCCATTTCCTCCAGATTCTCCAGTTGTGTTGAGTACAGGCTCTTGTAGTAGGATCTGATGATTTTGGATTTCCTCAGTTTCCGTTGTTATATCTCCCTTTTCATTTCTAAGTTTGTTAATTTGGATACTTTCTCTGTGCCCTTTGGTCAGTCTGGCTAAGGGTTTATCTTGTTGATTTTCTCAAGAACCAGCTCCTGGTTTTGTTGATTCTTTGTATGGTTCTCTTTGTTTCTACTTGATTGTTTTCGGCCCTGAGTTTGATGATTTCCTGCCTTCTACTCCTCCTGGGTGAAATAGCTTCTTTTTGTTCCAGGGCTTTCAGGTGTGTCATTAAGCTGCTAATGTATGCTCTCTCCATTTTCTTTTTGGAGGCACTCAGGGCTATGCGTTTTCCTCTTAGCACTGCTTTCATTGTTTCCCATAGATTTGGGTATGTTGTTTCTTCATTTTCATTGTGTTCTAAAAAGTCTTTAATTTTTTTCTTTATTTCTTCCTTGACCAAGATATCATTGAGTAGAATATTGTTCAGTTTCCACGTGTATGTGGGTTTTCTGTTTTTTTTGTTGCTATTGAAGATCACTTTTACTCCATAGTGATCAGATAGGAGGCATGGAATTAGTTCGATCTTCTTATACTTGTTGAGGTCTGTCTTGTGACCAATTATATGGTCGATTTTGGAGAAGGTACCATGAGGTGCTGAGAAAAAGGTATATTCCTTTGCTTTAGGGTAGAATGTTCTATATATATCTGTTAAATCTAATTGGTCCAAAGCTTCAATTAGTTTCATTGTGTCCCTGTTTAGTTTCTGTTTTCCTGATCGGTCCATTGAGGAAAGTGCAGTGTTAAAGTCAGCCACAATTATTGTGTTAGGTGCAATGTGTGCTTTGAGCTTTAATAAAGTTTCTTTTACGAAAGAGGGTGCCCTTGCATTTGGAGCATAGATGTTCAGGATTGAGAGTTCTTCTTGTTGTATTTTTCATTTGACCAGCAAGAAGTGTCCCTCAGAGTCTCTTTTGATGACTTTGGGTTGAAAGTCAATTTTATCTGATATTAAAATGGCCACTCCAGCTTGTTTCCTGAGACCATTTGCTTGTAAACTTGTCTTCCAGTCTTTTACTCTAAGGTAGTTTTTGTCGTTGACCCTGAGGTGTGTTTCCTGTAAGCAGCAAAATGTAGGGTTCTGTTTACGTATCCAGTCCGTTAGTCGATGTCTTTTTATTGGGGCATTGAGTTCATTGATGTTAAGAGATATTAAGGAATAGTGATTGTTACTTCCTGTCATTTTTGACGTTATTTTTTAAATTTGATTGGTTAACTTCTTTTGGGTTTGATGAAAGGTTACTATCTTGCTTTTTCCAGGGTGAAGTTAACCTCCTTGTATTGGTGTTTTCCTCCTATTATCCTTTGTAGGGCTGGGTTTGTAGATAGATATTGGGTAAACTTGGTTTTGTCATGGAATATCTTAGTTTCTCCATCTACGGTGATTGAGAGTTTTGCTGGATATAGTAGTTTTGGCTGGCATTTGTGTTCTCTTAGAGTCTGCATGAGATCAGCCCAGGATCTTCTAGCCTTGATAGTTTCAGGTGAGAAGTCTGCTGTGATTCTGATAGGTCTTCCTTTATATGTTACATGGCCTTTTTTTCTTACTGCCTTTAATATTCTTTGTTTAGTACATTTGGTGTTTTGATTATTATGTGACGGGAAGTATTTATGTTCTGGTCCAGTCTGTTTGGAGTTCTGTAGGCTTCTTGTATATTCATGGGCATCTCTCTCTTTAGGTTAGGGAAGTTTTCTTCCATAATTTTATTGAAGATATTTGCTGGCCCTTTAAATTGTAAATCTTCACTCTCATCTATGCCTATAATCCTTAGGTTTGGTCTTCTCATTGTGTCCTGGATTTCCTGGATATTTTGGGTTACAAGCTTTTTGCATTTTGCATTTTCTTTAACTGTTGAGTCCATGGTTTCTATGGTATCTTCAGCATCTGAGATTCTTTCATCTATCTCTTGTATTCTGTTGTTGATATTTGCATCTATGTCCCCTGATTTTTTCCCAAGGCTTTCTTTCTCCAAAGTTGTCTCCCTTTGAGTTTTCTTAGTTGTTTCTACTTCTGATTTTAGGTCCTGGATGGTTTTGCTTAGCTCCTTCACTTGCTTGATTGTGCTTTCCTGTAATTCTTTAAGAGATTTTTGTGTTTCCTCTTTGATGACCTCAGCCTGTTGACCAAAGTTCTCCTGTATTTCTTTAAGTGTTTTTTGTGTTTCCTCATTATTGGCTTTTGTATTCTCCTGGATTTTTTTCAATGATTTTTGTGTTTCCCTTGCAAGGGCTTCTATCTTTTGATGCATTTTCTCCTGAATTTCTTTAAGTATGTCCTTCATGTGTTCCTGTACCAGCATCATGACCAGTGATTTTAAATCCATATCTTGTTTTACTGGTGTGATGGGGTATCCAGGACATGCTGGTCAAGGAGAATTGGGTTCAGATATTGCCATATTGCCTTGATTTCTGTTAGTGAAGTTCCTGCATTTGCCTTTTGCCATCTAGTTCTCACTGGTGTTAGTTGGTCTTGTCAATGCTGGACTCACCAGTGGAAGCTGCCCCCTCCCAGGAGGCCTCTGGTTTATAGCTTACCTCCTGCACTGCTTGGAGTCAGGGTGCTGTTGCCCAGGCTGTTCAGATCACAAAGCAAGCACCTGAAGGCTCCCTTGCAGCCCACTGGATTCACCAGAGCACACCGACTTCTTCCTGCTGGCCGCGTGGAAGCCCCTCTTGCCTCTTGCAGGACCTGGAGATGTGGTGTTGCAGCCCAGGCTGATCTGGATCCGGAATCTGAGAGATCTGAGTGCTCCTGCCAGAGGCCTCAGGACTGGAACCTGAGCTCCTTGCCACAGGAGCAAGCTGTGCTGTGAGCTCCCAGACTGCCTCTGGGTGCACACCAGGTCTCCTGCACTTCCTGGAGACGGAGTGCTATAGCCCAGTCTGTTCAGATCCCAAAGCAGGCACCTGAAGGCTCCCGCTGGGGACCTCTGGATTCACCAGAGCACAGTGACTTCTCCCCGATGGCCGCCCGGAAGCCCCTCTTGCCTCTTTAGGACCTGGAGATGTGGTGTTGCTGCCTAGGCTGATCTGGATCCGGAAGCGGAGAGATCTGAGTGCTCCCACCAGAGGCCTTAGGACTGGAACCTAAGCTCCTTGCCACAGGAGCAAGCTGTGCTGTGTCCATCCCTGTGTACTTGTATTCAGTTTCCTAGAATTATATTGAGTATATTTGCATTGACATTTATAAGGGAAATTGGACTGAAGTTGTCTTTCTTAGTTGGGTGTCTGTGTGGTTTAGGTATCAGAGTAATTATGGAATCATAAAATGAATTATGTTGTGTTTTTTCTGCGCTTGCCTTAAGGAATAGTTTCAGGAGTATTATTTTTATCTCTTCTTTGAAAGTGTGGTAGAATTCTACACTAAAGGCATCTGGCCCTGAGCGTTTTTTTGGTTGGGAAGTTTAATTTCTCTATTTCCTTAGATGATATGGGATTAGATAGTGTACCTGATCCCAGTTTAATTTTGGTAAATGTCTAAGAAATCATCCATTTCATTTAGATTTTCCAGTTTTGTTGTGTATAGACTTTTGTACAAGGATATGAATTTTTTTTAATTTTTAGGCTTCTGTTGTTATGTCCCCTTTTTAATTTCTGATTTTGTTCATTTAGATACTGTCTCTGGGCCCTTTAGTTAGTTTGGATAGGGGGTTATCTATTATGTTGATTTTCTTAAAGGAAGAGCTTTTGGTTTCTTTATTTGTATTATTTTCTTTGTTTCTATTTTTTTGATTTTGGTTCAGAGCTTGACAATTTCCTCCCCACTGCTCCGCTTGGGTGTATTTGTTACTTTATGTTCTAGGGCTTTCAAATGTGCTGTTAGTGTGTTAGTATAGGATTTCTCCAGTTTCTTTACTGGGGCCCTACATGCTATGAATTTTCCTCTTTGCCATGCTTTCACTGTCTCATAAGTTTGGGTTGTTGTGCCTTCATTTTCATTGAATTCTAAAATGTTATTCATTTCTTTCTTTACTTCTTCTCTGATGAAGTTATCATTGAATAGAGAGTTGTTCAATTTCCAGATGTACATGCATTTTCTAGGGGGTTTTGTGTTGTTTTTAAAATCTAGCCTTAATCTGTAATAATCTCATAAAATGCACAGGATAATTTCAATCTTCTTGTACCTGTTGAAGCTTGTTTTGTAACCGATTATATGACTAATTTTAGAAAAGGTAATATAAGCTATGGAGAAGAAGGTATATTCTTTTGTTTTAGTGTAAAATGTTCTATATATATTTGTTAGATGCATTTGAGTCATAACCTCTATTAGTGTCACTGTGTCTCTGTTTAGCTTCTGTTTCAATGCTCTGTCCTTTGGTGAGAGTGGCGTGTTGAGGTCTTCCACTATTACTGTGTATGATTCAAGGTGTGTTTTCAGCTTCATTAAAGTCACCCCTTATGAATGTGGATACCCTTACATTTGTGGCACAGATGTTCAGAATTGAGACTTTCTCTTGGTTGATTTTTCCTTTGATTAATATGAAGTGTCGTTTGCCATCTCCCTTGAAAATTTTTGGTTGAAAGTCTATTTTATTAGCTATTAGAATAATAACTCCTGCTTGTTTTTTGTGACTGCTTGGAAGAATTGCTTCAAGCCTTTAACTCTGAGGTAATGTTTACCTTTGTCATTGGGGGTGTGTTTCTTATATGCAGCAAAATGCTAGATCCTGTTTGCATATCCAGTCTGTTAGCATATGTCTGTTTATTGGGGAATTGAGCCTGTTGATATTGAGAAATACTAAGGAAGGACTATTTTAGTTCCTGTTATGTTTGTTGTTGTAGGTGGCATTATATGCATGTGATTCTCTCCTTTTGATTATTTTGTTCTGAGATAACTCTTATCTTCTTTTGTCATTGGTGAAGGTACCTTCCTTGTTTTGGAGTTTTCCTTTTAGAATCCAAGTAAACATCAAAGCAATCATCCACCATGATCAAGTAGGCTTCATCACAGGGATGCAGGGATGGTTCAATATACAGAAATCTATCAATGTAATCCACTATATGAAGGAACTCAAAGGAAAAAACACATTATCACTTCATTAGATGCTGAGAAAGTATTTGACAAAATCCATCACCCCTTCATGATACACGTAATCCACTATATAAAAAAACTCAAAGAAAAAAATCACATGACCATTTCATTAGATGCAGAAAAAGTATTTGACAAAATCCAATACCCTTTAAGATAAAAGTCTTGGAAAGATCAGAAATTCAAGGACCATACCTGATAATAGAAAAACAATACACAGCAAAGCAGTAGCCAACATCAAACTAAATGGAGAGAAACTTGAAGCAATCCCTCTAAAATCAAGAACTAGACAAGGCTGTCCACTCTCTCCCTACCTGTTCAATATAGTTCTCAAAGACCTAGCAAAAGCAATTATACAATAAATGAAGGTAAAAGGCAAACAAATTGGAATGGAAGAAATCAAAATATCACTATTTGTAGATGATATTTGCCTAAGGGAGTACTACTCAGTTATTAAAAACAACAAATTCATTGAATTCTTAGGCAAATGGATGGAACTAGAAAATATCATCCTGAGTGAGATAACCCAGTCACAAAAGAACACACATGGCATGCACTCACTAAAAAGTGGATATTAGCCCAGAAGCTTGGAATACCCAAGACAGAATTCATAGACAAAATGAAGCTCAAGAAGAAGGAAGACTTCAGTACTTCTTAGAAGGGGGAACTAAATACCCACAGGAGGAGATACAGAGACAAAATGCGGAGCAGAGACTGAAGGGAAGGCCATCCAGAGACTGCCCCACCTGGGGATCCATCCCTCATACAGTCAATATTGTGGATGTCAGCAAGTGCTTCCTGAAAGGAAGATGATATAGCTGTCTCCTGAGAAGCTCTGTAGGTGCCTGACAAATACAGAAGTGGATACTCACAGCCAACTAATGAACTAAGCACAGGGTCCCTAATGGAGGAGCTAGAAAAATGACCCAGGGAGCTGAAGGACCTTGCAGCATCGTAGGAGGAACAAAAATATGAACCAACCAGCACCCCAGAACTCCCAGGGACTAAACCACCAATCAAAGAGTACACATGGAGGGACCCATGGCTCCAGCCACATATGTTGAAGGGAATGGCCCTGTCAGACCTCAATGAGAGGAGAGGCCCTGGGTCCTATGAAGGGACCACGCCCCAGTGACAGGGAATGCCAGGATAGGGAAGCGGGTGTGGGTGGGGTAGTAAGCAGGTGGAAGAGGGATGGGATAGGGGTTTTTGAAGGGGAAATGAGGAGAGGGGATAACATTTGAAATGTGAATAAAGAAAATATCTAATAAAAAAGTGAGTGAAATAAAAAGTAACAAACACATTGAAAGTAAGAGCATTGTTACATCAGAGCAGGAGGAGGGAGCAAGATTAGAAGGAGAATGCAGAGTTTAATATCTTAAATATAAGGCAACTTTGTAAAATAAGAGCAATATGCACAATGCAGAGAGAAAGAGGCAAAAAGAAGAAACTACAGAGAGAGTTGAAGGAGCAGGTAGGACCCTCCTTACCACAGGACAGAACAGGTATTTTCTTTTTTTTTTTTATGTTTTTCTCTCCTTTTTTTTAATATTTTTTTATTCGATATATTTTTTATTTACATTTCAAACGATTTCTCCCTTTCTAGCCCCCCACTCCCCGAAAGGACCATAAGCCCCCTTCTCTCCCCCTGTCCTCCCACCCACCCCTTCCCACTTGCCCGTTCTGGTTTTGCCCTGTACTGCTTCCCTGAGTCTTTCCAGAACAAGGGGCCACTCCTCCTTTCTTCTTGTTCCTTATTTGATGTATGGATTATGTTTGGGGTATTCCAGTTTTCTAGGTTAATATCCACTTATTAGTGAGTGCATACCATGATTCACCTTTTGAGTCTGGGTTACCTCACTTAGTATGATGTTTTCTAGCTCCATCCATTTGCCTAAGAATTTCATGAATTCATTGTTTCTAATGGCTGAATAGTACTCCATTGTGTAGATATACCACATTTTTTGCATCCATTCTTCTGTTGAGGGATACCTGGGTTCTTTCCAGCATCTGGCGACTACAAATAGGGCTGCTATGAATATAGTAGAGCATGTATCCTTATTACATGGTGGGGAATCCTCTGGGTATATGCCCAGGAGTGGTATAGCAGGATCTTTCGGAAGTGACATGCCCAGGTTTCTGAGGAACTGCCAGACTGATTTCCAGAGTGGTTGTACCAATTTGCAACCCCACCAGCAGTGGAGGAGTGTTCCTCTTTCTCCACATCCTCACCAACACCTGCTGTCTCCTGAGTTTTTAATCTTAGCCATTCTGACTGGTGTAAGCTGAAATCTCAGGTTTGTTTTGATTTGCATTTCTCTGATGACTCATGAATTTGAGCATTTTTTAAGATGTTTCTCTGCCATCCGAAGTTCTTCAGTTGAGAATTCAACTCTGGACCCCAATTTTTATAGGGTTATTTGGTTTTATGGGGTCTAACTTCTTGAGTTCTTTGTATATATTGGATATTAGCCCTATATCTGATGTAGGGTTGGTGAAGATCTTTTCCCAATTTGTTGGTTGCCTATTTGTCCTTTTGATGGTGTCCTTTGCTTTACAGAATCTTTGTAATTTTACGAGGTCCCATTTGTCAATTCTTGATCTTAGAGCATACACTACTGGTGTTCTGTTCAGGAACTTTCCCCCTGTACTGATGTCCTCAAGAGTCTTCCCCAGTTACTTTTCTATTAGCTTCAGAGTGTCTGGCTTTATGTGGAGGTCCTTGATCCATTTGGAGTTGAGCTTAGTACAAGGAGACAAGCATGGATTCCCATTCTTCTGCATGCTGACCTACAGTAGAACTAGCACCATTTTTTGAAAAGGCTATCTTTTTTCCATTGGATGTTTTCAGCCCCTTTGTCGAGGATCAAGCGGCCATAGGTGTGTGGGTTCATTTCTCGATCTTCAATCCTGTTCCATTGATGCCTGCCTGTCACTGTACCAATACCATGCAGTTTTTAACACTATTGCGCGGTAGTATTGCTTGAGGTCAGGGATACTGATTCCCCCAGAATTTCTTTTGTTGTTGAGAATAGTTTTAGCTATCCTGGTTTTTTTGTTATTCCAGATGAATTTGAGAATTGGTCTTTCTAACTCTATGAAAAATTGAGTTGGGATTTTGATGGGTATTGCGTTGAATTTTTATATTGCTTTTGACAAAATGGCCATTTTAACTATATTAATCCTGATGATCCCTGAGCATGGGAGGTTTTTCCATTTTTTGAGGTCTTCTTCCATTTCCTTCTTCAGAGTCTTGAAGTTCTTGTCATATAGTTCTTTCACATGTTTGGTAAGAGTCACCCCAAGGTACTTTATACTGTTTGTGGCTATTGTGAAGGGTATCAGTTCCCTAATTTCTTTCTCAGCCTGTTTATCCTTTGAGTATAGGAAGGCTACTGATTTGCTTGAGTTGATTTTATAACCTGGGCATATACCCAAAGGATTCCCCAGCATGCAATAAAGACACATGCTCCATTATGTTCATAGCAGCCTTATTTATAATAGCCAGAACCTGGAAAGAACCCAGATGTCCCTCAAAGGAAGAATGGATACAAAAAATGTGGTATATTTACACAATGGAATACTGCTCAGCAATTAGAAACAATGAATTCACAAAATTTTTAGGCAAATAGTTTGATCTGGAAAATATCCTAAGTGAGGTAACCCAATCACAAAAGAATATACATGGAATGCAATCTCTGATAAGTGGATATTAATTAGCCCAGAAGCTCTGAATTTGGAAGGCACAAATCGCATAACAAATGACTCCCATGAAGAAGTATAGAGAGGGTCCTGATCCTGGAAAGGATTGATCCAGCATTGGTGGGGAATATAAGGACAGAGAAAAAGTAGGAAGGTGATTGGAGAATGGGTGGAGAGAAAAGGTTTATGGGACATATGGGGAGAGGGGATCTGGGAAAGGGGAAATCATTTGAAATGTAAACAAAGAATATAGAAAATAAAAATATTAAATTAAAAAAAAGACAAAAAAGAAAAGTAAATGAAGACTATATTCAGTATAAATAAATAAATAAATATTCAGACATTAAAAAAAGATATGGCAATATCTTTCAGGAAATAACATCTATAAAACATAGGTAACCTACTTCAAAGAGATCCAACGTATTTCTAGTAAAAATCAGGAGGGCAAAGTTGTGGCTAATTGAAGATGCAATAAGACACAGGGGACAGCATTCACTTCACCTGGTTAACAACAAAACACCCTTTTGCAGTTGGAGGCAGGAGAAACAAATGAACCTTATCTAACTGTAATGTGTACTTGTGAGAAATTACTGAAGATAGGTTTTTTTAAATCAATGTGACAAATGCCTGAAGTTCTGGTACATACAAAACTGAAAGACCCAGACAATGAGTACTTGTATTAAGGATGCAGTTAAATATTTTTAATCCTTATATTTAATCCCTTCTTACCTTTGGCAAAAAGCACACAGAGACCAACTGCTGAGATCCTCCCAGAGATCTCCACCACCAAGAAACAGAAACACCTACCAACTGTTTTACCCAGAGGCCTTTGCTACTTTTTGCTACACCCAGTTAAGTGGTCCACCCAGAGGCCTTTGTGTCCTGTCCTCGTGCTACGCCCTGCTAAATACTTCACCAGAGACCTTGCACCCTGGTGCAGGACAGAATAGCTCATGGTACACATTTCTGCCCATAACCACTGTACAGGAGGCAGTTGCAAAGACTTCTTCCATCACTGCTGACAGAAACGCACTCTAGCTGGAGGTGGCAGAAGGGCAAAGGGAGCCTTCGTTTTCTAAGCAGAAGATGGGGATTATGAAGGTGAATTTCTGAAGACACAAAGTGAGTTGGAATGAATTTCATGTCCTATTAGAACGGTGTGTGTTTTAAGGTTCTGCAGTGAACAAGGTGTGAATGGAGACCTGGCCTCTGCCCCGTCAGGAAGAGCTCTGTGTTTCAAGGTCCTGCAGAAGTCTGAGTGTATCAGTTGCAGAGCTGGTTGGGTTCTAGGGAAGAGGGAATTTGTTTCTGTGTGACAGAAGGTGAAATACTGGCAATCACGCAGAGAAAACAAATTGTAAGCCTCCCACAGTGTTGCTTGAGTGCTGAGGTACAGTCAAGCAGCTAAACACATGAATGATGGATGCATGGTCGGCACTTTCTTCTGGAGTTACCTTGTTGGAGTCTTTATACTCAGAAATGTTTGAAACATCAGGGCATGCTTGCTGTGGATTATCCCATAAACTGACTGGTTTGGAATCCTATGCTAATGTTGACACACAAGCCCTTGGAGATAAAGATTGTTGTCACAGCATATCTCCAACAGCTGCAGAGCCAGAATCCTGGGTTGGCATTCAGGGCTGTACAGAGAGCATTATATGGACAAGAACAAGGGAACTTGTCATGCCTGGTTCTTCATTAGAATACCTAAATGTAACCTCCCTCCAATGAGTTTACCACAGGCACAGTGCTTTGAGTCATGCTTTACACCGCCATAGCAGGTCCTGGGAGAGCTTGTTTTTGTTTCCGTCTCTTTTGTGACCACCTGGACACCAAAGCATCTCCTTTACAAGGTCTGCGCCATCTTATAAGGACTCAAGTCATAATTTCCATTTAGAGTTTTGTGCCAAGAGGAACTAATTCTTATGGAATTGGCAAAAGGAAAAAGAACTTGCTGTTTCTCTCTGCATAGCGTAACACAAGTAACTATTTTCTTTTGCTTCAAAGGACAGCAAAGTTGGTATAAATTGTCATGATATTATGGGTGGTACTAACTTTGTCTTTTCATATTAATCTTTTCATTCATAGTTGAATGTCTTTATAGGAAAAAAGAATCTTTTATACAGTCAAGAATCCTTATGATTGGGGGAGCACTGACAAACGCATGGCTTTATACAAAGGTCAGTTGAGTTGCATGCTTTCTTAAGGTTTTCATTGTTTCCTGTATTGGAAAGTTTTTATTTTGCTGTCCTAAAAAGGTACACCACCACAAACTTATGAACCATAAGAGTTAAAATATAAACTCTTGTGATAAATCATATACATTGGAAAATTGATACTGATGTATTTTAAAAAAAATGACAGGGCCCTTCTACGGATGTGGACAGGGTCGGAAGAAAGAAGTAGAAGGGTTGTTATAGTTAAATTTCAGTAGATACACACATGGATTTCTCATAAGTAACACTCTCCAATTTGTGTAAATATCATGTGCAAGAAATATATATATATATATAATATATATATATATTTATATTGATACTACAAATTTATATGTATATATATATAAATTTGAAGCTCTACCACCATCAGTAAGACAATAGTGATAGATGTCACAGTGCTTCCTGGTATTAAGAAAGTCCTGGTTTGGGTATGAGCAACACATGTTGACTCACAACCACCTGTGACATCAGTTTGAGAGATCAGATGTGGTCTTCAGGACTCCTGGCAACACTCATTGCACATAAACCTCATATAAGCATGCACACACGTACACATGTACACGCGCACACACACACACAACTAAATGTAAAAAAATGTAAATAGTATGTACTTTTACTAATACAGTAATGATGAGTGTTTGTAAAAATAACATGTGAAGGGTTGGGTATCTTTTCACATGTAGAGACATTTATTTGACAGAGTTTGATAATAAATGATGACAAAAGGTCAAGTATTCTTTTTTATATAAATGAAGGACATGGAAACAAGGCTTACTTAGGCTAATGTTTTAATGGTGTTACTAGCAATATCAGAGTTTCTTTTTTCTTGAGGTTTTAGTTAAATGAATAAAATAATATTGTAAAACTCTTGAATGAAGCTCTTGAACTTTTTTTTAAGTATTGAGAGAAAACCATGACAGGCTAGCAGTAAACGTTAGGAGCCAACACAAGGGAATGAAGAGGACAAAGGAAGCCACTCCTGTCACAGTGGAGGTCACCAGGCAGTCGTGTAGGCAGTCTATGTAAGGCTAAAAATAACGTGTGGAAAAGGCCGGACTACACAAAAATGCATTCATAATCTTTGGTTGGTAGCAGAAAAATAGAAAGAGGAAGAGAAGGAAAAGGAGGATGAGGAAGAAGAGGAGGAAGAAGACAAAAATTACTTTTCTAAAATAGGATTGTGGTGGTTTGAATGAAAACGCCCCCCATACACTCACAGAGATTGACACGATTAAGTGGTGTGACTTTGCTGGAGCACATAGGACATGTTGGAGGATGTATGTGACTGAGGGTGGGCCTCGAGCTTTCAAATGCTCAACCCAGGCTCAGGGTCCCTCTCTCTTCCTTCTCCCTTCCAATCCAGATGTAGATTTCTCAGTTAACTCTGCAGTACCATGTCTGCCTGTATGCCACCATGTCTCCTGTCATAATAATAATGGTTGTATTTCACCTCTGAAATACAACCCAGCCCCAATTCAGTATTCTCCATTTTAGGAGTAGCAATGGTTATGGTTCCTCTTCACAACAATCAAACACTAAGATGGAAACTGGTGCCATGGCCTGTGGTGCTGCCAAGATCGGACGGACCATGCTTTCATCTGGAGGAATACAGAAGACTTTCAGACTTTGAACTTAAGTGCAGATTGACAATTCAAGCAGGGTTTATTGGGTTATAGTAGTAGGATCATGGAAGACAGTGATGCTCGGGGTTATTTAAACTGTGAGGGCTCAGCTAGAGAAGATTCAGGGGAGAATATTATTAGTATGGTGCCTAGAAAAATATTCTTGTGATATTTTGGCTAAGAGCATTGCTGCTTTCTACAATTATGTTAAGATCAATCTGAGGCTAGATTGAACATAATATGCATTAAAAGTTTTGACAGAGGACACTTAAAGCAGCCTAGCATTGACTGTGTCATGTGGGTCTTTTTGGTCTGCCTTATGCAGTTTTATAATGAAAAGGAACAATCTGAACTAAGAAAAATACAAAATGTACAGTCTGAAAAAGAGAGCACCAGGACATTTAAAGCAACTAAATCCTGTACTCAAGGACATTTAAAAAATGTAAAGAAGTGCCTGATGCTAGATGAAATACAAGGAATGGTTGACATCAATGTAAGACAAGACCCAGCCAAGCTTCCAAATCATGAAAAGGCCTGATTCATACCTTAATACTAGCAGTAGGGAGGCAGAGACAAGTAGACTTCAGAGTTCAAGGCCACCATGTTTTTTCACAGGAATTTCTAAGCCGTTCAACCTTAGGCACTGAAGAAAACCATTGAAAACAGAAAGCTGGTGAAAAATGTATTTGAAAAATAAGAATGTTTTAATAAGGGTGTTATTTTCCAGCACAACAAGTAACAAAACTTGGCAGCCTTGGCCTTGTGGTCATGTCAGAGTCAAGGTTACAAGAAAGAGGTTGTGAAATCTCCCTCCATGTTGAAGAGAATTCTCAGAGGTCAGACATGTTAGGGGTGTCCCTGCATAGAGGTCAAGAGAGGCCATTGCATGAATCTGTGAAGGTGAAACCTGGATTGCCTTGGAGACCCCAAAATGTTAGAGATGCCAGAGCCCTGCGATATCTGCTGAAGAAAGCTGCTAACACAGGGCCGAATCACCCCAAGAAAAATAGCGTGTTGCCTCAACAAGTATGAAAGGAGTTGGAGATCTGAAGAGTGTTTTGACATCATACATGAAGATGCAGAGTTTGGAGTCTGTTCAGCTGGTTTTTAGTCTCCCTTGGCCCAGTATTTCCTCATTACATCCTCTTTATACCCTTTGGGAATGGTAATGTATATATCCCCTGCCATTATATTTTGAAAGTATGTGACTTGCTTCTTCATTGTGATTTTACGGGGGATTACAGTGAGATTGCATGAGACTCAGACAAGACTTTGCTTTCAAACGAAGCTGTTCCCGTGATAGACAATGGGGACATTCTAAGTAAGACTAAATGATTTTTGCATGATAATGATGGACTATTGTTGCAATCGAGTAGAATGTAGTAGTTTGAGTGATAATGGCCCTAAAGTGGCACAGCAAGTGACACTTTTAGGAGGTGTGGCCTTGTTGGAGTAATGTGGCCCTGTTGGAGGAATTGTGTCACTGGGAATGGGCCTTGACTTTCCAAATGCTCAAGCCAGGTCCAATGTCTCTTTCTCAGGAGCTTGCCAACTCAGTTGTAGAACTCTTAGCTATCTCTTCAACATTATGTCTACCTGTATTCCACCATGCTTCCCAATATGATGATAATAGACTATAACACTGAACTATAAGCAAGCCCCAATTAAAGGTTGTTCTTCAGAACACTTGTTGAGTTCTGGTTGCCTTTTCAGAGGCCATTTACGTGCCAGGGACCCTATGTAAGACCACACCTAATGCCCACAATTTCCCTTTAAAGTAGGCCTAACATCACCAAAAAGCACCCAATGCTCTGGGTTCTATATTCTGTTCCATGACTCTGGAAGCTTTCCCAGAGGCCATCTGGGCACTAGGGACCCAAGGTAAGACATGGTCCCCTGCATACTAGCTCCCCTTAAAGTGTACCCAAAAGCCATAAACTACACCCCATCTTCTGGGCAACCATATTAGACACTACAATGTTGCTAGAAGATCTTTACATTCCTAGAGGTCATGCCAGTTCTAGGGATCAAGAGGTGATGGTGGTTCCCCAAATCTAAATCCAAGAGGTTGTCCAGGCCAAAAAATCTTAGAAAAGAGACCACACTGGACCTGAAGACTGACTGATCACCAAAACTGCAGGCAACCCAGGACAGAAGATCAGAACAGCAACAAAATTCAAGGAAAACAATACTCCTGTGGTTGAATTAGGGCTGAGGAGGAGGGCAACTCTGTAGGAGGATCAGCAGTCTCAATTAACTTGGACCCCTGAACTCTCTCAAACACTGGACCACTAAACAGGCAGCATACATCAGTTGATATGAGGCTCCCAACAAATGTACAGCAGAGGACTGCTGGATCTGTGTTCAATCAGTGATGATGCACTTAACCCTCAAGAGACTGGAGGCCCAAGGAAGTTTAGAGGTCAGGTCGGGTGGGGTGGGAGTTTGGAAAATCCTGTGGAGAGAGGGGGTAGGGAGGAGGTGGGATGTGGAATAGTCGGGAGGGTGGATGGGGGGAGAAATAAAATATGGAATGTAAAATTTTATTTAAAAAATTAAAAAGAAAGAAAAGACCAAACCTCAGAATAGCAGCAATAGAAAAAATATTTCCAGGTCAAAGGATCAGGAAATAACTTCAATAAAATTATAGAGGAAAATTTCCCTAAACTAAACATATATCTATAGATGTACATGTAGCTCACAAAATACCACATAGATTGAGCCAGAAAAGATCTTCCACCAAAAGATAATCAAATATATATGTATAGGTATTTATGTATATATGTATATATGTATATATGTATATATGTATATATGTATATATTATTAAAAACTATACATAGGAAAAAATATTTAAAGCAGAAAGGGAAAGAGGGAAAGTAACATATGAAGGCAAATGTGTTTAAATTTCACCAGAATTCTCAACAGATACTCTAAAACCCAGAAAGACCTAGAAAGCTGACTTACAGACTTTAAGACACCAGATATGTCATTCCAGACTATGATATCCAGCAAACCTCTCAATCAACAGAGATGGAGAAAATAAGATATTCTGTAGGAAAAGACAATAAATAACATCTACAAATCCAGCCCAGAAAGATACTAGAAGGAAAAATCCATTCTGAGCAGGTTAACAACACCAAAGAAAACACAGCAAATAAAAAGTTGCACAGGAGAAAAACGAAAGGAAGGTACACACACACACACACACACACACACACACACACACAACAGGTCTCCAGTACCTAAGAGGACATCTTGCATACAGCTCCACAAGTGAGCCCAGTTCTCTGCTAAGTGGAAGCAAGGCCCAGATCTGAGTGCCCCATCATCATGCTGGTCTTGAGACGGTCTCAAGACCCAGATTTACTGTACGCTTGTACAAGGGCAAACCTAGTATTTAGGCCACGAAAGGTCACTCTAGGACAGAGCCAAAACCTAGGATATAAGTAAATGCTACACACACTCAGATGCTTGGTATCTTAAACCCTGAATGCGTACTGGACCTAAGGGCAACTCAAGTTCCTTTGGTCAGCCAAAACTCATGGGGTAGTGGCCATATATTTATTGCACAAAGACTGGTCAAGTAGCCTCTAGAATCAAAAATGGACTGCTTTGTAATATTAGTAACCAGGAGGACACACAATGACCTCTTAAGTGTCCAGTGTCAAAGAGGACCCAGCCCGTTTTTATTACAAGGCAGGGCTAGTGTGCAAGCAGCCACATACTGTTCCTCAAGGCAAAAGCAGTGACCAGGGATGGGACTGCAGAGTGACACCGTAACAGGACAGCACCTAGGGGAGGCAAAGAAAGGGCATGTTCCAGGAGGGAGCAATAGCTAGGGACCACCATATTGTACTTCCATGTCGGATAAAATATCCACAGCCTATCCCCTAAGTGACCTCATAGAAGACACAATTCCATGGAGCTGGGTCTTAGGCTGTGTACAAAGCAGATCAGTATCTATGGGGCACTATCATCCTTTTTACTATTTTAAGCATTTGTACCTAGCAGATGCACACACTGATCCACCCCAAGACAGATCTAGTATCCTATGTGCCAAGTATATAATGAACAGGTATCAGGCTTCTATCAAGATTGTCACCAATGAATCAATGATATCACATGACATTAGTAGTATTCCGGGAGCTCAAACTTCTTCCCTTTAGGGAATGTTCAGTACCACTGGGCCATTGTCATGTGTAGCAGGATTAGAGGTTCTCTAGAGCTTATTTTGGAAACAGGACACCCACTTCTATCAGCAGCCCCTCCCATGACCCTATTGGGGACTATTTGTTCAAATAAAGTTTCAGCTTATTGTTGTACCACATATTCCCCTACGACAGCGGCCCAAAATCCTCTGCCAGCAGCTTTTGAATTTTCTGCCTAGACTTATGGCTACGACATACAATTACTTGTCCATCCCAAGGACATACTCCCTAGATGAACATACTATATCCACTGAAGAACCTTTTAACAGTCATGTCATGAATGAACTTTCCATCCTACCATGCCCAGGTTGCACACACTTAACTGGAGTACATAGAGGGGCCTCTGAATAAAAGTGCCTTGCTTGTTGAGATCACTCTGCAGGATGTGCTTGACAGGGCCCCCGCCTATTGTTCCAGAGGAAGAAACATATACTGGCTGTGCGACAGACACTGCCAGAAAGTTCCTCCACATCATAGATGGCTTCTGAGAACATCTTCAAGCCATCAACTCTTTAAGGGACTGAAGTCAACAGGCAATGTAAAAACAAGTACAGAAAAATTCTAGTCACAGTAAATGTTTGTGAAGGTCTCAATACCTGGATTTATGATAAGGGCTTGAACCCATGAAATGCTTGCTCAAGACACAAGTCAAGGAAGAAGAATGCCTAAAAATGCAAGAGATACAAACCTGTCACCACAACAAAAGGACCTAGAAAAAAAATGTGAGTTGATTAGCCTGCGCTTCACATTAGCAACCTGCTTCAGAGAAAGAAAGGGCCAAGAAATCCTGACATTTATGTCAAGATAGGTAAAATGAGAGTGTAATATTCTGAGAAAAGGAAGCTACAAAAGGAGGAAAATATTGGATAGAGGGATCCAACACCTGATGCTAAAACGATGTTGGCTTAAGAATGGGAATGAGCCAGTGTGTAGCAGGAAGTATTCAGAGATGTACTTCAAGCCATGAATGTGGAAGATTATCATCAATTACCCAGGTTCTGTTCACCAAGCCCAGTAGAATGGTGAGTGGTAGCATTGGGCAGCTGAAATTTCTTTTGAACAGAAAATAATCATCCTTCTTTTGCAGAAACAGAGGTTTATTCCAGGTTGCCATGTGTGTGTGTGTGGGGGGGGGGGCTCTTCTTGGTAACACTTCTGTTGCTGGCACAGCATGGTACCAAGCTCTCTGTCCACATCCTGGCTCTTCACCCAGACACACAATACCTAAAATCAACAACCATACAGATTCCACACTCTGGGTCCTTTGAAAATTGATCAGTTCTGCACACATGTGTTGATGTCACTGCTGTGGGTAGTGCCAACCCCAAGAGCACCCAGTTATCTCTCTTTGCCCCCATGCATACAAGAATGGAGGTGGTGGATGGACGGAACTTGAGAAGTGCCTTGCCCTGGTCACTTGGCTCTTGCCAGAACAGAAAGAAGCTGTTCTCAGTGAGGAAATTCCTAAAGATGTCTCAGATAGTGTTCCCTTACAACCGTGGTAAGGCTAAGGTGCCAGATGTTCCGGGAATCAGAACACATCTTTCTTTTCTTGTTCTTAGCCCACCCACTTCTGGGACTGGCTTTGCCCTACCTCTGTATCAATGAACAGTTGCCTCTTCTATCAAGAAGACCTAAATAAAAATGGATTTGCTAAGAATTACAAAAAGCCCAATTGTGCATCCCTTGTAAATAACTACCCACTCCCAATGGCCTGAGCCAGAAAGATACCATGTGCCCCTCTTCCACCCGGGTTGTCTGTGATGAAAAAGGCGTCAATTCCCAGGTCCCTACAGGTGAGACTGGCTGCAAACCTTGTTCTGTGTTGAGTGATGTCACTGGTGTTTTCTGCAGTTTCCAGAGCACCAGGCTTTGGAATGCTCACTGATTGGCTCCAGAAGCATCTGGCCTTTCCCTGCCTGCAATGGACTTGAGAATGAAGCAGCAGCACACACAGCAGAAGCAGGAGCAGCAGGAGCAGCAGGAGCAGCAGGAGCAGCAGCAGCAGCAGCAGCAGCAGCATCAGTATGGCAGAGGTAGCAAGGACATGATCATGCCAGGAGACATCTCTAAGGGAAAACTGATCAATATACACCAAATAGTTTGTAATACAGCGTGGTGTCAGGGGACAGAGGGGTTGAGTTCCTCTTTAACACATTTGAAGTTCTCTTTGTCTTTATACTTGGAGGGGATGGGGCAAGTCACCATGGGCCACCCAAAGGAAAACTTACAATGTCCTGTCAGGCGGACTCATCTGTTTTACCATCAACATTGCCCCCCCACCCCCACCCCACTGCAATGCTTCTTACCAGCACCTTCTCTGGAGTCAAATGGCAAGCACTTCAGATCTCACCTTGGATCTCCTCAAAAGATGGTGCATAGGTCAGCTTCACCTTGCACATGGCTGTGTACCCTGGGCCAAAGTGGGGAACAATGCCCATGCTCACTTCCCATGACTCCCAGAAAGGATGAGAATAGGGAGTTACTTTGTCAGAAGGGAGTGGAGACAAGAGAAAATTGATTTGGGGAAAGGTTACAGAAGGCAGAGTCACTCAAACTATGAAATTACCTTGTTTGTAACGTGGGCTCTCTCCACTTCAAGGAAACAGCATTAGTACTGGCTGTGCCTCTTTGTGTGTCTGTGTGTGTGTGTGTTGTGTGGGTGTGTTGTGTGTCCAACCAGATGTAAAGAATACTCATCAAATGGCTCAAATTTGAGTGCAACATACACAATCAGAGACTAGAGCTGGTGGTTTTGTGAGGGCTTCAGGATCTCTCTCAGTGTGACTATGCAGTAATCAGGATGCTCTGCTCTGCATCAGAGCTGTGGGTCTGAACCATCTCCGCCCACTCTGTATTCACTTCTGGACTCCAATGGACACTCATGGCTTCGCAGTTCTGTTACCACCTCTTACAATATCAGACATATCTGTTGGATACATGCAACAGGTCAGGTCTTCTGGGTTCCTTCCTCTGCCTCCAGACCACTCTCTCCTCAGCTCACAAGTACACCTGGAGACAGGCTGCTGAGCTGACATTCTCACTGTGCATGAAGGTTCTCTGAAGTCTGGTGTTTCTTGTCAGTATCCTTGGTAACCACTAGCACTCCATGGATGTTTCTTCCAGGGGCTTCTGAGTGCTGTGAAGATTTACTCACGGGGCCACAGCTATCTTGGGACTGCTGCCCAGTTTGGAACTCCCTACAGGGGATGGGAAGGAGGAAAATCATTCAGAACTTCTCAGAGTCTTCCTAGAGACTTCAGGGGAAAAATAACATTTTGCCTCTAATTTAAACCTGCACTATAGACAGATTTTCTCTCTGCCATAAAGCCACCTGAAATTGCTGTCTGGCTCTGTCCTCCCTGCTCCTGTCTGCATCCTCAGCAGACTCCTCTCCACTCTCTGGTATCATCCTCCAGGGACCACAGGGCCTCTGATAGCCCTTGAAACAGACAGAAGAAATCTTAGAAATCTGCAGGACTTATGCTTGGCTGTGCTGGCCCTGTGATGGCATGGGACCTCAGGCTGATTCCTCCCAAGTGCTCCATTGATCCCTTCCCACATTTCCAGCATCCTTGCCTAGCATTAGGCCACTATCCTCTGCTGTCTACATGTTGCTCAAGTTTTGAGGAAGGGTGTAGTCTTAGGAGGAGGAAGAACAGGATGGTATTTTTCTCTCTGGCATGATAGACCCAATGTCACCAACACCCTTAGTGTGCATGCTGGAATATGTTAAGGGAAAGAGAAACTAGAGAGTGCATCCTTTCCAATCACACCCCAACTACATGTTTCAGCCTGTGTCTCTGAAGCACTCTTCATTGGCTTCCATGACCTTGTTATTTTTCACTGGGAGGCAGCAACACAAGTTCTTTAAGGCTTTGGAAATCCTCTTCTTCAGGCCCCTCCAGGCCCGCTTTCTCAGTGGGACTCTGGGCATACCCTGGGACCTCCTTCGTAGCTGCTCCTGATGGACTGTTTCCCTTGAGGATGAGCTAGTGTCTTGTAAGGATTCGATGCCTATATGCTCTTCCTGGTTCTCCTCACTGGGGGAAAGGCTGCTGGTTCTGGACTCCCAGGAGGACATGCTGCTACTTGTGTCTGTAGCACTGGAGCTCTCTTGGGCCATATCTTGCGTGTTTTCAAAGGTTGAGGATTGTGTGGATATGAAAAGTGACCATGGGGCTCCTGATGATGAGGTTAGCGTTGTTGTTGTTGCCTTTCTTTTTCTTGATGATGATTTTGTGGAATTGATGCTTCTCTCCTCTCTGAATGTACTCTTTCCAACATGAGGCATAAGCCCATGGAGTGGGGAGGTGTTCTTCAGAAAGCAACTATCAAGGGAAGAAAGGCTGGGAGGTACACTATGCCTCCTCCTACAGCCTTTCCTCCCACATCCGGGCAGCTCAGTGAGAGTGGGCAAAGTGAAGGTGGAAAGAGTACGGGCACTGGTTCCCTTCCTTACAGGCCAGGGAGGGTTGGGGGCTTTTGTAGGGTCCAGACTCCCACCCTGCCCCCATCGTGACAAAATTGGGGCTGCCTGGTATACTTCTTTTTTATAATCAAATAAGTCGCCATATCATGATTGTACTTCCGTTCCCTCAAAGCCTCCCTGAGCTCTTTAATGTTGTACCCCATAAGAAACATGTCAAAAGCAAGGTTGGATTCTGGTTCTCTAGGGATTTCCTCTGAAGATCTCAATGGGTCTTGATCATGGCACAGCCACGGGTGTACCAATATTTCTTTAATGGATGGCCTCATTATGGGGTCTATAGTCATTAATCTCTTTAATAGGCCTCGAAGCTCTGGAGACAGGTGATACGGGATCCAACAGCTCCGGGCTAGGATCAGATGCTTTATCTTGGAGTGCACTGTGTCTCAGAAGGGAAGGTGGCCAATAACTAAATAGTATAATACTACACCGAGACTCCAGATGTCAGTTGGGAGGCCATCATATTGTTTGTGATCAAACACTTCAGGAGCACAATATTGTGGTGTGCCACAAAATCCTTTGAACTTTTCCCCAGAGGCCAGTCTTTTGCCTAAGCCAAAGTCAGTAAGTTTCACATGCCCCTCCCAATCCAATAGGATGTTCTCGGCCTTGATGTCTCGGTGGACAATATTCTGACTGTGGATATAGTTGACCGCCAAAGAGAGTTCTGTAAATATCCTACGTGCCTCTTCCTCGTCCAGACGCCCACACTTGTTGATGTGTTTCAGCAGGGATCCCCGGGCTGCATATTCCATCACCAGGTACGTTTTGTGCCTTGTCTCAAATATCTGGAACAACTGTATTATGTGACTATGGTTCAGGGATTTCACAAGATCTATCTCAGAGATGACCAGGAAGTCTATATTTGTGCCCCTTTTCAATATCTTGATGGCTACCATGGTCTGGGTCATAAGGTGGAGAGCCACTTTGACTTCTGCAAAAGACCCTTTATCTAGGGTGCCCAGGATATAGTAATGCTGTGCCAGGGGGTTCCCTTCATGACAACTGGCCTCGAGGTCCCCCGACATCGCACTTCCCTTCTCTTGGTCACCAGGAGCTACAGCAAGCAAAGATGGCAGGGAAAACAGATCAGAATTCCTTCTAAGATAGGTTTCTACTAGAGATTCTGTGATTAAGAGACACAGACACTTCCATAGACGAGTCTGGCTCTGCCTAAGGACACAGGGAAACCAGAACAAAGCAAAGACAAACACAGAGGATGGAAAGAAGGAAGAAGGCTCAGAGCAGAAAGAGAGCAAGGGTGATGGAAGATAAAATTTTAGCCAGGAGAACAAGGATCCCCATTTCAAAGGAGCAGAACATTGACAAGCTTACCCAAGACGTCCATCATGAAGGACTGAGCTAAAGGCCACACTTGAACATCAAGATAGCTTTACCCAGAAATGTGTGGGATGCAACTTGCCCCAGTAGATACAGTATCTACACGGGATGGGGGCAAAAGTCACACAGTACCTATGAATAAGAATGAAAATTTGTCAGTATTTTTCTGGAATGGATGTTGAGGTCACTCTGATATACAGAACATCTTAGTCCAACAGAGATATATACCACAATTTTTTCCTTATATGCAGGATACTGGTGGTTTGAGGTTGAATTAAAGGGAAGGGGAACTCTGAGGGGACTGGAGGATAAGAGGCAGGATGAGCTAGAGAGTAACAGACAGTGACAAAGTCAAAAGAGAAGTTAGGAAAACAAATATGGATGTTGGCCAGGGAGGGACGCTGCTCAGGTTTCTTCCCACATTTCATCCCAGCACTCTGGAGGCAGGCAAATCTTTGAGTTTGAAGCTACCCTGGTCTACACAGAAAGTTACAGGTTGGCCAAGGCCATACAAAGAAACCCAGTCTCCCAGGAACAATAAAACAAACTGAAGAAGGAAAGAGAAAGGAAGAAAGGAAGGAGAAAGGAGAAAGGAGGGGGAAGGAAGGAAAACACATGGATGCTAACCCAGAAAGCAAAATGAAAATAATTAAACAAACAAGCAAACAGCAAGAAGGCAAAGCTGTAAACAAAGCCCCCAAATAATCAAAGTCACATAAACAGAAACCCAAACCTCTGAGTTTACGGAAATGGCAGGAAAGAACTCAGTCTGTGGACATGTAGTTGATGTTCAATGTCGAAATCCAAACAATCACCGACGTCCAAATCTGATCCAACCACCGAGTCCTGCAGTTCACCACCAAAAAGCTCTCTGCACAGAAGGACACAAAACAGCCCTGACAGTGCACTATATAATCAGCTCTTGGTCATTCCTCACAATGGCTCTCTGTGACATCAGAGCATTAGTGACCAATCAGAGCTGGTACAACCCACAGGGATTTTTCTCACTCCTTAGTACCAAGGGGCTCTGTCTGTTACTGTTCATTTCACTGAGAGCAAGCACTGGACAAGAGACACCTTAAGGGAGGGAGAGCTCTATTTAGATTCATGGCATGAGGGGTTTGGAGGGAATGTTGAGGTTCCCCCACTACGGTTTTAGTCTCATGTCAAAAGGAATGTTTTAGATGGGGTGGGGACAAGAGAATCTCTCTCTCTCTCTCTCTCTCTCTCTCTCTCTCTCTCTCTCTCTCTCTCTCTCTCTCTCTCTCTCTCTTTCTCTCTCTCTCTCTCGTGTATTTGTGTGTGTGTGTGTGTGCACACATTTGAGTGTGTGTTTCCAACCAGATGTGCAAAAAAGTACAACAAACTTCACTTCGGAGATTTGGGGGTGAGGAAGCATCCAGGAGAGGGGTTCTCTGCTCCAAGACCAAGCAATCAAAGCTTGTCCTGGATTCTTAGCAGGCACAGATTTCTAAGGGTAGACATTTCCCGTAGAAATAGGTGAAGATTGCTGGAATGTCATGTCCTGATCTTCTGGAGCTCAGAGTTTGGTGTTTTTTTTTTTTTTTCCTCAGGAACTGGTGAGGTTTTTTGCTTAGTGATTACTCAGTTTTGTTTTTTGGTGTTTGTATTTATTTGTTTCACCCTGTTTCTTCCACATATGCTCCATTGGCCAGGCAGGAAGTCCTTTCAGGCCACAGGTTGCTTTTGCTTAGGTTCTAGGGCTCAGTCATGGAGCTCTTCAGGACGGGTAGAAAGGACACTGCCCCATGGCAGCCCCTGTTGTGGCACCTCATGTTGATGGCAGGAAGAGGGTGGAGAGTAAGCTCACAGCAGTGGTGGCTCCTGCTGATGTACCTCATGGTTGTCACAGGCTGAGGCAGAAAAGGACATGCAGTGGCCTTGGCAGCTTCTCAGCTGTAACCTCACAGGAATGGGGACAGGGAACGATAACAACTCAAGCACTACAATCTGAGCAGAATATAATAAAGCTTACAACTAACAACAAATAAATCCCTAAGAAATTTACAAACTCCTGGAAATAAAAAAAAAGCATTACTGAATAATTATGTTAATGAAGAAAAACATTTTCATAATGTGAAAGCGTAAAATTCCAACATTACATAATCAGTGTCACATACTTAAAGTAGTCCTATGAGGTAAATAGATACCTATAAGTGCTAACATTAATAAAAGAAATCAGTAAAACAAATATTTTAATTTAAAGAAACCTGAAAATTTGAGGAAAAAAAATTCAAACTTAGTTGTTCTGTAAGTCTCTGGTGAGCCTTAGCTTACCAGGATCTCCTGAATGAGCAACTCAGAGTCAGGAATCGATGTAAAAAACAAGAGGAATTTGTCATTCTAACATGTTGGGTCACCCTACACATGGAGAGAGAACGACCAAGTGCAACCCACCCAGCAGGCCTTTATACAGTCCTCAGGGCAGCCGCCATTAGGCACAATGTGATTGGAGGAGGGGGGAAGAGGAGGAAGAGGAGGAGGAAGAGGAGGAGGAGGAAGGGGAGGAGGAGGAAGGGGAGGAGGAAGGGAAGGAGGAAAGGGTGGAGGAAGGGGAGGAGGAAGGGAAGGAGGAAGGGGAGGAGGAGAAAGGGGAGGAGGAAGGGAAGGAGGAAAGGGAGGAGGAAGGGGAGGAGGAAAGGGAGGAGGAAGGGGAGGAGGAGGAAGAGGAGGAGGAAGAGGAAGGGGGAGGAGGAGGAGGTAAGAAAAAAATGAAAAGGAGGAAATTAAGAAAGAAGATACAATACTAAAAAATATTCCACAACACACTTGCAAACAGTGCAGCGGCAGCAGCGGGGGAAGATGGCTGAGGCTGTTCCGCAGCGTGCATGGACCGTGGAGCAGGGAGCAGCTGCCCAAGAAGGAAGGACATCATCAAGTTTCTGCAGGGTCCCAGTTCAGATTCGTTTCTCACAGAGCATAAATTACTCGGAAACATAAAAAAATGTAACTAAGACTGCTAATGAGGACCATTTGGTTAGTGCCTATAACCATCTTTTTGAAAGTGTCTCAAAATTGCTGAAACCGGAAGTAAAGCGTCTGAACAGGTGAGAAACGTGAAGCTTGGGGACGATAAACCCAAAGAATCCAAGACTGAGGAGACTCTCGAGGGTCCACCAAAATATACAAAATCTTTTCTAAAAGAAAAATGGAGATAAAAAACAACATTCCTAAAAAGCGAGATGTTGTTCACTGCTGGTAAATGGGGACACTCCCAGATGGATCTGTTTTTGATCCTAATATTCAAAGAAGGTCAAAGAAGAAAAATGCCAAGCCTTTCAAGTTTTAAGGTTGGAGTAGGCAAGGTTAACAGAAGATGGGATGGAGCACTCTTGACTATGAATAAAGGAGAAAAGGCTCGACTGGAGATTGAACCAGAATGGGCCTACAGAAAGAAAGGACAGCCCGATGCCAGAATTCCACCAAACTCCAAGCTCACTTTTGAAGTGGAACTAGTAGATATTGACTGAAACCGGTACTTCAGATCGGACGTCAGCAAGGATAAAAACCTAATGTGGCCAATTGGAACTTGTTACTATCGTGAGGGAAGAGTCAACAGGAAAATTTAAAGAGTTAAAGTTTGTTTACTTGATCTCAACTTTTGAGAAATTTAATTCCCAGTAACTCCCCTTAAGTCTCAGACATATTCCTACAGTCATGTAAAGTATTCAAGAGAGCTGCTTTTCCTTTTACCTCATAAACAAAAAGGCTCAATAAAAATGTCATGGATTGTTAAAAAAACACCATACTTGCAAACAGAATACAAACATGCATCACAAAGTTGGCCCACCATGTTGACTTGAACCACCTGAATATAAGGAGAGTTAAATATATGCAAGTCTGTAATGTAATAAGCCATATTAGTGAATTTAATTATCCAATCTAGATCATCTAGATGCAGAAAATTTATTTGATAAATATGTTATGCCCTCATGATAAAAGTCTTAGGAGAATGTAGAACCACAGGGACAATACTTCAGCCTAGTGAAAAGATATATGTGAGTAACCCTCAGCCAACATTATCTGAAATGGATTAAAGATTAAATCAATCAACCCCTCTGAATTCAGTAATGGGACAGTGACACCTGGGGCTCCCAAACATTGTCAATAGCACTTGCTATCTTCACTGTTCTCAAAGTGCAGCTGAGGTAATAAGCAAGGGAAGGAAATTAGAGGCACACAATCAGGAAGGAAGATATCCAGCTATCCCAGTGTACAGTGGACCAGATAATAGATATTAGAGATCCCAGGAATCTGAACAAAAACCTTCTAGAAATGACAAATTCAGCAATGTGGCAGCATAGAGATTCAATATGCATAAATCAATAGCTTTTATATACATCAAACATTAAAAAATGAGAAAGATCATGAGCATACTCCACTCCACCAGACTCAAAGAAAATAAAGTGCCTGGAAATAAACAACAAAGAAGTGATGGGAATCTACAATGGAAGCTTTCAACCTCTGAAGAAAGACATAAAGACAATGTATTATTCCTGGATTGGTAAAGTGAATATTACATCAAATGAATGAGTATTATACCAAAACTTTTTTTTCCTTTTTTTAAATTCGATATATGTTTTATTTACATTTCAAAGATTTCCCCTTTTCTAGCCCCCCCCCCACTCCCTGAAAGTCCCGTAAGCCCCTGTCTCTCCCCCTGTCCTCCCACCCACCCCTTCCCACTTCCCCGTTCTGGTTTTGCAGAATACTGTTTCACTGAGTCTTTCCAGAACAAGGGGCCACTCCTCCTTTCTTCTTGTACCTCATTTGATGTATGGATTATGTATGGGGCATTCCAGTTTTCTAGGTTAATATCCACTTAGTGAGTGCATACCATGATTCACCTTTTGAGTCTGGGTTACCTCACTTAGTATGATGTTTTCTAGCTCCATCCATTTGCCTAAGAATTTCATCAATTCATTGTTTCTAATGGCTGAATAGTACTCCATTGTGCAGATATACCACATTTTTTGCATCCACTCTTCTGTTGAGGGATACCTGGGTTCTTTCCAGGATCTGGCAATTATAAATAGGGCTGCTATGAACATAGTAGAGCATGTATCCTTATTACATGGTGGGGAATCCTCTGGGTATATGCCCTGGGATGGTATAGCAGGATCTTCTGGAAGTGAGGTGCCCAGTTTTCTGAGGAACCGCCAGACTGATTTCCAGAGTGGTTGTACCAATTTGCAACCCCACCAGCAGTGGAGGAGTGTACCTCTTTTTTCACACCCTCTCCAACACCTGCTGTCTGAACAGAACACCAATAGTGTATGCTCTAAGATCAAGAATTGACAAATTGGACCTCATATAATTATAAATTTTCTGTAAGGCAAAGGACACCATCAAGAGGACAAATCAGCAACCAACCAATTGGGAAAAGATCTTCACCAATCCTACATCAGATATAGGGCTAATATTCAATATATATATAAAGAACTCAAGAAGTTAGACTCCAGAAAACCAAATAACCCTATTAAAAATGGTGTACAGAGTTAAATAAAGAATTCTCACCTGAAGAACTTCGGATGGCAGAGAAGCATCTTAAAAAATGTTCAACTTCATTAGTCATTAGGGAAATGCAAATCAAAACAACCCTGAGATTTCACCTTACACCAGTCAGAATGGCTAAGATACCAAAACTTTTTATATGTTTGATTCAACCCCCCTGAAAATCCTCATCTCATCCTCAGTTTCAATAGAAAAAAGTGATCCTTACCTTCATATGGAACCACAAAAGACCCCGGAGTGCCAATAGCATCAGAAGCAAAGAGGAAAATATTGTGGGGAATACCATTCCATATCTTAAGATGTATTACAGAGCCATAATAATAGGGTCAATTTGGTCCTGACCCATAAAAGATGAAATAAACAAAATCAAGGATGCACACATGACTTCATGTTGTGAGGTAATTGCACCAGCAAACAAAAATGTTTTTTAATATTTTTTATTTAATATTTCTTTTTACTTATTCACTTTACATACCATTTAGTGCTCTTTTCCTGGCCACTCCCTCATATCACCCAACCCTCTTTCCTTTCTGAGCCAGTGGGTGCCACCTCTGGTTTCACATCCACCCTGGCACATCAAGTCTTTGTTATGCTAAGTGCATCCTCTACTACTGAGGCCAGAAAAGGCAGCCCAGAGAGAACATATCCCATATCTAGGCAACAGCTCTTAGGATAGATAGTTCCTGCTCTAGTTGTTTGAGACCTGCATGAAGAGCAAGCTGCATATTTGTTATATATGTATGGGGAGGGCTAGGTCTACCCCTGTGTGTTCTTTAGTTGGTGGTTCAGTCCCTGAGAATCCCA
Organism: Apodemus sylvaticus; assembly: GCF_947179515.1. Taxonomy (NCBI): domain Eukaryota; kingdom Metazoa; phylum Chordata; class Mammalia; order Rodentia; family Muridae; genus Apodemus; species Apodemus sylvaticus. Next base: position 61,778,737 of record NC_067491.1, on the reverse strand, counting down.
AGGGTACAGGTTAGTAGATTCTGTCTGTCTGCCTGTGGAATTCCCATTCCCTTAGGGCCCACAATCCTTCCTATTCTTCCATAAGAGTCCCCAAGCTCCATCCAGTTTGGCTGTGGCTGTCTAAATCTGTCTGAGTCATCTGCTGGATGGAGCCTCTCAGAGGACAAGACAGTCATGCTAGACTCCCTTCTGCAAGCATAACAGAGTATAGTGTCAGGGATTGGTGCTTGCCCCTGGGATGAGTTTCAAGTTGGGCCAGGTATTAGTTGGCTGTTCCCTCAGTCTCTGCTCCATTCCTCATGGCTGCATTTTTTTTTTGTAGACAGGATAAATTTTTGGTTGGAATTTTTAAAGTGGGTTGGTGTACTGGCTGGTTTTGAGTGTCAACTTGACACAGGTTGGAGTTATCACAGAGAAAGGGGCTTCAGTTGGGGAAGTGCCTCCATGAGATCCAACTGTGAGGCATTTTCTCAATTAGTGATCAGGGGGGATGGCCCCTTGTGGGTGGTACCATCTCTGGACTGTATTCTTGGGTTCTATAAGAGAGCAGGCTGAGCAAGCCAGGGGAAGCAAGCCATTAAGAAACATCCCTCCATGGCCTCTGCACGAGTTCCAGTCCTGACTCTTTTAGTAATGAACTGCAATGTGTAAGTGTAAGCTCAATAAACCCTTTCTTCCCCAATTTGCTTCTTGGTCATGATGTTTGTGCAGGAATAGAAACCCTGACTAAGACAGTTGGTGTCCCTATGATTCCCCTGGTCTTCCTTCTTCCTTGTTTCAGGAGGTGGCCTCTTCAGTTTCTGTATCCCCAATCCTTGAGTCACAGCTAAAGACATCTCCATTGATTCTTGAGGGTCTTCCTTATCCCAAGTCTCTGGCTTCTCTTGAAGATGTCACCTATACACCCTCCTATGAGAAGCAGAATTCCATTTATTCTAATGGCCATCTAGATATCCCTTCTGTCCCTCCCCACACCTGATCCTTCCCCACTCCCCTTCCTATCTCCTCTCCCACCCAGTTCCCAGTTTCCTCCCTCCATCTGCCTCTTATCACTATTTTATTCTTCCATCTACGTGAAGTTCAAGCATCCGTGCTTGTACCATCCTTCATGTGTAGCTTCTTTAGGTTTGTGGAATGTAGCAGGAGTATCCTATTGCTTATGTCTAATCTCCACATACAAGTGAGTACATACTATGCAAACATGTAAAACATTTTCTTTATCCATCTTCATTGGAGAGACATCTAGGTTGTTTCCAATTTCTGGCTCCTACATGTACAACTGCTGTGAAGAGGATTATCAAGTGTCTCGTGGGATGGCGAGCATCTCTTGTGTATATTCCCAGGAGTGGCATAGCTGGGTCTTGAGGAAGGACTATTCTCAGTTTTCAGAAAAACTGCCAACTTGATTTCCACAGTGCTTGTACAAATCTTCAATCCCAGCAGTAATGGAGGAGAGTTCCCTTGCTCCACATCCTCACCAGCATGTGCTGCCACTTGAGTTTTTTATCTTAGCCATCCTTACCTATGTAAGATGGAATCTCAGTTATGCTGAGATTTCCCTGGTGAGTAAGGACTTTGAACATTTCCTTATGAGCTGCTCAGCCATTTGAGATTTCTATGTTGAGAAATCTCTGTTTAGATTTATTAACTGGGTTAATTTGGGTTGTTGCTATTTAACTTCTTGAGCACTAAATCTTTGTCAGATACAAGGTTGGTGAAGGTCCTTTCCCAATCTGTAGGCTACTGTTTTGTCTTGTTGACAGTGTTCTTTGCCTTACAAAAGCTTTGCAGTTTCATGAAGTTCCCTTAATCAATCATTGATCTCAGAACCTGAGCCATTGGTGTTCTGCTTAGGAAGTTTTCTTCTGTCAGAATGAGTCTGTAGCTGTTTTCCAGCCTTTTACTCTGAGGTAGTGTTTGTCTTTGACACTGAGTCTGTTAGGATATGTCTTTTTTTATTGGGGAATTGAGTCCATTGATGTTAAGAGATATTAAGGAATAGTGAATGTTGCTTCCGGCTATTTTTGATGTAATTTTTATATTTGTATGATTATCTTCTTTTGGGTTTGTTGAAGGAAGATTAATTTCTTGCTTTTTCTAGTGTGTATTTTCCCTCCTTTTGTTGGTGTTTTCCATTATCCTTTGAAAGCCTGGGTTTGTGGAAAGATATTGTGTAAATTTGTTTTTGTCATGAAATAACTTGGTTTCTCCATCTATGGTAATTGAGATATTTGCTGGATATAGCAGTCTGGGTTGGCATTTGTGTTCCCTGAGGGTCTGTATGACACCTGCCCAGGCTCTTCTGAATTTCATAGTCTCTGGGGAGAAATTCAGTGTAATTCTGATAGGTCAACTTTTATATGTTACTTGACCTTTTTCCCTTACTGCTTTCAACATTCTTTCTTTGTTTAGTACATTTGGTGTTTTAATTATTATGTGAGGGGAGGAATTTCTTTTCTGGTAAAAATCTATTTAGAGTTCTGTAGGCTTCTGGTATGTTCATGGGCATTTCTTTCTTTAGGTTAGGGACATTTTCTTCTATAATTTTATTGAAGACATTTGCTGGCCCTTTACGTTGGAAATCTTCACTCTCTTCTATGATCCTTAGGTTTGGTCTTGTCATTTTGTCCTGGATTTTGGATGTTTTGGGTCAGGAGCTTTTTGCATTTTGCATTTTAATTGACTGTTGTGTCAATGCTTTCTATGGTATCTTCTGCATCTGAGATTCTCTCTTCTCTCTCTTGTATTCTGTTGTTGATGCTTGGATCCGTGACTCCTGACTTCTTTCCTAGGTGTTCTATGTCCTGAGTTGTTTTCCTTTGTGATGTCTTTATTGTTTCTACCTTCATTTTTAGATCCTCTATGGCTTTGTTCAATTCCTTCACCTGTTTGTTTTTTTTTTTTTTTTTTTTTTTGTGTTTTCCCTTAGGTCTTCAAGGGTTTCTCCCAATTTACTTGTGTTCTCCTGTGTTTCTTTTAGGGAGTTATCTATGTCCTTCTTGAAGCCCTCCATATTGCCTTGATTTCTGTTAGTAACATTCCTATGTTTGCCTTTTGTCATCTGGTTATCTCTGGTGTTAGATGGTCCTGCTGTCACTAGCTGGTGCTTGTCCCTTCTGTGTGCCTGCAAGCCTATCTCAGCACCCCTGGGTGACTGGCTTTCCCCTGGCACAGATTGCTGTGGGGCTTCCCAGATCCTGGTGCAAATTGGGTCCTGGCATTCCAAGTCCCAAGTGATCTTACACTGGGGTGTTCTCTGTGTTCCTGGCTGCAACAGCCCACTCAGTCACAGGAGAAAAGATGTTGGCCTTACCTCTAATTGCGGGACTCAATGCAGAGCAGATATCCCCTAGCAGATTAGGTACACAGATGGCTGTGGTGGCACTGCCCAGCTCCTGGGCGCTGGTGGGACCCTGGATGGGCCATGTCCCATGTTCTTTTCTATTTAGGTGATCTCTGCATACTCGTCTGCACCTCTACAGAGTCACAGGAGCAAAAATTGCAGCGCCTCATGTCTAAAGGTGGGACTCCCTCTAACCGCCTCCCTGCAGGGCAGAAGACCCCTGGCAAGGTAGGTGCCCAGCTGTCTGTGGTGCTCCCAAGCTTCTGGGTGTAGATGGAGCCCTTGTGTGGTGTGTCCCAAGCACTCTACTACTCGGGTGATCCCTGTGTACCTGTCTACACCTTTACACAGTCACAGGGGCAAAGATATAAAAACAGTTCTTAACAATAACAGAATGGCTGGGGAATCAGCATCCCTGGCTTTGAGCTTTACCACAGAACAATAGTGATAAAAGCTGCATGGTGTTGGTACAGAGACAGACATGTTGATCAATGGAATAGAATTGAAGACCCAGAAATAAAACCACACAGTTATAGACACTTGATCTTTGACAAAGAAGCTGAAAATATACAATGGAAAAAAGAAAGCATCTTCCATAAATGGTGCTGGTCTAATTGGCTGTCTGTATGTAGAAAAATGAAAATAGATCCATATTTGTCATCTTGTGCAAAGCTCAAGTCCAAGTGCATCAAAGACCTCAACATAAAACCAGATACACTAAATATAATAGACAAGAAAGTGGGAAAGAGCCTTGAACCCACTGGCAAAGGGGAAAACTTCCTAAACAGAAGTTCAAGGGCTCATTCTCTACCATCAAGAATTGATAAATGGGATCTCATGAAACTGGAAAGTTTCTGTAAGGCAAAGGACATAATCAATATGACAAATTGACAACCTTCAGAATGGGAAAAAATCCTCACTAACACCACAACCAATAAAGGGCTAATATACAAATTTATTAAGAACTCAAGGAGGTAACACACACCCACACAAACACAAACCAAAAATGTATAGAACTAAACCAAGATTTCACAACTGAGGAATCGAATGGCTGTGAAGCACCTAAAAAAATGTTCAAAGTCCTTCCTGATCAGGGAAATGTAAATCAAAATGACCCTGAGATTCCACCTTACACCAACCAGAATGGCTAAGATCAAAACCTCAGGTGAAAACACTTGTTGGAGGGGATGTGGAAAAAGAGGAATACTCCTCCATTGCTGGTGGAATAGCAAATTGGTACAACCACTCTGGAAATCAATCTGGAGTTTCCTCAGATAATTGGAAATAGATATTTCTGAAGACCCAGCTATACCACTCTTTGAAATATATTCAAAAGATGCCCTACCATGCCACAGGGGTACGTGTTCCACTGTGTTCATAGCAGCCTTATTTGTGATATCCAGAAGCTGGAAACAACCTAGATATCCCACGACAGAAGAATGGATTCAGAAAATGTGGTTCATTTACACAATGGAATACTACTCAGCTGTTAATAGCAAGGACATCCTGAGCTTTGCAGGCAATTGAATAGATTTAGAAAATATCATCCTGAGTGAATTAGCTCAGACCAGACCCCAAAGAAAATGTATGGCATATACTCAGTAGTAAGTAGATACTAGCAAAAAAAAAAAAATAGACAGAATACCTGAGATACAGTCCATAGAACTCAAAAAGGTCAACAAGCTGAAGTGCCAAGTGAGGATGCCTCAGTTTCACTTGCAAGAGAGAAGACAGCAATCACAAGTGAGGAGGGAGGGAGAGATCTGGGAAGGAAAGTAGACATGGCAGGCAAGAAGAGGGAGAGGGGAGAGAGGGGAACCTGATGTGACATTTGTGGAGGGAAAAGGATTGAAACCCTGAGAGCCAGCAAAAAGAATGGAAATAGGCAACCTTAGAAGATAGGTTGGGGGGACCCTCCAGAATGCACCAGAGACCTGGGAGTTGAGATACTCACAGGACTAAAAGGAAGGGACCCTAGATAAAATGCCTGACAGTAGGGAGAGGGAACTTATAGAGCCTACCTCCAGCAGGAAGACAGGACTTCAAATGAGTGAGAGGGGGACCATCCCACAGTCATAACTCTGACCCATAATTGTTCCTGTCTGAAAGAATATGGGAATGGAAATGGAGAAGAGCCTGAGGAAAAGAAGGCCCAGCGACAGATTCAAAGTGGGATCCAGTGCAAGGGAAGGTCCCAAGGCCTGGCACTATTACTGATGCTATAGAGAGCTCACAAAAAGGGACCTAGCATGACAACACTCTGGGAGACCCAACAAGCATCTGAAAGAGTCAGATGCAGATAATTGCACCCAACTAATGAACAGAAACAGCTGACCCCTGCTGTTGAATTAGGGAAGGCTGAATGAAGCTGAGGGCATCCTTGTAGGAGGTCCAGCAGTCTCAATTAATCTGGACCCCCGGAATGTCTCAAACACTGGACCACCAAACAGACAGCATATGCCAGCTGATATGAGGACCCTAGTACACATACAATAAAGGACTGTCAGGTCTGTGTTCAGTCAGAGGTGATACACCTAACTCTCAAGAGACTGGAGGCCCCAGGAAGTTTAGATGTCAGGTGGGGTGGGGTTTAGCGATATCCACGTGGAGACAGTGGGAGGGGAAGTGGTATGGCATGTGGAACAGTTGGAGGGTAGACAGGGGTTGGCAAGGTGGAGAATAAAATACGGAGTGTATAAAAATAATTAATTTTAAAAATTATATTAAAAAAGAATAATAGGAAAAGAAGAGAGTGAAGATTCCCAACTCCAAGGACCAGAAAAATGTCTTAAGCAAAATCATAGAAGAAAATTTCCCCAACTTAAAGCGAGAGATAACCATAAATGTACAAAAAGCCAAATAGATTGGACTAGAAAAGGAAAATCCTCTCATCACATAATAATCAACATACTAAATGTATACAACAAAGAAAATATTAAAAGTTGTAAGAGAAAAAGGGCAAGTAACATAAAATTGCAGACCTATTAGAATTACACCAGGCTTCTCAAAAGTCTATGAAAGCCAAAAGAGCCTGGATAGAGATCATGCAGACCTTAAGAGAACAAAAAACGTCAACTGAGGCTTCAGTCGACTTCAAAACTCTCAATCATCATAGATGAAGAAACCAAAACATTCCATGACAAAAGCAAATTTAAGCAATATCTACCTACCAATCATCCATGATCACAGCAATCATCCACCATGATCAAGTAGGCTTCATCACAGGGATGCAGGGATGGTTCAATATACAGAAATCTATCAATGTAATCCACTATATGAAGGAACTCAAAGGAAAAAAAACACATTATCACTTCATTAGATGCTGAGAAAGTATTTGACAAAAATCCATCACCCCTTCATGATACACGTAATTCACTATATAAAAAAACTCAAAGAAAAAAAATCACATGACCATTTCATTAGATGCAGAGAAAATATTTGACAAAATCAAATACCCTTTATGATAAAAGTCTTGGAAAGATCAGAAATTCAAGGACCATACCTGATAATAGAAAAGCAATACACAGCAAAGCAGTAGCCAACATCAAACTAAATGGAGAGAAACTTGAAGCAATCCCTCTAAAATCAAGAACTGGACAAGGCTGTCCATTCTCTCCCTACCTGTTCAATATAGTACGCAAAGACCTAGCAAAAGCAATTAGACAACAAGAGAAGGTAAAATACAAACAAATTGGAATGGAAGAAATCAAAATATCACTATTTGTAAATGATATTTGCCTAAGGGAGTACTACTCAGTTATTAAAAACAACAAATTCATGGAACTCTCAAGCAAATGGGTGGAACTAGAAAATATCATCCTGAGTGAGGTAACCCAGTCACAAAAGAACACACATGGCATGCACTCACTAAAAAGTGGATATTAGCCCAGAAGCTTGGAATACCCAAGATAGAATTCATAGACCAAATGAAGCTCAAGAAGAAGGAAGACTTCAGTGCTTCTTAGAAGGGGGAACTAAATACAAACAGGAGGAGATACAGAGACAAAATGCGGAGCAGAGACTGAAGGGAAGGCCATCCAGAGACTGCCCCACTTGGGGATCCATCCCTCATACAGTCACCAAACCCAGACACTATTGTGGATGTCAGAAAGTGCTTCCTGAAAGGAAGATGATATGGCTGTCTCCTGAGAGGCTCTGTCGGTGCCTGACAAATACAGAAGTAGATACTCACAGCCAACTAATGAACTAAGCACAGGGTCCCCAATGGAGGAGCTAGAGAAAGGACCCAGGGAGCTGAAGGATCTTGCAGCCTCATAGGAGGAGCAAATATATGAACTAACCAGCACCCCCAGAACTCCCAGGGACTAAACCACCGACCACAGAGTACACATGGAGGGACTCACGGCTCCAGCCACATATGTTGAAGGGCATTGCCCTGTCAGACCTCAAGGAGAGGAGAGGCCCTGGGTCCTGTGAAGGCTCCACGCCCCAGTGACAGGGAATGCCAGGATAGGGAAGCCGGTGTGGGTGGGGTAGTAAGAAGTGGAGGAGGGATGGGATAGGGGTTTTTGGAGGGGAAATGAGGACAGGGGATAACATTTGAAATGTGAATAAAGAAATATCTAATAAAAACTGAGTGAAATAAAAGGTAACAAGCACATTGAATGTAAGAGCATTGTTACATCAGAGCAGGAGGAAGGAACAAGATTAGAAGGAGAAGGCAGAGTTTAATATCTTAAATATGAGGCAACTTTATAAAATAAGAGCAATATGCACAATGCAGAGAGAAAGAAGCAAAAAGAAGAAACTACAGAGAGAGTGGAAGGAGCAGGTAGGACCATCCTTACCACAGGACAGAACATGTCTTTTCTTAAAAGCAAGGCAAGCTTAGTTGTACTAAAGAGGACAAAGCGTTCTGCTATGGACTTGGGTTAAATTCATTTAGCAACAAACTTGAAGAAGCTTTTCTTTCTCTATGCAATAAAGATTGGAGCTCATTTTTCATCCAGAATGAATGAGTTCATTCTGCACTGGTGCTTGATCTTTTGCTCCAAATGCATTTGTAAGTATAGATGTGTGTGTGTGTGTGTGTGTGTGTGTGTGTGTGTGTGTGTGTGTGTGTAATTATGAGATAAGGATGTAGTTTGGCCCAACTGGTTTTAATGGAGATATATGAATGTGTAAGCATGAATCCATATATAATTTTATGTGAGTTTATCCATGTTTACTTATGTAAAAACATTCTTCTGCAAATTTGACTCTCTTCTTCTGGTTCAATAGAAGTTTATTGCTCCAAATCTCCCCCTAGCCAAACAGGCAAGAGGCATCTGGACATGAGGTTAAGGGTTCTAGCAAGCAATCCCTTACTTAATCCACCGCTGTTTTAAAATGAGGTGCTAAGTGCCAGTCTGATTTGAAGATGCTATAATTTTGGTTGTATGGTTTTGGCTTCTTTATTAAAAGATGTGTCCACAGGTGTGTGGGTTTAATTCTGGGTCTTTGATTCTATTCAGTTGATTAACCTGACTGTCTGTGTCCACTATCATGCAATTTATATCACTATTGCTCTGTAGTAGAGCTTGAGGTCAGGGATGGTGATTCTTTCAGAAGTCTTTACTTGTTCAGAATTGTTTCAATCATCCCGTTTTTTTCTTTTTTTGTTTTTGTTTTTGTTTTTCCATGTGAAACTGAGAATTGCTCTTTCCATGTCAGTAAATTATTGTGGTGCTATTTTGATGGGGATTGCATTGAATCAGTAGATTTCTTTTAGTAAGATGCCCATTTCACTGTATTAAACCTATCAATCCATGAGAATGGGGGACCTTTCCATCCTCTGCTTCCCCAGCATGGCAATTCATTTTTTTTTCATTTTTTCTTCAATTAATTTTTTTAAAAAAAATCTCTTTGCTTCCTGACTGCAGTCCCCCATCTCCTCTTCTAGTTAGGACCTTACAAATCCCTCTTCCTCCATATAACCCTCTACCCTGTGCACAGAGAAGAGGAAGACCCTCTTGGGTACCAACCTAGCCTGGGACATCTAGTCCCAGGGAAAGGTGACAGCATGGCAATTCTAAAACTTCCTTCTTTCATGATCTACTGTCTGAGAAATCGAAAGTCCCACCTCTGTCTCCCTGCCCAGTCATTTGCTACCAGGAAATTAATTTAGCATTTAGCACAACCTGGGAGGAAGGACAGTGTCTCACACGTAGACATGCAAATTCTTGTATAATTTGGGAACCCCATTAAGATAATATTAGCAATAAACCAAATCTACAACTGTATATTCTTACTTGTAAGTGGATATTAGCCAAAGAGTAAAGAAGAAGGTTGAGGATTGACTCGGCTGGCATCAGAGGTGAGTGCCTGTGCAGGGCCATGCTGCACCAGTTCTGATGGGGTGGAACAAACCCTTCAGGTTCCGGGATGCACTGCCTCATCAGGTGTCCTAGGATCCCGCTGGATGGAGGAAACCGGGCTCGGGAGGCCAAACTCAACTGGTCCATCCACAGCATGTGGGGCGGAGGCCCTGGAGTCTGACCTGGAGGCATGACCGAGGAGTGACATGGCTCACGGAAGGCGCTGCTGTGGCTGCTGCTGCCAGTCACTGCCATGGGCGCACTGGGCGGTGGCTTCCTCCTTAGGCTCCTGGACATGAGTGGCAATGACCTCGCAGCACTGGGACCCGAGCTGCTGACACTGAGCAGCCCGCACATGCTGCTGGCCAGGAACAACCAACTGAGAGGCCCAGGATCGAAGCCCAAGGGCCTCCCTGGCCCAGTCGCTGCTCTGCTGTAGCCTCCATGTGCTCAACCTCAGGGGCAACTACTTCCAGGAGATGCCCGCCTCCCTGCTGGAGCTGCCAGAGTCTATGGGGGTCAGAAGAGGGCACCAGATCCCCTTGAACTGGAGTTAGAAGCTGCTGCTGTGAGCTGCTGTGTGGGTGCTGGGATCTGAACCCTCATCCTCTGCAAGTGCACTGAGCGCTCCCAACCCCAGAGTCCACTCTCCAGTCCCTCATCACATTAAAGGTTGAGGCAAGGACTCTCACTCAACCTGGAGCTGTGCAGTCCTGTTGGACTGGCCAGCAAGCTGCAGTCCTGGGTTAAGGAATGCACTGCCTCCTTTGATGTGATTATTAGGGTGTCTAAGGTCCTCTGGCTTGCACAGGGGGCACCATCCTGGCTGACCGTCTCCCCAGCTCCTTAGGCAGCTTCTAGTTATTAGCTGTGTTATGGATGTGCACGCCTTGGATATTTTTTGTTATTGCAAAACCGTGACTCTTGTCTGTGTCTGTTTGTGACTGTACTTAAGATCAAACCCACAGCTGTGACTCGACACCGAGTCACAGGGACAGTGGATACTGAGGTCATTGACTATTTCATGGCTCACATGAGGGAACTGAGGGTGGCCCTGTTAGAATGAGTTCTTTGGTCTGCATAGCGGTCAACAGGATTGGACATATATTTCATTTTTGTTTTCTGGGTGCTGGGGTGGGGCTGGGGACTCTGCCTTAGCCTTATTGTATCTGCTAAGGTTGGAAAGCAGCTCTGGGGGTGCCCGGGTTGGGGAATGACTCCTCAGAGTCTCCAAAGCATAGGTCTTGGCTGCCACTCGAGCAGTGACTAATATCTTTGTAAGATGAGGTGATGACCAGCAACCCAGACCGACAGCTGTCACAGCAGTGGCTGTGACTGTAGTATTGGGAGCCTGACCGTGTGCTCCCGCTGCGTGGCTGCTCCAGGAGCAGGCAGGGGTTGGAGTTGGTGAACTGAGGGTCAGGAGGGGAGACGGTTGCTCCAGGGCCTCCTGAGGGAGTGTCCCGTATGCAAGCCTTCCCTCAGGTTAAATTTTGTTTCTCAATTTTAGTTTTATTTTATGTGTATGGGTGGTTTGCCTGCATATTTCCATATACCACATGCATGACCGGTAATCGTGGAGGCCACAATTGAGAACCAGAGTTACAAATGATTGTGAGCCACCGTGTGGGTGCTGGAAATTGCACTGAGGTCCTTTGGAAGAGTAGCCAGTGCTCTTAACAGTTACACCATCTCTCCAGTTCCCCTCGGGTTAAATTTTTACTTTTATTCCACGGAATCTGTATTAGATTCTGAAACCCACAAGGTAGTCCACACACAACAGTTTGCAACTTCAGGTCCAGGTGATCTGATGCCTCCTTCTGGCTTCTGCAGGCATTGCATGCGTGTCAAAACACCCATACACACACAATAAAAATAAATCCTAAAGAAAATTTATTTTTATTACTTTTAAGTGTGTGTGTGTGTGTGTGTGTGTGTGTGTGTGTGTGTGATCTTGGCAGTGGTGGGGCATGCCTTTAATCCCAGTGCTTGGTGGCCAGAAGCAGGTGGATTTCTGAGTTTGAAGCCAGCCTGGTCTACAGAGTGAGTTCCAGGACAGCCAAGGCTACACAGAGAAACCCTGTCTTGAAAAAAAACAAAAAAAAAAAGTGTGTGTGTGTGTGTGTGTGTGTGTGTGTGTGTGTGTGTGTACATGACTACAGGTACCCTCAGAGGCCAAAGGCATCAGATTTCCTGGAGTCGGAGTTATAGGTTGTTGTGAAGAGTAGGATATGGGTGCCAGGTCCTCTGCAGAAGCAGTCAGGGCTCTTAACTGCTGAGCCACCTCTCTGGCCCTGTTTGCCTGAGTTTCGAGTTGCACTCCTCCGTGGCTGCCAGCTCCCCAAGGAGCTTACAGCTCTGCCTCTGGGTCTCCAAGACCTGAGCTGCTGTCCTTTCTCCCAGGCTGTCCTTCTACTCTGGCCACTCCTCCTTTGGCATGTACTGCATGTTGTTCCTGGCGGTGAGTACCCATCTCCTTCCCGGGGAACTTTATGGGGCCACACCTTCCCTGGGCCTTGGTCTTCCCTTCTGCACAATGGGGTGTGTGGAGGAGGCACTAAGTGTAGGAGGCCTTGCGACTCTCGCCCCGGGCTGGGAATGATGTGGACACTTGTGGGCCCAGCTGACAGCAGGCTGATGTCCAGATAGCTGTACGTGCAGGCCCGGCTCTGCTGGAAGTGGGCCCGGCTGCTGAGGCCCACCGTTCAGTTCTTCTTGGTGCCTTTTGCCATCTATGTGGGCTATACCCGAGTGTCTGACCACAAGCACCACTGGAGTGAAGTCCTCATCGGCCTCCTGCAGGGAGCCCTGGTGGCCTGCCTCACAGTGAGTGCTGCTTGCCTGACCTACAGGATCTGCTCTGCCCGCTTCAGATGCCCCGCGACCTCTGCCTGCTGTTCTTTCTCCAAGAGCTTGCCCCTTGTTGCTACTTTTGTTTCCAACCCAATTCCCCAGTAAAAGAAATCTCAATCGCTTAACAAAACAAGCTACAATCCTAGACTGGGCAGATCTCCCGCTACACTACTCTATTCCCATCTATTTTAGTCCATGTAACTTGCAGTTTCTCCAGGCCATGAGCTTCTCTCTGCAGCCTACCTGTGGATCCCCATAGCCCCTCCCCTTCTATTTATCCCACGTGGCTCCTCCCCTCGACTCTCAGCACCTCTCCCTTCCTCCTGCCCAATCACTGGCTCAAGCCTTTATTTGAAAAGTTAAGGTGGGGTGAAGGTTCACAAGGCAATTCCTCAACTGCAGCCCCTCTGAGGAGTGGAACTAGCTTCAAACAGCCCCTCACTGCTGGCCCCACCCATCCACATGACTACCCCCCTTCAGCTTCTCCCTCAGGGCCCCCAGAAGAAGCTCTTTTTCTTCTAGTCCTGCTCACTTCCTTTCCCCCTCCCCAGGTCCGCTATGTTTCAGATTTCTTCAAATCGCGGCCACCCCAGCCCTGCCAGGAGGGTGAAGAGCCAGAGTGCAAGCCCAGTCTGTCACTGACGCTGACCCTTGGTGACCGACCCTAGCTGCTATGGAAGCTGGAATGTCACCCGAGGGCCAGTCATGTGTTGGCCCCATGCCCCTGACCAGGCACTCCTGGCTTTGGAGCTGTCCCGGGGTCCTGGCTGGTGACTGTGGACCAGGGTCTTGGGTGCCTGTCTGGCCCTGAGTGTGGGCAGGGCCCATCGTCAGCATTCCTTGACTATCGCATGGCCTCAAAAGATGCGGTCCTGCTCGGAGGGCTTCTCTGGTCACCAATGGGTTTTCGAGGAGGGCCATCCCAGCATGGCCCCGGAAATGGTTGGCCCGAGACTGTTCACGAAGTCAGCACCCTCCTTGACAGCCCTGAAGGTAATGAACACCTTGTTAGCCTGCTTAGGCAGGTGGCCTTGGCCTTGGGAAGATGGCTGCCAACCCTTGGACTGCCTGAGAGGTCACACGTTGCTTTTGGTCTGAATCCTTTCTTCAAGCCTGTGGAAGATTACTGCTTGAGGCCTCCAAGCCCCTCCCTCAGGCTTGATGTGCTGTCCTGCCCCCACTCTGACCATGTGGACCAAATGTGTAGCCAGACATTGGAAGTAGGTCCTCCTGGATCTGCCATTCCTGGTTGTTTCAAAACACTTTAAGTTACTGTCTCATGGGAGGGTGTGTTATAAACTTTGTACTAAATGTCTCTGTTGTGCATGTTGCTTTTCAAGCTCTCCTGGTGAGGTAGAAGGTCCTCCTGCACCTACCTAAACTCTCAGTGCATCATTGTGCAGGACCTGCCAGTCTTAGCAGAGACTTGGGGGACAGAGACCTGTCCTGGGTGTCTTGTATATAAGCCAAGACAGAGGCCTCATAGCCTGTGCAGCTTTCCTCTGTGCATGGTGGATACTTATCCTAGGTCCAGTGTAGAAAACAGAGACCCTTCATGGTCACTGCTGGTTAGGTGCCTGATCATGCTCCCAGGGTGCCTGGCCAGTCGTCCAGGGGCAGCAGGAGGGGTGCAGGTCTTGCTGTATCCTAGGATAAGGTGTGTGTTTCTCTGGGAATGGGCCGGCTCCTTATGTCCTTCAGGTCTTTGGGTCTGGGAGCATGGGGGGACAGTCAAAAGTACTGACTCCCCCTTACATTTCCTTCTCCTTAGAGGCTGGGTCAGGATCCTCTGTATGCCTCTGGCAGACACTAAAATCCAGGAGACCCAAGGAATTCAGCTCAACTCAGAGACCATGCTGGATGCCTCTGCCCTCGGTAGCTGGTGTTCAGCCTCTGACAGCCTGCATTTTCACGTGGATCCTCCCTGTTAAGTGACTGTGTGCCAGCATCCTCCAGCCAATGCTCTGCACTGTAGGGTCCTACAGGTCCCAGCTGTTCTGTTAGAGGCAAAAGTTCCCAGTGAAAGGGCAGGCTCACTTCCTGAGCACAGCAGGGCTCTGCTTGTACAGATCCTCTGTTTGGCCTGACTGCAGCTGAGCTGAGCCTCTCCCAGGCTCCCATGCCTGCCTCTCTGCCCCACTGCCCGGTGCTTGCTCTGTTTAGCAGGCACAGAGACTGTGGGTGTGGGACGCGTGCCTGTGACACTGGCACTGGGTGGCTGAGGTAGTAGAATGGGGAGTGTGAGACCAGCTTGGGCGACAGTGATTCTCCTGTGTGCCTGCGCATGTTCCTGTGTGTGTGTGTGTGTTTGTTTGCATGTGGAGGTCAGAGGGCAACCTCAAGTGTCCATTCTTAGATTCTTTCTATCTATCTTTCTTTCTTTCTTTCTCCTCCTCCTCCTCCTCGTCCTTATTCTCCTTCTCCTTCTCCTCCTTCTCCTTCCTTCTTCTCCTTCTCCTCCTTCTCCTCCTCCTCCTTCTTCTCCTTCTTCTCCTTCTCCCTCTTCTTCTCCTTCTCCTTTTCCTCCTCTTCCTCCTCTTCCTCCTCCTCCTCCTCCTCCTCCTCTTCCTTCTCCTCCTCCTTCTTCTTCTTCTTCTTCATCTCCTTTTAATAAAACAAGGTCTCTCATTGGCCTGGAACCTCACAAAGTAGGTGACCTCACATTGTGGATTTCACACTTCACATCAAGTCCCTAAAACAGTGGTTCTCAATATGGGGGGGTGGTCACAACTCCCACAGGGGTCACGTACCAGACATCCTACAAATCAGATATTTACATGATGATTCATAATGGTATCAAAATTACAGTCATGCTGTAGCAATGGAATAATTTTGTGGTTGGAGAGATGGCCCAGTGGCTAGTGTGCATGTTAACTCATGACTGCCTGTTAGCTTCATCATCAGTGATACCTGATACCTTCTTCTGACCACTGGGCACTGGGCACTGAACACGTGTGCCCATACCACCGCCTCCCAAATCCCATGCACTTAAAATAAAAGAAAAGCATGTTTGTTTGTTTATTTATTTATTTATTTATTTACTCTTATTTATTCATTCATTCACCTGGTTGATGCCCTCCCTCTTGGTCTTCCACTCACTCAGCCCCCCACCCCCGTCACCCATCTCCTTCTCCTCTTAGAGGACCTCCCTCAGGTATCCTCTACCCTTGTACATCAAGTTTTTGCAGGATTACGCATATCCTCTTTCACTGAGACCAGACAAGGTAACCAAGTTAGGGAAACATATTTCACAGCTTTAGGGATACACATCACTCCACCTGTTGGAAGACCCACATGAAGACCTAATTACACATTTGCTACATATGCGTGGGGAGGCCTAGGTCCAGCCCATTCAAACATTTTTGGTTGGTGATTCAGTCTCTGAGAGCCCACGGGGTCCAGGTTAGTTGACCCTGTTGGTTTTCCTGGGCATTCCTATCCCCTTCCAGGCCCTCAATCCTTCCCCCAACTCTTCCAAAAGATTCTTGTAATGGCTGTTCCTGCTTGTCAGCTTGACTACATGTGGAATGAACTGCAATTCAGAATTGAGGGGCATACTTGTGATCCAGGTCTTGAGGCTGGAAGATACAAGTTTCTGATTTGGATCTTGGCATGGAGATCTATCTTGAGGCATAGTGGCCATGAAAAGCTTAGGCCCAGGCAAGGTGGTACACGCCTTTAATCCCAGGGGACTGAGGCAAGGAGATCTCTGAGTTCCAGGTCAGCCTAGGACAAAGCAAGCTCCAGATCCAGGTGTGGTGGCATAATCCTTTAATCTGGGCCACACCTTCTGCTGGAGACCTACATAAGGACATAGAAGGAGGAAGATTCACTCTTCTTTGCCCGCTTGCACTTACTTGCCAGCACATCTGTTGGAACCTACTTCTACAGAAGAGCAGCTGAAACAACCAGCCTCTTGGGGACTGAGCAACTACTAGATTCTTGGCCTTCCCATCCACAGCTGACCATTGTTGGGTTAGTTGGATTACAGACTGTTAGTCATCACAATAAATTCCCTCAATATAGAGAGACATTCCATAAGTTCTGTAACTCTAGAGAACCCTGACTAACACAAGTCCTCCAGTTCCATCCCATGTTTGGATGGTTCAGTCAGCTTCTGAGTGGACCCTTTCAGAGGACAGTTATGCTTGGCTCCCGTTTGGAATCATAACAGAGTATCATCGTAGTGTCATGGACTGGTGCTTGCCCATGGGATGTGTCTCAAGTTGGGCTGGTTATTGGTTGGCCAATCCCTTAGTCTCTGCACCATCTCTTACCCCTCCATTTCTTGTAGACAAGATAAATTTTAGGTCAGAAGTTTTGTGGGTGGGTTGGTGTCCCTATCACTTCACTGGGGCTCCTGTCTGGCTACTGGAGGTGGCCTTTTCAGGCTTCATATCTCCACTGCTGTGAGTGTCAGCTAAGGTCGTCCTCACTGATTTCTGGGGGCCTCCCACATCCCAGGTTTTTGGCACATCCTTGTGATGCCTCCAGCCCCCAACCCTGCGAGTTGCAGATTTCCCTTTATTCTCCTGGCCTTCTGGGCCCTTCTGTCTCCCCACCTGATCCTGAACCCTCTATCACCTCATTCACCTCCCTATCCCCTCTCTCACCCAGTTCCCTCCCTCCGTCTATCTCCTATGACTGTTTTATTCCCTCTTCTAAGTGAGATTCAAGCATCCTCACTAGATCCTTCCTTCTTGCTTACCTTCCTTGGGTCTGTGGAGTGTAGCATCGGTATCCTGTATTTTATGGCTAATATCCACAATGAAAACAGTGCTTAGAGGAAAACCCATAGCTATGAGTCATTTCCCTGTCCCCTAAAGAAAGAAAAAAAATGGAGAGAGCATACACTATCAGCTTAACAGCACACATGAAAGCTCTAGAACAAAAAGAAGAAAATACACCCAAGAGGAGTAACCAGCAGGAAATAATCAAACTTAGAACTGAAATTAACCAAGTAGAAACAAAAAGAACTACATGGAAACCAACAAAACCAGGGGTTGGTTCTTTGAGAAAATCAAAGGGAGACATAAGGACAGAAACTGAGGAAATGCAAAAATATTATTAGATCTTACTACAGAACCCTATACTCAACAAAACTAGAAAATCTGGATGAAATGGACAATTTTCTAGACAGATACCAGGTACCAAAATTAAATCACGATCAGACAAACTATTTAAATATTCCCATAAGCCCTAAAGAAATAGAAGCAGCCATTAAAAGTCTCCCAACAAAAAAGAGCACAAGACCAGATGGCTTTATACCAATATTCTTCAAAGTATTCCACAAAATAGAAACAGAAGGAACACTATCCAAGTTGTTTTAAGAAGCCACAATTATGCTTATACCTAAACCACACAAAGACCCAACATAGAAAGAAAATTTCAGACTAATTTTCCTTATGAATATTGATGCAAAGTACTCAATAAAATTCTCAAAAAAATTAAAGAACGCATCAAAACAATCATTTACCATGAACAAGTAGGTTTCATCCAGGAATGCAGGGTCAATATATAAAATGTTCACCAACACATTATAGGAACAAACTCAAAGAGAAAAACCACACAATCATTTATTTAATTAGATGCTGAAAACTCATTTGACAAAATTTAGCACCCCTTCATTGTAAATGTCTTGGAAAAGTCAGGAATTCAAGGCCCATACACAAATATAGTAAAAGCAATGCAGAGAAAATCAGTATACCTCAACTCTAACTACTCAACTCAACCTCAAACTAAATAAAGAGAAACTTGAAGTAATCCCACTAAAATCAGGGACTAGACAAGGCTGTCTACTCTCACCTCATCTATTCAATACAGTACTCGTAATTCTAGGCAGAGCAATTAGACAACACAAGGAGGTCAAAGATATACAAATTGGAAAGGAAGAAGTCAAAATATCAGTATTTGCAGATGATATGACAGTATATTTAAGTGACACCAAAAGTTCCAACGAGAGCTCCTACAGTTGAAATACAACTTCAGCAAGTAGCTGAATATAAAATTAAGTCAAACAAATCAGTAGGTTTTCTCTAGTCAAAGGATAAACAGACTGAGAAAAAATTAGGGAAACAATATGCTTAACAATAGTCACAAATAATATAAAAACCTTGTGACTCTAACCAAGCAAGTGAAAGATCTGTGTGACAAGAACTTCAAGTTCCTGAGGAAAGAAATTGAAGATGATTTTAGAAGATGGAAAGATCTCCCATCCTCATTGATTGGCAGGATTGATATAGTAAAAATGGCCATCTTGCCAAAAGCAATCTACAGATTAAATGCAACCTCCATCAAAATTGCAACTCAGTTCTTCATAGAGTTCGAAAGGGCAATACGCAAATTTATTTAGAATAACCAAAGCTTCAGGATAGCAAAAACTCTTCTCAACAATAAAAGAACTTCTGTGGAAATCATCACCATCACTGACCCCAGGCTGTGTTACAGAGCAATAATCATAAAAACCACATGGTAGTGGAACAAAGACGGGTAGGTAGATCAGTGGAATAGAACTGAAGACACAGAAATGAACCCACACACCTATGGTAACTTGATCTGTGACAGAGGAGCTTAAACCACCCAGTGGAAAAGAACATTTTCAACAAGTGGTGCTGGTTCAACTGGAGGTCAGCATGTAGAAGAATGCAAATGGATCCACTCTTATCTTCTCATACAAAGCTCTAGTCCAAGTGGATCAAGGACCTCCACATAAAACCAGATACACTGAAATCAATAGAAGAGAAAGTGGGGAAGAGCCTCGAGCACATGAGCACAGTAGAAAGTTTCCTGAACAGAACACCAATGACTTGTGCTCTAAAATCAATAATTGACAAATGGGACCTCATATAATTGCAAAGTTTCTGTAAGACAAAGGACACTGTCAAGAGGGCAAAACTGCCATCAACAGATTGGGAAAAGATCTTTACCAACCCTCCATACAATAGAGGGCTAATACCCAATAAATACAAACAACTGAAAAAGTTAGACTCCAGACAAACATGTAGCCCTAGTAAAAGCTGTGTACAGAGGTAAACAAATAAATCTCAACTGAGGAATATCAAATGGCCGAGAAGCACCTAAAGAAATGTTCACAATCATATGATCAGTGGAGCAGCTGGGACAGGAGCCCTCCTGTCACCATTTGCACCAGGGAGCCCGGCAGCTCCACTTCTCTCTGTGCACTGCCCACCAGGAGAGTGGGATCTCCCAGCAGAGCCTTCAATTCTGGGCGCGGAGGTGAGATCCACACTTTGTCTCCAATAACTGTCTGGAGGGGAAAGTTTAGGAATGCATGGGGCATCCAGTAGAGAAGCTGGGACAGGAGCTGTCCAGTCACCATCTGCACCCTGGAGCTGAGAGGCTCCACAGCCATCTGCACACAGATCCTGTCAGAAGAGTGTTGGTCTCCTATGTGTGCTGACACAGGCTTACAGGCCCACAGGAGGGACGAGCTCCAGCCAAAGAAAGGAAGAACAATGAACACCAGAGATAACCAGATGGCAAAGGCAAGCGCAAGGTCATAAGCAACAGAAACTAAAGCTACTTGGCAACATCAGAAACCAGTTCTCCCGCCATAGCAATCCTGGATACCCCAACACACCGGAAAAGCAAGAGCTGGATTTAAAATCACATCTCATGATGCTGATAGAGGACATTAAGAATAACATTAGTAACCTCCTTAAAGAAATACAGGAGATCACAGGTAAACAGATAGAAGCCCTTAAAGAATTACAGAAAAACACACTCAAACAGGTGAAGGAACTGAATAAAACCATCCAGGATCTAAAAATGGAAGTTGAAAATTTAAGAAATCACAAAGAGAGACAACACTGGAGATAGAAAACCTAGGAAAGAAATCAGGAGTAATAGATGCAAGCATCACCAACAGAATACAAGAGAAAGAAGAGAGAATCTTGGTGCAGAAGATAGAAAACATTGCTACAGCAGTCAAAGAAATGCAAAATGCAAAAAGCTCCTGACTGAAAACATCCAGTGTAGAGAGCCTTATTGGGGTGCCATGCCACCTGACAGGAACTTGACATTGACCAAGATGAAGTTCTTCTCCCAGCCTCTGAGTGGAAATTCCTGTGTTAGCCATAATCCTCTCCACCTAGGGTAGAGCACTCAGACCAAGGTTAAGTTCTTTGTTCCTCCAGATTTACAAATTCCTGAATTAAGCAGGTGACCCACCCAGCTGCCTGAGCAGTGGAGCCAATGCCAAGTGAACAGCCAGACCAGTTCCCCAGAACACACCCTGGAATTTGGGGGAAGAGTCTTGTAGGACTCTTAAAATTCTGAGTCCTCCATTAAACCTTGAGGCTTTGAGCAGGTGCTGTTGTCTTCATCTCTTTTCCCCACCTTCCCATACATCCCCAGCTTCCCTTCCAGGGTAACTGTTCGACATAACTGCTGGCAATTACAGATTTGCGCCTGACGAGTGTCCAGGCACAAGAAGGTCTCCTGAGGTGACCCTGTCTTGGCGAACCTTTGCAGAAAATAGAAAAAGACAGTACCCTGCATGGGGAGCAAATACAGGAGCTAAATACTAACACTAGTCTAAAATTTCATCTTTTTGAAGCTGATGTTGTCGGTGCAGAAGGATAGGGGCTAAGTGGGGCAGCGTAGACCCAACACTGAGCTTGCTTAGGAGGTGACAGTGGGAAATGGGATAGGAACTTCAAACCTGGTGTTTGTTCGCAGCCTTCAAGAGCTGCTTCAGGAGAAAGGAGTAGGGTTTGAAAAACAATGGTTAGAAGGTTTTTTAGATCAGATAGATTCTTGTTGCCCATGGTTCCAAGAAAAAAAAGAACTTTATATAAGAGAACCTGGGAAAAAATTGGAAAAGCACTAAGAGCCACTGAAGCAGATAATACTACCCTCTGCCTCCGGATGCTTATAAAAGATGCTACTGATGAGGAGATCTCGCAGGCACCAGATATCACACATGGAGACCTTGAGGATTCTCAAGAAAGAAGCCTGCCAGAGAGGACTTCCTCAGACAAGAGTCTTCTCAATCCTAACTTAGAAAGATATAGAGACACTACTGAAGAGCTAACATTAGAGGAGGAAGCTCATTCAGATGAAGGAGCTGCCTAATATTATGGTGAGGATTGGCCTCATAGAGCACCTTCTGCTCTGCCTGTGGCCTCTAGTGTACGAGATGATACCAAGATGGAGATGCAATTACATAAATTGGAGTTTGAAATTAAGTTGCAGAAAGGGTATCAAGTGCAGGAAAGAGCACTGATCCTGAGATACACCAATCGTCACTAGAAAGAGCTGTAAGTCATGCTCACAGGGAAAGACAGGACACATCTAACTTAGTTGTTGAGATCATAGGCCAGCAGAATATAGTTAGATAATATCCATCCTTGGAGTTCAAAGTGATAAAGGAATTAAAGACAGCTGTGGCACAGCATAGCCCTCGCTCCTTTTCCACAAGCTTTATTGGATACTGTGATGCAGTCAAACTTAACCCCACAAGATTGGAGGATTCCATGTAAGGCTACATTGTCAGGAGGAGATTTCTTGCTTTGGAATTCAGAAGGGCGTGAAGCTAGTAAGAGAACTGCCGGGATGAATCAGGTAATCCAGATTGGGACACTAACATGCTACTAGAAGGTCAATATGGAGGCAATGCTAATCAGATTGGGTTCCCTGTTGGAGTGTATGCACAGGCTGCAATGGCTGCCCACCACTCGTGGAATCAATTACCGACTAAAGGGGATCTCAGTGGAAGTTTAGCAAGCATTAGACAGGCACCTGGTGAACTTTTTCAGGATTTTGTGGATAGGCTAATGAAATCAGCTAATAGAATTTTTGGAACTTCTCAAGCAGAATCTTTGTCACACAATTGGCTTATGAGAATGCTAATGCAGCTTGTCACAACACCATTAGACCTTACAAGGGACAGATAGGCTTAGCTGGGTATATTCTCCTTTGTGCAGAGATTGGGCCTTTGTACAATGAAAGTCTAGCTATGGCTACAGCTTTGCAAGGAACCACCATGCAAGCCATACTCTCACAGAGACAGAGAATAAAATGTGTTTTAAATATGGAGGTTTGGGTCATTTTAGAAGTGATTGCCCTAGGAACAGAGGCACTGTAAGTGGGTAATCAAGTTATCCCCGGAGTTTGTCCTAGATGCAGGAAAGGTAATCACTGGGCCAGGCACTGTAAATCTAAGATATATTCAGGGCTGTTCCGTGTTGGGAACCAGGCAGAGGGGCCAGCCTCAGGCAGAGGGGCCAGCCTCAGGCAGAGGGGCGAGCCTCCCCCCAGATGCACACAGCTAGCATTTTGTGGGGCCATGAAGCCGCTGCCAGGCCAGGGAAATCTGTTTTTGAATTTTCAGGGCAACACCAGGCAGCTCAGGATTGGACATCTGTTCCACCTCCCATGTTGTATTAACCCCAGAAATGGGAGTTCAGACCCTGCCTACAGGAGTTTTTGGATCTTTGCCTGCAGAAACTTGTGGATTGCTTCTAGGACGAAGTAGTACTATTGTAAAAGAACTGCAGAGTTATCCAGGTGTCATAGACAATGATTATGAGGGAGAAATTAAAATTATGGCTGCTTCCCTTCATGGTATTATAACTATATCTGCTAACCAAAGAATTGGCTCAACTTAGTTCCCTTGTATCAACTAACTACCTTCCAGATTCCAGTAAGAGAGGACAGAGTGGCTTTGGTTCCTCTGTTGTATACTGGGTTCAATCTATTACTAGTAAGAGATCTAACCTTAAATTAACAATTGAGGGAAAAAACTTTGAAGGATTAATAGATGCTGGAGCTGATGTGACAATTATTAGAGGACAAGACTGGCCTTCAACTTGGCCCTTGTCAGATACGCTCACTCACCTCTGAGGGATTGGTTATGCCAATAACCCAAAGCAAAGCACTAAGCTTCTAACCTGGAAAGATGAAGAAGGCACTTCAAGACAAATTCAGCCTTATGCCAAATAATTTGCCTACTACCCTTTGGGGGAAAGAGATCTCTTGTCACAGGTGGATTTATAATGTGTAGTCCTAATAAGGTAGTGGCTACCGCTTTACAGTAAATTGCTTTCACTATGTTTGGTTATGGGCCTTGAATTCCTGATCTCTCCAAGATTTTACCATGAAGGGATGCTGAATTTTGTCAAAAGCGATTTCAGCATCTAATAAAATGTCCATGTGGGTTTTTTTTTAAATTTTGTTTATGTAGTGGATTACAATGATGGATTTCCATATATTATACCATCCCTGCATCCCTGGGATGAAGCCTACTTGATGATGGTGAATTATTGTTTTGATGGATTTTTTGATTTGGCTGGCCAGAGTTTTGTTGAGTATTTTTGCATCAATATTCATAAGGGAAACTGGTCTTAACTTCTCTTTCCTTGTTTGGTCTTTGTTTGGTTTAGGTATAAGCATTATTGTGGCTTCATAGAATGAATTGGCTGGTGTTCCTTGTGTTTCTATTTTGTGGAATAGTTTGAAGAGTATCGGTATTAACTCTTCTTTGAAGATCTGATAGAATTCCCCACTAAACCCATCTGGTCCTGGGCTTTTTTTTTTTTTTTTTTTTTTTTTTTTTTTTTTTTTTTGGCTTGGGAGACTATTAACAACTGCTTCTATTTCAAGAGGATTGATGCAACTATTTAGATGGTTTATCTGATCCCGTTTTAATGTTGGCACCTGGTATGTGTCTAGAAAATTGTCCATTTTGTTCAGATTTTCCAATTTTGTTGAGTATTTGCTCTTGTAGTAGTATCTGGTGATTTCTTAATTTCCACAGTTCCTATTTTTTTTTTTTGAGACAGGGTTTCTCTGTATAGCCTTGGCGGTCCTGAAACTCACTTTGTAGACCAGGCTGGCTTTGAACTCAGAAATCTGCCTGCCTCTGCCTCCCAAGTGCTGGGAATTAAAGGCGTGTGACACTACTGCCCGGCTAGCTTCTATTGTTATATCTCCCTTTTCATTTCTGATTTTATTAATTTGGGTAGTGCCTCTGTGCCCTCTGGTTAGTTTGGCTAAGGGTTTATCTCTCTGGTTGATTTTCTCAAAGAACCACCTCCTGGTTTTGTTGATTCTTTGTATAGTTCTTTTTGTTTCTATTTGGTTGATTTCAGTCCTGAGTTTGATTATTTCCTGCAGTTTACTCCTCTTGGGTGTATTTGCTTTCTTTTGTTCTAGAACTTTCGGGTATGTTGTCAAGCTGCTAGCGTAAGCTCTCTCCATTTTTTCTGGATGCACTTATAGCTATTAGTTTTCCTCTTAGCACTGCTTTCATTGTGTCCCATAAGTTTTGGCATGATGATGTGTCCTCATTTTCATTAATTTCTATAAAGTCTTTAATTCTTTCTTTATTTCTCCGTTGAGCAAGCTATCATTGAGTAGAACATTGTTCAGCGTCCCTGATTATGTATTTTTTCTGCTGTTTTTGTTTGAACTAAAGTCCAGCCTTAGGCCGTTGTGATCTGATAGGGTGCATGGAACTATTTCAATATTCCTGTGTCTGTTGAGACCTCTTTTGTGACCAATTATTTATATGGTCAATTTTGGAGAAGGTACCATGAGGTGCTGAGAAGAAGGTATAATCTTTTTGTTTAGGATTGAATGTTCTATTAATATCTGTTAGATCCATTTAGTCCATAACTTCAGTTAGTTTTGCAGTTTCTCTGTTTAGCTTGTGTTTCCATAATTTTTCCATTGTTGAGAGTGGGGTGTTGAAGTCTCCCACTGTTATTGTGCGGGGTGCAATGTATGCTTTGAGCTTTAATAAAGTTTCTTTTATTAATGTGGTTATCCCTGCATTTGGAGCATAGATGTTCACAACTGAGAGTTCTTCTTGGTAGATTTTTCCTTTGACCACTATGAAGTGTCCCTCCTTATCTTTTTTTGACAACTTTTGGTTGAAAGTTGATTTTATTTGATATAAGAATGGCCACTCCAGCTTGTTTCTCTGGACCATTTGCTTGGAAATTTGTTTTCCAACTTTTGACTGTGAGGTAGTGACTGTCTTTGTTACTGAGGTGGGTTTCTTGTATGAAGCCAATTGTTGGGTCCTGTTTACATATCCTTCTGTTAGTCTATGGCTTTTTATTGGGGAATTGAGGCCATTGATGTTAAGAATTATTAAGGAAAAGTGATTGCTATTTTCTGTTATTTTCATTGTTAAAAGTGGAATTCTGATTGTGTGGCTATCTTCTTTTGGGTTTGTTGAAAGAAGATTACTTTCTTGTTTTTTCTAGGGTGTAGTTTCCCTCCTTGTGTTGGTATTTTCTACTCATTATCCTTTGTAGAGCTGTGTTTATGAAAAGATGTTGTGTAAATTTGGTTTTGTCTTGTTTTCTTTGTCTATGGTAATTCAGAGTTTTGCTGGGTATAGTAGCATGGACTGACATTTATGTTCTCTTAGGATTTGTATGACATCTGTCCAGGATCTTCTAGATTTCATAGTTTCTGGTGAGAAGTCTGGTGTAATTCTGATAGGTCTGCTTTTATATGTTTCTTGACCTTTTTCCCTTACTGTTTTTATTTTTTTTCTTTGTTTAGTGCATTTAGTGTTTAAATTTTGTGATGGGAGGGATTTCTGTTTTGGTCCAGTCCATTTGGAGTTCTGTAGGCTTCTTATATGTTCATGGGCATCTCTCTCTTTAGGTTAGGGACGTTTTCTTCTATAATTTTGTTGAAGATATTTACTGGCCCTTTAAGTTGTAAATCTTTTTTCTCTCGTATACCTATAATCCTTAGGAATATAATCTTCTCATTGTGTCCTGGATTTCCTGGATGTTTTGGGTTACAAACTTTTTGTATTTTGCATTTTCTCTGATTGTTGAGTCCATGCTTTCTCTGGTATCTTCAGCCCCTGAGATTATTCTTTCTTCTGTATTCTGTTGCTGATGTTTGCATCTATGACTCCTGATTTCTTTACAAGGTATTCTATCTCCAGAGTTGTCTCCCTTTGTGATTTCTTTGTTGTTTCTACTTCCATTTTTAGACTCTGAATGGTTTTGTTCAGTTCCTTCGCTTGTTTGTGTATTCCTATAATTCTTTAAGGGGTTTTTGTGATTCCTCTTTAAGGGCTTCTACCTGTTGACCGATGTTTGCCTGTATTTCTTTAAGGGATTTTTGTGTTTCCTTTTTTAAGGGCTTCTTGTTGACTCATGTTCTCCTGTATTTCTTTAAGGGAATTATTTATGTCCTTCTTGAAGTCCTCTGTCAGCTTCATGAGATGTGATTTTAACTCTAGATCTTGCTTTTGTGTTGTGTTAGGGGTATCCAGGATTTGCTGTTGTTGGAGAACTAGGTTTGGATGGTGCCATGTTGCCTTGGTTTCTGTTGGTAATGTTCTCCTGTTTGCCTTTTGCCATCTGGTTATCTCTGGGGTTAGCTGGTCTTGGTGTCTCTGACTGTGGCTTCTCTTTCCTGCAAGCCTGTGTATCTGTACTCCTGGGATTCCCATTCTCTCTGTGCACACTGGTATGTAGGCACTCCTGGAAGACCAGCTCTCCTGTGGTGGTGTTTGTGGATGTAGCTCTGTGGTCCAGGATCATCACCATGCTCCCTGGCCTCTCCACACTCCTGCAGAGGGACCAAATGCCCTGAGTGCAGTGGGCACTTTATGATGTATCAGGGACCGTTGTCTTCACTATAGCAGACCCAAAGTCCCTGAGTGCTTCTGGTTCTCAAATGCTCTGAGTGCAGTTGATTCTCTAGAATGTATCAGAAAATGGTGTTTTCACTATGGCAGACCTGGGAAGAGTCTGCCCCAGCAGAAATGACAGGCAGCAGCGGCACATATTATCCTTTTATCAGATGTAGGGTTGGTAAAGATCTTGTCCCATTCTGAAGGTTGTTGCTGTGTCCTATTGACAGTGTCCTTTGCCTTACAGATAACAGGAAGGTCATGAAGAAGGAATATCAATCTGCGGATGCTTCACTTCTATTTAGAAAAGAGAACAAAATAATCACAAGAGGTAGAGGGTGGGAGGGACTTTGAAGGAAGAGAGGAGGGAGAGAAAAAAAGATTGAGCAGGATCAGGAGTGGGAGGAGACTGGGGATGAGTACAGAGGGTCAGGAAATTGAACAGAGGTCTGTAGCAATGGCAGATGGGAACTGGGAGTAGCCAACAGAAAGTCCCAGAGCAAGGAAAGCAAGAGGCTCCCAGGACCCAATGGGGATGACTTTAGCTGAAATATCTAACAAAATGGGGAGAGAGAAACTATAGAGACCATATCCAGAGGTTAGGCACAGCCCCTGGTTGAGGGATGGGGTCACTCACCCTTCTTAAAATTTTAATGTACAATTACTCCCGTCTAAAGGAAATACAGAGACAAAGAATGGTACAGACACTGAAGGAGAGGCCATCCATAGACTGCCCCACCAGGGAATCCATCCCATATGCAGCCGCCAAACTTATTCACTATTGTTGATGCCAACAAGTACTTGCTGATAGGAGCCTGATATGGCTATCTCCTGAGAGGCTCTGCAGACCCTTACTGATACAGCCGTGGATGCTTGCAGCCAACCATCAGACTGAACATGGGGACCCCAGTGGAGGAGTTAGGGGGAAGGGAGCAGGGGAAGGGAGGGTGGGATAGGGTTTTTTTTAGTTTAAACTGTGAAGGGGGAAAGCATATGAGATTTAAATAAATAAAATAACCAATAAAAAATTTAAAAGAACCAACAAGAAGAAAGAAATACCAAAGCAGATTGGGAAAGACAAGGGTACATCAACCCACCAAATGAAATGTTTCCTTTTTGAAACTTTTTTGTCTCCAAACTCAACTAAGAAATAATCCACCCACTTGAAATGCCACACCAATTATTTCTCTAATAAAAAAGATTGAGCCATGAAATGCACATGCAAACAATGTGAATACATTACTTAGACTAAACTGTTTCTATTTGCAATATGTTTTATATACCTATATGCATACGAGTGTAACAAAAATTCATGAAAAGTAGCCTGTAAAAGTAAAAGAAAGCAAGGATTATATATTAGAAATTTGGGAAGAAAGCAAGGGAAGGAGAAGGCAGAAAAATATATTTACTGCATAATAATCACAAACTATAAAATTACTATTTAAATGGAAAAAGCAATTTTCAATAAATGTAAGTTTTACAAACACTGTAGAGTCGGCCATATTATCCCTCCTCACACAGCAACTAAAGCATTTCACTCAAGGTATTAGCCATGGTTTTGGTTACTATATATGTTATTGAATTGTATTCATACCTGTGTCCACCAAAATGATGTTATCCTAATTTGACTACATGAACATAAACCAAATTTCCAGATAGAAACTAACAGATATCAATTCCCAAATACTTCATTAGCCATTGAGAAGAAACAAGTCAAAGAATTCATGTAATTTATCTCTATGTAGTTCATGGGCTTTGTGTACCAGTTGATAAGGTTGCTAGTATGTATGAGTTTTATTCCTGACACTTGGTGCTAGATAATATGTAGAGGCTTCCTCCTTAGTGAATACTGACTCATCTTTTTAGCAGTCCTTGCATGCCTGTATCTATTTACCTTGGGCTGGATCTTGTGAGATTAACTCTTATACTTTGTGATATCAACCAGTGTTGTCATTATAAAGATCTTGTTTAGGCACAACTCTGGAAATCAGTTTGGCAGCTCTTCAGAAAACTGTACATAGTACTGAGGACCCAGCTATACTACTACTGTGCACATACACAGAAGATGCTCCAACATGTAATAAGGACACATGCTCCACTATGTTCATAGAAGACTTATTTATAATAGCCAAAAGCTGGAAAGAACCCAGATGTCCCTCAACAGAGAAATGGATACAGAAATTGTGGTATATATATACAATGGAGTACTACTCAGCTATTAATAACAAAGAGTTCATGAAATTCTTAGGCAAATGGTTGGAACTAGAAAATATCATCCTGTTTGAGGTAATCCAATCACAATAGAACACAAATGATGTGCACTTGCTGATAAGTGGATATTATCCCAAAAGTTTGGAACACCCAAGATACCATTCACAGACCACATGAAGCTCAAGAAGAATGAAAACCAAAGTGTGGATACTTTGGTCCTTATTAGAAGGGGATCAAAATACTCCTAGCTCACAGTCAACTAATGGACTAGGGTCCCTAATGGAGGAAATGGAGAAAGGATGCAAGGAGCTGAAGAGGTTTGCAGCCCCATAGGAGGAGCAAAAATATGTACCAACCAGTAACCCCAGAGCTCCCTCCCAGGGACTAAACTAC
Organism: Apodemus sylvaticus; assembly: GCF_947179515.1. Lineage (NCBI taxonomy): Eukaryota > Metazoa > Chordata > Mammalia > Rodentia > Muridae > Apodemus > Apodemus sylvaticus. Next base: position 61,748,988 of record NC_067491.1, on the reverse strand, counting down.
CAACCAAACATTACACATGGAGGGACCCATGGCTCCAGCTACATATGTAGCAGATGATGATATTTTCAGACACCAATGAGAGGAGAGGCCATTGGCCCTGTGAATGATTGATGCCCCAGTGTAGGAGAATGCCAGGTCAGGAAAGTGTGGGGTTGGTAATCACATAGAGGGGTGATGGAATAGGGTGTATTCAGATGGGTATGAGGAAAGGGGCTAACATTAGAAATGTAAATAAACCAATCGAATAAAAAATTCCAACCTTAAAAAATAAAACATTTTAGAAGGGCAAAACAAATTTTCAATAAATAGAAGTTTTAATAACAATGTATTGTTATCCATATTAGCTATCCTCACACTGCATCTGCAGCAGGTCATTTAATGTTTCAGCCTCGTTTTGGATTACTATATGTATTATAGAGTTCTATTAATATTTTTCAGCCAAAATGACATTATCATAGCTTGATTACATCAACAACAAAAGATTTCCAGAAAAAAATACCAGATATCAGTGCCTAAAGAATTCATAAACAGGCAGTGGCAGCGGCAGCAGTGCAGCAGTGGCTGGTCCAGCTGAAGGGCCATCAACAGTGGAACCAAGGCGACACAGGGTCCAGTTAGGCCCTGCGCCCACGACCACTGACCTTCGCTGACCAGCCGGGCAGCAAGCAGCTGCGGTTATGCGGCGCCTTTCGCTGCACGGAAGCCACTTCAGAACGCGGCCTCCCGCCAGTCAGGAGAGACTCACCTCCATCTTGATCTCGAACTCCAGAGATCGGACAGACTGAGGTACACAAACATAATCCGAGGCCAACACAGCAGGGATCTGAGCCCGACGAGCATTGGCCTGCACCCAGGCCCTGGGCTGTTCGGGTGGCCATGGGGGTTAGGGTTAGGGTTAGGGTTAGGGTCTCAAAGGGAGACAACTTTGGAGATAGAAAGCCTTGGGAAGATATCAGGGGACAGAGATGCAAATATCAACAACAGAATACAAGAAATAGAAGAAAGAATCTCAGATGCTGAAGATTCCATAGAAACCATGGACTCAACAGTTAAAGAAAATGCAAAATGCAAAAAGCTTGTAACCCAAAATATCCAGGAAATCCAGGACACAATGAGAAGACCAAACCTAAGGATTATAGGCATAGATGAGAGTGAAGATTTACAACTTAAAGGGCCAGCAAATATCTTCAATAAAATTATGGAAGAAATCTTCCCTAACCTAAAGAGAGAGATGCCCATGAATATACAAGAAGCCTACAGAACTCCAAACAGACTGGACCAGAACAGAAATACTTCCTGTCACATAATAATCAAAACACCAAATGTTCTAAACAAAGAAAGAATACTAAAGGCAGTAAGAGAAAAAGGCCAAGTAACATATAAAGGAAGACCTATCAGAATCACAGCAGATGGGGTACAGAGTTAAACAAAGAATTCTCACCTGAAGAACTTCAGATGGCAGAGAAGCATCTTAAAAAATGCTCTACTTCATTAGTCATTAGGGAAATGCAAATCAAAACTACCCCTGGACTGTTGAAAGCCTTTCTAAACAACTAACTGGACAGTAAGGCCTATAACTTTTAATATATTTAAACCAGCTCTCGTCTTGTGTGATTGTTACTAACTTTATATAAACTAGCAGTTCCTTAATCCTAGCAAGATTATGGAAGCTTATTATAGAAATTATTTCAGAGCAACCTACAACCTGACACTGTGCAAAACACTTGGAAATATACTTTAACTAGCTGAATAAATGTATACATAATACCTGAGTTCTGAGGGCCTGGAACTCTGTAGAATGGACTGGCCTGGAACTAAGAGATCCCCCTGGAAGAACTCCCAGAGGGGACATCTTCCAGGTGGCAATTCTAGGGGTCCTCTGCCTCCCTAGTTGCTGATATTATAGGTGTACACCACCATCTGCTTCCATGGCCATCTTAACTTTGTGTTAACTGCAATGATCTCTTCTAAGTAAATGTCTTTTACACTTAATGAGAGGCTAAAGTCTTGATCTGTATATTCACCAAGAGGCAGAATAATAGTTTTGGACCCCCCAAAAATCTAGATGACAAGTAGTCTAAGAACTGCTAAGTAGTCTAAGAACCTGCTTTACAACATCAGACTAAATGAGCAAAAGTCGGGCATAGTTGTGCACACCTTCAGACCTGCCCTTGGGAGGTAGAGGCAGAAGAACAGGACTTCAGAGTTAACCTAGGCTCCATAGTACATTTGAGGCCAGCCTGGGCTACATACATGATAACTTATCTCAAGGTGGAAGGGGGCAGATTTTAACCACCACGTGTGTCTCCTTTGTTCCTCTTGTTTACTAAGCCAAGTCTTCCTCTACATTTAAAAGAAAAACTACAACTACATAAGTCAGAGTGTAGCAGAGCCTATTATGTTGGTCCTCAGTAGAGGAGTTCACAGAGCCAGCAACCACTGAACACCGAAGAAAGCATTGAGAGAACATTAAATACATTGTATCTGTAAGGTGGGGAAGAAAAATAGTAACACAAAGTGTTGTCATCGGAAATTAATAAATTTTACTAACTGGTTGATTAGGAATAAAATACTAAAAGTATAAGCTAACATTAAAAAGCATGAAACTGTCACTGATGATCATTAACTGACCTGTAACAGGAAGTCTAGTTGGTAAGTGCCAAAAGCAGTTTCAGATTTCAGTGGGGCATCAGGTGATCTCTTGAAGAGTGCTTTATTAGAAGCCAACTGTATGCAGAATCCTTGCATATTACATTTCTTTATTTTTATTTTTATTTTATTCGATATATTTTTATTTATATTTTAATTGATTTCTTCTTTTCTGGTCCCCCAATCCCCGAAAGTCATATAAGCCCCCTTCCATCCCCTGTTCTCCCACCCACCACTTTCCAATTTCCTGTTCTGGTTTTGCCTTATACTGCTACACTGAGTCATTCCAGAACCAGGGGCCACTCCTCCATTCTTCTTGTACCTCATTTGATGTGTGGATTATGTTTTGGGTATTCCAGTTTTCCTGGCTAATATCCACTTATTAGTGAGTGCATACCATGATTGATCTTTTGAGACTGGGTTACCTCACTTAGTATGATGTTCTCTAGCTCCATCCATTTGCCTAAGAATTTCATGAACTCCTTGTTTCTAATGGCTGAAAAGTACTCCAATGTGTATATATACCACATTTTTTGCATCCATTCTTCTGTTCAGGGATACCTGGGTTCTTTCCAGCTTCTGGCTATTATAAATAGGGCTGCTATGAACATAGTGGAACATATGTCCTTATTACATCCTGGGGAATCCTCTGGGTATATGCCCAGGAGTGGTATAGCAGGATCTTTCGGAAGTGACGTGTCCAGTTTTCTGAGGAACTGCCAGACTGATTTCCAGAGTGGTTGTACCAATTTGCTACCCCACCAGCAGTGGAGGAGTGTTCCTCTTTCTCCACATCCTCACCAACACCTGCTGTCTCCTGAGTTTTTAATCTTAGCCATTCTGACTGGTGAAAGGTGAAATCTCAGGGGTGTTTTGATTTGCATTTCCCTGATGACTAATGAATTTGAGCATTTTTTAAGATCCTTCTCTGCCATCCGAAGTTCTTCAGGTGAGAATTCAACTCTGTACCCCATTTTTAATAGGGTTATTTGGTTTTCTGGGGTCTAACTTCTTGAGTTCTTTGTATATATTGGATATTAGCCCTCTATCTGATGTAGGGTTGGTGAAGATCTTTTCCAAATTTGTTGGTTGCCGATTTTCCTTTTGATGGTGTCCTTTGCTTTACAGAAACTTGGTAATTTTATGAGGTCCCATTTGTCAATTCTTGATCTTAGAGCATACGCTACTGGTGTTCTGTTCAGGAACTTTCCCGCTGTCAGGAACTTTCCCGCTGTACCGATGTTCTCAAGAGTCTTCCCCAGTTTCTTTTCTATTAGCTTCAGAGTGTCTGGCTTTATGTGGAGGTCCTTGATCCATTTGGAGTTGAGCTTAGTACAAGGAGACAAGGACGGATCAATTCGCATTCTTCTGCATGCTGACCTCCAGTTGAACCAGCATCATTTGTTGAAAAGGCTATCTTTTTTCCATTGGATGTTTTCAGCCCCTTTGTCGAGGATCAAGTGGCCATAGGTGTGTGGGTTCATTTCTGGATCTTCAATCCTGTTCCATTGATCTGCCTGCCTGTCACTGTACCAATACCACGCAGTTTTTAAGACTACTGCTCTGAAGTATTGCTTGAGGTCAGGGATACTGATTCCCCCAGAATTTCTTTTGTTGTTGAGAATAGTTTTAGATATCCTGTTTTTTTTTTTTTTTTTTTTTTTTTTTTTGTTATTCCAGATGAATTTGATAATTGCTCTTTCTAACTCTATGAAGAATTGAGCTGGGATTTTGATGGGTATTGCGTTGAATTTGTATATTGCTTTTGGCAAAATGGCCATTTTAACTATATTAATCCTGCCGATCCATGAGCATGGGAGGTTTTTCCCTTTTTTGAGGTCTTCTTCCATTTCCTTCTTCAGAGTCTTGAAGTTCTTGTCATATAGATCTTTCACATGTTTGGTAAGACTCACCCCAAGGTACTTTATACTGTTTGTGGCTATTGTGAAGGGTGTCAGTTCCCTAATTTCTTTCTCAGCCTGCTTATCCTTTGAGTATAGGAAGGGTACTGATTTGCTTGAGTTGATTTTATAACCTGGGCATATACCCAAAGGATTCCCCAGCATGCAATAAAGACACATGCTCCAGTATGTTCATAGCAGCCTTATTTAATTTTTCTTCTTTTTTTATTATTCGATAAATTTTTTATTTACATTTCAAATGATTTCCCCTTTTCTATCCCTCCATTCCCCGAAAGTCCTGTAAGCCCCCTTCTCTCCCCCTGTCCTCCCACCCACCCCTTCCCACTTCCCCATTCTGGTTTTGCTGCTTCACTGAGTCTTTCCAGAACAAGGGGCCACTCCTCCTTTCTTCTTGTACCTCATTTGATGTGTGGATATTAGCCCTCTCTCTGATGTAGGATTGGTGAAGACCTTTTCCCAATTAGTTGGTTGCCGATTTGTCCTCTTGATGGTGTCCTTTGCCTTACAGAAACTTTGTAATTTTATGAGGTCTCATTTGTCAATTCTTGATCTTAGAGCATATGCTATTGGTGTTCTGTTCAGAAACTTTCTCCCTGTACCGATGTCCTCAAGGGTCTTCTCCAGTTTCTTTTCTATTAGCTTCAGAGTGTCTGGCTTTATGTGGAGGTCCTTGATCCATTTTGATTTTATAACCTGCCACTTTGCTGAAGTTGTTTATCAGCTGTAGGAGCTGTCTAGTGGAGTTTTTTGGGTCACTTAGGTAGACTATCATGTCGTCTGCAAATAATGATAGTTTGACTTCTTCCTTTCCAATTTGTATCCCTTTGACCTCCTTATGTTGTCGAATTGCCCGAGCTAGTACCTCAAGTACAATATTGAAAAGATAAGGAGAAAGGGGGCAGCCTGTCTAGTCCCTGATTTTAGTGGGATTGCTTCAAGTTTCTCTCCATTTAGTTTGAAGCTGGCTGCTGGTTTGCTGTATATTGCTTTTACTATGTTTAGGTATGGGCCTTGAATTCCTGTTCTTTCTAAGGCTTTAAGCATGAAAGGATGCTGAATTTTGTCAAACGCCTCTTCAGCATCCAATGAAATGACCATGTGGTTTCTTTTTGAGTTTGTTTATGTAGTGGATTGCATTGATGGATTTCCGTATATTGTACCAACCCTGCATTCCCGGGATAAAGCCTACTTGATCAGGGTAGATGGTCGTTTTGATGTGTTCTTGGATTCGGTTGGCAAGAATTTTATTGAGTATTTTTGCATCGATGTTCATAAGGGAAATTGGTCTGAAGTTCTCTTTCTTTGTTGGATCTTTGTGTGGTTTTGGTATCGGTGTAATTGTGGCTTCATAGAAGGAATTGGGTAGTGTTCCTTCTGTATCTATTTTGTGGAATAATTTGAAGAGTATTGGTGTTAACTCTTCTTTGAAGGTCTGATAGAATTCTACGCTGAAACCATCTGGTTCTGTGCTTTTTTTGGTTGGAAGACTTTCTATTACTCCTTCTATTCCTTTAGGCATTATGGGACTGTTTAGATGATCTATTTGGTCCTGATTTAATTTTGGTATTTGGTATCTGTCAAGGAAATTGTCCATTTCCTCCAGATTCTCCAGTTGTGTTGAGTACAGGCTCTTGTAGTAGGATCTGATGATTTTTTTGGATTTCCTCAGTTCCCATTGTTATATCTCCCCTTTCATTTCTAAGTTTGTTAATTTGGATATTTTCTCTGTGCCCTTTGGTCAGTCTGGCTAAGGATTTATATATCTTCTTGATTTTCTCAAAGAACCAGCTCCTGGTTTTGTTGATTCTTTGTATGGTTCTCTTTGTTTGTACTTGACTGATTTCGGCCCTGAGTTTGATGATTTCCTGCCTTGTACTCCTCCTGGGTGAAATAGCTTCTTTTTGTTCCAGGGCTTTCAGGTGTGTCATTAAGCTGGTAATGTATGCTCTCTCCATTTTCTTTTTGGAGGCACTCAGCGCTATGAGTTTTCCTTTTAGCTTTGCTTTCATTGTGTCCCATAGGTTTGGGTATGTTGTGTCTTCATTTTCATTGTGTTCTAAAAAGTCTTTAATTTCTTTTTTTATTTCTTCCTTGACCAAGGTATCATTGAGTAGAATATTGTTCAGTTTCCACATGCATGTGGGTTTTCTGTTGTTTTTGTTGCTATTGAAGACCACTTTTACTCCATAGTGATCTGATAGAAGGCATGGGATTAGTTTGATCTTCGTATATTTGTTGAGGTCTGTCTTGTGACCAATTATATGGTCGATTTTGGAGAAGGTACCATGAGGTGCTGAGAAAAAGGTATAGTCTTTTGCTTTAGGATAGAATGTTCTATATATATATATATATATATATATATATATATATATATATATATATATATATATATATGTTAAATCTAATTGGTCAAAAGCTTCAATTAGTTTAATTGTGTCCCTGTTTAGTTTCTGTTTTCCTGATCGGTCCATTGAGGAAAGTGCAGTGTTGAAGTCACCCACAATTATTGTGTTAGGTGCAATGTGTGCTTTGAGCTTTAATAAAGTTTCTTTTATGAAAGAGGGTGCCCTTGCATTTGGAGCATAGATGTTCAGGATTGAGAGTTCTTCTTGTTCTATTTTTCCTTTGACCAGCAAGACGTGTCCCTCAGAGTCTTTTTGATGACTTTGGGTTGAAAGTCAATTTTATCTGATATTAAAATGGCTACTCCAGCTTGTTTCCTGAGACCATTTGCTTGTAAAATTGTCTTCCAGCCTTTTACTCTAAGGTAATGTGTGTCTTTGACCCTGAGGTGTGTTTCCTGTAAGCAGCAAAATGTAGGGTCCTGTTTACGTATCCATTCAGTTAGTCTGTGTCTTTTTATTGGGGCATTAAGTCTATTGATGTTAAGAGATATTAAGGAATAGTGATTGTTACTTACTGTCATTTTTGACGTTATTTTTTTTTAGTTTGATTGCTTAACTTCTTTTGGGTTTGATAAAAGGTTACTATCTTGCTTTTTCCAGGGTAACATTTCCCTCCTTTTATTGGTGTTTTCCTCCTATTATCCTTTGTAGGCTGGGTTTGTGGATAGATATTGGCTAAACTTGGTTTTGTCATGGAATATCTTAGTTTCTCCCTCTACAGTCAGTGAGAGTTTTGCTGGATGTAGTTTTGGCTGGCATTTGTGTTCTCTTAGAATCTGCATGAGATCTGCCCAGGACTTTCTAGCCTTCATAGTCTCAGGTGAAAAGTCTGCTGTGATTCTGATAGGTCTTCCTTTATATGTTACTTGGCCATTTTCTCTTACTGCCTTTAATATTCTTTGTTTAGAAGTATGTCCTTCATGTGTTCCTTACCAGCATCATGACCAGTGATTTTAAATCCAAATCTTGTTTTACTGGTGTGATGGGGTATCCAGAACATGCTTGTAGAGGAGAATTGGGTTCAGATGTTGCCATATTGCCTTGATTTCTGTTACTGACGTTCATGCGTTTGCCTTTTGCCATCTAGTTCTCACTGGTGTTAGTTGGTCTTGTCAATGCTGGACTCACCAGTGCAAGCTGCCCCTTCCCAGGTGGCCTCTGGTGCACAGCTTACCTCCTGCACTGCCTGGAGACAAGGTGCTGTTGCCCAGGCTGTTCACATCCCGAAGCAGACACCTGAAGGCTCCCACTGGGGCCCACTGGATTCACCAGAGCACACCGACTTCTCCCCGCTGTCTGCCCGGAAGCCCCTCTTAGCAGCCTTATTTATAATAGCTAGAAGCTGGAAAGAACCCAGATGTATCTCAAAGGAGGAATGGGTACAGAAAATGTGGTATATTTACACAATAGAATACTACTCAGCAATTAGAAACAATGAATTCACAAAAATTTTAGGCAAATAATTTGATCTGGAAAATATCCTAAGTGAGGTATCCCAATCACAAAAGAATACACATGGAATGCAATCTCTGATAAGTGGATATTAATTAGCCCAGAAGCTCTGAATTCGGAAGGCACAAATCACATAACAAATGACTCCCATGAAGAAGTATGGAGAGGGTCCTGATCCTGGAAAGGATTGATACAGCATTGGAGGGGAATATAAGGACAGAGAAAAAGGAGGAAGGTGATTGGAGAATGGGTGGAGAGAAAAGGTTTATGGGACATATGGGGAGGGGGATCTGCGAAAGGGGAAATCATTTGGAATGTAAACAAAGAATATAGAAAATAAAAATATTAAAATGAAAAAAAAAGAAAAGTAAATAAAGACTATATTCAGTAAAAATAAATAAATAAATATTCAGACATTAAAAAAAATATATGGCAATATCTTTCAAGAAATAACATCTATAAAACATAGGTACCCTACTTCAAAGACATCCAAAGTTTTTCTAGTAAGAAGCAGGGCAAAGTTGTGGCTAATTGAAGATGCAATAAGGCACAGGGGACAGCATTCACTTCACCTGGTTAACAAGAAAACACCCTTTTGCAGCTGGAGGCAGGAGAAACAAATGAACCTTATCTAACTGTAATGTGTACATGTGGGAAATTACTGAAGATAGGTTTTTTTTTTTTTAAATCAATGTGACAAATGCCTGAAGTTCTGGGACATACAAAACTAAAAGACCCAGGCAATGAGTACTTGTATTAAGGATGCAGTTAAATATTTTTAATCCTTTTATTTAATCCCTTCTTACCTTTGGCAAAAACCCACAGAGACCAACTGCTGAGATCCTCCCAGAGATCTCCACGACCAAGAAACAGAAACACCTACCAACTCTTTTACCCAGAGGCCTTTGCTCCTTTGTGCTACACCCAGTTAACTGTTCCACCCAGAGGCCTTTGTGTCCCGTCCTCATGCTATAACCTGCTAAATACTTCACCAGAGACCTTGCACCCTGGTTGCAGGCCCGAAGAGCTCATGGTACACATATCTGCCCATAGCCACTGTACAGGAGGCAGTTGCAAAGACTTTTGCCATCACTGCTGACAGGAACCCACTCTAGCTGGAGGTGGCAGAAGGGCAAAGGGAGCATTCGTTTTCTAAGCGGAAGATGGGGATTATGAAGATGAATTTCTGAAGACACAAAGTGAGTTGGAATGAATTTCATGTCCTATTAGAACGGTGTGGGTTTTAAGGTTTTGCAGTGAACAAGGTGTGAATGGAGACCTGGCATCTGCCCCATCAGGAAGAGCTCTGTGTTTCAAGTTCCTGCAGAAGTCTGAGTGTATCAGTTGCAGAGCTGGTTGGGTTCTAGGGAAGAGGGAATTTGTTTCTGTGTGACAGAAGGTGAAATACTGGCAATCAAGCAGAGAAAACAAAGTCTATGCTTCCCACAGTGTTGCTTGAGTGCTGAGGTACAGTTAAGCAGCTAAACACATGAATGATGGATGCATGGTCTGCACTTTCTTCTGGCGTTACCTTGTTGGAATCTTTATACTCAGAAAGATTTGAAACATCAGGGCATGCTTGTTATGGATTAGCCCATAAACTGACTGGTTTGGAATCCTATGCTAATGTTGACACACAAGCCCTTGGAGATAAAGTCTGTTGTCACAGCATATCTCCAACAGCTACGGAGCCAGAATCCTGGGCTGACATTCAGGGCTGTACAGAGAGCATTATATGGACAAGAACAAGGGAACTTGTCATGCCTAGTTCTTCATTAGAATACTTAAATGTGACCTCCCTCCAATGAGTTTACCACAGGCACAGTGCTTTGAGTCATGCCTTACACCGCCATAGCAGGTCCTGGGAGAGCTTGTTTTTCTTTCAGTCTCTTTTGTGACCACCTGGATACCAAAGCATCTCCTTTTCAAGGTCTGTGCCCTCTTATAAGGACTCAAGTCATGATTTCCATTTAGAGTCTTGTGCCAAGAAGAGCTAATTCTTATGGAATTGGCAAAAGGAAAAAGAACTTGCTGTTTCTCTCTGCATGGCGTAACACAAGTAACTATTTTCTTTTGCTTCAAAGGACAGCAAAGTTGGTATAAATTGTCATGATATTATGGGTGGTACTAACTTTGTCTTTTCATATTAATCTTTTCATTCATAGTTGAATGTCTTTATAGGAAAAAGAATCTTTTATACAGTCAACAATCCTTATGATTAGGGGGAGCACTGACAAACGCATGGCTTTATACAAAGGTCAGTTGAGTTGCATGTATTCTTAAGGTTTTCATTGTTTGCTGTATTGGAAAGTTTTTATTTTGCTGTCCTAAAAAAGGTACACCACCACAAACTTATGAACCATAAGAGTTAAAATATAAACTCTTGTGTTAAATCATATACATTGGAAAATCGATACTGATGTATTTTAACAAAGTGACAGGGCCCTTCTATGTATGTGGACAGGGTCAGAAGAAAGAAGTAGACGGGTTGTTATAGTTAAATTTCAATGGATACACACATGGATTTCTCATAAGTAACACTCTCCAATTTGTGTAAATAACATGTGCAAGCAATATATATATAAAGTTGAAGCTCTACCACCCTCAGTAAGACAATAGTGATAGACAGATGGTGCAGTGCTTCCTGGTATTAAGAAAGTACTGGTTTGAGTCTCAGCAACACGTTGACTCACAACCACCTGTGACATCAGTTTGAGAGATCAGGACTTGAGATGTGCTCTTCAGGACTCCTGGCAACACTCATTGCACATAAACTTCATATAAACATACACACACGTATACATGCGCACGCACGCACATGTGCACACACACAAACACACACACACACATGGACACAACTAAATGTAAAAATGTAAATAGTATGTACTTTTAGTAATACAGTAATGATGAGTGTTTGTAAAAATAACATGTGAAGGGTTGGGTATCTTTTCACATGTAGAGACATTTACTTGACAGAGTTTGATAAAAAATGATGACAATAGGTCAAGGATTCTTTTTTATATAAATGAAGGATATGGAAACAAGGCTTACTTAGGCTAATGCTTTAATGGTGTTACTGGCAATATCAGAGTTTCTTTTTCTTGATGTTTTAGTTAAATGAATAAAATAATATTGTAAAACTCTTGAATGAAGCTCTTGAACATTTTTTCAAGTATTGAGAGAAAACCATGACAGGCTAGCAGCAACCGTTAGGAGCTGCCAACACAACGGAATGAAGAGGAAAAAGGAAGCCATTCCTGTCACAGTGGAGGTCACCAGGCAGTCGTGTAGGCAGTCTATGTAAGGCTAAAGAAAACGGTGGAAAAGGCCGACTACACAAAAATGCATTCATAATCTTTGGTTGGTAGTAGAAAGATAGAAAGAGGAAGAGAAGGAAGAGGAGGATGAGGAAGAAGAGGAGGAAGAAGACAAAAATTTCGTTGTAAAATAGGATTGTGGTGGTTTGAGTGAAAACGCCCCCCATACACTCACAGAGATTGGCACGATTAAGTAGTGTGACTTTGCTGGAGCACGTAGGACATGTTGGAGGATGTATGTGACTGAGGGTGGTCCTCGAGGTTTCAAATGCTCAACCCAGGCTCAGGGTCCCTCTCTCTTCCTTCTCCCTTCAAATCCAGATATAGAATTCTCAGTTAACTCTGCAGTACCATGTCTGCCTGTATGCCACCATGTCTCCTGTCATAATAATAATGGTTGTATTTCCCCTCTGAAATACAACCCAGACCCAATTCAGCATTTTCCATTTTAAGAGTTGCAATGGTTATGGTTCCTCTTCACAGCAATCAAACACTAAGATGTAAACTGGTGCCATGGCCTGTGGTGTTGCCAAGATCAGACGGACCATGCTTTCATCTGGAGGAATACAGAAGACTTTCAGACTTTGAACTAAAGTGCAGATGGACAATTCAAGCAGGGTTTATTGAGTTATAGTAGTAGGATCATGGAAGACAGTGATGCTTGGGGTTATTTAAACTGTGAGGGCTCAGCTATAGAAGATTCAGGGGAGAATATTATTAGTATGGTGCCTAGAAAAATATTCTTGTGATATTTTGGCTAAGCGCATTGCTGCTTTCCACAATTATGTTAAGATCAATCTGAGGCTAGATTGAACATAATATGCATTAAAAGTTTTGACAGAGGACACTTAAAGCAGCCTAGCATTGACTGTGTCATGTGGTTCTTTTTGGTCTGACTTATGCAGTTTTATAATGAAAAGGAACAATCTGAACTAGGAAAAATACAAAATGTGCAGTGTGAAAAAGAGAGCACCAGGACATTTAAAGCAACTAAATCCTGTACTCAAATACATTTTCAAAAATTTAAAGAAGGGCCTGATGCTAGATGAAATACAAGGAATGGTTGACATCAAGGTAAGACAAGACCCAGCCAAGCTTCCAACTCATGAAAAGGCCTGATACATACCTTAATACTAGCACTAGGGAGGCAGAGACAAGTAGACTTCAGAGTTCAAGGCCACCATGTTTTTTCAGAGCAATTTCTAAGCCGTTCAAACTTAGGCACTGAAGAAAACCATTGAAAACAGAAAACTGGTGAAAAATGTATTTGAAAAATAAGAATGTTTTAATAAGGGGGTTATTTTCCAGCCCAACAAGTAACAAAACAAAGCAGCTTTGGCCTTGTGGTCATGTCAGAGTCCAGGTTACAAGAAAGAGGTTGTGAAATCTCCCTCCATGTTGAACTGAATTCTCAGAGGTCAGACATGGTAGGGGTGTCCCTGCATAGAGGTCAACAGAGGCCATTGCGTGAATCTGTGAAGGTGAAGCCTGGATTGCCTTGGAGACCCCAAGATGTTAGAGATGCCAGAGCCCTGGGATATCTGCTGAGGAAAGCTGCTAACACAGGGCCAAATCACCCCAAGAATAATAGTGTGGTTCCTCAACAAGTGTGAAAGGCGTTGGAGATCTGAAGAGTGTTTTGACATCATACATGAAGATGCAGAGTTTGGAGACTGTTCAGCTAGTTTTTAGTCTCCCTTGTCCCAGTATTTCCTCATTACATCTTCTTTATACCCTTTGGGAATGGTAATGCATATATCCCCTGCCATTATTTTTGAAAGTATGTGACTTGCTTCTTCATTGTGATTTCACAGGGGATTACAGTGAGATTGCATGAGACTCAGTGCTTTCAAACGAAGCTGTTCCTGTGATAGACAATGGGGACATTCTAAATAAGACTAAATGATTTTTGCATGATGATGATGGACTATTGATGCAATGGAGTAGAATGTAGTAGTTTGAGTGAAAATGGCCCTAAAGTGGCACAGGGAGTGACACTTTTAGGAGGTGTGGCCTTGTTGGAGTAAGTGTGGCCCTGTTGGAGGAATTGTGTCACTGGGAATGGGCCTTGACTTTCCAAATGCTCAAGCCAGGTCTAAAGTCTCTTCCTCAGGAGCTTGCCAACTCAGTTGTAGAACTCTTAGCTATCTCTTCAACATTATGTCTACCTGTATTCCACCATGCTTCCCAATATGATGATAATAGACTATAACACTGAACTATAAGCAAGCCCCAATTAAATATTTTTCTTTAGAAGACTTGTTGAGTTCTGGCTGCCTTCCCAGAGGCCATTTAAGTGCCAGGGACCCTATGTAAGACCACACCTAATGCCCACAATTTCCCTTTAAAGTAGGCCTAACATCACCAAAAGGCCCCCAATGCTCTGGGTTTTATATTCTGGTCCATGACTCTGGAAGCTTTCCCAGAGGCCATGTGGGCACTAGGGACCCAAGGTCAGACATGGTCCCCTGCATACTAGATCCCCTTAAAGTATACCCAAAATCCATAAACTACACTCCATCTCCTGGGCAACCATATTAGACACTACAATGTTGCTAGAAGATCTTTACATTCCCAGAGGTCATGCCAGTTCTAGGGATCAAGAGGTGATGGTGGTTCCCCAAATCCAAATCCAAGAGGTTGTCCAGGTCAAAAAATCTTAGAAAAGAGACCACACTGGACCTGAAGTCTGACTGATCACCAGAACTGCAGGCAACCCAGGACAGAAGATCAGAACAGCAACAAAATTCAAGGAAAACAATACTCCTGTGGTTGAATTAGGGCTGAGGAGGAGGGCAACTCTGTATGAGGATCAGCAGTCTCAATTAACTTGGACCCCTGAACTCTCTCAAACACTGGACCACCAAACAGGCAGCATACATCAGTTGATATGAGGCTCCTAACATATGTACAGCAGAGGACTGCTGGATCTGTGTTCAGTCAGAGATGATGCACTTAACCCTCACGAGACTGAGGCCCAAGGAAGTTTAGAGGTCAGGTGGGGTGGGGTGGGAGTTTGGAAAATCCTGTGGAGAGAGGGGGTAGGGAGGAGGTGGGATGTGGAATAGTCAGGAGGGCAGATGGGGGGGGAATAAAATATGGAATGTAAATTTTTTTTAAAAAAAATTAAAAAGAAAGAAAAGACCAAACCTCAGAATAATAGCAATAGAAAAAATATTCCCAGGTCAAAGGATCAGGAAATAACTTCAATAAAATTATAGAGGAAAATTTCCCTAAATTAAGAGATATCTATAAATGTACATGTAGCTTACAAAACACCACATAGATTCAGCCAGAAAAGATCTTCCACCAAAAGATAATCAAATATATATGTATAGGTATTATATATGTATATATGTATATATATATATATATATTATTAAAAAACTATATATAGGAAAAATATTTAAAGCTGAAAGGGAAAGTAACATATGAAGGCAAATGTGTTTAAATTTCAACAGAATTCTCCACAGATACTCTAAAACCCAGAAAGACCTAGAAAGCTGACTTACAGACTTTAAGACACCAGATATGTCATTCCAGACTATGATATCCAACAAACCTCTCAATCAACAGAGATGGAGAAAATAAGATATTCTGTGAGAAAAAACACTAAATAACATCTACAAATCCAGCCCAAAGAAGATACTAGAAGGAAAAATCCATTCTGAGCAGGTTAACAACACCAAAGAAAACACAGCAAATAAGAAGTTGCATAGGAGAAAAACCAAAGGAAGGTACTCACACACACACACACACACACACACACACACACACACGCACACGCACACGCACACGCACACGCACACACACACACACACACACCAGGTCTCCAGTACCTAAGAGGACATCTTGCATACAGCTCCACAAGTGAGCCCAGTTCTCTGCTAAGTGGAAGCAAGGTCCAGATCTGAGTGCCCCATCATCATGCTGGTCTTGAGATGGTCTCAAGACCCAGATTTACTGTATGCTTGTACTAGGGCAAACCTAGTATTTAGGCCATGAAAGGCCACTCTAGGACAGACCCAAAACCTAGGCTGCAAGTAAATGCTACACACACTCAGATGCTTGGTATCTTAAACACTGAATGCGTACTGGACCTAAGGGCAACTCAAGTTCCTTTGGTCAGCCAAAACTCATGGGGTAGAGGCCATATATTTATTGCACAAAGACTGGTCAAGTAGCCTCTAGAATCAAATAGTGACTGCTTTGTAATATTAGTAACCAGGAGGACACGCAATGACCTCTTAAGTGTCCAGTGTCGAGAGGACGCAGCCCATTTTTATTACAAGGCAGGGCTAGTGCGCAAGCAGCCACATACTGTTCCTCAAGGCAAAAGCAGTGACCAGGGATGGGACTGCAGAGTGACACCGTAACAGGACAGCACCTAGGGGAGGCAAAGAAAGGGCATGTCCCAGGAGGGAGCAATAGCCACGACCACCATATTGTACTTCCATGTCAGATAAAATATCCACAGCCTATCCCCTAAGTGGCTTCATAGAAGACACAATTCCATGGAGCTGGGTCTTAGGCTGTGTACAAAGCAGATCAGTATCTATGGGGCACTATCATACTTTTTACTATTTTAAGCATTTGTACCTAGCAGATGCACACACTGATCCACCCCAAGACGGGTCTAGTATCCTAGGTGCCAAGTATATAATGAAGAGGTGTCAGGCTTCTATCAAGAATGTCACCAATGAATCAATGATATCACATGACATTAGCAGTATTCCGGGAGCTCAAACTTCTTCCCTTTAGGGAAGGTTCAATACCACTGGTCCATTGTCATGTATAGCAGGAACAGAGGTTCTCGAGAGCTTATTTTGGGAACAGGACACCCACTTCTATCAGCAGCCCCTCCCATGACCCTATGGGGGACTATTTGTTCAAATAAAGTTTCAGCTTATTGTTGTACCACATATTCCCCTACGACAGGGGCCCACAATCCTCTGCCAGCAGCTTTTGAATTTTCTGCCTAGACCTATGGCTAGGACATACAATTACTAGTCCATCCCATGGACATACTCCCTAGATGAACATACTATATCCACTGAAGAACCTTTTAACAGTCGTGTCATGAATGAACTTTCCATCCTACCACACCCAGGTTGCAGACCCTTAACTGGAGTACATAGAGGGGCCTCTGAATAAAAGTGCCTTGCTTGTTGAGATCACTCTGCAGGATGTGCTTGACAGGGCCCCCGCCTATTGTTCCAGAGGAAGAAACATATACTGGCTGTGCGACAGACACTGCCAGAAAGTTCCTCCACATCAACGATGGCTTCTGAGAACATCTTCAAGCCATCAACTCTTTAAGGGACTGAAGTCAACAGGCAATGTAAAAACAAGTACAGAAAAATTCTAGTCACAGTAAATGTTTGTGAAGGTCTCAATACCTCGGTTTATGATAAGGGCTTGAACCCATGAAATGCTTGCTCAAGACACAAGTCAAGGAAGAAGAATGCCTAAAAATGCAATAGAAACAAACCTGTCACCACAACACAAAGGACCTAGAAAAAAAATGTGAGTTGATTAGCCTGCGCTTCACATTAGCAACCTGCTTCAGAGAAAGAAAGGGCCAAGAAATCCTGACATTTATGTCAAGATAGGTAAAATGAGAGTGTAATATTCTGAGAAAAGGAAGCTACAAAATGAGGAAAATATTGGATAGAGGGACCCAACACCTGATGCTAAAATGATGTTGGCTTAAGAATGGGAATGAGCCAGTGTGTAGCAGGAAGAATTCAGAGATGTACTTCAAGCCATGAATGTGGTAGATTATCATCAATTACCCAGGTTCTGTTCACCAAGCCCAGTAGAATGGTGACTGGTGGCATTGGGCAGCTGAACTTTCTTTTGAAAAGAAAATAATCATCCTTCTTTTGCAGATACAGAGGTTTATTCAAGGTTGCCATGTGTGTGTGTGGGAGGGGCGGCTCTTCTTGGTAACACTTCTGTTGCTGGCACAGCATGGTACCAAGCTCTCTGTCCACATCCTGGGTCTTCACCCAGACACACCATACCTAAAATCAACAACCATACAGATTCCACACTCTGGGTCCTTTGAAAATTGATCAGTTCTGCACACATGTGTTGATGTCACTGCTGTGGGTAGTGCCAACCCAAAGAGCACCCAGTTATCTCTCTTTGCCCCCATGCACACAAGAATGGAGGTGATGGAAGGACGGAATTTGAGAAGTGCCTTGCCCCGGTCACTTGGCTCTTGCCAGAACAGAAAGGAACTGTTCCCAGTGAGGAAATTCTTCAAGATGTCTCAGATAGTGTTCCCTTACAACCGTGGTAAGGCTAAGGAGCTAGATGTTCCTGGAATCAGAACACATCTTTCTTTTCTTGTTCTTAGCCTACCCACTTGTGGGACTGGCTTTGCCCTACCTCTGTATCAATGAACAGGTGCCTCTTCTATCAAGAAGACCTGAATAAAAAAGGATTTGCTAAGAATTACAAAAAGTCCAATTGTGCATCCCTTGTAAATAACTACCCACTCCCAATGGCCTGAGCCAGGAAAATGCCATGTGCTCCTCTTCCACCCGGGTTGTCTGTGATGAAAAAGGCGTCAATTCCCAGGTCCCTACAGGTGAGGCTGGCTGCAAACCTTGTTTTGTGTTGAGTGATGTCACTGGTGTTTTCTGCAGTTTCCAGAGCATCAGGCTTTAGAATGCTCACTGATTGGCTCCAGAAGCATCTGGCCTTTCCCTGCCTGCAATGGACATGAGAATGAAGCAGCAGCACACACAGCAGAAGCAGGAGCAGCAGGAGCAGCAGGAGCAGCAGGAGCAGCAGGAGCAGGAGCAGCAGCAGTAGCAGTAGCAGCAGCAGTATGGCAGAAGTAGCAAGGACATGATCATGCCAGGAGACAACTCTAAGGGAAACTGATCAATATACACCAAATAATTTGTAATACAGAGTGGTGTCAGGGGACAGAGGGGTTGAGTTCCTCTTTAACACATTTGAAGTTCTCTTTGTCTTTATACTTGGTGGGAATGGGGCAAGTCACCATGGGCCACCCAAAGGAAAACTTACAATGTCCTGTCAGGGGGACTCATCTGTTTTACCATCAATATTGCCCCCCCACCCCCACCCCCACCCCACTGCAATGCTTTTTACCAGCACCTTCTCTGGAGTCAAATGTCAAGCACTTCAGATCTCATCTTGGATCTCCTCAAAAGATGGTGCATAGGTAACCTCACCTTGCACATGGCTGTGTACCCTGGGCCAAAGTGGGGAACAATGCCCATGCTCACTTCTCATGACTCCCAGAAAGGATGAGAATAGGGAGTTACTTTGTCCGAAGGGAGTGGAGACAAGAGAAAATTGATTTGGGGAAAGGTTACAGAAGGCAGAGTCACTCAAACTATGAAATTACCTTGTTTGTAACGTGGGCTCTCTCCACTTCAAGGAAACAGCATTAGTACTGACTGTGCCTCTTTGTGTGTCTCTGTGTGTGTGTGTTGTGTGGGTGTGTTGTGTTTCCAACCAGATGTAAAGAATACTCATCAAATGGCTCAAATTTGAGTGCAACATACACAATCAGAGACTAGAGCTGGTGGTTTTGTGAGGGCTTCAGGATCTCTCTCAGTGTGACTATGCAGTAATCAGGATGCTCTGCTCTGCATCATAGCTGTGGGTCTGAACCATCTCTTCCCACTCTGTATTAACTTCTAGACTCCAATGGACACTCATGGCTTCGCAGTTCTGTTACCTCCTCTTACAATATCAGACATATCTGTTGGATACATGCAACAGGTCAGGTCTTCTGGGTTCCTTCCTCTGCCTCCAGGACCACTCTCTCCTCAGCTCACAAGTACACCTGGAGACAGGCTGCTGAGCTGACATTCTCACTGTGCATGAAGGTTCTCTGAAGTCTGGTGTTTCTTCTCAGTATCCTTGGTAACCACTAGCACTCCATGGATGTTTCTTCCAGGGGCTTCTGAGTGCTGTGAAGATTAACTCACTGGGCCACAGCTATCCTGGGACTGCTGCCCAGTGTGGAACTCCCTACAGGGGACGGGAGGAAAATCATTCAGAACTTCTCAGAATCTTCCTTCAGACTTCAGGGGAAAATAACATTTTGCCTCTAATTTAAGCCTGCACTATAGAAAGATCTTCTCTCTGCCATACAGCCACCTGAAATTCCTGTCTGGCTCTGTCCTCCCTGCTCCTGTCTGCATCCTCAGCAGACTCCTCTCCACTCTCTGGTATCATCCTCCAGGGACCACAGGGCCTCTGATAGCCCTTGAAACAGACAGAAGAAATCTTAGAAATCTGCAGGACTTATGCTTGGCTGTGCTGGCCCTGTGATGGCATGGGACCTCAGGCTGATTCCGCCCAAGTGCTCCATTGATCCCTTCACACATTTCCAGCATCCTTGCCTAGCATTAGGCCACTATCCTCTGCTGTCTACATGTTGCTCAAGTTTTGAGGAAAGGTGTAGTCTTAGGAGGAGGAAGAACAGGATGGGACTTTTCTCTCTGGCATGATAGACCCAATGTCACCAACACCCTTAGTGTGCATGCTGCAATATGTTAAGGGAAGGAGGAACTAGAGAGTGCATCCTTTCCAATCACACCCACCTACTTGTTTCAGCCTGTGTCTCTGAAGCACTCTTCATTGGCTGCCATGACCTTGTTATTTTTCACTGGGAGGCAGCAACACAAGTTCCTTAAGGCTTTGGAAATCCTCTTCTTCAGGCTCCTCCAGGCCCGATTTCTCAGTGGGACTCTGGGCATACCCTGGGACCTCCTTCGGAGCTGCTCCTGATGGACGGTTTCCCTTGAGGATGAGCTAGTATCTTGTAAGGATACGATGCCTATATTCTCTTCCTGGTTCTCCTCACTGGGGGAAGGGCTGCTGGTTCTGGACTCCCAGGAGGACATGCTGCTACTTGTGTCTGTAGCACTGGAGCTCTCTTGGGCCATATCTTGCGTGTTTTCAAAGGTTGAGGATTGTGTGGATATGAAAAGTGACCATGGGGCTCCTGATGATGAGGTTAGCGTTGTTGTTGTTGCCTTTCTTTTTCTTGATGATGATTTTGTGGAATTGATGCTTCTCTCCTTCTCTTTGCATGTACTCTTTCCAACATGAGGCATAAGCCCCTGGAGTGGGGAGGTGTTCTCCAGAAATCTACTCTCAAGGGAAGAAAGGCTGGGAGGTACACTATGCCTCCTCCTACAGCCTTTCCTTCCACATCCGGGCAGCTCAGAGAGTGGGCAAAGTGAAGGTGGAAAGAGTACGGGCACTGGTTCCCTTCCTTACAGGCCAGGGAGGGTTGGGGGCTTTTGTAGGGTCCAGAGTACTGCCCTGCCCTCCATCGTGATAAAATTGGGGCTGCCTGGTATACTTCTTTTTTATAATCAAATAAGTCGCCATATCATGATTGTACTTCCGTTCCCTCAAAGCCTCCCTGAGTTCTTTAATGTTGTACCCCATAAGAAACATGTCAAAAGCGAGGTTGGATTCTGGTTCTCTAGGGATTTCCTCTGAAGATCTCAATGGGTCTTGATCATGGCACAGCCACAGGTGTACCAATATTTCTTTAATGGATGGCGTCATTATGGGGTCTATAGTCATTAATCTCTTTAATAGGTCTCGAAGCTCTGGAGACAGGTGATACGGGATCCAACAGCTCCGGGCTAGGATCAGATGCTTTATCTTGGAGTGCACTGTGTCTCAGAAGGGAAGGTGGCCAATAACTAAATAGTATAATACTACACCGAGACTCCAGATGTCAGTTGGGAGGCCATCATATTGTTTGTGATCAAACACTTCAGGAGCACAATATTGTGGTGTGCCACAAAATCCTTTGAACTTTTCCCCAGAGGCCAGTCTTTTGCCTAAGCCAAAGTCAGTAAGTTTCACATGCCCCTCCCAATCCAATAGGATGTTCTCGGCCTTGATGTCTCGGTGGACAATATTCTGACTGTGGATATAGTTGACCGCCAAAGAGAGTTCTGTAAATATCCTACGTGCCTCTTCCTCGTCCAGACGCCCACACTTGTTGATGTGTTTCAGCAGGGATCCCCGGGCTGCATATTCCATCACCAGGTACGTTTTGTGCCTTGTCTCAAATATCTGGAACAACTGTATTATGTGACTATGGTTCAGGGATTTCACAAGATCTATCTCAGAGATGACCAGGAAGTCTATATTTGTGCCCCTTTTCAATATCTTGATGGCTACCATGGTCTGGGTCATAAGGTGGAGAGCCACTTTGACTTCTGCAAAAGACCCTTTATCTAGGGTGCCCAGGATATAGTAATGCTGTGCCAGGGGGTTCCCTTCATGACAACTGGCCTCGAGGTCCCCCGACATCGCACTTCCCTTCTCTTGGTCACCAGGAGCTACAGCAAGCAAAGATGGCAGGGAAAACAGATCAGAATTCCTTCTAAGATAGGTTTCTACTAGAGATTCTGTGATTAAGAGACACAGACACTTCCATAGACGAGTCTGGCTCTGCCTAAGGACACAGGGAAACCAGAACAAAGCAAAGACAAACACAGAGGATGGAAAGAAGGAAGAAGGCTCAGAGCAGAAAGAGAGCAAGGGTGATGGAAGATAAAATTTTAGCCAGGAGAACAAGGATCCCCATTTCAAAGGAGCAGAACATTGACAAGCTTACCCAAGACGTCCATCATGAAGGACTGAGCTAAAGGCCACACTTGAACATCAAGATAGCTTTACCCAGAAATGTGTGGGATGCAACTTGCCCCAGTAGATACAGTATCTACACGGGATGGGGGCAAAAGTCACACAGTACCTATGAATAAGAATGAAAATTTGTCAGTATTTTTCTGGAATGGATGTTGAGGTCACTCTGATATACAGAACATCTTAGTCCAACAGAGATATATACCACAATTTTTTCCTTATATGCAGGATACTGGTGGTTTGAGGTTGAATTAAAGGGAAGGGGAACTCTGAGGGGACTGGAGGATAAGAGGCAGGATGAGCTAGAGAGTAACAGACAGTGACAAAGTCAAAAGAGAAGTTAGGAAAACAAATATGGATGTTGGCCAGGGAGGGACGCTGCTCAGGTTTCTTCCCACATTTCATCCCAGCACTCCGGAGGCAGGCAAATCTTTGAGTTTGAAGCTACCCTGGTCTACACAGAAAGTTACAGGTTGGCCAAGGCCATACAAAGAAACCCAGTCTCCCAGGAACAATAAAACAAACTGAAGAAGGAAAGAGAAAGGAAGAAAGGAAGGAGAAAGGAGGGAGAAGGAAGGAAAACACATGGATGTTAATCCAGAAAGCAAAATGAAAATAATTAAACGAACAAGCAAACAATCAGAAGGTAAAGCTGTAAACAAAGCTCCCAAATGAATGAAATCACATAAACAGAAACCCAAACTTCTGAGTTTACGGAAACAGCAGGAAAGTACTCAGTCTGTGGACATGTAGCTGATGTTCAATGTCGAAATCCAAACAATCACCGATGTCCAAATCTGATCCAACTACCGAGTCCTGCAGTTCACTACCAAACAGCTCTCTGCACAGAAGGACACAAAACAGCCCGGACAGTGCACTATATGATCAGCTCTTGGTCATTCCTCACAATGGCTCTCTGTGTCATCAGAACATTAGTGACCAATCAGAGCTGGCACAACCCACAGTGATTTTTCTCACTCCTTACAAGGTGCTCTGTCTGTTACTGTTCATTTCACTGAGAGCAAGCACTGGACAAGAGACAACTTAAGGGAGGGAGAGCTCTATTTAGATTCATGGCATGAGGGGTTTGGAGGGAATGTTGGGGTTCCCCCACTAGGGTTTTAGTCTCATGTCAAAAGGAATGTTTTAGATGGGGTGGGGACAAGAGAATCTCTCTCCCTCCCTCCCTCTCTCTCTCTCTCTCTCTCTCTCTCTCTCTCTCTCGTGTGTGTGTGTGTGTGTGTGTGTGTGTGTGTGTGTATGTGCACACATTTGAGTGTGTGTTTCCAACCAGATGTATAAAAGTACAACAAACTTCATTTTGGAGATTTGGGGGTGAGGAAGCATCCAGGAGAGGGGCTCTCTGCTCCAAGACCAAGCAATCAAAGCTTGTCCTGGATTCTTAGCAGGCACAGATTTCTAAGGGTAGATATTTCCCTTAGAAATAGGTGAAGATTGCTGGAATGTCATGTCCTGATCTTCTGGAGCTCAGAGTTTGGTGGGGTTTTTTTCCCTCAGGAACTAGTGGGTTTTTTGCTTAGTGATTACTCAGTTTTGTTTTTTGGTGTTTGTATTTATTTGTTTCACCCTGTTTCTTCCACATATGCTCCATTGGCCAGACTGGGAAGTCCTTTCAGGCCACAGGTTCCTTTTGCTTAGGTTCTAGGGCTCTGTCATGGAGCTCTTCAGGACGGGTGGAAAGGACACTGCCCCATGGCAGCCCCTGTGGTGGCACCTCATGTTGATGGCAGGAAGAGGGTGGAGATTAAGCACACTGCAGTGGTGGCTCCTGCTGAGGTACCTCACGGTTGTCACAGGCTGATGTACCTCACGGTGGTCACAGGCTGAGGCAGAAAAGGACATGCAGTGGCCTTGGCGGCTTCTCAGCTGTAACCTCACAGGAATGGGGACAGGGAACGATAACAACTCAGGCACTACAATCTGAGCAGAATGTAATAAAGCTTACAACTAACAACAAATAAATCCCTAAGAAATTTACAAACTCCTGGAAATAAAAAAAAAGCATTACTGAATAATTATGTTAATGAAAAGAAAGATTTTCAAAATGTGAAAGCGTAAAATTCCAACATTACATAATCAGTGTCACATACTTAAAGTAGTCCTATGAGGTAAATAGATACCTATAAGTGCTAACATTAATAAAAGAAATCAGTAAAACAAATGTTTTAATTTAATGAAACCTGAAAATTTGAGGAAAAAAAAATTCAAACTTAGTTGTTCTGTAAGTCTCTGGTGAGCCTTAGCTTACCAGGATCTCCTAAATAAACAACTCAGAGCCAGGAATCGATGTAAAAAACAAGAGGAATTTGTCATTCTAACATGATGGGTCACCCTACACATGGAGAGAGAACGACCAAGTGCAACCCACCCAGCAGGCCTTTATACAGTCCTCAGGGAAGCCGCCATTAGGCACAATGTGATTGGAGGAGGGGGGAAGAGGAGGAAGAGGAGGAGGAAGAGGAGGAGGAGGAAGGGGAGGAGGAGGAAGGGGAGGAGGAAGGGAAGGAGGAAAGGGAGGAGGAAGGGGAGGAGGAAAGGGAGGAGGAAGGGGAGGAGGAAGGGGAGGAGGAAGGGGAGGAGGAGGAAGAGGAGGAGGAAGAGGAAGGGGGAGGAGGAGGAGGAAAGAAAAAAATGAACAGGAGGAAATTAAGAAAGAAGATACAATACTAAAAAATATTCCACAACACACTTGCAAACAGTGCAGCGGCAGCAGCGGGGGAAGATGGCCGAGGCTGTTCTGCAGTGTGCATGGACTGTGGAGCAGGGAGCAGCTGCCCAAGAAGGAAGGACATCATCAAGTTTCTGCAGGATCCCGGTTCAGATTCGTTTCTCACAGAGCATAAATTACTCGGAAACATAAAAAAAATGTAACTAAGACTGCTAATGAGGACCATTTGGTTAGTGCTATAACCATCTTTTTGAAAGTGTCTCAAGATTGCTGAAACCGGAAGTAAAGCGACTGAACAGGTGAGAAACGTGAAGCTTGGTGACGATAAACCCAAAGAATCCAAGTCTGAGGAGAGTCTCAAGGGTCCACCAAAATATACAAAATCTTTTCAAAAAAAAAAAAAAGGAGATAAAAACCAACATTCCTAAAAAGTGAGATGTTGTTCACTGCTGGTAAATGGGGACACTCCCAGATGGAACTGTTTTTGATCCTAATATTCAAACAAGGTCAAAGAAGAAAAATGTTAAGCCTTTTAAGATTTAAGGTTGGAGTAGGCAAGATTAACAGAAGATGGGATGGAGCACTCTTGACTATGAATAAAGAAGAAAAGGCTCGACTGGAGATTGAACCAGAATGGGCCTACAGAAAGAAAGGACAGCCCGATGCCAGAATTCCACCAAACTCCAAGCTCACTTTTGAACTGGAACTAGTAGATATTGACTGAAAACGGGACTTCAGATCGGACGTCAGCAAGGATAAAAACCTAATGTGGCCAATTGGAGCTTGTTACTATCGTGAGGGAAGAGTCAACAGGAAAATTTAAAGAGTTAAAGTTTGTTTACTTGATCTCAACTTTTGAGAAATTTAATTCCCTGTAACTCCCCTTAAGTCTCAGACATATTCCTACAGTCATGTAAAGTATTCAAGAGAGCTAGATGCAGAAAATTTATTTGATAAATACGTTATGCCCTCATGATAAAAGTCTTAGGAGAATGTAGAACCACAGGGACAATACTTCAGCCTAGTGAAAAGATATATGTGAGTAACCCTCAGCCAACATGATCTGATATGGATTAAAGATTAAATCAATCAACCCCTCTGAATTCAGTAATGGGACAGCGACATCTGGGGCTCCAAACATTGTCAATAGCACTTGCTATCTTCACTGTTCTCAAAGTGCAGCTGAGGTAATAAGCAAGGGAAGGAAATTAGAGGCACACAATCAGGAAGGAAGATATCCAGCTATCCCAGTGTACAGTGGACAAGATACTAGATATTAGAGATCCCAGGAATCTGAACAAAAACCTTCTAGAAATGACAAATTCAGCAATGTGGCAGCATAGAGATTCAATATGCATAAATCAATAGCTTTTCTATACATCAAAGATTAAAAAATGAGAAAGATCATGAGCATACTCCACTCCACCAGACTCAAAGAAAATAAAGTGCCTGGAAATGAACAACAAAGAAGTGATGGGAATCTACAATGGAAGCTTTAAACCTCTGAAGAAAGACATAAAGACAATGTCTTACTCCTGGATTGGTAAAATGAGTATTATACCAAAACTTTTTTTTTATTCGATATAATTTATTTACATTTCAAATGATTTCCCCTTTTCTAGCCCCCCCCACTCCCCGAAAGTCCTGCAAACCCCCTTCTCTTCCCCTGTCCTCCCACCCACCCCTTCCCACTTCCCCGTTCTGGTTTTGCTGAATACTGTTTCACTGAGTCTTTCCAGAACCAGGGGCCACTCCTCCTTTCTTCTTGTACCTCATTTGATGTGTGGATTATGTTTTGGGTATTCCAGTTTTCTAGGTTAATATCCACTTATTAGTGAGTGCATACCATGATTCACCTTTTGAGTCTGGGTTATCTCACTTAGTATGATATTCTCTAGCTCCATCCATTTGCCTAAGAATTTCATAAATTCATTGTTTCTAATGGCTGAATAGTACTCCATTGTGTAGATATACCACATTTTTTTGCATCCACTCTTCTGTTGAGGGATACCTACATCAGATAGAGGGCTAATATCAAATATATATAAAGAACTCAAGATGTTAGACTCCAGAAAACCAAACAACCCTATTAAAAAATGGGGTACAGAGTTAAACAAAGAATTCTCACCTGAAGAACTTCGGATGGCGGAGAAACATCTTAAAAAATGCTCAACTTCATTAGTCATTAGGGAAATGCAAATCAAAACAACCCTAAGATTTCATCTTACACCAGTCAGAATGGCTAAGATTAAAAATTCAGGAGACAGCAGGTGTTGGAGAGGGTGTGGAGAAAGAGGAACACTCCTCCACTGCTGGTGGGGTTGCAAATTGGTACAACCACTCTGGAAATCAGTCTAGCGGTTCCTCCGAAAACTGGGTACCTTACTTCCAGAAGATCCTGCTATACCACTCCTGGGCATATACCCAGAAGACTCCCCACCATGTAATAAGGATACATGTTCTACTATGTTCATAGCAGCCCTATTTGTAATACCAAAACTTTTTATAGATTTGATTCAACACCCGCTCCCCGAAAATCCTCATCTCATTCTTCATTTCAATAGAAAAAAGTGAACCTTACCTTCATATGGAACCACAAAAGACCCCGGGGTGCCAATAGCATCAGAAGCAAAAGGGAAAATATTGTGGGCAATACATTCCATATCTTAAGATGTATTACAGAGCCATAATAAGAGGATCAATTTGTTCCTGACCCATAAAAGATCAAATAAACAAAATCAATGTTGCACACATGACTTCATGTTGTGAGGTAATTGCACCAGCAAAAAAATGTTTTTTTAATATTTTTTTATTTAATATTTCTTTTTACTTATTCACTTTACATACCATTTACTGCTCTTTTCCTGGCCCCATCCCTCTTTCCTTTCTGAGCCAGTGGGGGCCAACTCTGGTTACACCCCCACCCTGGCACATCAAGTCTTTGTTATACTAAGTGCATCCTCTCCTACTGAGGCCAGAAAACGCAGCCCAGAGAGAACATATCCCATATCTAGGCAACTGCTCTAGTTGTTCGAGACCTGCATGCAGAGCAAGCTGCATATTTGTTATATATGTATGGGGAGGGCTAGGTCTACCCCTGTGTGTTCTTTAGTTGGTGGTTCAGTCCCTGAGAATCCCAAGGGTACAGGTTAGTAGATTCTGTCTGTCTTCCTGTGGAATTCCCACTCCCTTAGGGACCACAATCCTTCCTATTCTTCCATAAGAGTCCCCAAGCTCCATCCAGTTGTGGCTGTCTGGATCTGTCTGAGTCATCTGCTGGGTGGAACCTCTCAGAGGACAGAAGACAGTCATGCTAGCCTCCCTTCTGAAAGCATAACAGAGTATTATTAATAGTGTCAGGGATTGGTGCTTGCCCCTGGGATGAGTTTCAAGTTGGGCCAGGTATTAGTTGGCTGTTCCCTCAGTTTCTGCTCCATTCCTCATGGCTGCATTTTTTTTTTTGTAGACAGGATAAATTTTTGGTTGGAAATTTTAAGGTGGGTTGGTGTACTGGCTGGTTTTGAGTGTCAACTTGACACAGGTTAGAGTTATCACAGAGAAAGGAGCTTCAGTTGGGGAAGTGCCTCCATGAGATCCAACTGTGAGCCATTTTCACAATTAGTGATCATGGAGGGAGGGCCCCTTGTGGGTGGTACCATCTCTGGGCTGTATTCTTGGGTTCTATAAGAGAGCAGGCTGAGCAAGCCAGGGGAAGCAAGCCAGTAAGAAACATCCCTCCATGGCCTCTGCACCAGTTCCAGTCCTGACTCTTTTAGTGATGAACTGCAACGTGGAAGTGTAAGCTCAATAAACCCTTTCTTCCCCAACTTACTTCTTGGTCATGATGTTTGTTCAGGAATAGAAACCCTGACTAAGACAGTTGGTGTCCCTATGACTCCCCTGGTCTTTCTGCTTCCTTGTTTCAGGAGGTGGCCTCTTCAGTTTCTGTATCTCCAATTCTTGGAGTCACAGCTAAAGACATCTCCATTGATTCTTGAGGGTCTTCCTTATCCCAGGTCTCTGGCTTTTCTTGGAGATGTCACCTATACACCCTCCTATGAGAAGCAGAATTCCATTTATTCTAATGGCCATCTAGACATCCCTTCTGTCCTTCCCCACACCTGATCCTTCCCCATTCCCCTTTCTATCTCCTCTCCCACCCAGTTCCCAGTTTCCTCCCTCCATCTGCCTCTTATCACTATTTTATACCTCCATCTACGTGAAGTTCAAGCATCCCTGCTTCTGCCATCCTTCATGTGTAGCTTCTTTAGGTTTGTGGAATGTAGCAGGAGTATCCTGTTGCTTATGTCTAATCTCCACTTACAAGTGAGTACATACCATGCAAATATGTAAAACATTTTCTTTATCCATTCTTAATTGGAGAGACATCTAGGTTGTTTCCAATTTCTGGCTCCTACATGTACAGCTGCTATGAAGAGGATTATCAAGTGTCTCATGGGATGGCAAGCATCTCTTGTGAATATGCCCAGGAGTGGCATAGCTGGGTCTTGAGGAAGAACTATTCTCAGTTTTCAGAAAAACTGCCAGCTTGATTTCCACAGTGCTTGTACAAATCTGCAATCCAAGCAGTAATGGAGGAGAGTTCCCCTTGCTCCACATCCTCACCAGCATGTAGTGCCACTTGAGTTTTTTTGTTTGTTTGTTTTTGATTTCTCATGTCTTCCCCCATCCCACTTCTGAGTGTTTGTATGTGTTGTTCTTTTTTTTTAATGTTTTTATTCGATATAATTTATTTACATTTCAAATGATTTCCCTTTTCTAGCCCCCCCACTCCCCGAAAGTCCCATAAGTCCCCTTCTCTTCCCCTGTCCTCCCACCCACCCCTTCCCACTTCCCCGTTCTGGTTTTGCCGAATACTGTTTCACTGAGTCTTTCCAGAACCAGGGGCCACTCCTCCTTTCTTCTTGTACCTCATTTGATGTGTGGATTATGTTTTGGGTATTCCAGTTTTCTAGGTTAATATCCACTTATTAGTGAGTGCATACCATGATTCACCTTTTGAGTCTGGGTTACCTCACTTAGTATGATGTTCTCTAGCTCC
Organism: Apodemus sylvaticus; assembly: GCF_947179515.1. Taxonomy (NCBI): domain Eukaryota; kingdom Metazoa; phylum Chordata; class Mammalia; order Rodentia; family Muridae; genus Apodemus; species Apodemus sylvaticus. The sequence goes on along the minus strand of NC_067491.1, from coordinate 61,718,824 downwards.
ATCCATTTGCCTAAGAATTTCATGAATTCATTGTTTCTAACGGCTGAATAGTACTCCATTGTGTAGATATACCACATTTTTTGCATCCACTCTTCTGTTGAGGGATACCTGGGTCCTTTCCAGCATCTGGCAATTATAAATAGGGCTGCTATGAACATAGTAGAGCATGTATCCTTATTATATGGTGGGGAGTCTTCTGGGTATATGCCCAGGAGTGGTATAGCAGGATCTTCTGGAAGTGAGGTGCCCAGTTTTCGGAGGAACCGCCAGACTGATTTCCAGAGTGCTTGTACGAATTTGCAACCCCACCAGCAGTGGAGGAGTGTTCCTCTTTCTCCACACCCTCTCCAACACCTGCTGTCTCCTGAATTTTTAATCTTAGCCATTCTGACTGGTGTAAGATGAAATCTTAGGGTTGCTTTGATTTGCATTTCCCTAATGACTAATGAAGTAGAGCATTTTTTAAGATGCTTCTCTGCCATCTGAAGTTCTTCAGGTGAGAATTCTTTGTTTAACTCTGTACCACATTTTTTAATAGGGTTGTTCGGTTTTCTGGAGTCTAACTTCATGAGTTCTTTATATATATTGGATATTAGCCCTCTATCTGATATAGGATTGGTGAAGATCTTTTCCCAATTTGTTGGTTGCCGATTTGTCCTCTTGATGGTGTCCTTTGCCTTACAGAAACTTTGTAATTTTATGAGGTCCCATTTGTCAATTCTTGCTCTTAGAGCATAGGCTATTGGTGTTGTGTTCAGAAACTTTCTCCCTGTACCGATGTCCTCAACGGTCTTCCCCAGTTTCTTTTCTATTAGCTTCAGAGTGTCTGGCTTTATGTGGAGGTCCTTGATCCATTTGGAATTGAGCTTAGTACAAGGAGACAAGGATGGATCAATTCGCATTCTTCTGCATGCTGACCTCCAGTTGAACCAGCACCATTTGTTGAAAAGGCTATCTTTTTTCCATTGGATGTTTTCAGCCTCTTTGTCGAGGATCAAGTGGCCATAGGTGTATGGGTTCATTTCTGGATCTTCAATCCTGTTCCATTGATCCTCCTGCCTGTCACTGTACCAATACCATGCAGTTTTTAACACTATTGCTCTGTAGTATTGCTTGAGGTCAGGAATACTGATTCCCCCAGATTTTCTTTTGTTGCTGAGAATAGTTTTAGCTATCCTGGGTTTTTTGTTATTCCAGATGAATTTGATAATTGCTCTTTCTAACTCTGTGAAGAATTGAGTTGGGATTTTGATGGGTATTGCATTGAATCTGTATAGTGCTTTAGGCAAAATGCCCATTTTAACTATATTGATTCTACCGATCCATGAGCATGGGAGGTTTTCCCATTTTTTGAGGTCTTCTTCCATTTCCTTCTTCAGAGTCTTGAAGTTCTTGTCATACACATCTTTCACATGTTTGGTAAGAGTCGCCCCAAGATACTTTATACTGTTTGTGGCTCTTGTGAAGGGGGTCATTTCCCTAATTTCATTGTCAGCCTGCTTATCCTTTGAGTATAGGAAGGCCACTGATTTGCTTGAGTTGATTTTATAACCTACCACTTTGCTGAAGTTGTTTATCAGCTGTAGGAGCTCTCTAGTGGAGTTCTTTTGGTCACTTAGGTAGACGATCATGTCGTCTGCAAATAATGATAGTTTGACTTCTTCCTTTCCAATTTGTATCCCTTTGACCTCCTTATGTTGTCGAATTGCCCGAGCTAGTACCTCAAGTACAATATTGAAAAGATAAGGAGAGAGGGAGCAGCCTTGTGTGGTCCCTGATTTCAGTGGGATTGCTACAAGTTTCTCTCCATTTAGTTTGATGCTGGCTACCTCTTTGCTGTATATTGCTTTTACTATATTTAGGTATGGGCCTTGAATTCCTGTTCTCTCCAAGGCTTTAAGCATGAAAGGGTGCTGAATTTTGTCAAATGCTTTTTCAGCATCCAATGAAATGACCATGTGGTTTTGTTCTTTGAGTTTGTTTATGTAGTGGATTGTATTGATGGATTTCCGTATATTGAACCAACCCTGCATTCCCGGGATAAAGCCTACTTGATCATGGTGGATGATCGTTTTGATGTGTTCTTGGATTCGGTTGGCAAGAATTTTATTGAGTATTTTTGCATGGATGTTCATAAGGGAAATTGGTCTGAAGTTCTCTTTCTTTGTTGGATCTTTTTGTGGCTTTGGTATCAGCGTAATTGTGGCTTCATAGAAGGAATTGGGTAGTGTTCCTTCAGTTTCTATTTTGTGGAATAGTTTGAAGAGTATTGGTGTTAACTCTTCTTTGAAGGTCTGGTAGAATTCTGCACTGAAGAAATCTGGTCCTGTGCTTTTTTTGGTTGGAAGACTTTCTATGACTCCTTCTATTTCTTTAGGCATTATGGGACTGTTTAGATGGTCTAGTTGGTCCTGATTTAATTTTGGTATTTGGTATCTGTCAAGGAAATTGTCCATTTCCTCCAGATTCTCCAGTTGTGTTGAGTACAGGCTGTTGTAGTAGGATCTGATGATTTTTTGGATTTCCTCAGTTTCCGTTGTTATATCTCCCTTTTCATTTCTAAGTTTGTTAATTTGGATACTTTCTTTGTGCCCTTTGGTCAGTCTGGCTAAGGGTTTACCTATCTTGTTGATTTTCTCAAAGAACCAGCTCCTGGTTTTGTTGATTTTTTGTATGGTTCTCTTTGTTTCTACTTGATTGATTTCGGCCCTGAGTTTGATGATTTCCTGCCTTCTACTGCTCCTGGGCGAAATAGCTTCTTTTTGTTCTAGGGCTTTCAGGTGTGTCATTAAGCTGGTAATGTATGCTCTCTCCATTTTCTTTTTGGAGGCACTCAGGGCTATGAGTTTTCCTCTTAGCACTGCTTTCATTGTGTCCCATAGATATGGGTATGTTATGTTTTCATTTTCATTGTGTTCTAAAAAGTCTTTAATTTCTTTCTTTATTTCTTCCTTGACCAAGGTATCATTGAGTAGAGTATTGTTCAGTTTCCACGTGTATGTGGGTTTTCTGTTGTTTCTGTTGCTATTGAAGACCACTTTTACTCCATAGTGATCAGATAGGAGGCATGGGATTAGTTCGATCTTCTTATATTTGTTGAGGTCTGTCTTGTGACCAATTATATGGTCGATTTTGGAGAAGGTACCATGAGGTGCTGAGAAAAAGGTATATTCTTTTGTTTTAGGATAGAATGTTCTATATATATATCTGTTAAATCTAATTGGTCCAAAGCTTCAATTAGCTTCATTGTGTCCCTGTTTAGTTTCTGTTTTCCTGATCGGTCCATTGAGGAAAGTGCACTGTTGAAGTCACCCACAATTATTGTGTTAGGTGCAATGTGTGCTTTGAGTTTTAATAAAGTTTCTTTTACGAAAGAGGGTGCCCTTGCATTTGGGGCATAGACCCTCAGGATTGACAGTTCTTCTTTTTGTATTTTTCCTTTGACCAGCAAGAAGTGTCCCTCAGATTCTCTTTTGATGACTTTGGGTTGAAAATCAATTTTATCTGATATTAAAATGGCTACTCCAGCTTGTTTCCTGAGACCATTTGCTTGTAAAAATTGTCTTCCAGCCTTTTACTCTAAGGTAGTGTTTGTCTTTGACCCTGAGGTGTGTTTCCTGTAAGCAGCAAAATGTAGGGTCCTGTTTGCGTATCCAGTCAGTTAGTCTGTGTCTTTTTATTGGGGCATTAAGTCCATTGATGTTAAGAGATATTAAGGAATAGTGATTTTTACTTCCTATCATTTTTGACGTTATTTTTTAAATTTGAATGCTTAACTTCTTTTGGGTTTGATGAAAGGTTACTATCCTGCTTTTTCCAGGGTGAAGTTTCCCTCCTTGTATTGGTGTTGTCCTCCTATTATCCTTTTTAGGGCTGGGTTTGTGGATAGATATTGGGTAAACTTGGTTTTGTCATGAAATATCTTAGTTTCTCCATCTATGGTGATTGAGATTTTTGCTGGATAATGTAGTTTTGGTTGGCATTTGTGTTCTCTTAGAGTCTGCATGAGATCTGCCCAGGACCTTCTAGCCTTCATAGTCTCAGGTGAAAAGTCTGCTGTGATTCTGATAGGTCTTCCTTTATATGTTACTTGGTCTTTTTCTCTTACTGCCTTTAGTATTCTTTCTTTGTTTAGAACATTTGGTGTTTTGATTATTATGTGACGGGAAGTATTTCTGTTCTGGTCCAGTCTGTTTGGAGTTCTGTAGGCTTCTTGTATATTCATGGGCATCTCTCTCTTTAGATTAGGGAAATTTTCTTCCATAATTTTATTGAAGATATTTGCTGGCCCTTTAAGTTGTAAATCTTCACTCTCATCTATGCCTATAATCCTTAGGTTTGGTCTTCTCATTGTGTCCTGGATTTCCTGGATATTTTGGGTTACAAGCTTTTTGCATTTTGCATTTTCTTTAACTGTTGACTCCATGGTTTCTATGGAATCTTCAGCATCTGAGATTCTTTCTTCTATCTCTTGTATTCTGTTGTTGATATTTGCATCTCTGTCCCCTGCTTTCTTCCCAAGGCTTTCTATCTCCAAAGTTGTCTCCCTTTGAGTTTTCTTAGTTGTTTCTACTTCTGATTTTAGATCCCGGATGATTCACTTGCTTGTTTGTGCTTTCCTGTAATTCTTTAAGAGATTTTTGTGTTTCCTCTTTCATGACCTCAGCCTGTTGACCAAAGTTCTCCTGTATTTCTTTAAGAGATTTTTGTGTTTCCTCTTTCATGACCTCAGCCTGTTGACCAAAGTTCTCCTGTATTTCTTTAAGTGTTTTTTGCATTTCCTCCTTGTTGGCTTTTGTATTCTCCTGGATTTCTTTCAATGATTTTTGTGTTTCCCTTGCAAGGGCTTCTAACTTTTGATCCATTTTCTCCTGAATTTCTTTAAGTATGTCCTTCATGTGTTCCTATACCAGCATCATGACCAGTGATTTTAAATCCAAATCTTGTTTTACACTTTACTGGTGTGATGGGGTATCCAGGACATGTTGGTAGAGGAGAATTGGGTTCAGATGTTGCCATATTGCCTTGATTTCTGTTAGTGACATTCCTGCGTTTGCCTTTTGCCATCTAGTTCTCACTGGTGTTAGTTTGTCTTGTCAGTGCTGGACTCACCAGTGCAAGCGGCCCCTTCCCAGTTGGCCTCTGGTTCACAGCTTACCTCCTGCACTGATTTTAGACAGGGTGCTGCTGCCCAGGCTGTTCAGATCCCAAAACAGGCACCCGAAGGCTACCGCTGGGGCCCGCTGGATTCACTGGAGCACACTGACTTCTCCCAGCTGGCCGCCCGGAAGCCCAGCTAGCCTCTTGCAAGACCTGGAGATGTGGTGCGGCCGCCCAGGCTGATCTGGATCCGGAAGCGGAGAGAGTTGAGCTGAGGGCTTCCACCTGAGGCCTTGCCCCAGATTGTGTCTGTGGACCAGATGGAGCCCGTGTGTACCCCCAGGGAGTGCCGACGGTATATGCTGCTGTGACCTCCCCTGTGTTCCGCTCACTCCGCTGGGCAGCCGATCCACCAACTGGGCTGGCGCACACAAGGTTAGCCTGGCCGCCCAGGCCCTGAGTCGAGGCAAAAGCCTGGGAGGCCAAGGTCCGAGCAAAGTTCCCCTAGGGCTATGACTGTTAATTGTGTCCGCCAGGTGACTAGGATGGCAGCCGTGCATGCCCGCACTCCCTAAAAGCGCTGGGAGAATCTACTGTGCTAACAACCTCCTGGGCGGGTTGATTCACAGATGGCCCACCAAGCCTCCCAGTTCTTGGGGTCAGTCCTGTGCCTTTTGGGGCCTAGACCCCCGCTTTGTTAGCCTCAGGCTATGCCTGTTACAGCTCTGCCCGCCAGAGCTCTCTGTCGTCCTGCAGGCAAAATGGCGGCGCGCGCGCAGGCCTGGGCAAAAAACCTCCTGGCTGGGTTGGCACCCCGATGGCCCCCCGACCAGCCCAGGGCCTGGGTGCAGGCCAATGCCTGTCGGGCTCAGAACACTGCGGTGTTGGCCTCGGATTATGTTTGTGTACCTAAGTCTGTCCGATCCCTGGAGTCCGAAACCAAGATGGATGCACCTCTCCTGACTGGTGAGAGGCCGAGTTCTGAAGTGGCTTCCGTGCAGGAAAGGCACCGCACAACCGCAGCTGCTTGCCACCCGGATGGTCAGCGAAGGTCAGTGGTCGTGGGCCCAGGGACTAACTGGACCCTGTGTCGCCTTGGTTCCACTGCTGATGGCCCTTCAGCTGGACCAGCCACTGCTGCACTGCTGCCGCCGCCGCCGCCGCCACCGCCGCCGCCGCCCGCCACTTGAGTTTTTTATCTTAGCCATCCTTACCCATGTAAGATGGAATCTCAGTTATGCTGAGATTTCCCTGGTGAGTAAGGACTTTGAACATTTCCTTATGAGCTGCTCAGCCATTTGAGATTTCTATGTTGAGAAATCTCTGTTTAGCTTTGTGGCACATTTATTAACTGGGTTAATTTGGGTTGTTGCTATTTAACTTCTTGAGCAAGACATCTCTGTCAAGGTTGGTGAAGGTCCTTTGCCAATCTGTAGGCTACTGTTTTGTCTTGCTGACAGTGTCCTTTGCCTTACAAAAGCTTCGCAGTTTCATGAAGTTCCCTTAATCAATCATTGATCTCAGAACCTGAGCCATTGGTGTTCTGCTTAGGAAGTTTTCTTCTGTCAGAATGAGTCTGTAGCTGTTTTCCAGCCTTTTACTCTGAGGTAGTGTTTGTCTTTGACACTGAGTCTGTTAGGCTATGTCTTTTCTATTGGGGAATTGAGTCCATTGATGTTAAGAGATATTAAGGAATAGTGAATGTTGCTTCTGGCTATTTTTGATGTAATTTTTATATTTGTATGATTATCTTCTTTTGGGTTTGTTGAAGGAAGATTAATTTTTGCTTTTTTCTAGTATGTATTTTCCCTCCTTTTGTTGGTGTTTTCCATTCATTATCCTTTGAAAGGCTGGATTTGTGGAAAGGTATTGTGTAAATTTGGTTTTGTCATGAAATACCTTGGTTTCTCCCTCTATGGTAATTGAGGTATTTGCTGTATATAGCAGTCTGGGTTGGAATTTGTGTTCCCTGAGGGTCTCTATGACACCTGCGCAGGATCTTCTGACTTTCATAGTCTCTGGTGAGAAATTCAGAGTAATTCTGATAGGTCAACTTTTATATGTTACTTGACCTTTTCCCTTACTGCTTTCAATATTCTTTCTTTGTTTAGTACATTTGGTGTTTTAATTATTATGTGAGGGGAGGAATTTCTTTTCTGGTAAAAATCTATTTAGAGTTCTGTCGACTTCTTGTATGTTCATGGGCATCTCTTTCTTTAGGTTAGGGACATTTTCTTCTATAATTTTATTGAACACATTTGCTGGCCCTTTAAGTTGGAAATCTTCACTCTCTTTTATACCTATAATCCTTACGTTTGTTCTTGTCATTTTTTCCTGGATTTCCTGGATGTTTTGGGTCAGGAGCTTTTTGCATTTTGCATTTTCATTGACTGTTGTGTCAATGCTTTTTAGGGTATCTTCTGAGTTTCTCTCTTCTCTCTCTTATTTCTGTTGTTGATGCTTGGATCCGTGACTCCTGACTTCTTTCCTAGGTCTTCTATGTCCTGAGTTGTTTTCCTTTGTGATTTCTTTATTGTTTCTACCTTCATTTTTAGATCCTGTATGGCTTTGTTCAATTCCTTCACCTGTTTTGTTGTGTTTTCCCTTAGTTCTTCAAGTGTTTCTCCCTGTTTACTTGTGTTCTCCTGTGTTTCGTTTAGGGAGTTATTTATGTCCTTCTTGAAGGCCTCCATATTCCCTTGATTTCTGTTAGTAACATTCTTACGTTTGCCTTTTGCCCTCTGGTTATCTCTGGTGTTAGTTGGTCCTGCTGTCACTGGCACTGTGATTGTACCTCCTGTGTGCCTGCAAGCCTATCTCAGCACCCCTGGGTGACCAGCTTTCGCCTGGCACAGATTGCTGTGGGGATTCCCAGCTCCTGGGTGCAAGTTGGGTCCTGGCAGACCAAGTCCCAAGTGACCTTACACTGGGGTGTTCTCTGTGTTCCTGGCTGCAACAGCCTGCTCAGTCACAGGAGAGAAGATGTTGGTCTTACCTTTAATTTCGGGACTCAATGCAGAGCAGATATCCCCTAGCAGATTAGGTGCACAGATGGCTGTGGTGGCACTGCCCAGCTCCTGGGTGCAGGTGGGACCCTGGGAGGGCCGTGTCCCAAGTCCTCTTCTACTCAGGTGATCTCTGTGTACTTGTCTGTACCTCTACAGAGTCACAGGAGCAAAAATAGTGGCGCCTCATCTCTAAAGGCGGGACTCCCTCTAACCACCTCCCTGCAGGGTAGATGACCCCTGACAAGGTAGGTGCCCAGCTGTCTGTGATGCTGCCAAGCTCCTGGGTGTAGGTGGAGCCCTGGTGGGGTGTGTCCCAAGCGCTCTTATACTCAGGTGATCCCCGGGTACCTGTCTACTCCTCTACACAGTCACAGGAGCAAAGATATAAAAACAGTTCTTAACAATAACAGAATGGCTGGGGAATCACCATCCCTGACTTCGAGCTTTACTACAGAGCAATAGTGATAAAAGCTGCATGGTGGTGGTACAGAGACAGACATGCTGATCAATGGAATAGAATTGAAGACCCAGAAATAAAACCACACACTTATGGACACTTGATCTTTGAAAAAGAAGCTGAAAATATACAATGGAAAAAAGAAAGCATCTTCAATAAACAGTGTTGGTCTAATTGGCTGTCTGTATGTAGAAAAATGAAAATAGATCCATATTTGTTACCTTGTGCAAAGCTCAAGTCCAAGTGCATCAAAAACCTCAACATAAAACCAGATACACTAAATATAATAGACAAGAAAGTGGGAAAGAGCCTTGAACCCACTGACATGGGGAAAACTTCCTAAACAGAAGTCCAAGTGCTCATTCTCTACCATCAAGATTTGACAAATGGGGTCTCATGAAACTGGAAAGCTTCTGTAAGGCAAAGGAAATAATCAATATGACAAATTGGCAACCTACAGAATGGGAAAATATCCTCACTAACACCACATCCAATAGAGGGCTAATATCCAAATTTATTAAGAACTCAAGAAGGTAACACACACACACACACACACACACACACACACACACACACACACAAACCCAAACCAAAAATGTATAGAACTAAACCAAGATTTCACAACTGAGGAATCAACTGGCTGTGAAGCACCTAAAAAAATGTTCAAAGTCCTTCCTGATCAGGGAAATGCAAATCAAAATGACCCTGAGATTCCAACTTACACCAATCAGAATGGCTAAGATCAAAACTTCAGGTGAAAACACATGTTGGAGAGGATGTGGAAAAAGAGGAATACTCCTCCATTGCTGGTGGAATTGCAAATTGGTACAACCACTCTGGAAATCAATCTGGAGTTTCTTCAGAAAATTGAAAATAGATATTTCTGAAGACCCAGCTATACCACACTTGGAAATATACTCAAAAGATGCCCTACCATGCCACAGGGGTACGTGTTCCACTGTGTTCATAGTAGCCTTATTTGTGATATCTAGAAGCTGGAAACAACCTAAATATCCCACGACAGAAGAATGGATTCAGGAAATGTGGTTCATTTACACAATGGAATACTACTCAGCTGTTAATAACAAGGACATCCTGAGCTTTGCAGGCAATTGAATAGATTTAGAAAATATCATCCTGAGTGAAGTAGCTCAGACCAGACCCCAAAGGAAATATATGGGATATACTCAGTAATAAGTAGATATTAGCAAAAAAACCAAACAAACAAGCAAACAAACAAACAAAGAAAGAAACAAACAAAAGACAGAATACCTGAGATACAGTCCATAGAACTCAAAAAGATCAACAAACTGAAGTGCCAAGTGAGGACGCCTCAGTTTCACTTGCAAGAGAGAAAACAGTAATCACATGTGAGGAGGAAGGGAGGGACTTGGGAAGAAAAGTAGACATGGCAGGGAAGAAGAGGGAGAGGGGAGAGAGGGGAACCTGATCTGACATTTGTGGAGGGAAAAGGATTGAAGCCCTGAGAGCCAGCAAAAAGAATGGGAATAGGCAACCTTAGAAGATAGGTTGGGGGGACCCTACAGGATGCCCCAGAGACCTGGGAGTTGAGATACTCACAGGACTAAAAGGAAGGGACCCTAGATAAAATGCCTGACAGTAGGGAGAGGGAACTTATAGAGCCTACCTCCAGCAGGAAGACAGGACTTCAAATGAGTGAGAGAGGGACCATCCCATAGTCATAACTCTGACCCATAATTGTTCCTGTCTGAAAGAATATGGGAATGGAAATGGAGAGGAGCCTGAGGAAAAGAAGGCCCAGCGACAGATTCAAAGTGGGATCCAGTGCAAGGGAAGGTTCCAAGGCCTGGCACTATTACTGATGCTATAGAGCGCTCACAAAAAGGGACCTAGCATGACAACACTCTGGGAGACCCAACAAGCATCTGAAAGAGTCAGATGAAGATGATTGGACCCAACCAATGAACAGAAACAGCTGACCCCTGCTGTTGAATTAGGGAAGGCCGAATGAAGCTGAGGGCAACCTTGTAGGAGGTCCAGCAGTCTCAATTAATCTGGACCCCCGGATTGTCTCAAACACTGGACCACCAAACAGACAGCATATTCTAGCTGATATGAGGCCCCTAGTACACATACAATAAAGGACTGTCAGGTCTGTGTTCAGTCAGAGGTGATACACCTAACTCTCAAGAGACTGGAGGCCCCAGGTAGTTTAGAGGTCAGGTGAGGTGGGGTTTAGCGATATCCACGTGGAGACAGGGGGAGGGGAAGTGGTATGGCATGTGGAACAGGTGGAGGGGAGACAGGGGTTGGCAGGGTAGAGAATAAAATATGGAGTGTACACAAATAATTAATTTTAAAAATTATATTAAAAAAGAATAATAGGAAAAGAAGAGAGTGAAGATTCCCAACTCCAAGGACCAGAATAATGTCTTAAGCAAAATCATAGAAGAAAATTTCCCCAACCTAAAGGGAGAGATGGCCATAAATGTACAAAAAGACAAATAGATTGGACCAGAAAAGAAAAATCCTCTCATCACATAATAATCAACATACTAAATATATACAACAAAGAAACTATTAAAAAGTTGTAAGAGAAAAAGGCCAAGTAACATAAAATTGCAGACCTATAGAATTACACCAGGCTTCTCAAAAGTCTATGAAAGCCAAAAGAGCCTGGATAGAGATCATGCAGACCTTAATAGAACAAAAAACATCAACTGAGGCTTCAGTCGACTTCAAAACTCTCAATCATCATAGATGAAGAAACCAAAACATTCCATGACAAAAGCAAATTTAAGCAATATCTACCTACCAATCATCCATGATCAAAGCAATCATCCACCATGATCAAGTAGGCTTCATCACAGGGATACAGGGATGGTTTTAATATACAGAAATCTATCAATGTAATCCACTATATGAAGGAACTCAAAGGAAAAAAAAACACATTATAACTTCATTAGATGCTGAGAAAGTATTTGACAAAATCTATCACCCCTTCATGATACACGTAATTCACTATATAAAACAACTCAAAGAAAAAAATCACATGACCATTTCATTGGATGCAGAGAAAGTATTTGACAAAATCCAATACCCTATATGATAAAAGTTTAGGAAAGATCATAAATTCAAGGACCATACCTGATAATATAAAAGCAATAAACAGCAAAGCAGTAGCCAACATCAAACTAAATGGAGAGAAACTTGAAGCAATCCCTCTAAAATCAAGAACTAGACAAGGCTGTCCACTCTCTCCCTACCTGTTCAATATAGTACTCACAGACCTAGCAAAAGCAATTAGACAACAAAAGAAGGTAAAATGCAAATAAATTGGAATGGAAGAAATCAAAATATCACTATTTGTAGATGATATTTGCCTATGGGAGTACTACTCAGTTATTAAAACAACAAATTCATGGAATTCTTATGCAAATGGGTGGAACTAGAAATTATCATCCTGAGTGAGGTAACCCAGTCACAAAAGAAAACACATGGCATGCACTCACTAAAAAGTGGATATTAGCCCAGAAGCTTGGATCACCCAAGATAGAATTCATAGACCAAATGAAGCTCAAGAAGAAGGAAGACTTCAGTACTTCTTAGAAGGGGGAACTAAATAACCACAGGTGGAGATACAGAGACAAAATGTGGAGCAGAGACTGAAGGGAAGGCCATCCAGATACTGCCCCACTTGGGGAACCATCCCTCATACAGTCACCAAACCCAGAAACCATTGTGGATATCAGCAAGTGCTTCCTGAAAGGAAGATGATATGGCTGTCTCCTGAGAGGCTCTGTAGGTGCCTGACAAGTACAGAAGTGCATACTCACAGCCAACTAGTGAACTAAGCAGAGGGTCCCCAATGAAGAAGCTAGAGAAAGGACCCAGGGAGCTGAAGGATCTTGCAGCCTCTTAGGAGGAGCAAATATAAGAACTAACCAGCACCCCCAGAACCCCCAGGGACTAAACCACCAACCAAAGAGTACACATGGAGGGACCCATGGCTCCAGCCACATATGTTGAAGGGGATGGCCCTGTCAGACCTCAATGACAGGAGAGGCCCTGGGTCCTGTGAAGGCTCCACGCCCCAGTATAGGTGAACGCCAGGATAGGGAAGCAGGTGTGGGTGGGGTAGTAAGCAGGTGGAGGAGGGAGGGGATAGGGGCTTGGAGGGGAAATGAGGAAAGGGGATAACATTTGAAATGTGAATAAAGAAAATATCTAATAAAAAAGTGAGCGAAATAAGTAACAAACACATTGAAAGTAAAAGTATTGTTACATCAGAGCAGGAGGAGGTAGCAAGATTAGAAGGAGAATGCAGAGTTCAATATCTTAAATATAAGGCAACTTTATAAAATAACAGCAATATGCACAATGCAGACAGAAAGAGGCAAAACGAAGAAACTACAGAGAGAGTGGAAGGAGCAGGTAGGACCCTCCTTACCACAGGGCAGAACAGGTATTTTCTTAATAGCAAGGCAAGCTTAGTCTTACTAAAGAGGACAAAGCTTTCTGCTATGGACTTGGGTTAAATTCATTTAGCAACAAACTTGAAGAAGCTTTTCTTTCTCTATGCAATAAAGATTGGAGCTCATTTTTCATCCAGAATGAATGAGTTCATTCTGTGCTGGTGCTTGATCTTTTGCTCCAAATGCATTTGTAAGTATAGATGTGTGTGTGTGTGTGTGTGTGTGTGTGTGTGTGTGTGTGTGTGTGTGAGTGTGTAATTATGAGATAAGGAAGTAGTTTGGCCCAACTGGTTATAATGGAGATATATGAATGTGTAAGCATGAATCCATATATAATTTTATGTGAGTTTATCCATGTTTACTTATGTAAAAGATTCTTCTGCAAATTTGACTCTCTTCTTCTAGTTCAATAGAAGTTTATTGCTCCAAATCTCGCCCTAGCCAAACAAGCAAGAGGCATCTGGACATGAGGGGAAGGGTTCTAGCAAGCAATCCCTCACTTAATCCACTGCTGTTTTAAAATGAGGTGCTAAGTGCCAGTCTGATTTGAAGATGCTACAATTTTGGTTGTATAGTTTTGGCTTCTTTATCAAAAGACGTGTCCACAGGTGTGTGGGTTTAATTCTGGGTCTTTGACTCTATTCGGTTGATTAACCTGACTGTCCGTGTCCACTATCATGCAATTTATATCACTATTGATCTGTAGTACAGCTTGAGGTCAGGGATGGTGATTCTTTCAGAAGTCTTTACTTGTTCAGAATTGTTTCATTCATCCTGGTTTTTTGTTTTTCCACGTGAAACTGAGCATTGCTCTTTCCATGTCAGTAAATTATTGTGTTGCTATTTTGATGGGGATTGCATTGAATCAGTAGATTTCTTTTAGTAAGATGCCCATTTTTACTGTATTAAACCTATCAATCCATGAGAATGAGAGACCTTTCCATCCTCTGCTTCCCCAGCATTGCAATATTTTTTCTTCAATTTATTCTTTTAAAAATATCTCTTTGCAGCCTGACTGCAGTCCCCCATCTCCTCTTCTAGTTATGATCTTACAAATCCCTCTCCCTCCATATTCCCCTCTACCCTGTGCACAGAGAAGAGGAAGACCCTCGTGGGTACCAACCTAGTCTGGGACATCTAGTCCCAGGAAAAGGTGACAGCATGGCAATTCTAAAACTTCCTTCTTTCAGTGATCTACTGTCTGAGAAATCTAAAGTCCCACCTCTGTCTCCCTGTCCAGTCATTTGCTACCAGCAAATTTATTTAGCATTTAGCACAATCTGGGAGGAAGGACAGTGTCTCACACTTAGACATGCAAATTCTCCTATAATTTGGGAACCTCATTAAGATAATATTAGCAATAAACCAAATCTACAACTGTATATACTTACTTGTAAGTGGATATTAGCCAAAGAGTAAAGAAGAAGGTTGAGGCTTCCAACAGGCATGAGTGCCTGGGCAGGGCCATGCTGCACCACTTCTGATGGGGTGGAACCCCTCAGGTTCAGGGATGCACTGCCTCATCAGGCTTCCTAGGATCCCGCTGGATGGAGGACACCGGGCTCAGGGAGGCCAAACTCAACTGGTCTGTCCACAGCATGTGGGGCATTGCTCGCAGGAGGCGCTGCTGTGACTGCTGCTGGTCACTTCCACGGGTGCGCTGGGCAGTGGCTTCCTCCTCTGGCTCCTGGACATGAGTGGCAATGACCTCGCAGTGCTGGGACCCGACCTGCTGACACTGAGCGGCCCGCGCATGCTGCTGGCCAGGAACAACCAGCTGGGCGGCCCAGACTTGCTGCCCAAGGGCCTGCCTGGCCCAGTCGCTGCTCTGCTGCAGCCTCCAGGTGCTCAGCCTCAGGAGCAACTACTTCCAGGAGCTGCCCGCCTCCCTGATGGAGCTTCCAGAGTATATGGGGGTCAGAAGAGGGCACCAGATCCCCTTGAACTGGAGTTAGAAGCTGCTGCTGTGAGCTGCTGTGTGGGTGCTGGGATCTGAACCCCCATCCTCTGCAAGTGCACTGAGCGCTCCCAACCCCAGAGTCCACTATCCAGTCCCTCATCACATTAAAGGTTGAGGCATGGATTCTCACTCAACCTGGACCTGTGCAGTCCTGTTTGACTGGCCAGCAAGCTGCAGTCCTGGGATAAGGAATGCACTGCCTCCTTTGATGTGATTATTAGGGTGGCTAAGGTCCTCTGGCTTGCACAGGGGGCACTGTCCTGGCTGACCGTCTCCCGGCAGGAGCCTTCGAGTGCCTGCTTTGGGATCTGAACAGCCTGGGCCACAACACTCGGTCTCCAGGAAGTGCGGCAGACCTTGTGTACACCCTGAGGCAGTCTGGGAGCACACAGCTTGATCTGGTGACATGGAGCTTAGGTTCCAGTCCTGAGACCTCTGGCGGGAGCCCTCAGATCTCTCGGCTTCCAGATCCATATCAGCCTGGGTGGCAACACCTCATCTCTAGGTCCTGCAAGAGGCAAGAGGGGCTTCCGGGCAGCCAGCTGGGAGAAGTCAGTGTGCTCTGGTGAAACCAACAGGCTCAAGAAGGAGCCTTTATGTGTCTGCTTTGGGATCTGAACAGCCTGGGCCACAGCATTCAGTCTCCAGGCAGTGCAGGAGGTAAGCTGTGCACCAGAGGCCACCTGGGAAGAGGCAGCTTGCAGTGGTGAGTCCAGCATTGACAAGACCAACTAACAAAAGTGAGAACTAAATGGCAAAAGGCAAGCGCAGGAACGTCACTAACAAAAATCAAGGCAATATGGCAACATCTGAACCCAATTCTACTTTACCAGCATATCCTGGATACCCCATCGCACAAGTAAATCAAGACTTGGATTTAAAATCACTGGTCATGATGCTGGTACAGGAACACAGGAAGGACATACTTAAAGAAATTCAGGAGAAAATGGATCAAAACTTAGAAGCCCTTGCAAGGGAAACACAAAAATCATTGAAAGAAATCCAGGACAATACAAAAGCCAATAATGAGGAAACACAAAAAACACTTAAATAAATACAGGAGAACTTTGGTCAACAGGCTGAGGTCATGAAAGAGGAAACACAAAAATCACTGAAAGAATTACAGGAAAGCAGAAACAAGCAAGTTAAAGAGCAAAGCAAAACCACCCAGGATCTAAAATGAGAAGTAGAAAGAACTAAGAAAACTCAAAGGGAGACAACTTTGGAGATAGAATGCCTTGGGAAGAAATCAGGGGACATAGATGCAAATATCAACAACAGAATACAAGAGATAGAAGAAAGAATCTCAGATGCTGAAGATACCATAGAAACCATGGACTCAACAGTTAAAGAAAATGCAAAATGCAAAAAGCTTGTAACCCAAAATATCCAGGAAATCCAGTACACAATGAGAAGACCAAACCTAAGGATTATATGCATAGATGGGAGTGAAGATTTACAACTTAAAAGGCCAGCAAATATCTTCAATAAAATTATGAAAGAAAACTTCCCTAACCTAAAGGGAGAAATGCCCATGAATATACAAGAATCCTACATAGAACTCCAAACAGACTGGACCAGAACAGAAATACTTCCCGTCACATAATAATCAAAACACCAAGTGTACTAAACAAAGAAAGAATATTAAAGGCAGTAAGAGAAAAAGGCCAAGTAACATTTAAAGGAAGACCTATCAGAATCACAGCAGATTTTTCACCTGAGACTATGAAGGCTAGAAGATCCTGGGCAGATCTCATGCAGACTCTAAGAGAACACAAATGCCCGCCAAAACTACTATACCCAGCAAAACTCTCAATCACCATAGATTGAGAAACTAAGATATTCCATGACAAAACCAAATTTACTCAATATCTACCCACAAACCCAGCCCTACAAAGGATAATAGGAGGAAAACACCAATACAAGGAGGGAAACTTCACCCTGGAAAAAGCAAGTTGGAACCTTTCATCAAATCCAAAAGATGTTAACCAATCAAATTTAAAAAAATAATGTCAAAGATGACAGCAAGTAACAATCACTATTCCTTAATATCTCTTAACATCAATGGACTCAATGCCCCAATAAAAAGACATAGACTAACTGACTGGATACGTAAAAAGGACCCTAAATATTGCTGCTTACAGTAAACACACCTCAGGGTCAAAGACAACCACTACCTTAGAGTAAAAGGCTGGAAGACAATTTTACAAGCAAATGGTCTCAGAAAATAAGCTGGAGTAGCCATTTTAATATCAGATAAAATTGACTTTCAACCCAAAGTCATCAAAAGAGACTCTGAGGGACCCTTCTTGTTGGTCAAAGGAAAAATACAACAAGAAGAACTCCCAATCCTGAACATCTATGCTCCAAATGCAAAGGCACCCTCTTAAGTAAAAGAAACTTATTAAAGCTCAAAGCACACATTGCACCTAACACAATAATTGTGGGTGACTTCAACACTGCACTTTCCTCAATGGACCGATCAGGAAAACAGAAACTAAACAGGGACACAATGAAACTAATTGAAGATTTGGGCCAATTAGATTTAACAGATATATATAGAACATTCTATCCTAAAACACAATAATATACCTTTTTTTCAGCACCTCATGGTACCTTCTCCAAAATCGACCATATAATTGGTCACAAGACAGACCTCAACAAATATAAGAAGATAGAACTAATCCCATGCCTCCTATCTGATCACTATGGAGTAAAAGTGGTCTTCAATAGCAATAGAAACAATAGAAAACCCACATACACATGGAAATTGAACAATACTCTACTCAATGATACCTTGGTCAAGGAAGAAATAAAGAAAGAAATTGAAGACTTTTTAGAACACAATGAAAATGAAAACACAACATACCCAAATCTATGGGACACAATGAAAGCAGTGATAAGAGGAAAACTCATAGCCCTGAGTGCCTCCAAAAAGAAAACGGAGAGAGCATACATTACCAGCTTAATGACACACCTGAAAGCCCTAGAACAAAAAGAAGCTATTTCACCCAGGAGGAGTAGAAGACAGGAAATCATCAAACTCAGGGCCGAAATCAATCAAGTAGAAACAAAGAGAACCATACAAAAAATCAACAAAACCAGGAGCTGGTTCTTTGAGAAAATCAACAAGATAGATAAATCCTTAGCCTGACTGACCAAAGGGCACAGAGAAAGTATCCAAATTAACAAACTAAGAAATGAAAAGGGAGATATAACAACGGAAACTGAGGAAATCCAAAAAATCATCAGATCCTACTACAAGAGCCTGTACTCAAAACAACTGGAAAATCTGGAGGAAATGGACAATTTCCTTGACAGATACCAAATACCAAAATTAAATCAGGACCAAATAGATCATCTAAACAGTCCCATAATGGCTAAAGAAATAGAAGGAGTCATAGAAAGTCTTCCAACCAAAAAAAGCACAGGACCAGATGGTTTCAGTGCAGAATTCTATCAGACCTTCAAAGAAGACTTAACACCAATACTCTTCAAACTATTCCAAAAAATAGAAACAGAAGGAAAACTACCCAATTCCTTCTATGAAGCCACAATTCCGCTGATACCAAAAACCACACAAAGATCCAACAAAGAAAGAGAACTTCAGACCAATTTCTCTTATGTACATCGATGCAAAAATACTCAATAAAATTCTTGCCAACCGAATCCAAGAACACATCAAAACGATCATCCACCATGATCAAGTAGGCTTTATCCTGGGAATGCAGGGTTGGTTCAATATACGGAAATCCATGAATGCAATCCACTACATAAACAAACTCAGAGAAAAAAAGCACATGGTCATTTCATTGGATGCTGAAAAAGCATTTGACAATATACAGCATCCTTTCATGCTTAAAGTCTTGGAAAGAACAGGAATTCGAGGCCCATACTTAAACATAGTAAAAGCAATATACAGCAAACCGGTAGCCAGCATCAAACTAAATGGAGAGAAACTTGAAGCAATCCCACTAAAATCAGGGACTAGACAGGTCTGCCACCTTTCTCCTTATCTTTTCAATATTGTACTTGAGGTACTAGCTCGTGCAATTCGACAACATAAGGAGGCCAAAGGGATACAAATTGGAAAGGAGGAAGTCAAACTATCATTATTTGCAGACGACATGATAGTCTACCTAAGTGACCCAAAAAACTCCACTAGAGAGCTCCTACAGCTGATAAACAACTTCAGCAAAGTGGCAGGTTATAAAATCAACTCAAGCAAATCAGTGGCCTTGCTATACTCAAAGGATAAGCAGGCTGAGAAAGAAATTAGGGAAATGACCCCCTTCACAATAGCCACAAACAGTATAAAGTATCTTGGGGTGACTCTTACAAAACATGTGAAAGATCTGTATGACAAGAACTTCAAGACTCTGAAGAAGGGAATGGAAGAAGACCTCAAAAAATGGGAAAACCTCCCATGCTCATGGATCGGTAGAATCAATATAGTTAAAATGGACATTTTGCCAAAAGCAATATACAGATTCAATGCAATACCCATCAAAATCCCAACTCAATTCTTCACAGAGTTAGAAAGAGCAATTATCAAATTTATCTGGAACAACAAAAAACCCAGGATAGCTAAAACTATTCTCAGCAACAAAAGAAAATCTGGGGGAATCAGTATCCCTGACCTCAAGCAATACTACAGAGCAATCGTGTTAAAAACTGCATGGTATTGGTACAGTGACAGGCAGGAGGATCAATGGAACAGGATTGAAGATCCAGAAATGAACCCACACACCTATGGCCACTTGATCCTCGACAAAGGGGCTGAAAACATCCAATGGAAAAAAGATAGCCTTTTTAACAAATGGTGCTGGTTCAACTGGAGGTCAGCATGCAGAAGAATGGGAATTGATCCATCCTTGTCTCCTTGTACTAAGCTCAAATCCAAATGGATCAAGGAAGTCCACATAAAGCCAGACACTCTGAAGCTAATAGAAAAGAAACTGGGGAAGACCCTTGAGGACATTGGTACAGGGAGAAAGTTTCTGAACAGAACACCAATAGTGTATGCTCTAAGAGCAAGAATGGACAAATGGGACCTCATAAGGTTACAGAGTTTCTGTAAGGCAAAGGACACCATCAAGAGGACAGATCGGCAACCAACAAATTGGGAAAAGATCTTCACCAATCCTACATCAGATAGAGGGCTAATATCCAATATATATAAAGAACTCAAGAAGTTAGACTCCAGAAAACCAAACAACCCTATTAAAAAATGGGGTACAGAGTTAAACAAAGAATTCTCACCTGAAGAACTTCGGATGGCAGAGAAGCATCTTAAAAAATGTTCAACTTCATTAGTCATTAGGGAAATGCAAATCAAAACAACACTAAGATTTCATCTTACACCAGTCAGAATGGCTAAGATTAAAAATTCAGGAGACAGCAGGTGTTGGAGAGGGTGTGGAGAAAGAGGAACACTCCTCCACTGCTGGTGGGGTTGCAAATTGGTACAACCACTCTGGAAAGCAGTCTGGCGGTTCCTCCGAAAACTGGGCACCTCACTTCCAGAAGATCCTGCTATACCACTCCTGGGCATATATCCAGAGGATTCCCCACCATGTAATAAGGATACATGCTCTACTATGTTCATAACAGCCCTATTTATAATTGCCACATGCTGGAAAGAACTCAGGTATCCCTCAACAGAAGAGTGGATGCAAAAAATGTGGTATATCTACACAATGGAGTACTATTCAGCCATTAGTAACAACGAATTCATGAAATTCTTAGGCAAATGGATGGAGCTAGAGAACATCATACTAAGTGAGGTAACCCAGACTCAAAAGGTGAATCATGGTATGCACTCACTAATAAGTGGTTATTAACCTAGAAAACTGGAATACCCAAAACATAATCCACACATCAAATGAGATACAAGAAGAAAGGAGGAGCGGTCCCTGGTTCTGGAAAGACTCAGTGAAACAGTATTCGGCAAAACCAGAACGGGGAACTGGGAAGGGGTGGGAGGAAGGACAGGGGAAGAGAAGGGGGCTTAGGGGACTTTCGGGGAGTGGGGGGGGCGGGCTAGAAAAGGTGAAACCATTTGAAATGTAAATAAATTATATCGAATAAAAAAATTAAAAAAAATATATAGTATAAAAAAAAAAGAACTCCAAACAGACTGGACCAGAACAGAAATACTTCCCCTCGCATAATAATCAAAACACCAAATGTACTAAACAAAGAAAGAATATTAAAGGCAGTAAGAGAAAAAGGCCAAGTAACATTTAAAGGAAGACCTATCAGAATCACAGCAGACTTTTCACCTGAGACTATGAAGGCTAGAAGATCCTGGGCAGATCTCATGCAGACTCTAAGAGAACACAAATGCCCACCAAAACTACTATACCCAGCAAAACTCTCAATCACCATAGATGGAGAAACTAAGATATTCCATGACAAAACCAAGTTTACCCAATATCTACCCACAAACCCAGCCCTACAAAGGATAATAGGAGGAAAACACCAATACAAGGAGGGAAACTTCACCCTGGAAAAAGCAAGTTGGAACCTTTCATCAAATCCAAAAGATGTTAACCAATCAAATTTAAAAAATAATGTCAAAGATGACAGCAAGCAACAATCTCACTATTCCTTAATATCTCTTAACATCAATGGACTCAATGCCCCAATAAAAAGACATAGACTAACTGACTGGATACGTAAAAAGGACCCTACATATTGCTGCTTACAGTAAACATACCTCAGGGTCAAAGACAAACACTACCTTAGAGTAAAAGGCTGGAAGACAATTTTACAAGCAAATGGTCTCAGAAAATAAGCTGGAGTAGCCATTTTAATATCAGATAAAATTGACTTTCAACCCAAAGTCATCAAAAGAGACTCTGAGGGACACTTCTTGCTGGTCAAAGGAAAAATACAAGAAGAAGAACTCTCAATCCCGAACATCTATGCTCCAAATGCAAGGGCACTCTCTTAAGTAAAAGAAACTTTATTAAAGCTCAAAGCAAACATTGCACCTAACACAATAATTGTGGGTGACTTCAACACTGCACTTTCCTCAATGGACCGATCAGGAAAACAGAAACTAAACAGGGACACAATGAAACTAATTGAAGATTTGGGCCAATTAGATTTAACAGATATATATAGAACATTCTATCCTAAAACAAAATAATATACCCTTTTCTCATCACCTCATGGTACCTTCTCCAAAATCGACCATATAATTGGTCACAAGACAGACCTCAACAAATATAAGAAGATCAAACTAATCCCCTGCCTCCTATCAGATCACTATGGAGTAAAAGTGGTCTTCAATAGCAACAAAAACAACAGAAATCTCACATACACGTGGAAACTGAACAATATTCTACTCAATGATACCTTGGTCAAGGAAGAAATAAAGAAAGAAATTAAAGACTTTTTAGAACACAATGAAAATGAAGACACAACATACCCAAATCTATGGGACACAATAAAGCAGTGATAAGAGGAAAACTCATAGCCCTGAGTGCCTCCAAAAAGGAAATGGAGAGAGCATACACTACCAGCTTAACGACAACCTTAACGCCCTGGAACAAAAAGAAGCTATTTCACCCAGGAAGAGTAGAAGACAGGAAATCATCAAACTCAGGGCTGAAATCAATCAAGTAGAAACAAAGAGAACCATACAAAGAATCAACAAAACCAGGAGCTGGTTCTTCGAGAAAATCAACAAGATAGATAAACCCTTAGCCCGACTAACCAAAGGGCACAGAGGCAGTATCCAGATTAACAAACTTAGAAATGAAAAGGGAGATATAACAACAGAAACTGAGGAAATTCAAAAAATCATTAGATCCTACTACAAAAGCCTGTACTCAACACAGCTGGAGAATCTAGAGGAAATGAACAGTTTCCTAGACAGATATCCAACACCAAAACTAAATCAGGATCAAATAGATCAAGTAAACAGTCCCATAACACCTGAAGAAATAAAAAGGTTCATAGAAAGTCTCCCAACCAAAAAAGCCAGGACCAGATGGCTTCAGTGCAGAGTTCTATCAGACCTTCCTAGAAGACCTAACACCAATACTCTTCAAACTATTCCACAAAATAGAAACAGAAGGAACTCTACCCAACTCGTTCTATGAAGCCACAACTACACTGATACCAAAACCACACAAAGATCCAAAAAAGAAAGAGAACTTCAGGCCAATTTCTCTTATGAATATTGATGCAAAAATACTTAATAAAATTCTTGCCAACCGAATCCAAGAACACACCAAAACGATCATCCACCATGATCAAGTAGGCTTCATCCCAGGGATGCAGGGGTACAAGGAAATCCATCAATGCTATCCACTACATAAACAAACTCAAAGAAAAAAAACATACGATCAACTCATTAGATGCAGAAAAAGCATTTGACAAAATCCAGCATCCTTTCATGCTAAAAGTATTGGAAAGAACAGGAATTCAAGGCCCATACGTAACATCATTAAAGCAATATACAGCAAACCGGTAGCCAACATCAAACTAAATGGAGAGAAACTTGAAGCAATCCCACTAAAATCAGGGACTAGACAAGGCTGTCCTCTCTCTCCATATCTTTTCAATATAGTATTTGAAGTTCTAGCTAGAACAATTAGACAACATAAGGATGTCAAGGGGATACAAATTGGAAAGGAAGGAGTCAAATCATCAATATTTGCAGATGACATGATAGTCTATTTAAGTGACCCGAAATCCTCCTCCAGGGAACTCCTACAGCTGATAAACAACTTCAGCAAAGTGGCTGGTTATAAAATCAACTCAAGCAAATCAGTTGCCTTCCTATACTCAAAGGATAAGTAGGCTGAGAAAGAAGTTAGGGAAATGACACCCTTCAAAATAGCCACAAAAAATATAAAGTATCTTGGTGTGACTCTAACAAAACAAATGAATATCTATATGACAAGAACTTCAGGTCTCTGAAGAAGGGAATCGAAGAAGATGTCAGAAAATGGAAAAATCTGCCATGCTTGTGGATTGGCAGGATTACTATAGTTAAAATGGCCATCTTGCCAAAAGCGATCTACAGATTCAATGGAATCCCATCAAAATCCCAACTCAGTTCTTCACAGAGTTAGAAAAAGCAATTCTCAAATTCATCTGGAATAACAAGAAACCCAGGATAGCTAAAACTATTCTCAACAACAAAAGAAATTCTGGGGGAATCAGTATCCCTGACTTCCAGCAATACTACAGAGCAATAGTGTTAAAAACTGCATGGTATTGGCACAGTAACAAATAAGTGGACCAATGGAATAGAATTGAAGATTCAGAAATGAATCCACACACCTATGGTCACTTGATCTTCGATAAAGGAGCCAAAAACATCCAGTGGAAAAAAGATAGCCTTTTAAACAAATGGTGCTGGATATATTGGAGGTCAGCATGCAGAAGAATGCACATTGATCCATTCTTATCTCCATGTACTAAACTTCATTCCAAGTGGATCAAGGACCTCCATGTAAAACCAGAAACACTGAAACTAATAGAAAAGAAACTGGGCAAGACCCTTGAGGACATGGGCACAGGGGGAAAGTTCCTGAACAGATCACCAATAGCTTAGGCTTTAAGATCAAGAATTGACAAATGGGACCTCATAAAATTACAAAGTTTCTGTAAGGCAAAGGACACTGTTAAAAAGACAAAAACGGCAACCATCAAATTGGGAAAGGATATTCACCAACCCCACATCTGATAGAGGACTAATATCCAATATATACAAAGAACTCAAGAAGTTAGACCCCAGGGAACCAAATAACCCTACTAAAAATGGGGTACAGATCTTAACAAAGAATTTTCACCTGAAGAATTTCTGGTGGCCGAGAGGCACCTTAAGAAGTGCTCAACATCATTAGTCATTAGGGAAATGCAGATCAAAACAACCCTGAGATTTCACCTTACACCAGTCATAATGGCTAAGATCAAAAACTCAGGAGACAGCAGGTGTTGGTGAGGTTTTGGAGAAAGAGGAACACTCCTCCACTGCTGGTGGAGCTGTAAGATGGATGTTACAACCACTGTGGAAATCAGTCTGGAGGTTCCTCAGAAAACTGGACATGAGACTTCCAACGGACCCTGCTATACCTCTCCTGGGCATATACCCAAAAGATTCCTCGGCATACAATAAAGACACATGCTCCATTATGTTCATTGCAGCCTTATTTATAATAGCCAGAAGCTAGAAAGAACCCAAATGCCCCTCAAAGGAGGAATGGATACAGAAAATGTGGTATATTTCCACAATGGAATACTACTCAGCAATTAGAAACAATGAATTCACAGAATTTTTAGGCAAATGGTTTGATCTGGAAAATATCATCCTAAGTGAGGTAACCCAATCACAAAAGAATACACATGGAATGCAATCTCTGATAAGTGGATATTAATTAGCCCAGAAGCTCTGAATACCCAAGGCACAAATTGCATAAGAAATGACTCCCATGAAGAAGTATGGAGAGGGTCCTGATCCTGGAACAGATCGATCTAGCCTTGGAAGGGATTATAAGGACAGAAAAAAAGAGGGAGGTCATTGGAGAAGGGATGGAGAGAAGAAGGTTTATGGGACATATGGGGAGGGGGGATCCGGGAAAGGGGAAATCATTTGGAATGTAAACAAAGAATATACAAAATAAAAATATTAAAAAAAAAAGAAAAGTTAAGGTGGGGAGAAGCTTCACAAGGCAACTCCTCATCTGCAGCCCCTCTGAGGAGTGGAATTGGCATCAAACAGCCCCTCACTGCTGGCCCCACCCATCCACATGACTACCCCCACACACCTTCTCCCTCAGGGCCCCCAGAAGACATTCTTTTTCATCCAGTCCTACTCACTGCCTTTCCCCCTCCCCAGGTCCACTATGTTTCAGATTTCTTCAAATCCCGGCCGCCCCAGCCCTGCCAGGAGGGTGAAGAGCCAGAGCGCAAGCCCAGTCTGTCGCTGACGCTGACCCTTGGTGACCGACCCTAGCTGCTATGGAAGCTGGACAGTCACCCGTGGGCCAATCATGTGTTGGCCCCATGCCCCTGATCAGGCACTCCTGTCTTTGGAGCTGTCCCGGGGTCCTGGCTGGTGACTGTGGACCAGGGTCTTGGGTGCCTGTCTGGCCCTGAATGTGGGCAGGGCCCATCGTCAGCATTCCTTGACTATCGCATGGCCTCAAAAGATGTGGTCCTGCTCGGAGGGCTTCTCTGGTCATCAATGGGTTTTCGAGGAGGCCCATCCCAGCATGGCCCCAGGAATGGTTGGCCCGAGACTGTTCACAAAGTCAGCACCCTCCTTGACCGCCCTGAAGGTGATGAACACCTTGTTAGCCTGCGTGGGCTGGTGGCCTTGGGAAGATGGCTGCCAAACCTTGGACTACCTGGAAGGTCACATATTGCTTTTGGTCTGAAACCTTTCCTCAAGCCTGTGGAAGATTACTGCTTGGGGCCTCCAAGCCCCTCCCTCAGGCTTGATGTGCTGTCCTGTCCCCACTCTGACCATGTGGACCAAATGTGTAGCCAGGTATTGGAAGTAGGTCCTCCTGGATCTGCCATTCCTGATTGTTTCAAAACACTTTAAGTTACTGTCTCATGGGAGGGTGTGTTATAAACTTTGTACCAAATGTCTTTGCTGTGCATGTTGCTTTTCAAGCTCTCCTGGTGAGGTAGAAGGTCCTCCTGCACCTACCTAACCTCTCAGTGCATCATTGTGCAGGACCTGCCAGTCTTAGCAGAGACTTGGGGAACAGAGACCTATCCTGGGTGTCTTGAATATAGGCCAAGACAGAGGCCTCATAGCCACTGTGGCCTTCCTCTGTGCATGGTGGATACTTATCCTAGGTCCAGCTTACAAAACACAGACCCTTCAGGGTAAATGCTGGTTAGGTGCCTGATCGTGCTCCCAGGGTGCCTGGCCGGTCTCCCAGGGGCAGCAGGAGGGGTGCAGGTCTTGCTGTATCCCAGGAGAAGGTGTGTGTTTCTCTGGGACTGGGCGGGCTCCTTATGTCCTTCAGGTCTTTGGATCTGGGAGCTTGGGGGGGATAGTCAAAAGCACCGACCCCCCCTCCATTTCCTTCCTCTCCTTAGAGGCTGGGTCAGGATCATCTGTATGCCACTGGCAGACACTGAAATCCAGGAGGCCCAAGGAATTCAGCTCAACTCAGAGAGCATGCCGGATGCCTCTGCCCTTGGTAGCTGGTGTTCAGCCTTTGACAGCCTGCATTTTCACGGGGATCCTCCCTGTTAAATGACTTCGTGCCAGCATCCTCCAGCCAATTCTCTGCACTGTAGGGTCCTACAGGTCCCAGCTGTTCTGTTAGAGGTAGAAGTTCCCAGTGAAAAGGCGGGCTCACATCCTGAGCACAGCAGGGCTCTGCTTGTACAGATCCTCTGTTTGGCCTGACTGCAGCTGAGCTGAGCCTCTCCCAGGCACCCATGCCTGCCTCTCTGCCTCACTGCCCGGTGCTGGCTCTGTTTAGCAGGCACAGAGACTGTGGGTGTGGGACGCGTGCCTGTGACACTGGCACTGGGCGGTTGAGGGTAGTAGAATGGGGAGTGTGAGACCAGCTTGGGCAACAGAGATTCTCCTGTGTGCCTGCGCATGTTCGTGTGTGTGTGTGTGTGTGTGTGTGTGTGTGTGTGTTGCATGTGGAAGTCAGAGGGCAACCTCAAGTGTCCATTCTTAGATGTTTTCTTTCTTTCTTTCTTCCTTCCTTTCTTTCTTCCTTCCTTCCTTCCTTCCTTCCTTCCTTCCTTCCTTCCTTCCTTCCTTCCTTCCTTCCTTCCTTTCTTTCTTTCTTTCTTTCTTTCTTTCTTTCTTTCTTTCTTTCTTTCTTTCTTTCTTTCTTTCTTCTTCTTCTTCTTCTTCTTCTTCTTCTTCTTCTTCTTCTTCTTCTTCTTCTTCTTCTTCTTCTTCTTCTTTTAAATAATACAAGGTCTCTCATTGGCCTGGAACCACATCAAGTAGGTGACCTCACATTGTGGATTTCACACTTCATGTAAAGTCCCTAAAACAGTGGTTCTCAACATGGGGGGTCACAACCCCTACAGGGGTCACGTACCAGACATCCTGCATATCAGATATTTACATGATGATTCATAATGGTATCAAAATTACAGTCGTGCTGTAGCAATGGAATAATTTTGTGGTTGGAGAGATGGCCCAGTGGCTAGTGTGCATGGTAACTCATGACTGCCTGTTATCTTTATCATCAGTGGTACCTGATACCTTCTTCTGACCACTGGGCACTGGGCACTGAACACATGTGCCCATAACACTCCCTCCCAAATCCCATACACTTAAAATAATAGAAAAACCTATTTATTTATTTATTTATTTATTTATTTATTTATTTATTTATTCATTCACTCTTATTTATTCATTCATTCACCTGGTTGATGCCTTCCCTCTTGGTCTTCCCCTCACTCAATCTCTCACACCCTGTCACCCATCTCCTTCTCCTCTTAGAGGACCTCCCTCAGGTATCCCCTACCCTTGTGAATCAAGTTTTTGCTGGGTTATGCATATCCTCTTTCACTGAGACCAGACAAGGTAACCAAGTTAGGGAAACATATTTCACAGCTTTAGGGATACACGCCACTCCACCTGTTGGAAGACCCACATGAAGACCTAATTACACATTTGCTACATATGCATGGGGAGGCCTAGGTCCAGCCCATTCAAACATCTTTGGTTGGTCATTCAGTCTCTGAGAGCCCACAGGGGTCCAGGTTAGTTGACCCTGTTGGTTTTCCTGTGAGTTCCTATCCCCTTCCAGGCCCTCAATACTTCCCCCAACTCTTCCATAAGATTCTCGTAATGGCTGTTCCTGGTTGTCGGCTTGACTCATGTGGAATGAACTACAATTCAGAATTGTGGGGCATACTTGTGATCCAGATCTTGAGGCTGGAAGATACAAGTTTCTGATTTGGATCTTGGCATGGAGATCTTGAAGCATAGTGGCCATGGATTAGGCTTAGGCCCAGGAAAGGTGGTACACGCCTTTAATCCCAGGGGACTGAGGCAAGGAGATCTCTGAGTTCCAGGTCAGCCTAGGACAAAGCAAGTTCCAGATTCAGGTGTGGTGGCATACTCCTTGAATCTGGGCCACATCTTCTGCTGGAGACCTACATAAGGACATTGAAGGAGGACTATTCGCTCTTCTTTGCCCACTTGCACTTACTTGCCAGCACATCTGTTGGAAAGTACTTCTACAGAAAATCAACTGAAACAAACAGCCTCGTGGGGACTGAGCAACTACTAGATTCTTGGACTTCCCATCCACAGCTGACCATTGTTGGGTTAGTTGGAATACAGACTGTAAGTCATCACAATAAATTCCCTCAATATAGAGAGACATTCCATAAGTTCTGTGACTCTAGAGAACCCTGACTAATACAAGTCCTCCAGTTCCATCCCATGTTTGGATGGTTCAGTCAGCTTCTGAGTGGACTCTTTCAGAGGACAGTTATGCTTGGCTCCCGTTTGGAATCATAACAGAGTATCATCGTAGTGTCATGGACTGGTGTTTGCCCATGGGATGTGTCTCAAGTTGGGCTAGTTATTGGTTGGCCAATCCCTTAATCTCTGCTCCATCTTTTACCCCTCAATTTCTTGTAGACAGGATAAATTTTGGGTCAGAAGTTTTGTGGGTGGGTTGGTGTCCCTATCACTTCAATGGGGTTCCTGTATGGCTACTGGAGGTGGCCTTTTCAGGCTTCATATCTCCACTGCTGTGAGTGTCACCTAAGGTCGTCCCCATTGGTTTCCTGGGGCCTCCCCTATCCCAGGCTTTTGGCATGTCCTTCTGATGCCTCAGCCCCCAACCCTGCGAGGTGTAGATTTCCGTTGATTCTCCTGGCCTTCTGGGCCTTTCTGTCTCCCCACCTGATCCTGAACCCTCTATCACCTCATTCACCTCCCTATCCACTCTCTCACCCAGTTCCCTCCCTCTGTCTATCTCCTATGCCTGTTTTATTCCATCTTCTAAGTGCAATTCAAGCATCCTCACTTGAACCTTCTTCTTGGTTACCTTCCTTGGGTCTGTGGTGTGTAGCATTTGTATCCTTTATTTTATGGCTAATATAAAAAATGAAAACAGCACTTAGAGGAACACCCATAGCTATGAATCATTTCCCTGTCCCCCAAAGAAAGAAAAAAATGGAGAGAGCATACACTATCAGCTTAACAGCACACCTAAAAGCTCTAGAACAAAAAGAAGAAAATACATCCAAGAGGAGTACCCAGCAGGAAATAATCAAACTTAGAACTGAAATTAACCAAGTAGAAACAAAAAGAACTACATGAAAACCAACAAAACCATGGGTTGGTTCTTTGAGAAAATCAAAAGGGAGACATAAGAGTGGAAACTGAGGAAATGCAAAAATATTATTAGATCTTACTACAGAACCCTATACTCAACAAAACTAGAAAATCTGGATGATATGGACAATTTTATAGACAGATACCAGGTACCAAAATTAAATCCCGATCAGAAAACTATTTAAATATTCCCATAAGCCCTAAAGTAATAGAAGCAGCCATTAAAAGTCTCCCAACAAAAAAATAACACAAGACCAGATGGTTTTATACCAATATTCTTCAAAGTATTCCATAAAAGAGAAACAGAAGGAACATTATCCAAGCTGTTTTAAGAGCCATAATTATGCTTATACCTAAACCACACGAAGACACAACATTGAAAGAAAATTTCAGACTAATTTTCCTTATGAATATTGATGCAAAATACTCAATAAAATTCTCACAAAAAATTAAAGAACACATCAAAACAATCATTCACCATGATCAAGTAGGCTTCATCCAGGAATGCAGGGATGGGTCAATATATAAAATGTTCACCAACACAATAACTCATAATAGGAACAAATCAAAGAGAAAAACCACACAATTATTTATTTCATTAGATGCTGAAAAGTCATTTGACAAAATCTAGCACCCCTTCATTGTAAACATCTTGGAAAAGTCAGGAATTCAAGGCCCATACATAAATATAGTTAAAGCAATGCAGAGCAAATCAGTATGCAACCTCAAACTAAATAAAGAGAAACTTGAAGCAATCCCACTAAAATCAGGGACTAGACAAGGCTGTCTACTCTCTCCTTACCCATTCAATATAGTACTCGAAATCCTAGGCAGAGCAATTAGACAACAAAAGGAGGTCAAAGAGATACAAATTGGAAAGGAAGAAGTCAAAATATCACTATTTGCAGAAGATATGACAGTATATTTAATTGACACCAAAAGTTCCAACAGAGAGTTCCTACAGTTGAAATACGACTTCAGCAAGTGGCTGAATATAAAATTAAGTCAAACAAATCAGTAGCATTTCTCTACTCAAAGGATAAACAGTCTGAGAAAAAATTAGGGAAACAACATGCTTCACAATAGTCACAAATAATATAAAAACCTTGTGATTCTAACCAAGCAAGTGAAAGATCTCTATTACAAGAACTTCAAGTTCCTGAAGAAAGAAATTGAAGATGATTTCAGAAGATGGAAAGATCTCCCATCCTCATTGATTGACAGGATTGATATAGTAAAAATGGCCATCTTGCCAAAACCAATCTACAGATTAAATGCAACCCCTATCAAAATTGCAACTCAGTTCTTCATAGAGTTCGAAAGGGCAATAAGCAAATTTATTTAGAATAACCAAAGCTTCAGGATATCCAAAACTGTTCTCAACAATAAAAGAAATTCTCTGGGAATCATAACCATCCCTGACCCCAGGCTGTGTTACAGAGCAATAGTCATAAAAAACACATGGTAGGGGAACAAAGACAGGCAGGAAGATCAGTGGAATAGAACTGAAGACACAGAAATGAACCCACACACCTATGGTTACTTGATCTGTGACAGAGGAGCTTAAACCACCCAGTGGAAAAGAACATTTTCAACAAGTGGTGCTAGTTCAACTGGAGGTCAGCATGTAGAAGAATGCAAATGGATCCACTCTTATCTTCTCGTACAAAGCTCAAGTCCAAATAGATCAAGGACCTCCACATAATACCAGATACACTGAAACCAATAGAAGAGAAAGTGGGGAAGAGCCTTGAGCACATGTGCACAGTGGAAAATTTCCTGAACAGAACACCAATGACTTGTGCTCTAAAATCAGTAATTGACAAATGGGACCTCATATAATTGCAAAGCTTCTGTAAGGCAAAGGACATTGTCAAGAGGGCAAAACTGCCATCAACAGATTGGGAAAAGATCTTTACCAACCCTCCATACAACAGAGGGCTAATACCCAATAAATACAAACAGCTCAAAAGGTTAGACTCCAGAGAAACATGTAGCCCTAGTAAAAGCAGTGTACAGAGGTAAACAAATAAATCTCAACTGAGAAATATCAAATGGCCGAGAAGCACCTAAAGAAATGTTCACCATCATATGATCAGTGGAGCAGCTGGGACAGGAGCCCTCCTGTCACCATTTGCACCAGGGAGCCCGGCAGCTCCACTTCTCTCTGTGTACTGCCCACCAGGAGAGTGGGATCTCCCAGCAGAGCCTTCACTTCTGGGAGTGGAGGTGAGATCCACACTTTGTCTCCAATAACTGTCTGGAGGGGAAAGGTTAGGAATGCACAGGGCATCCAGTGGAGCAGCTGGGACAGGAGCAGTCCAGTCACCTTCTGCACCATGGAGCTGAGAGGCTCCACAGCCATCTGCACACAGATCCTGTCAGAAGAGAGTTGGTCTCTAAAGAGTGCTGACACAGGCTTACAGGCCCACAGGAGGGACAAACTCCACCCAAAAAAAGGAAGAACAATGAACACAAGAGATAACCAGATGGCAAAGGGAAGCACAAGTCCATAAGCAACAGAAACAAATGCTACTTGGCACATCAGAAACCAGTTCTCCCGCCATAGCAATCCTGGATACCCCAACACACCAGAAAAGCAAGAGCTGGATTTAAAATCACATCTCATGATGCTGATAGAGGTCTTTAAGAATAACATTAGTAACTTCCTTAAAGAAATACAGGAGAACACAGGTAAACAGATAGAAGCACTTAAAGAATTACAGAAAAACACACTCAAACAGGTGAAGGAACTGAACAAAACCATCCAGGATCTAAAAATGGAAGTTGAAAATTTAAGAAATCACAAAGAGAGACAACACTGGAGATAGAAAACCTAGGAAAGAAATCAGGAGTAATAGATGCAAGCATCACCAACAGAATACAAGAGAAAGGAGAGAGAATCTCAGGTGCAGAAGATAGAAAACATTGACACAGCAGTCAAAGAAATGCAAAATGCAAAAAGCTCCTGACTGAAAACATCCAGTGTAGAGAGCCTTATTGGGGTGCCATGCCACCTGGCAGGAACTTGACATTGACCAAGATGAAGTTCTTCTCCCAGCCTCTGAGTGGAAATTCCTGTGTTAGCCATAATCCTCTCCACCTAGGGTAGAGCACTCAGACCAAGGTTAATTTCTTTGTTCCTCCAGATTTACAAATTCCTGAATTAAGCAGGTGACACACCCAGCTGCCTGAGCAGTGGAGCCAATGCCAAGTGAACAGCCAGACCAGTTCCCCAGAACACACCCTGGAATTTAGGGGAAGAGTCTTGCCTGAAACCTTAAAATTTTGAGTCCTCCATTAAACCTTGAGGCATTGAGCAGGTGCTGTTGTCTTGGTCTCCATCTCTTTCCCCCACCTTCCCATGCATCCCCAGCTTCCATTCTAGGGAACCTATTCCATGTAACTGCGGGCAATTACAGGTTGGCGCCCAACAAGTGTCCAGGCACAGGAAGGTCTCCTGAGGCGACCCTGTCTTGGCGAAGCTTTGCAGAAAATAGAAAAAGACAGTATCCTGCATGGGGAGAAAATACAGGAGCTAAATACTAAATCACTAAACTTCTAACCTGGAAATATGAAGAAGGCAATTCAGGACAAATTCAGCCTTATGCCAAATTTGCCTACTACCTTTTGGGGGAAGAGATCTCTTGTCACAGGTGGATCTTATAATGTGTCTTCACTATGTCAGACCCAAAGTCCCTAAGTGCTTCTGGTTCTCAAATGCTCTGAGTGCAGCTGATTCTCTAGAATGTATCAGAAAATGGTGTTTTCACTATGGCAGACCTGGGAAGAGTCTGCCCCAGCAGAAATGACTGGCAGCAGCGGCACATATTATCCTTTTATCAGATGTAGGGTTGGTTAAGATCCTTTCCCATTCTGAAGGTTGTTGCTTTGTCCTATTGACAGTGTCCTTTGCCTTACAGATAACAGGAATGTCCTGAAGTAGGAATATCAATCTGCAGATGCTTCACTTCTAATTAGAAAAGAGAACAAAATAATCACAAGAGGTAGAGGGTGGGAGGGACTTTGAAGGAAGAGAGGAGGGAGAGAAAAAAAGATAGAGCAGGATCAGGAGTGGGAGGAGACTGGGGATGTGTACAGAGGGTCAGGAAATTGAACAGAGGTCTGTAGCAATGGCGGATGGGAACTGGGGGTAGCCAACAGGAAGTCCCAGAGCAAGGAAAGAAAGAGTCTCCCAGGACTCAATGGGGTTGACTTTAGCTGAAATATCTAACAAAACGGGGAGAGAGAAACTATAGAGACCATATCCAGAGGTTAGGCACAGCCCCTGGTTGAGGGATGGGGTCACTCACCCTTCCTAAAATTTTAATGTACATTTACCCCTGTCTAAAGGAAATACAGGGACAAAGAATGGTACAGAGACTGAAGGAGAGGCCATTCATAGACTGCCCCACCAGGGATTCCATCCCATATGCAGCAAACAAACCCATTCACTATTGTTGATGCCAACAAGTACTTGCAGATGGGAGCCTGATATGGCTATCTCCTGAGAGGCTCTGCCAGACCCTTACTGATACAGGCGTGGATGCTTGCAGCCAACCATGAGACTGAACATGGTGATCCCAGTGGAGGAGTTAGGGGAAGGATGAATAAGATGATGAGGTTTGCAATCCCATTGGAAGTACAACAATATCAACAAACCAGACCCCCCCCCAGAGCTCTGAGGAATTAAACCACCAACCAAAGAATACACATGGAGGGACCAAGGCTCCAGCTGCATTGGTATCAGAGGATGGGATTATCTGGCAACAATGGGAAGGGAGGAACTTGGTCCTATTAAGGTTTGATGCCCCAATATAGGAGAATGGTAGGGCATAGAGGCAGGAATGAGTGGGTGAGTAGGGGAGAATCCGCATAGAAGCAGGGGGAGGGAGGGTGGGATAGGTTTTTTTTTTAGTTTAAACTGTGAAGGGGGATAGCATATGAGATTTAAATAAATAAAATAACCAATTAAAAATTTTAAAAAAACCAACAAGAAGAAAGAAATACCAAAGTAGACAGGGAAAGACAAGGGTACATCCACCCATCAAAATGAAATGTTTACTTTTTGAAACTTTTTTGTCTCCAAACTCAACTAAAAAATAATCCACCCACTAGAAATGCCACACCAATTTTTTGGCTAATAAAAAAGATTGAGCCATGAAATGCACATGCAAACAATGTGAATACATTACTTAGACTAAACTGTTTCTATTTGCAATATATTTTATATACCTATATGCATACGAGTGTAACAAAAATTCATGAAAAGTAGCCTGTAAAAGTAAAAGAAAGCAAGGATTGTATATTAGAAATTTCGGAAGAAAGTAAGAAAAAGAGAAGGCAGAAAATATATTTATTGCATAATAATCACACACTATAAAAGTACAATTTAAATGGAAAAAGCAATTTTCAATAAATGTAAGTTTTACAAACACTGTAGAGGCAGCCATATAATCCCTCCTCACACAGAAACTAAAGCATTTCATTCAATGTATTAGCCATGGTTTTGGTTACTATATATGTTATTGAATTGTATTCATACCTGTGTCCACCAAAATGATGTTATCCTAATTTGACTACATGAACGTAAAACAAATTTCCAGATAGAAACTAACAGATATCAATTCCCAAATACTTCATTAGCCACTGAGAAGAAACAAGTCAAAGAATTCATGTAATTTATCTCTATGTAGTTCATGGGCTTTGTGTACCAGTTGATAAGGATGCTAGTATGTACGAGTTTTATTCCTGAGACTTGGTGTTAGATAATGTGTAGCGGCTTCCTCCTTAGTGAATACAGATTCATCTTTTTAGCAGTCCTTGCATGCCTGTATCTATTTACCTTGGGCTGGATCTTGTGAGGTTAACTCTTACAATTTGTGATATCAACCAGTGTTGTCATTATAAAGATTTTGTTTAGGCACCACTCTGGAAATCAGTTTGGCAGTTCTTCAGAAAATTGTACATAGTACTGAGGACCCAGCTATACTACTTCTGTGCACATACACAGAAGATGCTCCAACATGTATTAAGGTCACATGCTCCACTATGTTCATAGAAGCCTTATTTGTAATAGCCAAAAGCTGGAAAGAACCCAGATGTCCCTCAACAGAGAAATGGATACAGAAATTGTGGTATATATATACAATGGAGTACTACTCAACTATTAAAAACAAAGAGTTCATGAAATTCTAGGGCAAATGGATGGAACTAGAAAGTATCATCCTGTGTGAGGTAATCCAATCACAATAGAACACAGATGTGCACTTGCTGATAAGTGGATATTAGCCCAAAAGGTTGGAATACCCAAGATACCATTCACAGACCACATGAAGCTCAAGAAGAATGAAAACCAAAGTGTGGATACTTTGGCCCTTATTAGAAGGGCATCAAAATACTCCTAGCACACAGTCAACTAATGGACTAGGGTCCCTAATGGAGGAAATGGAGAAAGGACACAGGGAGCTGAAGAGGTTTGCAGCCCCATAGGAGGAACAATAATATGTACCAACCAATAACCCCAGAGCTCCCAGGGATTAAACTACCAACCAAACGTTACACGTGGAGGGACCCTTGGCTCCAGCTACATATGTAGCAGATGATGATATTTTAAGACAGCAATGAGAGGAGAAGCCATTGGCCCTTTGAAGGATTAATGTCCCAGTGTAGGAGAATGCCAGGTCAGGAATGTGTGGGGTTGGTAAGCACGTAGAAGGGTGATGGAATAGGGTGTTTTCAGATGGGTATGAGGAAAGGGGCTAACATTAGAAATGTAAATAAACCAATCGAATAAAAAAATCCTACCTTAAAAAATAAAACATTTTAGAAGGGCAAAACAAATTTTCAATAAATAGAAGTTTTAATAACAATGTATTGTTATCCATATTAGCCATTCTCACACTGCATCTGCAGCAGACCATTCAATGTCTCAGCCACGTTTTGGATTACTATATATATTACAGAGATCTATTAATATTTTTCAGCCAAAATGACATTATCATAGCTTGATTGCATCAACAACAAAAGATTCCCAGAAAAAATATACCAGATATCAATGCCTAAAGAATTCATAAACAATTTAGAAGACGTGCTTCTTTAATTTTGCCCATTGAAGTTCTATGTACCAGTTCATAAATTTACTGGTATGTATCTGTTTTTTCCTGACCTCTATGGGTTAGATAATAAATATGGCTTCATCTCCATGAATTGTGATTTGCTTTCTTTACAGAAGTTCTTGCTTATCTGTATCATTCACCTACACGTGGGGATTTAGCCATTATACATTGTTTTTATTGTTAAGGAATTATTTAATATATTTACATTCCAAATTTTGACCCTATCCCAAGTTCCCCCTCCCAGAGTCTTCAAGTCACATCCCCTCCAGTTTTATTCTAAGAGCATATTCCCCACACACCCTACCCACTACCACCACCTCACCCTGGTCATCACCCTTCCTTGGGGTCAAGTCACTGCAGACCTTGGCACATCACTCCCACTGACCGCAGACAAGGCAGTCCTCTGACATTTAAGCACTAAGGGAGATGGACCAGTTGATGTTCTCCTTGGTTGGTGGCTTAGTCACTGGAAGCTCCCAGGGATTTTTGACACTGTTGGCCTTCATATTGGGATGCAATCAATCCCCTGCAGGTTCTTCAATCCTTCCCCTAACTCTTCCATAGGAGGCCCTGATCTCAGTTCATTGGTAGTCTCTAAGTATCTGCATCTGCCTCAGTCAGCTGCTGGTAGAGTCTCTCAGAGGACAGCCATGCTAGGTTTCAATCTGCAAGTACAACATAAAATCAGTAATAGTGTCAAGGTTGGATACGTGTGCATGGGTCTGATCCCAGATTCGGCTGGTTCCTGAATGGCCTTTCCCTCAGTCTTTGCTCCAGCTTTGTCCCTGCATTTCTTTAAGACAGGAACAAATCTGGGTCAATTTTTCAAATGCTGATTGGTGACTCATTTCCTCCTCTGAAGGCCCTGTCTAACTACAGGAAGAGGTCTCCTCAGGTTTGATTGCCCCACTGTTGGTCCTTGTTAGCTAAGATCACCCATATTGACACCTATGAGCCTTTCACCTCCCAGGTCTATAGGATTTTCTAGAGAAACACCTTGATCCCTGAAACCCCCAGCAACTGCACATCTCTATTCCTTCTTCTGACCCTCTGGGCTTCTCTTTTGTCTCTCCCTATACCTGATCCTGCCCCATTTTCCACACCCCTCTCCTATTAAACAAATAAAAATAAAACCTTGGGTCTAGCACTGGGGTTATTTGAGCATTTAAGTGTTCATGCTGCTGTTGTAGAGAACCTGATGAAGAGCCTCTAGAATATACTTAAGTAAACTCAAAGACATCTTAAACTATAGATCAGAGGATCATGATCTTCTGTCCATAAGACATTCCTGAAGTTTGCATGCATGAGCACACATGCACACATACATACTTACAAATAAAGTATTATTTACAATTAGCCATAGATGAT
Source organism: Apodemus sylvaticus (assembly GCF_947179515.1). Taxonomy (NCBI): domain Eukaryota; kingdom Metazoa; phylum Chordata; class Mammalia; order Rodentia; family Muridae; genus Apodemus; species Apodemus sylvaticus. The sequence goes on along the minus strand of NC_067491.1, from coordinate 61,680,043 downwards.
TATCATGGAACAAATAAAAATGTATGATTTATGTAGTAACCATGTGTATTCCTGGAAAATGAGACAAATAACTAATAGTTTCTCCTTAGCACATTGCCTCTTTAGAACAAATACATTGTAACTATTCACTACACACATGGTATTGGTGCACTCATGATGACAATGGAGTTGACTCTAAAATTCAACAGGTATGTTCTTATGTCACAGTCAGAATTAAAGAAAATGTGGAGAGAAAACACAGTAATATGCTCATATTAACAAAACTTCCATTACTATATTACCTGTGTTCCTTTCTTGTATTACAGGTGCAGGAGACAACATAATTTATCAAAATTCATTGAAGAAAGTCATTGCCTATACATTCTTTTAGTTATTATGTTGTACATCCTTCATGGCAATCAAACTAACAGGAAAATGCAAGCATGTCTACCCTACAGAACAATGTGTTTATTCTGCCTTAAAATTGTTTTATTGATTGAAAATAGTCCCTGCTTATGATACATTTGTTGAGTAACTCCATGAAAGAAACATAGAGACCCCCTCAGCATATGATATGTTCTTTGGAGAAATGGGGGGAATTTCTCTAATACCCTCATGTCAAAAAAAAAGGGAATGAGTGATTAAGAGTGGAATGAAATATATATATATTCAGCGTTCTAGAATGGATAAAGATCAAATTATGAACCTGATTTCTACCTTGAAATTAAGTTATGCATCTGAAGTAATAACTTCACCTTGGTAGTAGGTTACACAAGAATGTGACACAAATGTGACACAAAGGGCATGCAGGAGTAAGCTGGCCAAGTATTGGTATGTAGACATGCATGTATAAAAGATAGAATTGTCTCAGAACCCTAGGAACCATAGGAGAGTAAAAAGTGAACTTAAGTCCAATACTATTAAGTTTTGTGGCGCATGGTGCACCTTTAATTAAGTTCATCAGTTCTTGGTATGGGTCTGTAATGTGTATTTATATTTTTCCAACGATGATTTCCTTTGATGTGATATGTGGGCATTATCTTGAAGGGCTCTCGAATAAATTCTTTCTTGGTAAACTTTTTAGGCCATAAACACAGAGGCAGAAAGCAACACTGGGTGTTTCAGTCTTGGAGTAATTATTGTGATTCCTAGTGGAAATGAAAGTATGTTCTTTGATGCTGTAACCTGTTTGTCACTGAGTGAGGTGACTCATATGGATAGCCTGAAGGATAAAGTGCCATAGAACTCTCAAAGGGTGAATGGAATGATCCTTGCACATATCGCTAGCTGATTAGAGTGAAATATTCTGTCATCATGTCAACAACAACAGTGCAAACACACTCACACACTCACAGACACGCACATGCAAACACATATGAGCACTGAATATATATATGTAACACCCCATAGGTTGTACCATCCCACGACTTAGATCTTGGCAGAAACATCTCTTAATATGCTCTTCTCTTGGCTTTTTATCTTCTGTTTTTTACAGATGCGAACACCCATCTGGATCATTGCAGCCCCTTCCGGCCTAACAGAATCAGAACATGTACTGCACCACGATGTGTCTGTGGTCATTGGTGCATTTTTTCCTCTCTTAAGTGACTCTGCTTCAAGTTTAAAAATAGATTGGAAAACATTACCTTTGGGCACATCTAATGATTTATGGTAAGTGATTTGTATCAACTCATTTTTAAAGATTCATTTGTCCTACTTTAAGTGTGGATTTGAACCTTATTCCAAAAATTTCATCTCATGAGGTTTCCTTCATATATTCCCTTCCAAGATCCTCTGTTTAATTTTCTTTTCTTGGTGACTCCTTATGTCCTCTCAAGTGAGAAGAGAAATATGTCATTACAGAGTTTTGTGTTTCATATTTGGTCATTGCAGTTTGATCACCTTTCACCATGCTGTCTGTAATTCCTCAGACTGTGAAGACATATCATGCCAGTCATGTCCTACAAGGGATATTGGCAGTAGCCTGACACAACAATTCAGAGAATTGGGGAGTTTCATTTGTGATTGTATTAGAGCAGGTAATACCATTGAAATCTGTGACATTGTAATACCTCCTCAGGTTCTAGAGTGATCAGTGTTGCTTGTGTCAGCTGACACAGATTCGAATGCAGTGATGGCAGAATTAGAAATTTATCTCTTTACTTTTATTTCCTATCCTTAACATTTTGCAGAGTATTGAAAGCTAATATTTTTTAATTCATATGATTTCAGATTTTTATCCATTACAACCTATTTAATTTATAAATTTCCACTATGCAATACTTGATTTCATGAATTTTTTCATACAGTAATATTCTGAGATTATGTCACTGAAGGCCCTTTCCTAGACAGTTTAAAATCTGCAGGAACAGCAGATCTAGACAAAGTTTGCTTCAACTTCCTTGGTAATCTCAGACATAAATAGCAATGCACAATAATTTTTCAAGGAAATAAAGTGTATATTGTAGCATGCTGAAATTTCTATCAGGGTATATATAAACTAAAGAGCTGAAATAGAGAAACAAAGTACACACTCAACTCTGAATTCAACCTGGGGAAGGAAAACTGTGCAATGAATGTCCTGCTTCTGGTTAGTTGCTGGAAAATTGCTGAATGTCTAAGTGGATTTAGTCTAAGTAGAAACATTGCTAACACTTTGCTAGCAAATTGGCATGGTGATAAATTGTTAGGTCAAGGCAGTGTAGAAGGGAAATGATTCAGAAATAAAATATCATTAGGTGAAGAAGACATCTTTTCATATTTTGAAATAAATTTTAATATTAAAGATGATCAGAGTAATCCAAAAGTTCACAACTAGCTGAAATATTTCATGTGGCTCTCTAAATGCCCCAGGTATATATCTTTTTTAACTTTGCAAGAACCATGGATGCACTTGATAAATCTTTTACACTGTTGTGCAGTTACACCACGTCAGGAAACACTTTGCACTATGCCCCATGTCTATCCAGAGAGTGTAGTGGGAGCAATCTCACTGCAAAAGCACATTTGCTAGAACAGCTCATCAAATACTAACAAGTGGAAAATGACTTGTCAGATGATTTAACAAGATATGAAATAAGACAACAGAATTTAGGAAGTGATTTCTTTTTTCATGTATGATAAATATATTTATATATAAAAGTATAAATATATTAAATATATTTATATTCGCCTTATTTAATTTAATTTAAAAATATCTACTTTTCTACAAGAAAGGGTATCTGAATATAAAGTATTCATATAAAGTAAATATAGAGTAAGATCTATTAAATTTCATTCATGCTTCTGATTAAATCTTTTATAATAGAGTGATGCGGTGCACAGTCATTTGAAAAAGGATCTTTCTGATATTCTTCCTTTTCCGTTTCTATGTGCACAAGTGCAAGTGTCATGGTCACAATGAACACAATGATCATGTGCTTTAGAGTGGCTAGAATTATGAACCTTAACACTGGAGTTTCAATTTACGCGTGTGTAATTGAACTCATTTTCTGATTTTTTATTATTAATCCATTTTGCAATAGTTTAATGGAAGGTGTTTTTTTAATCAAAAAATATTTTGGAATCATAAACAGCAGGCAAGCATGAAAAGCCCAAGCTGAAGTGTTTCCCAATAAAATGAAGTCTGCATGTTTGATCCATTTTACATACTGGTGTTTATAAAACTATAACTTTTTTCAGCAAAATTATTGCTAGTGATGCCTTCAGTTACAAGGATATTTGGTGGATATCAAACCACCCAGAACATCCTAATCATTTAACCGTAGAATTTTTGGTGTAAGGTGATTTAAATTAACAAAATAACATGACAGTAGTAGTATGGAAGTGAAAGTATATGGCAATAAACAAAAGAACAAGTTATTTTTTTTTTCATTTTTTATTTTATTTTATTTTATTTTTTTTTTTTTTTGGATTTTTGGAGACAGGATTTCTCTGTATAACCCTGGCTGTCCTGGAACTCACTCAGTAGACCAGGCTGGTGTCGAACTCAGAAATCCGCCTGCGTCTGCCTCCCAGAGTGCTGGCATTACATGTGTGTGCAACCACCGCCTGGCAAAGAACAAGTGTTTTATACACACATGACACTAATATTTGTTACATTGTGATTATTCTTGCATTGTCCCTTAAGCCCTAATTCTTACTCACTGTCTCAAAATCTGTACCTCAGAGCTAATCCACTTGTCAGTGAGAACATGCCATGTTCATCTTCCTGGGTCTGGGTAAGCTTGCTCTGGATAAATTTTTCTAGTTCCAAATTCCATGATGCCCTATTAAAGAGTTGAGTAGTATGGCAGTATGTAAACTTAACACATTTTTGTCTATTCTTTGACTGAGGGATATCTAGATTGCTTCTGGTTTCTGGCTGTTATTCAGTAAGTTGCAAAGAACATGGTTGAGCAAATGTCCTTGGGCACAACAGTAGAATATTTTGATGTAAGCTCAGCAGTAGTATGGCTGGCTATTGAGTTGCTGATGGACAAGGTCACTGTAGAAGTTTGCCATGAATGGAGGAGCAAGCAGACCCTTTCCTTGAGGTCCTCACCAGCGTCAACTGTCACTTTTGTTTCTGATCTTAGCCAAGCAGACATGTGTAAGATGAAATCACGGAATCATTTTGATTTACATTTTTCTGTTGAATTTTGAACATTTATTTAAATGTTTCCCAGACACTTAAGATTTTTCTGTTGAAAATTCTGTTTAGATATGTACTGCATTTTAATTGAAATATTTGATTTGTTGTTTTCTAGTCTCTTGAGTACTCTAAATATTTTGGATAAAAGCTATCTGCAAGAAGTGGAATTGGTGAAAATCTTTCTGCATTCTGAAGACTGCTGTTTTGAACAACTGGTCTTTCCTTGGCCTTACCAAATCTTTTTTATTATCATTTTATTAACTGTGATAATGTACAGTAACTGCATGATTGTTGTTCTGTTCAGAAAGTCTTTCCTCTTCAATGCGTGCAACGGTTTGCCCTAATTTCTCTAGGATTAGATTCAGTATTTCTGGTCTAATGTTAATATCTTTGATCTATTTGGAATTTAGGTTTGTGCAAAAAGCTAGATGTGCATCTAATTGCATTCTATAATCATTGGCATCTAGTGAGACCACAGCAATTCATAGAAAATACTTTCTTATTTACAATTGTATAATTTTTGGATTTTTATCTGAGATCAAGTGTCCATAGGTGTATGGATTCCAATAAGGGTTTTTTGTTTAATTCTATTAATAAACCTGTTTGTTTTAAGCTAAAACAATGATGGTTTTATTACTATTGCTCTGTAGCACAGTTTGAAATCAGGGAAAGTAATACCTTGGGATTTTCTTTATTGTACATAATTGTTTTATCTACAGTGGGATTTTATTTCTACGTATGAAGTTACATATTCTTTTAAGTTTTGAAAAGTATTCTGTTGTAATTTTGATAATGATTAAGTTGAAACAGGAGATTTCTTTTGATTAGAAGGCCATTTTCATTATGTTGATCCTACTATTACATCAGCTCTTGAGATCTTTCTGTCTTCTGACATCTTCAATTTATTTTCAATGACTGAACATTTTTATTATACATGTTTTTTAACTTGCTTGGTGTTTGCTACCCCAAGATTTTTTTATATAATTTGGGGCTGTTGTAAAGGGTGGTTCACTAGCAATTTCGTCCTTGGTCTTTTTATTGATTCCATATAGGATGGTTATTGATAATTTTTAGTTAGTTTAGTATATGTGACTTTGGACTCACTTATTTATATTATCATATCATCTGTGAATAGTGGTATTTTGATAGCTTCCTTTTCAATTTGAATTCCCATAAACTGCTTTTCTGTTTTATTGTTCAATCTACAACTTCAAGTACTATATTAAATAGTTCTGGAGATAGTGGACAGCTTTGTCTTGTTCCTGATGTTTGAAGAATTGCTTTCTTGGATTTAGGCTTGGTGTAAACTGGCTTTCTTAAGTGTATGTCCCTTATACCACAGATCAGTAGAAAACTATTTATCTTTAAAGGTTTCTCCATATTTTCAAATGCTGTTTCAGCATTTAATGACATGATCATGCACTTTTTTTCAGGTTTTTCATACTGTGGATTACATTGAAAGATTTGTATATATTTAACCATTGCCTCATCTCAGAGATGAAACCCGGTTGATCATAGTAGATGATGTTGTCAATGCCCTTTCAGTTCTTTGCAAGTCCTTTATTCAGTAGTTTCACCTACTTTCAGTAGAAATTTTTCTACAACAGGCTTTCTTATACTCTGTGGTGTTTGGTCATTAGGGTGTCAGTGGCATCATAAAAGGAATTGGGCAATGTTCCTTTTGTATATATTTCTAGGAAGATTAGCATTAGTCTTTCTTTGAGACTCTTGTTGAATTCTCCTCTAAAACCATCTGACCTTCAGTTTTTGTTTTTGTTGTTGCTTTGCTTTAATTGAATGATTTTAATGACTTCTTCTATATCCTTTGGGGCTACAGGTCAATTTGCACTGCTTATCTGATTTTCATTTAACTGTGGTAAGTAGTATTGATGAAGAAAACTGTCCCTTTCTTTTACCAATTGTTTGGAAGAAGGGTCTTTAAAGGAGGAACTAATGATTATTTGAATTTCTTTGTTATCTTTGGTTGTTTGCCTCTTTTTCTTTCTGAATTTGTTAATTTGGGTACAGCTTTTGTGTCTTTTAGGCAGTTTTGATAAACATTTTTTCATCTTGTTTTGTTTTAGAGAATCAACTCTTGTTTAACTGATTGTTTTGTTCTTTCTGTTTCAGTTTTAATAATTTCAGCCATGTGTTTGACTATTTCCTACCATGCACTTATCTTGCATGTGTTTGCTTCTTTTTATTGTAGAATATTCTGGTGTGCTATTAAGTTGAATGTAGAAGATCTCTCCAATTACTTTATGAAAGTACATACTGCTTTAACATTTCCTTTTAGCACAACTTCATTGAGTCCCACAACTTTGAGTATGATCTGTATTCATTTTCATTGAATGGCAACGAAGTTTTGAATTTCTTCCTTTATTTATACCTTGATCCAGTAGTCATTCTGAAGAGATACCTTCAGTTTCCATGAGTTACTATGCTATTTGTTGTTCTGTCATTCATGATAGCTTACAAATGATGTCATTGTTGATAGGCTGTTAATTAGTATTTGCCTGATCAAATATAAAGTTTTATTTCAATGTTTTTATGAGTTTAAACATACTTTGTGAATAATTATGTGGTCATTTTCTAAGAGTATTAGAGGAGGTGCTCAGAAGAAAGTATTTTCTTTTGTGTTTGAGTGAAATACTTTTTAGTTATCTGCTATGTCCATTTGGTTCATATTGTCTATTACATCTACAATTTCTATGTTTAGTTTTTGTCTGGTATGTCCAGACTATTGGTGAGAGTGGAATATTGAAATCTTGCACTACAAGGGTGTGAAGGATGATGGGATTTGAGCTTTAGTAATGTTTCTTTTCAAATATTGGTGCCCTTGAATTTGAGGCATAGTTGTTGAGAATTGAAGTATAATATTGATAGATGTTTCCTTGGTAGGTATGAGGTCCACTTCCCCATCTCCTTTTGGCAATTTTAGCTGGAAGTCTATCTTGTTAGATGGTACCTTATTGATCTTCGTGGATATTGGTTGGGAAACTCCTTCCAGGCTTTTATTCTGAGATAATTTTTTTTTTTTTTTATCTTTGATGTTGAGGAGTTTTTGTATTATAAAAATAACATAGTAACATCTTGATTTTGTAGTCATTTTATTTGGTTGTGTTGTTTTTCAGAGAATTATTTCCATTGTTAATGAGAGACAATGATTAATGATTATTAACCCTTGTTAGTTTATTTTAGGTATTGATGTTGGTGGTAGTGGTGGAGTGTATGTTTGCTTTGCTTCTTTTGTAATGTTGGTATGAGATTATTTATTGTCTGAATTTTCAGGGCTACATTTGACCTCCTTTAGTTTGAATTTTTCTACAAGTCCATTGTGTACTTTGTCTTTCTCATGGACTATCTCGTTTTCTTCATCTATTGTTAGTGAAGGTTTCACTGGGTAAAATACTATCCATGGATATCTGTGGTCTCTTGGAGTCTATATGAAATCTGCCTTGGCCCACATGGATTTTAGAGTCTCTCTTAAGAATTCTGATTTAGCCTGCACGGAAGCCACTTCAGAACTCTGCCTCCCACCAGTCAGGAGAGGTTCATCCATCTTGGTTTCGGACTCCAGAGATCGGACAGACTGAGGTACACAAACATAATCTGAGGCCAACACTGCGGTGGTCTGAGCCCGACGGGCGTTGGCCTGCACCCAGGCCCTGGGCTGGTCGGGGGGCCATCGGGGTGTCAACCCAGCCTGGAGGTTTTTGCCCAGGCTTGCGCGCGCACCGCCATTTTGCCTGTAGGACGACAGAGAGCTCTGGCGGGCAGACCTGTAACAGGCATAGCCTGAGGCTAACAAAGCAGGGGTCTAGGCCCCAAAAGGCACAAGACTGACCCCAAGAACTGGGCGGCTTGGTGGGCCATCTGTGAGTCAACCCGCCCAGGAGGTTGTTAGCACAGCAGACTCTCCCGGCGCTTTCAGGGAGCGCAGGCGCGCACGCCTGCCATCCTAGTCACCTGGCAGACCCAATTAACAGTCATAGCCCTAGGGGACCTTTGCTCGGACCTTGGCCTCCCAGGCTTTTGCCTGGACTCAGGGACTGGGCAGCCAGGCTAACCTTGTGTGCGCCAGCCCAGTTGGGGGATCGGCTGCCCAGCGGAGTGAGCAGAACACAGGGGAGGTCACAGCAGCTTACACCATCGGGACTCCCTGGGGGTGCACACGGGCTCCATCTGGTCCACAGACACAATCTGGGGAAAGGACTCAGGCGGAAGCCCTCAGCTCAACTCTCTCTGATTCCGGAGCCAGATCAGCCTGGGCGGCCTCACCACATCTCCAGGTCCTGCAAGAGGCTAGCTGGGCTTCCGGGCGGCCAGCTGGGAGAAGTCAGTGTGCTCCAGTGAATCCAGCCGGCCCCAGCGGGAGCCTTCAGGTGCCTGCTTCGGGATCTGAACAGCCTGGGCAGCAGCACCCTGTCTACAGGCAGTGCAGGGGGTAAGCTGTGCACCAGAGGCCAACGGGGAAGGGGCAGCTTGCACTGGTGAGTCCAGCACTGACAAGACAAACTAACACCAGTGAGAACTAGATGGCAAAAGGCAAACGCAGGAACGTCACTAACAGAAATCAAGGCAATATGGTGGCATCTGAACCCAATTCTCCTCTACCAGCATGTCCTGGATACCCCATCACACCAGTAAAACAAGATTTGGATTTAAAATCACTGGTCATGATGCTGGTACAGGTACACATGAGGGACATACTTAAAGAAATTCAGGAGAAAATGGATCAAAAGTTAGAAGCCCTTGCAAGGGATACACAAAAATCATTGAAAGAAATCCAGTTGAATACAAAAGCCAACAAGGAGGAAATGCAAAAAACACTTAAAGAAATACAGGAGAACTTTGGTCAACAGGCTGAGGTCATGAAAGAGGAAACACAAAAATCTCTTAAAGAAATACAGGAGAACTTTGGTCAACAGGCTGAGGTCATGAAAGAGGAAACACAAAAATCTCTTAAAGAATTACAGGAAAGCACAAACAAGCAAGTGAAGGAGCTAAGCAAAACCATCCAGGATCTAAAATCAGAAGTAGAAACAACTAAGAAAACTCAAAGGGAGACAACTTTGGAGATAGAAAGCCTTGGGAAGAAATCAGGGGACAGAGATGCAAATATCAACAACAGAATACAAGAGATAGAAGAAAGAATCTCAGATGCTGAAGATTCCATAGAAACCATGGACTCAACAGTTAAAGAAAATGCAAAATGCAAAAAGCTTGTAACCCAAAATATCCAGGAAATCCAGGACACAATGAGAAGACCAAACCTAAGGATTATAGGCATAGATGAGAGTGAAGATTTACAACTTAAAGGGCCAGCAAATATCTTCAATAAAATTATGGAAGAAAACTTCCCTAACCTAAAGAGAGAGATGCCCATGAATATACAAGAAGCCTACAGAACTCCAAACAGACTGGACCAGAACAGAAATAGTTCCCGTCACATAATAATCAAAACACCAAATGTTCTAAACAAAGAAAGAATACTAAAGGCAGTAAGAGAAAAAGGCCAAGTAACATATAAAGGAAGACCTATCAGAATAAAAGCAGACTTTTCATCTGAGACTATGAAGGCTAGAAGGTCCTGGGCAGATCTCATGCAGACTCTAAGAGAACACAAATGCCAACCAAAACTACTATATCCAGCAAAGCTCTCAATCACCATAGATGGAGAAACTAAGATATTTCATGACAAAACCAAGTTTACCCAATATCTAAACACAAACCCAGCCCTAAAAAGGATAATAGGAGGACAACACCAATACAAGGAGGGAAACTTCACCCTGGAAAAAGCAGGATAGTAACCTTTCATCAAACCGAAAAAAGTTAATCATTCAAATTTAAAACATAACGTCAAAAATGATAGGAAGTAACAATCACTATTCCTTAATATCTCTTAACATCAATGGACTTAATGCCCCAATAAAAAGACACAGACTAACTGAATGGATACGTAAACAGCACCCTACATTTTGCTGCTTACAGGAAACACACCTCAGGGTCAAAGACAAACACTACCTTAGAGTAAAAGGCTGGAAGACAATTTTACAAGCAAATGGTCTCAGGAAACAAGCTGGAGTGGCCATTTTAATATCAGATAAAATTGACTTTCAACCCAAAGTCATCAAAAGAGACCCTGAGGGACACTTCTTGCTGGTCAAAGGAAAAATACATAAAGAAGAACTGTCAATCCTGAACATCTATGCCCCAAATGCAAGGGCACCCTCTTTCGTAAAAGAAACTTTATTAAAACTAAAAGCACACATTGCACCTAACACAATAATTGTGGGTGACTTCAACACTGCACTTTCCTGAATGAACCGATCAGGAAAACAGAAACTAAACAGGGACACAATGAAACTAATTGAAGCTTTGGACCAATTAGTTTTAACAGATATATATAGAACATTCTATCCTAAAACAAAAGAATATACCTTTTTCTCAGCACCTCATGGTACCTTCTCCAAAATCGACCATATATTTGGACACAAGACAGACCTCAACAAACATAAGAAGATAGAACTAATCCCATGCCTCCTATCTGATCACTATAGAGTAAAAGTGGTCTTCAATAGCAACAGAAACAACAGAAAACCCACATACACGTGGAAACTGAACAATAGTCTACTCAATGATACCTTGGTCAAGGAAGAAATAAAGAAAGAAATTAAAGACTTTTTAGAACACAATGAAAATGAAGACACAACATACCCAAATCTATGGGACACAATGAAAGCAGTGCTAAGAGGAAAACTCATAGCCCTGAGTGTCTCCAAAAAGAAAATGGAGAGAGCATACATTACCAGCTTAATGACACACCTGAAAGCCCTAGAACAAAAAGAAGCTATTTCACCCAGGAGGAGTAGAAGGCAGGAAATCATCAAACTCAGGGCCGAAATCAATCAAGTAGAAACAAAGAGAACCATACAAAAAATCAACAAAACCAGGAGCTGGTTCTTTGAGAAAATCAACAAGATAGATAAACCCTTAGCCAGACTGACCAAAGGGCACAGAGAAAGTATCCAAATTAACAAACTTAGAAATGAAAAGGGAGATATAACAATGGAAACTGAGGAAATCCAAAAAATCATCAGATCCTACTACAAGAGCCTGTAGTCAACACAACTGGAGAATCTGGAGGAAATGGACAATTTCCTTGACAGATACCAAATACCAAAATTAAATCAGGACCAACTAGACCATCTAAACAGTCCCATAATGCCTAAAGAAATAGAAGGAGACATTGAAAGTCTTCCAACCAAAATAAGCACAGGACCAGATGGCTTCAGTGCAGAATTCTACCCGACCTTCAAAGAAGAGTTAACACCAACACTCTTCAAACTATTCCACAAAATAGAAACAGAAGGAACACTACCCAATTCCTTCTACGAAGCCACAATTACGCTGATACCAAAGCCACAAAAAGATCCAACAAAGAAAGAGAACTTCAGACCAATTTCCCTTATGAACATCGATGCAAAAATACTCAATAAAATTCTTGCCAACTGAATCCAAGAACACATCAAAACGATCATCCACCATGATCAAGTAGGCTTTATCCCTGGAATGCAGGGTTGGTTCAATATATGGAAATCCATCAATACAATCCACTACATAAACAAACTCAAAGAACAAAACCACATGGTCATTTCATTGGATGCTGAAAAAGCATTTGACAAAATTCAGCATCCTTTCATGCTTAAAGTCTTGGAGAGAAAAGGGATTCAAGTCCCATACCTAAACTTAGTAAAAGCAATATACAGCAAACCGGTAGCCAGCAATCAAACTAAATGGAGAGAAACTTGAAGCAATCCCCCTGAAATCAGGGACCAGACAAGGCTGCCCCCTTTCTCCTTATCTTTTCAATATTGTACTTGAGGTACTATCTCGGGCAATTCGACAACATAAGGAGGTCAAAGGGATACAAATTGGAAAGGAAGAAGTAAAACTATCATTATTTGCAGACGACATGATCGTCTACCTAAGTGACCCAAAAAACTCCGCTAGAGAGCTTCTACAGCTGATAAACTATTTCAGCAAAGTGGCAGGTTATAAAATCAACTCAAGCAAATCAGTGGCCTTCCTATACTCAAAGGATAAGCAGGCTGAGAAAGAAATTAGGGAAATGAACCCCTTCACAATAGCCACAAACAGTATAAAGTATCTTGGGGTGACTCTTACCAAACATGTGAAAGATCTGTATGACAAGAATTTCAAGACTCTGAAGAAGGAAATGGAAGAAGACCTCAAAAAATGGGAAAACCTCCCATGCTCATGGATTGATAGAATCAATATAGTTAAAATGGACATTTTGCCAAAAGCAATATACAGATTCAATGCAATACCCATCAAAATCCCAACTCAATTCTTCACAGAGTTAGAAAGAGCAATTATCAAATTCATCTGGAACAACAAAACCCCAGGATAGCTAAAACTATTCTCAGCAACAAAAGAAAATCTGGGGGAATCAGTATCCCTGACCTCAAGCAATACTACAGAGCAATAGTGTTAAAAACTGCATGGTATTGGTACAGTGACAGGCAGGAGGATCAATGGAACAGGATTGAAGATCCAGAAATGAACCCACACATCTATGGCCACTTGATCCTCGACAAAGAGCCTGAAAACATCCAGTGGAAAAAAGATAGCCTTTTCAACAAATGGTGCTGGTTCAACTGGAGGTCAGCATGCAGAAGAATGCGAATTGATCCATCCTTATCTCCTTGTACTAAGCTCAAATCCAAATGGATCAAGGACCTCCACATAAAGCCAGACACTCTGAAGTAATAGAAAAGAAACTGGGGAAGACGCTTGAGGACATCGGTACAGGGAGAAAGTTTCTGAACAGAACATCAATAGCGTATGCTCTAAGAGCAAGAATAGACAAATGGGACCTCATAAAATTACAAAGTTATTGTAAGGCATAGGACACCATCAAGAGTACAAATCGGCAACCAACAAATTGGGAAAAGATCTTCACCAATCCTACATCAGATAGAGGGCTAATATCCAATATATATAAAGAACTCAAGAAGTTAGACTCCAGAAAAACGAACAACCCTATTAAAAAATGGGGTACAGAGTTAAACAAAGAATTCTCACCTGAAGAACTTTGGATGGCGGAGAAGCATCTTAAAAAATGCTCAACTTCATTAGTCATTACGGAAATGTAAATCAAAACAACGCTAAGATTTCATCTTACACCAGTCAGAATGGCTAAGATTAAAAATTCAGGAGACAGCAGGTGTTGGAGAGGGTGTGGAGAAAGAGGAACACTCCTCCACTGCTGGTGGGGTTGCAAATTGGTACAACCACTCTGGAAAGCAGTCTGGCGGTTCCTCCGAAAACTGGGCACCTCACTTCCAGAAGATCCTGCTATACCACTCCTGGGCATATCCCCAGAGGATTCCCCACCATGTAATAAGGATACATGCTCTACTATGTTCATAGCAGCCCTATTTATAATTGCCACATGCTGGAAAGGACCCAGGTATCCCTCAACAGAAGAGTGGATGCAAAAAATGTGGTATATCTACACAATGGAGTACTATTCAGCCATTAGAAACAATGAATTCATGAAATTCTTAGGCAAATGGATGGAGCTAGAGAATATCATACTAAGTGAGGTAACCCAGACTCAAAAGGTGAATCATGGTATGCACTCACTAATAAGTGAATATTAACCTAGAAAACTGGAATATCCAAAACATAATCCACACATCAAATGAGGTACAAGAAGAAAGGAGGGGTGGCCCCTGGTTCTGGAAAGACTCAGTGAAACAGTATTCGGCAAAACCAGAACGGGGAAGTGGGAAGGGGTGGGTGGGAGGACAGGGGAAGAGTAGGGGGCTTATGGGACTTTCGGGGAGTGGGGGGGTCTAGAAAAGGGAAATCATTTGAAATGTAAATAAATTATATCGAATAAAAAAATTAAAAAGAAAGTATTCTGATTTAATTCTATTTGGTATGCCTTTATATATTACTTTCCATTTTCTCTCTTTAATTTTAATCTTTTTTGTATTTCTTCTTTTCTTTTCTTTTGTGTACTTAGTGTTTTGATTATTATATAGCAGGAATGTTTACTTAGCTTGTCTTTTTGGTATTTTGTAAGTTTCTTGCTTGATTATAGGCAAGTCTTTCTGTAGGATATGACATTTTTATTCTAAGGCTTTGTTAAAATATCCTGGATTTCTGACACGGGGATTCTCTACTTCTCCTATTTCTATGTGTCTAAACTTTGTTTTTTATATTGTTCAAGATTTTTCTGGATGTTTTGGGTCTGGAATTTTTTAAATTTTACATTTTATTTGAAAGATGTGTCTATTTTATCTATGCTGTCTTCTTTTTTCTTATACAAATACATTATTTATCATTTTTTGTTTATATTTAAAATGAGAATTCCCTTTCCAGTTACACTTTCACAAAGCCCCCCATCACATTGCCCCTCAACCCCCTACTCTTTACCTCTAAGAGGGTGCTCCTCCACCCACTCACCCCCTTTTGCCTCACCCATCTAGCATCCCTTTACACAGAGAATCATGCCTCCTTCCCTTCCCTTGATGTCAGAGAAGGCCATCCTCTTCTCCATATGTATCAGGAATCATGTCTTGTTTCATGTACAATCTTTGGTTGCTTGTTTAGTCCCTGGGAGGCCTGGATGGTCCAGTTACTTGATGTTGCTCTTCATATGGGGTTGCAATCCCCTTCAGCTCCTACAGTTCTTCCCCTTCTCTTCTATTGGGGTCCCTGCGTTCAGTCCAGTAGTTGCCTGTTAGTTTCTCCATTAGTAATAATCAGTTGCTGGCATAACCTCTCAGAGAACAGTCATACCAGGCTCCTTCCAGCAAGCCCTTGACATCAACAATATTGTGGGGGTTTGGTTCTACAGGTAGGATGAATTCCTAGTAGGGGTGGCCTCTAGAAGTGTTTTCCTTCCGTCTCTCTTGCATTTTTGTCTCTCTCTTTCCTTTGGACAGGAATATTTCTGGGTTTAAAGTTTTGAATTAGATGGGTGGCATCATGATTCAACTGGGGGTCATTTGATGATCTATTGGATGTTGTCTGTACAGGTTTTGTATCTCTTTCTTGGATATTACTACTAAAGCCATCCACATTGCATCCTGGGAGCCTCTCACTTTTCTGGAGTCTGGGACTGTCTTCTGGCTGCCCCCCATTTCCCCATCTCCACTGCTACTTGTTTCTGTTTTATTTTCTGTCTTCTCCCCTGTCTCTTCCATTACCTGTTCATGCCCCTCCCTTTTGCCCTCCTGCTCCTCTATCCCTCTCCAGTTGCTCTTGTTCTCTAACTCTGTTGGTGTGCTTTATAGTTCTTTAATTATGTTTAGGTATGGAATTGAATTCCGGATCTCTCCTATACTTTTAGCATGAGGGGTTGTTTTATTTTGTCAAAAGTTTTTCAGGATCCAATGAGAAGATCATGTGGGGTGTTTTTGTTTGACATTGTTTATATAATGGATTAAGTTGATGGATTTCCATGTATTGAAACATCTCTGCAACCCTGAGATGAAACACAATTGATCATGGTGACTAATCATTTTGATGTGTTCTTGGATTCATTTTGCTAGAATTCTATTGAATATTTTTACAGCAATATTCATAAGGGAAATTGTTAACTGTTCTGAAGTTCTCTTTCTTTGTTGGGTCTTTGTGTGGTTTAGCATAAATGAGGCTTTACAAAGCATAAATGAGGCTTTGTAAAATGTATTGGGAAGTGTTCCTTCTGTTTTTGTTTTGTGAAAGAGTTTGAGATTATTGGTATTAGGACATCTTTTTTTTTTAATTTTTTTTATTCGATATAATTTATTTACATTTCAAGTAATTTCCACTTTTCCATTCCCCCCCCCCACTCCCCGAAAGTCTCGTAAGCCCCCTTCTCTTCACCTGTCCTCCCACCCACCCTTTCCCACTTCCCCGTTCTGGTTTTGCCGAATACTATTTCACTGACTCTTTCCAGAACAAGGGGCCACTCCTCCATTCTTCTTGTACCTCATTTGATGTGTGGATTATGTTTTGGGTATTCCAGTTTTCTAGTTTAATAACCACTTATTAGTGATTGCATACCATGATTCACCTTTTGAGCCAGGGTTACCTCACTTAGTATGATGTTCTCTAGCTCCATCCATTTGCCTAAGAATTTCATGAATTCATTGTTTCTAATGGCTGAATAGTACTCCATTGTGTAGATATACCACATTTTTTGCATCCACTCTTCTGTTGAGGGATACCTGGGTTCTTTCCAGCATGTGGCAATTATAAATAGGGCTGCTATGAACATAGTAGAGCATGTATCCTTATTACATGGTGGGGAATCCTCTGGGGATATGCCCAGGAGTGGTATAGCAGGATCTTCTGGAAGTGAGGTGCCCAGTTTTCAGAGGAACCGCCAGACTGCTTTCCAGAGTGGTTGTACCAATTTGCAACCCCACCAGCAGTGGAGGAGTGTTCCTCTTTCTCCACACCCTCTCCAATACCTGCTGTCTCCTGAATTTTTAATCTTAGCCATTCTGACTGGTGTAAGATGAAATCTTAGCGTTGTTTTGATTTACATTTCCGTAATGACTAATGAAGTTGAGCATTTTTTAAGATGCTTCTCCGCCATCCGAAGTTCTTCAGGTGAGAATTCTTTGTTTAACTCTGTACCCCATTTTTTAATAGGGTTGTTCGGTTTTCTGGAGTCTAACTTCTTGAGTTCTTTATATATATTGGATATTAGCCCTCTATCTAATGTAGGATTGGTGAAGATCTTTTCCCAATTAGTTGGTTGCCGATTTGTCCATTTGATGGTGTCCTTTGCCTTACAGAAACTTTGGTATTAGGACATCTTTAATTTTGATAGAAATCTACCCTCAAATCTTCTGGCCCTGTGATTTTTTTTAATTTTTTTTTTAATTTTTTTGGTTGGCAAAGTTTTAATGACTGCATCTCTTTCTTTCTTTCTCTCTTTTTTTTTATTGAGTATCTTCTTCATTTACATTGCCAATGGTAAACCTTTCCCAATTTACCCCCTCCCGAAGGCCCCCTCCCAAAAAATTCCCTACACCTCCTCCCACCCCCTGCCTCCATGTATATGCCCCTCTACCGGACACAGTCCCAACTTCCCCCCAACATTTCCCCTGTTCGTTTCCCTTTGTTGCGGCCTCCATTGAGCCTTTACATGACCAAAGACAACTCCTGTCACTGATGCCTAACAAGGCCTTCCTCTGACATATTTTTGGCTAGAACCATGTGTACCCCTTTGTTGAGAGTTCAGTCCCTGGGAATCTTGGGGTGTCTGCGTGTCCGAAGTCATTGTTCTTTCCAGGGGGCTATATACTCCTTCAGTCCTCCGTACCACCCTCCATATCCTCCGTGGGGACCACAAGCTCAGTCCAATAGTTGGTTGCTAGTTTCTGCCTCTATTTATAAGGCTCTGGCAGGGCCCCTCTGGAGACAGCCATGGCATGCTCCTTTTGGTACATGCTTCTTGTCATAGTATCAGGGTTTGGTGACTGTTTATAGGATGAATCTCCACGTAGGGCAGTCACTGTGTGGCCTTTACTTCAGACTCTGCTCCACACATTACCTCCCTTATTGCTCCTGAGAGTATTATGGATACAGAAACTGTGGTATATATACACAATGGAATACTATTCAGCTATTAAAAACAATGAATTCATGAAATTTTAGGCAAATGGATGGAACTGGAAAGTGTCATCCAGAGTGAGGTAACCGAGTCACAAATGAATGCACATGGTATGCACTCACTAATAAGCAGATGCTAGTCCAAAAGCTCAAAATAAACAATTTACAATTCACCCATAACAGGAAGCTCAAGAAGAAGGAGGACTTAAGTGAGGGTGCTATGGTTCCTCTGAGAAAGGGGCTTCTAGTTTTGTTGAGTACAGGCTATGGTATTAGGACCTGATAATTTCTTTAAATTTCCTCCATCTCTGTTGCTATGTCTCCCTTTTCATCTATGACATTGTTAATTTGGATACTGTCTCTGTGTTGTCTAAATAGTTTGGCTAAGTCTTTCCACTATCCTGTTGATAAAGAAACAGCAAGTGCTTTTGCTGATTCTTTATATAGTTCTTTTTGTTTCTACTTTGTTGATTTCATCCTCGAGTTTGATTATTTCCAGCTGTGTACTCCTCTTTGGTGTATTTACTTATTTCTGTAAGCGAGCTTTCAGGTGTGCTGTTAAACTGCTAGTGTATGCTCCCTCCAGTTACTTTTTGGAGGCACTCAGAGCTATGAGCTTTCCTCTTAACACTGCTTTCACTGTGCCCCATAAGTTTGGGTATGTTGTGTCTTTCATTTTCATTGACTTCTAAAAGTCTTTCATTTGCTTCTTTATTTCTTCCCTGACCAAGTTACCATTGAGGAGATAGATGTTCACCTTGCATGTGTACATGGTCTTCCCATTTTTGTAGTTATCGAAGATCAGCCTCATTCTGTGGTGGCCTGGTAGAATACATGGGATTAACTCAAAATTCTTGGATCTGTTGATGTTTATTTTGTGTCCAAATTATATGGTAGATTTTTGAGAAGGTACCATGGTGAGAAGAAGGTTTATTATTCTGCTTTAGGGTTAAATCATCTGTAGTTATCAGTTAATTCCATTTGTTTCATAACTTCTGTTAGATTCACTGTGTCTCTCTCTTTAGTTTCTGTATCCATGATGTGACCATTGGTTAGATTGAAGTTTTAAAGTGCCCCACTATTATTGTGAGATTCACTGTGTGCTTTGAGCTTTAATAAAATTTCTATTATGAATGTGGGTGCCCTTGCATTTGTAGCACAGATGTTCAGAATTGAGAGCTTTCCTTGGCAGATTTTTCATCTGATGAGTATGAAGTGTCCTTATCTTTTTTGAAAACTTTTCCAGCCCTTTACCCTGAAGTAGTTTCTGTTTTTGTCTGTGAGGTACGCTTCCTGTATGCAGCAAAATTCTGTATCTTGTTCACATATCCAGTCTGTTAGTCTATATCTTTTTATTGGGGAATTGAGTCTATTGATATTAAGAGATGTTAGGAAATAGTGATTGTTGTTTCCTGTTATTTTTGTTGTTAGAGATGAAATTATGTTCTTTTCTTTTGGGTATCTTCTTTGGGGTTCCTTGAAAGAAGATTACTTTCTTCTGTTTCTAGGGTGTAGTTTCCCTCCTCCTCTTGGAATTTTCCATCTGTTATCCTTTGTAGGGCTGATATGTATAAAGATAGTAGCCTGTGCTGGCATTTGACTTCTCTTAGGGTTTGTATGATATCTGCTGAGGATCTTCTAGCTCTCATAGTTTCTGTTGAGAAGTCTTGTGTAATCCTGATAGGTCTGCCTTTATATGTTACCTAACCTTTTAAACTTACTGCTTTTAATATTCTTTATTTGTTTTGTGCATTTTGTGATTGTCTATTATGTAATGGGAGGAATTTGTGTTCTGGTTCAGTCTGTTTGGAGTTCTGTAGGCTTATGGGCATCTCTTTCTTTAGGTTATGGAAGTTTTCTTCTATAATTTTATTGAAGATATTTAATTGCTCCCTCTGTCGGGAATCTTTGTTCTATTCTATACCTATTATCCTTAGGTTTAGTCTTCTCATTATGTCTTGGATTCACAGGATGTTTTGAGTTAGGAACTTTTTTTCATTTTGTGGTTTCTTTGATTGTTGTGTCAATATTTTCTATGGTGTCTTCTTCATCTTAGATTCTCTGTTCTATTTTTTGTATTCTCTTAGTGACGCTTGCATCTATGAGTCCTGATCTCTTTCCTAGTTTTTCTATCTTCAGTGTTGTCTCCCTTTGTTTCCTTTGTTGTTTCTATTTCCATTTTTAATCATGGATGGTTTTGTTCAGTTCCTTAACCTATTTAGTTGAATTTTCCTGTAATTCTTTAAGGCATTTTCTTGTTTCCTCTTTAACACTTTCTACCTGTTTTCCTGTATTCTCCTGTATTTCTTTAAGGGGGTTATTTATGTCCTTACAGTCCTCTATCATTATCATGAGATTTGATTTTAAATGAGAGCCTTGATTTTCTGGCATATAGAAAGTAGATGGTTGGCATATCCAGGGCTTGCTGTGGTGGGAGATCTGGGTTCTGCTGATGACAAGTAGCCTTGGTTTCTGTTGTTTGTGTTCTTGCCCTTGGCTCTTGCCATCTAGTTATCTCTGGTGTTAGTTGGTATTCCTGTCCCTGATTGTGGCTTGTCCCTTCTGCAAGTCTGCGTATCAGCACTCCTTCGATATCAGTTCTTTCTGGAAGGAGTTCTCTCTGTGGCCCAGGGTCACCTCTGGGCACAGACAGAAACTCAAGGGATCCTATCTCACACTTCTCATAGGTTCCTGTGATCTGAGGGCTCTAGTCAGGTCCCTCAGAGCAGATTGTTAGTCTTATCTGTGCTCATAGGTTTGTCATCACTACTTGGAGACTAACTCTCTATTGGCAGTATTTTGGAATAGAGAGCTGGTGCACAGGTTCAGCTCTGGGATGGAAACCAGAAGTGAAACTAGATGTTGTTTTGGGGCAAGGAAAATATCCTGTCAATGTTGCAGCTTCAGAGCTTATGTGGGCTTCCATGAGTGTTCATCAGTGAGGAAAAGCAGAAATCACCGAATCACTTGAGGCTAGACGTTCATATGTTATTCTGACCTTCAGACCTGACTGTCCTCTTTAGCAGTGAAGTTCTACTATGTTGACTCCTTTCTTTCTCCTGTATTTTATAATCATTTAGTGGAGAGCATCTAACTTAGCCAAAACGTCAAGAAATGATAACTTACTTTTTAACAATATTTGTGACTTCACAGTGGAATTTTTCTACTTTTTCATTTTCTTTGAGATAGGGTTAATGTATATCCAGGGTTGTCTGGAAGCAAGATATAGACAGACTCAATTGGAATTTACAGATAGGCCTGCTTCTGCATGTTTAATAAGGTTGTATGTAGTAGATTCACGCACCCACCAGTGGTATAGATAATGACAGATGCTTTTCAATATTTTAAGGCATAGGAGTTTTAGGTGGGCAGATTACCAGAAAACTTTGAAACTCTCCACTGAAATACCTGCCACTATGTCCTGGATGTGGTCCACTCTACTTCTCTGCTCATCTTCAGGTCCATCCAGAAACCACAGTGTCCTGCTAGCAAGACTCCCACCTTTGATTTCTGCTTTGAAGTATCCCTATATCTCCTGGAAGTTTTGCTATTCACTTTCTTCCCAGCTATTGGTAGTCAGATATATCTTACGTCCTAAAGGCAAGTGAGGAAGGATGAATGTTCACAAAATATCAGGCCACTGATGGTCTGTAGAAATAGCAAAACCAAGAACTGACAACTAAGCTAGCACTTTACTCCCTGAAGGATTAGAATTCAGCAATCCAACAATAGTGACAAAACATCACACAATGTGCCCCAGCATAGAAACTTGCCACCAATCTTGATCCTCTTCCTAGTTTTCTTTCTTTCTTTCTTTCTTTCTTTCTTTCTTTCTTTCTTTCTTTCTTTCTTTCTTTCTTTCTTTTTTGTTTTTTTGGATTTTTTTTTTTTGAGACAGGGTTTTTCTGTTCCCTGAGACAGAGTTCCCTGGCTGTCCTGGAACTCACCCTGTAGACCAGGCTGGCCTCGAACTCAGAAATCCGCCTTTCTCTGCCTCCCAGAGTGCTGGGATTACAGGCATGTGCCACCACCACCAAGTTTTCTTAAGGAAATGAGTCTGGGATATTAGAGAAAGTAGACAAAGCCAGAAACCTAATAAGCTTGAATATGTCTGAGACCCTGGTACCCTGGTACCCAGGCACCCACTAGAGATTGTAGGCATCTCCTAACTCACTACAACATTCCTGAATTGGATATTTGCCATATTTTCAACATAAGGACATAAGACATGTGATCACATACCACAAAACATTGTTTTCCATGCAAATGAGGTACCTAGTGGCTCTGAGGGTTTACACAATATGATTCCCTTTCTAGCGATTCCATCTTGCAAAAGGTATTTAATCTCTGACCCACACAGAGAACGTTGCATCCATCTATTTTCCAGGGTAAACCAAAAATGAACAGTTTGTTCAAAAGCCAAATCTTGCCACAGATAGAGTGAATTCACAAAGTGAGCTCTTTCATAATAGTATATCACATGAATCTGGTGACTTCATGAAAAATAAACTATTTTACATAGTTTGGCATACTGGAAGATAAGAAGAGTGGATAATTTGTGAAGAAATATATTTTATTCTACGATGGAATTATGTTATATTTCCACATCTGGAAGTCAGAGAAAGCAAATTCTCTTGGATATATAATTAACAAGTTTTGCTCTTCAGTATATCATTTGAAATGAAGAATTTGTTGAAGGACTGTGTGTTCTAAGCAAACACAAGCTTTCAGAATATAAAAGCCATTGCTCTAAATTATAGGTATAATAGTTATGAGTTCCCAATATGAATGCTGTGATACTTCTATGCAGGATGAATATACAAAACTACCAACTTGTTTTGGCAATGTTATTTGCCATCAATGAAATCAACTTGAACCCTCATGTTTTACCAAACACGTCTCTGGGACTTGAGATATATAATCTCCCAGATGCTGAAAGGAACATTCTGAAGAGTGTATTCTATTGGCTCACAGGTTTGAGCATATTTATCCCTAATTACAATTGTAGAAAAAAGTGGAAATCTGCTGCTACACTTACTGGAATATCATGGAAATCATCTGGAATCATTGGGACATTGTTGGGTCTTTACAAATTTCCTCAGGTGAGTGCACATGATGTGAGTGGTGGGAAGCCAGCTTTCTTTTCTCAGAATTAGCTGTTTGCAAAATGAAAAGGAGAGATTTTGATTAATTGGGATTAAAGAGCAAATACAAAGACAAGTACGGACACAGTCTGTTATTTTTTTACTTTGATGTAGAGTAAGAAGGGTGAACAGTACACAAGGCAATTTAACACTTTAATAGTTTTCAATAATTTTTCTGGAAACACTCAGGAGATGAGATGTGACATTAAGAACTATTGAGCACAGTATCAACTTTATAACTTAAATTGGGTTTTTAAGACTAAGACTATTTAAATGGCATTTATTGTTCTACATTTTAAAATACTGATTTCCTTTCAGCTTACTGTTGGGCCTTTTGATCATGCAAAGGTTGACACAAATCAGTTTACATCTCTGTACCAGGGAGCCCCCAAAGACACAGCTCTGTTCTGTGGTATTGCCTCTTTGATGCTTCATTTCAGCTGGACCTGGGTGGGACTGCTCATCACAGATGACCACAAAGGTTCTCAGTTTGCATCAGATTTTAGAATGGAGATGGAAAAGAACAAAGCCTGCATAGCTATTATGGAAACAGTATCATATGTGGGAGAATCAATATATCATTCGCTAACCTATGATCAGATGCGTTCTCTAGAGTCATCAGCAGATGTGATTGTAATTTATGGACCCATTAATTTACTATTAACTGTAATAGTAAATATCCATAGAAAGTACACAATGAATAAAATCTGGGTTATGAGTAAAAAATGGATTAGCCCAAGTATTCGTCCATATACAGTGTTACATTTATCGCATGGGGCTCTCACTTTTTCACCCCATCATGGGGAGATTGTTGGTTTCACAAAATTTATGCAGGAAGCCAATCCTGTTAAGTACCCAGAAGATACTTTTCTTCTTATCTTGTGGATGATTTTTTTCAATTGCTCAACATTGCCTTCTTCACCTAAAATCATTGAAAACTGTCTGCCCAATGCCTCTTTGGGATTGTTGCCAAGGAGTCTTTTCGACATGGTCATGACTGAAGAGAGTTACAATGTGTACAATGCTGTGTATGCAGTGGCCCACAGTCTCCATGAGAAGAATCTCGATCAAATACAAGTTCAACCACAGGCAAATAGTGATAGGACTCTGTTATCCCCCTGGCAGGTAATGTGCCTTTCTTTGTATTTTAAATTCACCAACATGACACAGATGCTTTAAAAGCTCTCAAACTAGTAATGTTATATTATTTTTCCATTCAATAACCTATAAGACATAGTGCATATTTCAGTGCTTAGATATCAATATAGTTCAATATCTATGTATATAATGAATGGCCTGTAGAAGATTCTGTTCAGCAGAATAATTCTTCTTTTTGTAGAAATAGCCGAGATAGCTGGGCTTGGTGGCACATGCCTGTAATCCCAGCACTTGGGAGACAGAAATAGGCAGATTTCTGATTTGGAGGCCAGCCTGGTGTACAGAGTGAGTTCCAGGACAGCTAGGACTACACAGAGAAACCCTGTCTTGAAAAAAAACCAAAAACCCCCAAGCAAACAAAAAAAGAAACAGCAGAGATATTTGTCTTGATAATTTCTCAGTAGAAAAACCAAGATTTTCATTAATGTGCCGATCCCTGAAGAATCTTCATGTCTTAGAGTTGGGAATACCCAGGGGATGCTCCACCATCTCAGAGAAGTTGATGGGGGTTGGGTGGTGAGATGGATTAGTCTAAAAAGAGGAACTGCAATCAGGATGGAACTGAATAATTACATTGAAAAGCATACGAAACCTATAAAAAAGGAAATGTAGATCCAAATTCTAGAGTAGATTTAGAAAGTAGAATGGGAATTGCCAAGAAAAGGTGATTAGAGGGTAAAGGCAATGAAAATGTTGTTTAGAGGATACCCCACTATAGATAAATAAGAATAAATTGTTGTTTCACAGCGTGACATACAGTTAGTTGTGATGGGTAGTCATAGTTGTCAATGTGACTGCATCTGCAATCCAAATCCAAGTGCTAAGGTGCTGGGTCTCCTGGAGTTTCCCTGGTTAAACTGTCTTGAGAGGCATGTGTCAGGCGACTTTGGGGCATTAGGCCAGCGGATCTAGGGAAATTTTGCGTGGCTTTGTATTCATAGGAACAATAAGCACTCTTTAAGTCAGTGAAGCATACAGGACAAATGTATACCTCTGGGTTTCATAGAAGTCAACATACATGTAAATCAAGGCTCCCAATTCATGTTAGGCTATGCTTTCTAGTTTGAAAACTGCCATTGTATTCTATGTTGCTAAGTTTATAA
The DNA here is from genome assembly GCF_947179515.1 of Apodemus sylvaticus. Taxonomy (NCBI): domain Eukaryota; kingdom Metazoa; phylum Chordata; class Mammalia; order Rodentia; family Muridae; genus Apodemus; species Apodemus sylvaticus. The sequence continues at coordinate 61,654,376 of NC_067491.1, read as the reverse complement.
AACATTTGATTGTTTGAAATGCATGTTCTAATTCTTGCAAATAAACCAGAACAAAAAGAAAAAAGAAAAAAGAAAAAATCCAGGTTTTCAAGTTCATTTTCCACAAAATATATACAAAATTCCTGTATGCCATTAGAATAAGTATGTGCTCTAAACCAGCCCACTCCTGATTATCCACCAAACTCAAGTAACCTCATCTTAAGCATTGAGGCTCTGAAAATGTCAGGAAATATAAGGATATACCTAGTTTTTCAGAGAAGTTGAGATCCATTCACTCCATAGTACTTGAACATTTGGTAGTACTTGGAAGAGTAATAAGATCGTTTCTTTAAACCATGGCAAAGTAATAGGCTCTTTTGTAGCATTTGATAGATTCTTGGAATTATATTTTATTCTATTATATAATAGTGATAGAAATGAAGTAGTTTCAATCTTTTGAAAAGGGATAAAAAGTTGTGACTTGTTTGCTGTATTATCTTTGATCATTTGGCTCTTCTTGGCCTGGCATATTCTATGCAAACTGATATTTAAGAAAAAAATTATATTTATTTTCTCCTAAGCTTTCTTTCGTTGTTTTCTATCCCATAGATAATTAATTAAAACAGTGTTAACATCATACATTATTGTCAGGAAATAACTCCTTATTCATAATTAAATTATAAATCCATAACTTGAACTTCATCATAAGATTTCTCATATCTTTTAGCTTCACCCTTTTCTGAAGACTATTCAATTCAAAAACTCTGTTGGTGACCCTGTGGTTCTGGACTGGAAAAGGAAGGCTGATCCAGAGTATGATATTAACAACGTTTGGAACTTTCCATCAGGTCTTTCACTATTGGTGAAAGTGAGTACATTTGTTCCTAGTGCTTCCAAGGGGGAACAGCTGATGATATCTGAATACATGATTAACTGGCCCATAGGATTTACAGAGGTGTGTTTCTAAGTAAATCTTATATGCTTCTTGATGTAGTAAATCTTGGTTGTTAATACTTACCCCATCAATACACTCATAACTATTATTATTAAGAGTTTTACTGATCGCTCATTCTTGTGGAAGTGTTTTAAACATTTTAAAATTATCTAATCATTTTGACCTTTAAAGAAAGGTTATCAATTACTACTTTCTGACATCATTGTAACAAAAGAGATATCAGGCTGTTTACATTAACTTCTAGAGTCCAAGGTAAATTTTTTTCAAAATAACATAAATTGAACTTCCCTGAGAAGAGGAATCTTAGTATCGATAGTATTTCTGAACTTCTTTCATCAAGGAAAACCTGTCGAGTATTATCATAAAACATGGTAGTATGAGGGACCATTAATATGGGAGATATTTCCCTAATTTATTAAAAAATGGGATTAGAAAAAAATTAGTGAAAAAACACCCTTACCAATAATAACCACAAATAATGTAAACTATTTTGGTGTAACTCTAACCAAGGAAATCAAAGACATGTATGAAAACAAATTCAAGTCCTTGGAGAAATAAATTGAAGAAGATGTCAGAAGATGGAAACCTCTTTCATCCTCATGGATGAATTTGATTAACCTAGTGAACATTGGAAATTTAAAGTGTTACCTAAATTTTACAAATTTCATAAAGGAATTTACAGATACAGTGTAATTCCTATGAAAATTTTCACACAATTATTTACAGACCTTCAAAGAGCAATTCTCAACTTCATATGGAAAAACAAAAACCAAGGATAGCTAAATGAACCTGAACAATAAAAGAACTTCTGGAGAAATCACCATCCTTGCCCTCAAAATGTAATACTGAGCAATGGTATAAAACCTTTATGGTTTCCTATAAAATGAAAGTAGTTGATCGGTGGAATGAAATCAGTTCCCTGTACTACATTTACGGAGACTTGATTTTTACAGAAGCCAAACCTTACAATGGATAAAAGAAAGCATTTTCAACAAATGATGTCTCTCCTACTGAATATATACTTGTAGAAGAATGCAAATAGAACAATATTTATCACTCTGAAGACACCCAAGACCAAGTGCATCAAAAACCTCAACATAATACCAAGATACACAGAGTCTAATAGAAGAGAAAGTGGGAAATAGCTTTGAACCCATTGGCAGAGAAGACAATTTCCTGGACGGATCATGAAACCATTGATAACTGAACCTGAAACACTTCCATATGGCAAAAGACATTATCAATAGGACAAAAATGGCAGCTGATAGACTGTGAAAAGATCTTCATTAACATTACATTCAGTAGAAGCCTAATATTCTAAATAATAATAATTCAAGAAATTAGATTCCTTAATTTGAAAAGCTAATAACAAAATTTTTAAAATGTGGTAAAGAACTAAATAGAGAATTCCCAAAGGGTAGCCTTGAATGTCTTAGAAGCAGTTAAAGAAATGTTCAACAAACATAGTCATCAGGGAAATGGAAGTGAAAATGACCCTGAGAAATCATCTTACACCAATCAAAATGGCTAAGATAAAAAGAAAAGCTCAAGAGATAGCATATGGTAGTAAGGATATAGAGAAAGGGCAGCACTCCTCTGTTTCTGGTGGGATTGCAAACTTGTACAATCACACAGGAAATCAATCTGGCACTTTCTCAGAAAACTGGAAATAGTACTACGTGAAGACGTATACATACTGCTCCTGGGCATATAACCAAAACTGCTCTACCATATCAGAAAGACACTTGCTCTACTATCTTTATAGCATCCTTATCCATAATAGCCAGAAACTGGAAACAACCCAGATAGACCTCAATGGAGATATAGATTCAGAAAATGTGGTTCATTCACATAGTGGTCTACTATTCAACTATTAAAACACTCGGCCATTATAAATTTTAAAAAATAATGGATGGAACGAGAAAATATCCTCTCCAATGAGGTAACCCAGACCCAAAAGGCATGCATAGTATTTGCAAATTCTTGAGAGGACATTAGTCATAAAGTACATATTAGCCCTGATTCAATCCACAGACCCAATGAAGCTAAACAAAGCAGGATACTGAAGCGAGGATACGTGAATCTCTCTTAGAAGTGGTTTGAAACGGTCATAATGGGTAGAGTGAGTGAGGACCTGGGTGTGAGAGGGAAGGTGGTAGGGAATGGTGGTCTCAGTATGAGGTGTTGGGAGAGTTAGAAAAATGAAAGGCAATCCGTAGCTGCCAGCAGTGGAGGGTTTGGGGGAGTCACAAGGAAGTGTCAGAGACATGGCTTTAGGAAGGGTACCAGTAGAAAATTCAGGTGACCATAGCTGAGAAAAATAGCCGTGGAGATGTGTAACATGAAGAGGACAAACAACTCCTATAGCCATGCTGCTCCTGCCTTGGGGGGATAAGGACAACAACACAGACACAAAAATTTTGACCCAAAATTTGTCCTATTTAAAAGAAATGCAAGGATGGAAGAGAGATTGATAGAATGGCCAACCAATAATTGGCCCAATTTGAGATCCATCCTGGGGCAATACTCAGTCCCTGAAACAGTTAATGATATTTTTTTATGCTTGCAGAAAAAGACCTAGCACAAGTGTCCTCCAAGATGCTTCACCCAACAGTAGACTGACACAGAGTAAGAGATCCACAGCCTAACACTGGACAGAGCTAAGGGTCTCTTATGGAAGGATTGAGGCCCAGAATAGTTTAGGAACTGCACAGGAAGACCAAGAGTCTAGTAACCTCAAACCTTGGGGGCTATGACAAAATAATCCATCAATCAAAGGCCATACATGAGATAGACATAGTCTCACCACCCTCAAAATATGTAGTAGATGTGCAGCTCAAACTCCATGTTTGTTCCAAAATGCTGACATGGGGGCTGTCCTTAAGCTATCTGTGGGACTCACTCCACAACTTAGCTACCTTCCTTGGCCAGAGTGGGAGAGTATAAAGCTAATCCTGTAGAGACATGATGTGGCAGAGTGGCAGTAATTCCAGGGGGCCCACACCCTGTCAGCAGAGCAGGGCAGGGGGAGGAGTGTTAGGGTGTGGACCAGGAGAGGAAGCATCCTGTATGTAAACTGAATACAACAATTAATGAAAAAAATTACCTCACAATGACACATAAAATGGAGTGGTGTCAGGTGGTCCTTAGTTGTTTAAGAATCATGGGTGAATAACCCACGATTAGCAGGATAGTAAACAGAAATACTGCGCGTTCTCCATTTCTAGTAATTTTCCAGTTTCCTGCTTTAACTCTTGTCCTTATTTCCATTGATGAGAAACATGTCTGTCCTCAGTTTGCTTTTGGTATGCTGTTTGATCACAATAGAAACCACAACTAAGACAACTAGAAAGGCAGTCACAGTCAGTTTTCAGGGGGCCTTTGCTTTTAAGCCTTTGGCAGACACACAACGAACTGAGAGGATGTCCTTTAATTTTTAAGTCTCATCTTGGAAAAATGGCAACAAAACCAATGCGAGGAAAGTAGGATTCTCTTCAGAACATCACAGTTGGAGAGTGAAGTTCATCATGGCAGGGAATCAGGACAGCAGTGATTTGAGGAAACTGGGCAGATTCTGTCCACATTCAGGAGGAGGCAAGCGATGGCTGTTGCTGGCCAAACTTCATTTCCACTTTTCATTCAATAGCCAAGTGGTGTAAAACAGCAAGTTTGTACGTTTTTAAATATAATTTTTTAAAAAGATTTATGTATTTATTTATTTATTTATTTATTTATTTATTTATCATATGTAAGTACACTGTAGCTGTTCTCAGACACACCAGATCACATTACAGATGGTTGTAAGCAACCATGTGGTTGCTGGGATTTGATCTCAGGACCTCCTGAAGGGCTGTTGGTGCTCTTAACCACTGAGCCATCTCTCCAGCCCTAAATATAAATTTTAATTAATATACCTTCTATTATTAAATATATACTTGGGCATTGATTAAGAGCTAAGCATTTTGTATCTTGTATTAAATATTTTTCAGATTCCTCGGTCTGTCTGCAGTGAGAGCTGAACCCCTGGATTCAGGAAAGTTGTCCTGGAGGGAAGGCCTACCTGTTGCTTTGACTGCAGTCCTTGCCCAGACAATGAGATTTCCAATGAGACAGGTGAAGGACAAGTCGATCAGAGGGTTTTACATCTTCTCTACGGCGCACTGACAAAACTAAGTAATGGAAAAAAATTAGACAAGAGAACTACGTGGCAATTACATTACTTCAGATTAGTAACTAAATCTTTAAGTCTATGCTCTTTCTTTAAATTTTTTGTTGTTTGTTTTATTTGTTTACATTTCAAATATTATCTCCCTTCCTGTTTTGCCCTCAGCAATCCCCCAATCTTATCCCTCCTGCTTCTATGATGATGCCACCCCCACCCACACAACACCTTCCTACTTCAGAGCCCTAGCATTCTCCACCACTGGGTCATCCACCCTCCACAGGACTAAAGGGCTCCCTTCCCACTGATGCCAGATAAGATAATCTTCTGGTGCATATGCAGCCGTACCCATGGTTCTCTCCATGTGTTCTGGTTGGTTGATACTGTTCTTCCTATGGAGTTGCAACCCCTTCAGCTCCTGCAGGCCTTCGTCTAACTCCTCCATTGGGATTCTTGTGCTCAGTCCAATGATTGGCTGTGAGCATCCCCATCTGTATTTCTCAGACTCTGTCAGTAGACATCTGTATCTGGCTCCTCTGAGCAAGCACTTTTATTATTATTAGTTATATTCTTTATTTGCATTTCAAATGTCGTCCTCATTCCTGATTTCCCACCGAAAATCCCCTAACTCATCCCCCCTCCCCCTGCTCACCATTCCACGGACTCTCACTTCCCTGTCTTGGGGTTCCCCTATACTGGGGCATCTAACTTTCTTAGGACCAAGGGCCTCTCCTCCCTTTGATGTCCAACAAGGCCATCCTCTGCTTCATATGTATCTGGAGCCATGGGTCCATCCCTGTGTACTCTATGGATGATGGTTTAGTCCCTGGGAGCTCTGGGGGAGCTGGGTGGTTCATATTGTTGTTCTTCCTATGGCGCTGCAACCCCTTCAGCTCCTTGGGTCTCTTCTCTAGTTCGTCCATTGTGCTCAGTTCAATGGTTGGCTGAGAGCATCCACCTCTATATTTGTCAATCGCTGGCAGAGCCTCCCAGGTGACAGCTATATCAGGCTCCTATCAGCAAGCACTTGTTGGCATCCACAATAGTGTCCAGGTTTTGTAACTGTATATGAGATGTATCCGTAGGTGGGGCAGTCTCTGGTTTATCTCTCCCTCAGTCTCTGATCTACACTTTGTCTCTGTATCTCCTCCTTTGGGTATTTAGTTCCCCCTACTAAGAAGGACTAGAGTATCCATACTTTGTTCCTACTTCTTCTTGAGCTTCATATAGTCTGTGAATTGTATCCTGACACTCTTTTCTTCTCATCCTCTGCTCTGTCAACCAATTTTCTCCCTCTAGCTCCCATTATTATTTTCTTCCATCTTCTAAGTAGGACTGAAGGATCCACAATTTGGTCTTCTTTCAGCTTGATCTTCATAGTTTGTCCATTGTATGGTGGGTATTACAAGCCTTTTGCCTAATAGCCACATCACTATGAGAGAGTAGTACATATGTTTCATGTTCTATTGCTGCTGGACATCCTCAGTATCAGGATGGTATTTTCTACTTCCATCCATTTGAATGCAAAACTCAAAGTTGCCATTTCTAATAGCTAAATAGCACTCCATTGTGTATTTGTATGATAAGTATCATATCCATTCTTTCATTGATGGGCATCTGGGTTGTTTCAAGTTCTGGCTATTATAAAAAAAAGGCTGATATGATCATATTGGAGCATCTTTTGGATATATGCCCAGGAGTGGTGTAACTGGATCCTCAGGTAGAACTATTTACAATTTTCTGAGAAACTATCAGACTGATTTCAAGAGTGGTTGTACCAGCTTCCATTCCCACCAGCAATAGAAGAGTTTGCCTCTTTCTCCACATCCTTACCAGCATTTGCTGTCACCTGAGAGTTTGATTTTAGTTATTCTAAAGGGTTTGTGGTGGAATCTGAAGGTCATTTTGATTTACATTTCTCTGATGACTAAGAATGTTGAACAATTCACTAGGAGCTTCTAAGCCACTTGAGATTCCTTTTTTGGAAAGTCTTTTATTAGCTCTGTATTCCATTTTTAATAGCATTACCTGGTTCTCTGGAGTCTTTATGCTAACGTCTTTGATCCACTTCACTTGAAGTTTTGTTCAGGGTGATAGATATACATCTATTTTCATTCCTCTAGATCAGACATCCCATTAGCTCACCACTATTATTTAGATGCTTTCTTTTTTCCCCGTTGTATGATTTTGGGTTTTTGTCAGAAATTTAAGTGTCTGTAGACATGTGGCTTTGAGGATTGATTCCATTGATCAATCTGTTTGTTCCTAGACTAGTATCATGCAGATTTTATTACTATTACTTAAGGTCAAGGATGGGGTTATAATAGAACCTCCAAAAGTTCTATTACATTTCAGGATTCCCTTAGTGATGCTGGGATTTTGTTTTTCCATATAAAGTTAAGATTACTATTTCAAGGTCTGTAAAGAATTGTAATTTTGATGGGAATCGGATTGAATACGTAGATTACTTTTGGTTTGGTAATCATTTACATTATGTTAATTTTGATTTCAAGGGCATGAGAGATTTTTCAATATTCTGATATCTTTCTCAATGTTTTCTTCAGTGATTTCAAGATAATTTCTTATAGGTTTTCAGTTGCATGGCTAGAATTACATGAAGATATTTATATTATTTATAAATATTGTAAAGTAATCTGTTTCCCTAATTTCTTTCTCAGCTCATTTATCATTTGTGTAAAGAAGGAATATGGCTTTTTTAATGTTAATTTTGTATTCAACCACTTTTTTCTGATTTTTAATATTTCTTTAATTGTTATTTCTGTTTTCTTTTTTATTAATTTTTAAATTTTATTCGATATATTTTTTATTTACATTTCAAATGATTTCCCCTTTTCTGGTCCCTTACTCCCCGAGTTTTCATCAGTTGTACGTGTTCTCTGGTAGAAAATTTTGTAATTATTTATGTTTATTATCATATCATCTGTCAAAAGCAATACTTTGACTTCTTTCTTTCCAATTTGTAGCCACTTGATCTATTTTAGTTCTCTGACTGTTCCAGCTACAACTTCAACCTCTGTATTGAATAGATTAGTGAGAGTGGGCAACGTTGTCTTGTCCCTGATCTTAGTGGAATTAGCTAAGTTTCTGTCCATTTAATTTGATATTAGCTACTGGCTTTGTGTGTGTTGTTTGTGTAAAATTTAGATCTTTGACATATATCCCTGATTTTTCAAATACTTTATAAATGAATTGATGTCACATTTTCTTTCTTTTAATTAATTTTTTACACTCCATATTTTATTCACTCCCATCTACTCACCAACTATTCAACATCTCATACTTCCTTCACACCCTCTGTCTCCACATGGAGGTCCAGACCCCCACCCTGCCTGACCTCTAAACTCCCTGAGGTCTCCAGTCTCTTGATGGTTAGGTGCATCATCTCATAACACTGACCCATCAGTCCTCTACTGTATGAGTGCTGGGAGCTGGTATATGCTGCCTGTTTGGTTGTCCAGTGATCGAAGGATCATATAAGTCCAGATTAATTGAGACTGCTGTTCCTCCTACAGGATCGCTCTTCTCCTCAGCTTCTTTCAACCTTCACTAGTTCAACAACAAGGGTCAGCTGCTTCTGTCTATTGGTTGGGTACAAATATCTGCATCTGACTCTTTCTGATGCTTTTAGGGATTTCCAGTGCTCTGTCAAGCTAGGAGGTTCCTTTTTGTGAATGAATTGGTATCACATTTTCATAATGTTTCTTTTAGCATTTTATGAGATGATCAATATGTTTTTTTTCTTCAGTTTTTTTATATGGTGAATCAGGCAGAAGGCTTTTCATGTATTGAACCATCTTTGGATCTCAGGGATGAATCCTACTGAGTTATGGTTTATGACATTTTTGATGTGTTCTTGGAATTGGTTTGTTAGTTTTGATTTTTATAGATTTTTTTTTTAGTATTTCTGCATCAATATGCATAAGTGAAATAGGTCCGAAATTATATTTGTTTATTGAGTCTGTGAAATTTTTGTATCAGTCTGACCGTGGACTCATAAAATGAATTTGGCAGTGCTCCTGCTTCTATTTGGTGGAGTAATCCGTGAAGCATTGGTTTTAGCTCTCCTTTAAAAGTCTGGGAGAATTCTGAAATACAACCACCTGGCCCTCGGTATTTGTTTTTATTTGATATATTTTTAATTACATTTCAAATGATTTCCCCTTTTCTGTTCCCCCACTACCCAAAAGTCCCATAAGCTCTCTTCCCTCCCCCTGTTCTCACATACACCCCTTCCCACTTCCCTGTTCTGGTTTTGCCCTATACTGCTACAATGAGTCTTTCCAGAACTAGGGGCCACTTCTACATTCTTCTTGCACATCATTTGATGTGTGGATTATGTTTGGGTATTCCAATTTTCTAGGGTATTTTTAATCAAGAGACATTTCATGACTGCTTCTCTTTTTCTTTTAGGGTTTTAGAGATATTTATATAGGATACCTGATCTTGCTTTAACTTTAGTAAGTGTGGAATTCGTTTAGAAATTCAGCCAGTTCATTAAGCTTTTCCAGTTTTGTGGAGTATAAGCTTTGAAGTAAGCAAACACTTTTTTTTCTTGTCTGTTTTTTTGCCTCCCTTTTCATTTCTGATTTTATTTATTTATATATATTTATTTATGTTTGATCAGGTATTTTCTTTACTTACATTTCAAATGTTATCCCCTTTCCTCATTTCCCCTCTGAAAACGCCCTATTCCATCACCCCTCCCACAGCTCACCAACCTACCTACTCATGCTTCCTTGTCCTGGCATTCCCCTATACTGAGGCATCGAATCTTCTCAGGACCAAGGGACTCTCCTCCCTTTGATGTCCAACAAGGCCATCCTCTGCTACATATGAAGCGGGAACCATGGGTTCCTCCATGTGTACTCTTTTGTTGGTGGTTTAGTCCCTGGGAGCTCTGGGGGTGTTCTGGTTGGTTCATATTGTTGTTGCTTCTATGGGACTACAAGTTCCTTCAGCTCCTTGGGTCCTTTTTCTAGGTCCTCCATTGGGGAACTTATGATCAGTTCAGTGGTTTTCTGAGATCATCCACCTCTGCACTTGTCTGCTACTGGCAGAGCCTCTCAAGAGACAGCTATTTCAGGCTACTGTCAGCAAGTGCTTGTTGGCATCCACAATAGTGATTGGTTTTGGTGACTATATATGGGATTGATCTCTCTGTGGGGCATCTCTCTCTGGATGGTCTTTCATTCAGGCTCTGCTCACACTTGGTCTCTTTATCTCCTCCCATGGGCATTTTGTGCCCCCTTCTAAGAAGGACCAAAGTATTCATACTTTGGTGTTCCTTCTTCTTGAGCTTTGTTTGGTCTGAGAATTGTATCTTAGGTATTCTGAGCTTCTAGACTAATATCACTTATCAGTGAGCACATACCATGTGTGTTCTTTTGTGATTGGGTTATCTCACTTGGGATGATATCTTCTGCTTCCATTCATTTCCCTAAGAATTTCAAAATTAATAAATTCATTGTTTTTAATAGCTGAATAGTGTATTCTATTGTGTAAATGTACCACATTTTCTGTATCCATCCCAGTGTTGAGGAACATGTAGGTTCTTCCCAGCTTCTGGCTGCTATGAACATAGTGTAGCATGTGTCCTTATTACATGTTGGAGAATTATCTGGGTATATGCCCAGCAGTGATAGAGCTGGGTCATCAACTAATACTATGTCCAAATTTCTGAGGAAACACCAAACTGACTTTAGAGTGGTTGTACCAGCTTGCAGTCCCACCAGCAGTGGAGGGGAGGGGTGTTCCTCTTTCTCCACATCCTTGCCAGCACCTGCTGTCACTTGAGTTTTTGATCTTAGCCATTCTGACTGGGGTGAGGAGGAAATTCAGGGTTGTTTTGATTTGCATTTCCCTGATGACTAAGGATGTTGAACATTTCTTTAGGTGTTTCTCAGTAAGAGAAAGAAATTACAAAAATAACATCCTTCACAGTAATCACCAACAATATAAAGTATCTTGGTGTGACTCTAATGAAACAAGTCAAAGATCTGTATGACAAGCTCTTCAAGTCACTGAAGAAAGAAGTTGAAGAAGACCTCAGAAAATGGAAAGATCTCCCATGCTTGTGGATTGGCAGGATTAATATAGTAAAAATGACCATCTTGCCAAAAGCAATATACAGATTAAATGCCATCCACATCCAAATTCCAACTCAATTTTTCAGAGTTAGAAAGAGCAATTCTCAAATTCATCTGGCATAACAAAAAACCCAGGATAGTAAAAACGATTCTCAAAAATAAAAGAACTTCTGTGGGAATCCAGCATCCTGGACCTCAAACTGTACTACAGAGCAATAGTGTTTAAAAAGTAAATGGTAAACTGGTACAGTGACAGGCTGGTAGATCAGTGCAATGGAATTGAAGACCCAGAAATGAAACAACACACCTATGGTCACTTGATGTTTGACAAAGTAGCTAAAACCACCCAGTGAGAAAAAGATAGCCGTTTCACCAAATGGTTATGTTTTAACTGGTGGTCAGCATGCAGAAAAATGCAAATTGATCCATTATTATCTCCTTGTACAAAGCTCAAGTTCAATTGGATCAAGGACCTCCACATAAAACCAGATCCACTGAAACTAATAGAAGAGTAAGTGGGGAAGAGCCTCGAGCACATGGACACAGGGGAAAATTTCCTGAACAGAGCACCAATGACTTATGCTCTAAGATAAAGAATTGACAAATGGGACCTCACAAAACTACGAAGTTTCTGTAAGACAAAGGACACTGTCAATAGAACAAACACAATGGCAACCAACAAATTGAGAAAAGATCTTTACCAACCGGATATCCGGTAGAGGGCTAATATCCAATATACACAAAGAATTTAAGAAGTTAGATTCCAGAGAACAAAAGAAACCTATTAACAATGGGGTACAGAGCTAAACAAAGAATTCTCAAGTGTGGGTTTTATTTATTTTGATACGATTGCTATGTAGTTAATATGGTGAGGTTTTGTCTATCTTATTGATTTTCTCGATGAACTAGTTCTTGTCTTCATTGATTAATTTTATTCCTTTTGCTCTAACTGATTGATTTCAGCCCTGATTTGATTATTTCCTCTTCTTGCCTCCTCTTCCTGGTGTTTCCTTTTTCTAGAGCTCTCACATTTATGTTTAAATTACTCTTTTGAGAATTTTCAAATTAAATTCTTTATAAAGACACTCAGTGCAATGATCCTTCCTTTTAGCACTATTTTTACTGTTTCCCAAAAAATTGGGTTTGCTGTGCTTTGTTTTTATTGAAATCTAAAAATTTCTTTATTTCTCCCCTAATCCAGAGATCACTGAGTAATGAGTTCTTCAGTTTTCATGAGTGTTTAAGTTTCATGGTATTTCTGTTGTTGAAGTCCAAATTTCCTCCAAGGTTCTCTCATAACAGAAATGATGATGTTTCAATTTTCTTGTATCCATGAAGGATGCTTTGTGACTGATTATCTGGTAAATATTGGGGGGAAGAATCCATTAGGTGCTGAGAAGACTGTATATTCTTTTGTGTTTGTGTGAAATATTCTCTAGATGCCTTTTAAGTTCATTTGATTCATAATGTCTGTAAGTTTTGTTATTTCTCTGTTTAGTTTCTGACTAAATAACATGTCAATTGGTGAAAACAGGGTGTTGAAATTAACCACTAGTAATGTTCAGAGTTTGACATGTGGTTCAAGCTTTATCAATGTTTCGTTTACAAATGTTCATGCCTTTGAACTGGAGGCATGCATGTTGAGAATTGAAATATCATCTTAGTAGATTTTTCCTTTGCTGAGTATGAATTATCCATTCCCATCTCCTTTTATTAATTTTAGTTGGAAGTTTATTTTAGTAGGTATAAGAATGATTATTTCAGCTTACTTCTAGGGTTTTTTGTCCTGGAAATTTTTTTCAGAACTTACTCTAAGGTAATGTCTATTGGTATTGCTGAGATGTTTGTTTTATACAACAAAATGAAAGCATCTTAGTCAGGGTTTCTATTCCTGCACAAACATCATGACCACGAAGGAAGTTGGGGAGGAAAGGGTTTATTCAGGTTACACATCCACACTGCTGTTCATCACTAAAGGAAGTAAGGACTGGAACTCAAGCAGGTCAGGAAGCAGGAGCTGATGCAGAGGCCATGGAGGGATGTTACTTTTGGGCTAGCACCCCTGGCTTTCTCGGCCTGCTTTCTTATGGAAAGCAAGACTACCAGCCCAGGTATGGCAACACTGACAAGGGGCCCTTCCCTGTAATCACTAATTGAGAAAATGCCCCACAGCTGGATCTCATGGAGCCATTTTCTCAAATGAAGAGCCTGTCTCTGTGGTAAGTCCAAGTCGTTTCAGGTTGACACACAAAACCAGACAGTACAGATAGTTCCTGTTTTTGTACTTGTTCTGTTAGTCTGTGTCATTTATTGAGAAATTGAATCCATAGATGGTGAGAAATATTAATGATCAGTGTTTGTTTATCCCTATTATTTGATGTTGGTGTTGTGTGTATATGGGTTTGTGTATGTTTAATTTGATTTTCCTTGTATGGAATTACCTATTTCTTGTGTTTCCTTCAAATTAGCTATCATCTTTCTGTTGGAGTTTTCCTTCTAGCACTTTGTTGTAGGAATGGATTTTTGGATAGATATTGTTTAAATCCAGACTTGTCTTGAATTATGGTTGTTTACTCCATCTATTGTGATTGACAGTTTTGCTGGGTATAGGACTCTAGGTTGGCATGTGTGATTTTTTTCATTGGTTTTAAGATATCTGTCCAGGCCCTTCAGTTTTTAGAGATTCTATTGAAAAGGCACAATTCTAACAGGTCTGCCATGGAATGATACCTGGTCTTTTCCCTCAGTGCTTAGTCTTTCTTAGTCCTCTACATTCTGCATTTTCATTATTTTGTTGAGAGAGGACTTTTCTGGCCCACTCTATTTTGTGTTTCACAAGCATCTTTTATGTTTATAGGTATTTCTCTCTTTACATTGTGATTTTTTCTAATATAATTTTGTTGAAAATACTTTCTCACCCTGGGATCTAGGACTCTTTACCTTCTACTATTCTGATCATTATAAGGTTCCTTGTTTTCTTTGTATTCCAGATTTCTTGGCTGTTTTGTTTCTGGGATATTTTAGCGTTAACATTTTCTCTTACTGATGTGCCAGTTTCTATTTTTGTATGCCTGAGATTCTCTCCTATATCCTTTTATCTTATTGGTGATACTTGCATTTGTTGTTCTGTAAGCTTCTTTAGGGTTTCCATCTGCTGTTTACCCTCAGTTTGGATTTTTATTCTGGCTTCTATTTCCACTTTCATTTCCTGAACAACTTTACTTACTTCCCTGGTTAACTGTAGTTTCTGCTATTACTTTAAGAGATTTATTTGTTTCCTCTGTAAAGTCCTATATTTGTCTGATTGTGTTTTCCTTTTCTTTTTTAAGCATTTTATTCTTTCCTCTTTAACGGCCTCTATCATCTTCATAAGACTGGATTTAAGGGCACCGTGGTTCAGTTGTGTTAAGATATGCAGGGCTTGCTGTTGTAGAGTAAGTTTGCCCTGTTGGTGTCATAATATTATTGAATTTTGTGTTTGAGTTCGTTTCATGCCTTTAGCCATCTTGATGTTTTTTTTTAAATAATAAAACAATAAATAAAACAATAAATAAAACAATAAATAATTCGACAACATAAGGAGGTCAAAGGGATACAAATTGGAAAGGAAGAAGTTAAACTATCATTATTTGCAGATGACATGATAGTCTACCTAAGTGACCCAAAAAACTCCACTAGAGAACTCCTACAGCCATCTAGATGTTTTAGTCACTGCATGTTCCTGTTGTGATATATATTGGGATGATGGCTAACCACCGTGATCTTGGTGTGACAGGCCCCTGGTGTATATTTTTGGGCTATATGGTTCTGGAATAGCAGGTCTTAAAAAGATGGCAAGAGACTTGGCAGAAAATTTTATATCTGGCAGGGACTATCTCCTCAGAGCCATGCCTGACAAAGTTCTTTGGGCAGGGACGATTAGAGAAGGAAAGAAATCTAAATGTTTTGGTTCTGGTTCAACAGGCTTGATGAAGCTGGGTAGAGAGGTAGTGGGAGAATAGAAGTCTGGTGCAGATTTCTGGATAATTATATTTCCTCATCTATTAATTTCCATTATTTGACTGTAAAATATTTTATATAAGGTATTTCTCTGCTACATATAGACTACCTAATTGTCTGTTAATTCGGTTATAGTTCCTGTATGCAGATTGAAGACATATAAATTCCACTTAAGAAGTTAATGTGGTTGTAGAAGGACAACTTCAACTGTCTCCCCAAAATGCTTCCTTTATTACAGACTGAAGTTCAGACACTTTAGAGATATGTACATTTGGAGGGATGGAATAGAATAAAGGTATTGACCTACATCACAGTATCAGATTGTATTGATTAAAAATACAGCTACATATATGTTGAACACTCAAAAGTTAAAGAAATTCCTGATCAAAGGAATTTGAATACAGGGAAATATAATAAACATATATTTCAAGACAAACCATAAGCCTTATACAAAATAAATTTCGTCTTATAGATCAGTTGCCATAAATTAATGAATATTGGTTATAAGATACAATATTAAAAGCTAGCATAACACAGCAACAAAAATAATCTAACAACAGAGCAGAACAGATTTATGTAAAAGTGTTACATTAGCATGAATAGTCACATTGAGAAAATGTTTACTATTTGACAGGAGAGTTTAAGAAAGCATAAGAAAGATACACAAATGCAGAACTGAGTGTAAAAAGAAGTAAATGTAGTCTTTCTGTATCTTTTAAGGAAAAGTGAAACTAAAATAGTTTTTGAAATGAAGCCTTTACAAAAATACTGAAAGTTATTTGTGACAAGAAATATGTGATTAAATAATATTAGGAGCATTTATTTTTCTCCTCTGAGTTTTATTCACAAAGATTTAATTCTTAAAATCTATTCTGGAGGAACAAAGAAAACATAAATTTAACTATTAAGTAGTTGTTTTCCTGAAAATCTTTCAAAAAGTTTTCCAAAACAGTAAACTAATAGCCACGAAATTATCTCAATATGAAAGGGAACTTACATCCCCTACTCTACCCTTAATTTCATCACAGAACCCAGTAGTAGTTAAAAGAGAAAAGGCCTACTAACTTTTCTCAAACATCCATATATTCACTATAATACCTGTGAGAACTTCCTTCCATCAAAAATGAAAGGGGCTGGGGAAAGATAAGGAATGCTTTGAAGACATATTTAGTAGTTTCCAACAACCAAGATCACATGAGAAGAAAACATTTTGAAACTGAAAGAAATTTATAAATAAAAATGAATTTGTGTCATACATCCCAGACAAAAAAATCATTTTACATAAGAAATTCAATGAAAAATGTCTATTTCAAAATTGAATCGCATCTTCTATTGGAAATTTAGAAATATTTTTGAGAACTGGCATAAAAATTGAATTAGTTATTGCCACGTAATTTGGTATTTTCTAGTTTGAAAATATATGCTTCAACTATATTACAAAATATAAATAAAGAGAGGTAAATCATGGTATGCAGTCACTAATAAGTGGTTATTGACCTGGGAAAACTGGAATACCCAAAACATAATCCACACATCAAATGAGGTACAAGAAGAAAGGAGGAGTGGCCCCTGGTTCTAGAAAGACTCAGTGAAACAGTATTCGGCAAAACCAGAACGGAGAAGGGGTGGGTGGGAGGACAGGGGAAGAGAAGGGGGCTTACGGGTCTTTCAGTGAGTGGGGGGCTAGAAAAGGGGAAATCATTTGAAATGTAAATAAATTATATCGAATAAAAAAATAAAAAAATGAATTTGTGTCATATATCCCAGAATAAAAAATCATTTTACATATGAAATTCAATGAAAATGTCTATTTCAAAATTGAATTCGCATCTTCTATTGGAAATTTAGAAATATTTTTTGAGAACTGGCATAAAAATTGAATTAGTTATTGCAATGTAATTTGGTATTTTCTAGTTTGAAAATATGTGCTTCAACTGTATTACAAAATATAAATAAAAGAGAGGTAAAAAGCAAAAAATAAGAATTCTTCAATATACAACTAAAATAAATAGGCTCTAGGTATGAGATTTTATGGGTGTTTTCATTGTCAATTTGACACAATCAAGATTTATGTAATAAAAGAAAAACCACAATTGAAAATCCTTTGAAGGGCTGGACTGTAGCAAAGAGTTTTGTACATACTCATGTTTAGTGGTTGCTGTGGGCTGCGCTGCCTCACTGGGTTGGTGCACCTCTGAGGAGGTGATCACAAGCTACATAACAAAGCAGGTCAAGGAAAATAGTAGAGGCAGGGCAGGAAGTACCACATCCCAGTGGACTCACCTTCAGTTCTTACCTCCTTATCCTCCCTTCAGTTCCTGCATGGTTTCCTCAGTGATATATTTATAATGTATAATGTGAAAAATACCCTTTTCTCCAGAAAAGGATACTCTTCATGGGGTTTTTGGAAAGAAGTATAAACCATAACTTGTGTGATTATTCACTTTAGAATACTCATATCTCTATACCAAAAGTGACAAGGGAACATGGTTGTAATAACAATATAATGAGTTTGAAGCATAAAATGTATTAGGATAAAGGGAAACTTGACCATGCATTCATGATCAACTTCATTTCTACCAGGTATGGATCAGTGTGTGCAGTGTCCAGAAACTCATTATACAAACACAGAGAAGACACACTGCCTGGAGAAAACTGTCACCTTTCTGGCCTATGATGATCCCTTGGGGAAGGGACTCATACTCGTGTCCCTTGGATTTTCTACTCTCACAGCTCTTGTTATTGGGGTCTTTGTAAACCACAGAGACACTCCAATAGTCAAGGCCAATAACAGATCTCTCAGTTACATCCTGCTCATCACTCTGACCCACTGTTTCCTCTGTCCATTGCTCTTCCTTGGTCTTCCAAACACAGCCACATGTATCCTGCAACAGAACGTGTTTGGACTTCTGTTCACTGTGACTCTATCCACTGTGTTGGCCAAAACCATCACTGTAGTTATGGCCTTCAAGATTACAGCTCCAGGAAGAAAGATCAGATGGTTGCAGATATCACAGGTCCCTAAGTGTGTCATTCCAGCTTGCACTCTGATACAAGTACTTCTCTCTGGCATATGGCTGGGAACATCCCCTCCCTTTATTGACATGGATGCTCACTCTGAACAGGGACACATCATCATTCTTTGCAACAAGGGCTCAGCTGTTGCCTTCCACTGTGCTCTGGCCTACCTGGGAGTCATGGCCTTGGGTAGTTACCTCATGGCTTTCTTGTCCAGGAACCTTCCTGACACATTTAATGAATCCAAGTCCATGGCTTTCAGCATGCTTGTGTTCTGCAGTGTATGGGTCACATTCCTCCCTGTCTACCACAGCACCACTGGGAAGGTCAGGGTAGCTATGGAAATGTTCTCTATCCTGGCTTCTAGTGCAAGCATTCTAATTGTAATCTTTGTCCCTAAGTGCTACATTGTTTTGTTTAGGCCAGAATTAAACACACTTCCTCATAACAGGGATGAAAGACACCACAGGGGCAAATATTTACTTAAAACATAGCTCACATGATTCTTCATCTAAACTGAATTTTACTGGATCTCTACCGTTCTGACCATCACATATTAGGTTACATGTTTTTCCTGTGGTGGATTTGTGGGTATGGCTTCTTCTCACCAGATATTATATTCTGAGCTTAATTCCCTGGAACTCCATGATGAAGTAAGGAATCGATTTTCTGAAGTTGGACTAGTGAATTTCCAGTCCCCAAAATAAGTAAATATTTGTAATATAACTTTAGGAAACCCTTTTGAAAACAATCATAACATTGAGATATGACTGCATGAGCTCTTATTGTTTCCACTGACTTAAATTATTAATTTTTCCTATTGAAATCTCTCACATTTTGCAGTAAGGACACTCTATTCACCAAATCATGTGATGGTCCTGGGGCTTTTTCTCTAAATTCTTATTTCTAAATCATATTAATTACTTCAACCAGTGGTGTTTTTTCCTTTAAGGACCTTTTCATTTCTCCCAGTGGTGTCTATGCAAAGTCTTTCTGGTGGCATTGATTTCTAACAGTTTCAGATATCATGAATTTCACACAGTTTGACTGCCACATAAAACTTCATACCACAACATTCCTCA
This sequence comes from Apodemus sylvaticus, assembly GCF_947179515.1. Lineage (NCBI taxonomy): Eukaryota > Metazoa > Chordata > Mammalia > Rodentia > Muridae > Apodemus > Apodemus sylvaticus. Next base: position 61,635,074 of record NC_067491.1, on the reverse strand, counting down.
CAAATTTTCACATTTTCAAATATTTCAGTACTGTTCTTATTTCAACTGAAGTCCTGAAACAGCAATCAGCAGAAACCATGGCATAACTAAATGTGAACCATCTTGATGTCTGTCCTGCTAAATAAGCAATTAGTTCTCTGAGTATGAGGTCAGCATCATGTGGGCGAATCTCTGACACTACTTCACATTATGTACAATGTGTAACATGATTATATTGACCAATAAAATTCCTGTTCTTCTAGAACAATAAGTTAATTGTGACATCACTCTAACCATTATTCTCTATCTTCTTATCCAAAATTATGAAAAGTGCTCTTTAAACTCTTCCCACCACATTTTGAAAATTTTGTGTATCTCAAAATCTAAAATTATTTTTGACACCATATAAGGATAACAGTGGATTAAATCCTGAGTCTTTGCAAACAAACAATGTGCTCTAAAAATTATGCATAATATTTAGCACCTAGAATTCTTTACTATAAAGTCTATTCAAAATGTGGGCATGTAACCCACATTTTTCAGACTAAGTTAGCAGACCACTTGCCCAAATCTCACAAAGGTAATGGTTTGCTCCTAACATGAATTAAAATTTGCTTGACAATCTTAAATCTGTGGTTCACAAGCTCTATAACTATGTGACCCTTCAATAGTGTGCCTAAGCGTGTGGTTATATTTCTTAGTTTTCCATTCTATTTCATTCATCAACCTGTCTGTGATATACCAATACCATGCAGCTTTTATCACTATTGATCTGTAGTATAGTTTTAGATCATGGGTAGTGATTGCCCCACACATTCTTTTATTGTTAAGAATTGTTTTTGCTATCCTGGCAGGTTTGTTTTTCCATATGAAATTTAGAATTGCTGTTTCCATGTCTTTGATGAATTTTGTTTGAATTTTGATGTGGATTGAAATGAACCTTTACAATACTTTTGGTAGGATAGCCATTTTTACTATGTTTAAACTATCAATCCATGAGCATGGGGGATGACTCCATTTTCTGAGGTCTTTTTAGATTTCCTTCATGAAAGACTAGAAGTTCTGGACATACAGATCTTTCATTCATTTGGTTAGAGTTACACTAATATATTTTATATAATTAGTGACTATTGTGATGGGCATTATTTTAATTATATCTTTCTCAGCACATTGATCATTTGTCTAAAGGAAGGATACTGATTTTTGGAGTTAATTTTGTATCTGGACACTTTGCTAAAGTTGGTTATGAGTTGTAGTAGTTCTCAGGTAGAATTTTTGGGGCTGCTTACATATACTATCATATCATCTGCAAATAGTGATACCTTGAATTCTTGCCAATTTGTATCCCTTTGATTTCCTTTTGTTGTTGTATTTCTCGGGCTAGACCTTCAATTACTATATTAAATAGATATGGGAAGAGTTGGCATCATTGTCCTTTTCCTGATTATGTTGGGATTGCTTCAAGATTCTCTCCATTAATTTGATATTGGCTGTTTGTTTGCTATATGTTACATTTATTTTGTTTAGATATGTGCCTTGAATTCCAGTTCTCTACATTATTTTTTATAATGTCTTTTTTATTCGATATATTTTTTATTTACATTTCAAATGATTTCCCCTTTCCTAGCCCCTCCACTCCCAGAAAGTCCCGTAAGCCCCCATCTCTCCCCCTGTCCTCCCACCCACCCCTTCCCACTTCCCCGTTCTGGTTTTGCTGAATACTGCTTCTCTGAGTCTTTCCAGAACAAGGGCCACTCTTCCTTTCTTCTTGTACCTCATTTGATGTGTAGATTATGTTTTGGGTATTCCAGGTTTCTAGGTTACTATCCACTTATTAGTGAGTGCATACCATGATTCACCTTTTGAGTCTGGGTTACCTCACTTAGTATGATGTTCTCCAGCTCCATCCATTTGCCTAAGAATTTCATGAATTCATTGTTTCTAATGGCTGAACAGTACTCCATTGTGTAGATATACCACATTTTTTGCATCCACTCTTCTGTTGAGGGATACCTGGGTTCTTTCCAGCATCTGGCAATTATAAATAGGGCTGCTATGAACATAGTAGAGCATGTATCCTTATTACATGGTGGGGAATCCTCTGGGTATATGCCCAGGAGTGGTATAGCAGGATCTTCTGGAAGTGAGGTGCCCAGTTTTCGGAGGAACTGCCAGACTGATTTCCAGAGTGGTTGTACCAATTTGCAACCCCACCAGCAGTGGAGGAGTGTTCCTCTTTCTCCACACCCTCTCCAACACCTGCTATCTCCTGAATTTTTAATCTTAGCAATTCTGACTGGTGTAAAGTGAAATCTCAGGGTTGTTTTGATTTGCATTTCCCTAATGACTAAAAAAGTTGAGCATTTTTTAAGATGCTTCTCTGCCATTTGAAGTTCTTCAGGTGAGAATTCTTTGTTTAACTCTGTACCCCATTTTTTAATAGGGTTGTTTGGTTTTCTGGAGTCTAACTTCTTGAGTTCTTAATATATATTGGATATTAGCCCTCTATCTGATGTAGGATTGATGAAGATCTTTTCCCAATTTGTTGGTTGCTGATTTGTCCTCTTGATGGTATCCTTTGCCTTACAGAAACTTTATAATTTTATGAGGTCCCATTTGTCAATTCTTGCTCTTAGAGCATATGCTATTGGTGTTCTGTTCAGAAACTTTCTCCCTGTACCGATGTCCTCAAGGGTCTTCCCCAGTTTCTTTTCTATTAGCTTCAGAGTGTCTGGCTTTATGTGCAGGTCCTAGATCTATTTGGATTTGAGCTTAGTACAAGGAGACAAGGATGGATCAATTTGCATTCTTCTGCATGCTGACCTCCAGTTGAACCAGCACCATTTGTTGAAAAGGCTATCTTTTTTTCCATTGGATGTTTTCAGCCTCTTTGTCGAGTATCAAGTGGCCATAGGTGTGTGGGTTCATTTCTGGATCTTCAATCTTGTTCCATTGATCCTCCTGCCTGTCACTGTACCAATACCATGGAGTTTTTAACACTATTGCTCTGTAGTATTGTTTGAGGTCAGGGATACTGATTCCCCTAGACTTTCTTTTGTTGCTGAGAATAGTTTTAGCTATCATGGGATTTTTGTTATTCCAGATGAATTTGATAATTGCTCTTTCTAACTCTGTGAAGAATTGTGTTTGGATTTTGATGGGTATTGCATTGAATCTGTATATTGCTTTTGGCAAAATGGCCATTTTAACTATATTGATTCTACCGATCCATGAGCATGGGAGGTTTTCCCATTTTTTGAGGTCTTCTTCCATTTCCTTCTTCAGAGTCTTGAAGTTCTTGTCATACACATCTTTCACATGTTTGGTAAGAGTCACCCCAAGATACTTTATACTGTTTGTGGCTATTGTGAAGGGGGTCATTTCCCTAATTTCTTTCTCAACCTGCTTATCCTTTGAGTATAGGAAGGCCACTGATTTGCTTGAGTTGATTTTATAACCTGCCACTTTGCTGAAGTTGTTTATCAGCTGTAGGAGCTCTCTAGTGGAGTTTTTTGGGTCACTTAGGTAGACTATCATGTCGTCTGCAAATAATGATAGTTTGACTTCTTCCTTTCCAATTTGTATCTCTTTGACCTCCTTATGTTTTCGAATTGCCTGAGCTAGTACCTCAAGTACAATATTGAAAAGATAAGGAGAAAGGGGCTGCCCTGTCTAGTCCCTGATTTTAGTGGGATTGCTTCAAGTTTCTCTCCATTTAGTTTGATGCTGGCTACCGGTTTGCTGTATATTGCTTTTACTATGTTTAGGTATGGGCCTTGAATTCCTGTTCTTTCCAAGACTTTAAGCATGAAAGGATGCTGAATTTTGTCAAATGCTTTTTCAGCGTCCAATGAAATGACCATGTGGTTTCTTTTTGAGTTTGTTTATGTAGTGGATTGCATTGATGGGATTCCGTATATTGAACCAACCCTGCATTCCTGGGATAAAGCCTACTTGATCATGGTAGATAGTCGTTTTGATGTGTTCTTGGATTCGGTTGGCAAGAATTGTATTGAGTATTTTTGCATCGATATTTATAAGGGATATTGTTCTGAAGTTCTCTTTCTTTGTTGGATCTTTGTGTGGTTTTGGTATCAGTGTAATTGTGGCTTCATAGAAGGAATTGGGTAGTGTTCCTTCTGTTTCTACTTTGTGGAATAATTTGAAGAGTATTGGTGTTAACTCTTCTTTGAAGGTCTGATAGAATTCTACACTGAAACCATCTCGTCCTATGCTTTTTTTGGTTGGAAGACTTTCTATAACTCCTTCTATTTCTTTAGGCATTATAAGACTGTTTAGATGATCTATTTGGTCCTGATTTAATTTTGGTATTTGGTATCTGTCAAGGAAATTGTCCATTTCCTCCAGATTCTCCAGTTGTGTTGAGTACAGGCTCTTGTAGTAGGATCTGATGTTTTTTTGGATTTCCTCAGTTTCTGTTGTTATATCTCCCTTTTCATTTCTAAGTTTGTTAATTTCTATATTTTCTCTGTGCCCTTTGGTCAGTCTGGCTAAGGGTTTATCTATCTTGTTGATTTTTTCAAAGAACCAGCTCCTGGTTTTGTTGATTCTTTGTATGGTTCTCTTTGTTTCTACTTGACTGATTTCGGCCCTGAGTTTGATGATTTCCTGCCTTCAACTCCTCCTGGGTGAAATAGCTTCTTTTTGTTCCAGGGCTTTCAGGTGTGTCATTAAGTTGGTAATGTATGCTCTCTCCATTTTCTTTTTGGAGGCACTCAGGGCTATGAGTTTTCCTCTTAGCTTTGCTTTCATTGTGTCACATAGGTTTGGGTATGTTGTGTCTTCATTTTCATTGTGTTCTAAAAAGTCTTTAATTTTTTTTTTTTATTTCTTCCTTGACCAAGGTATCATTGAGTAGAATATTGTTCAGTTTTCATGTGCATGTGGGTTTTCTATTGTTTTTGTTGCTATTGAAGACCACTTTTACTCCATAGTGATCTGATAGGAGGCATGGGATTAGTTCGATCTTCTTATATTTGCTGAGGTCTGTCTTGTGACCAATTATATGGTCGATTTTGGAGAAGGTACCATGAGGTGCTGAGAAAAAGGTATATTCTTTTGCTTTAGGATAGAATGTTCTATATATATCTGTTAAATCTCATTGGTCCAAAGCTTCAATTAGTTTCATTATGTCCCTGTTTAGTTTCTGTTTTCCTGATCGGTCCATTGAGGAAAGTGCAGTGTTGAAGTCACCCACAATTATTGTGTTAGGTGCAATGTGTGCTTTGAGCTTTAATGAAGTTTCTTTTATGAAAGAGGTTGCCCTTGCATTTGGAGCATAGATGTTCAGGATTGAGAGTTCTTCTTGTTCTATTTTTCCTTTGACCAGCAAGACGTGTCCCTCAGAGTCTCTTTTGATGACTTTGGGTTGAAAGTCAATTTTATCTGATATTAATATGGCTACTCCAGCTTGTTTCCTGAGACCACTTGCTTGTAAAATTGTCTTCCAGCCTTTTACAATGAGGTAGTGTTTGTCTTTGACCCTGAGGTGTGTTTCCTGTAAGCAGCAATATGTAGGGTCCTGTTTACATATCCATTCAGTTAGTCTGTGTCTTTTTATTGGGGCATTAAGTCCAGAGATATTAAGGAATAGTGATTGTTACTTACTGTCATTTTTGACATTATTTTTTTTAAATTTGATTGCTTAACTTCTTTTGGGTTTGATGAAAGGTTACTATCTTGCTTTTTCCAGGGTAAAGTTTCCCTCCTTTTATTGGTGTTTTCCTCCTATTATCCTTTGTAGGCTGGGTTTGTGGATAGATATTGGGTAAACTTGGTTTTGTCATGGAATATCTTAGTTTCTCCCTCTACGGTCAGTGAGAGTTTTGCTGGATATAGTAGTTTTGGTTGGCATTTGTGTTCTCTTAGAGTCTGCATGAGATCTGCCCAGGACCTTCTAGCCTTCATTGTCTCAGGTGAAAAGTCTGCTGTGATTCTGATAGGTCTTCCTTTATATGTTACTTGGCCTTTTTCTCTTACTGCCTTTAGTATTCTTTCTTTGTTTAGAACATTTGGTGTTTTGATTATTATGTGACGGGAAGTATTTCTGTTCTGGTCCAGTCTGTTTGGAGTTCTGTAGGCTTCTTGTATATTCATGGGCATCTCTCTCTTTAGGTTAGGGAAGTTTTCTTCCATAATTTTATTGAAGATATTTGCTGGCCCTTTAAGTTGTAAATCTTCACTCTCATCTATGCCTATAATCCTTAGGTTTGGTCTTCTCATTGTGTCCTGGATTTCCTGGATATTTTGGGTTACAAGCTTTTTGCATTTTGCATTTTCTTTAACTGTTGAGTCCATGGGTTCTATGGAATCTTCAGCATCTGAGATTCTTTCTACCATCTCTTGTATTCTGTTGTTGATATTTGCATCTCTGTCCTCTGATTTCTTCCCAAGGCTTTCTATCTCCAAAGTTGTCTCTCTTTGAGTTTTCTTAGTTGTTTCTACTTCTGATTTTAGATCCTGGATGGTTTTGCTTAGCTCTTTCACTTGATTGTTTGTGCTTTCCTGTAATTCTTTAAGAGATTTTTGTGTTTCCTCTTGCATGACCTCAGCCTGTTGACCAAAGTTCTCCTGTATTTCTTTAAGTGTTTTTTTGCGTTTTCTCATTATTGGCTTTTGTATTCTCCTGGATTTCTTTCAATGATTTTTGTGTTTCCCTTGCAAGGGCTTCTAACTTTTGATCCATTTTCTCCTGAATTTCTTTAAGTATGTCCTTCATGTGTTCCTGTACCAGCATCATGACCAGTGATTTTAAATCCACATCTTGTTTTACTAGTGTGATGGGGTATCCAGGACATGCTGGTAGAGGAGAATTGGGTTCAGATGTTGCCATATTGCCTTGATTTCTGTTAGTGACGTTCCTGCGTTTGCCTTTTGCCATCTAGTTCTCACTGGTGTTAGTTGGTCTTGTCAATGCTGGACTCACCAGTGCAAGCTGCCCCTTCCCAGGTGGCCTCTGGTGCACAGCTTACCTCCTGCACTGCCTGGAGACAGGGTACTGTTGCCCAGGCTGTTCAGATCCCGAAGCAGACACCTGAAGGCTCCCACTGGGGCCCACTGGATTCACCAGAGCACACCGACTTCTCCCCGCTGTCTGCCCGGAAGCCCCTCTTAGCAGCCTTATTTATAATAGCCAGAAGCTGGAAAGAACCCAGTTGTCCCTCAAAGGAGGAATGGGTACAGAAAATGTGGTATATTTACACAATGGAATACTGCTCAGCAATTAGAAACAATGAATTCACAAAATTTTTAGGCAAATAATTTGATCTGGAAAATATCCTAAGTGAGGTATCCCAATCACAAAAGAATACACATGGAATGCAATCTCTGATAAGTGGATATTAATTAGCCCAGAAGCTCTGAATTTGGAAGGCACAAATCGCATAACAAATGACTCCCATGAAGAAGTATGGAGAGGGTCCTGATCCTGGAAAGGATTGATCCAGCATTGGAGGGGAATATAAGGACAGAGAAAAAGGAGGAAGGTGATTGGAGAATGGGTGGAGAGAAAAGGTTTATGGGACATATGGGGAGGGGGATCTGCGAAAGGGGAAATCATTTGGAATGTAAACAAAGAATATAGAAAATAAAAATATTAAAATGAAAAAAAAGAAAAGTAAATGAAGACTATATTCAGTAAAAATAAATAAATAAATATTCAGACATTAAAAAAAAGATATGGCAATATCTTTCAGGAAATAACATCTATAAAACATAGGTAGCCTACTTCAAAGACATCCAAAGTATTTCTAGTAAAAAGCAGAAACCAATGCTACTTGGCACATCAGAAACCAGTTCCCCCGCCATAGCAATCCTGGATACCCCAACACACCGGAAATGCAAGAGCTGGATTTAAAATCATATCTTGTGGGAAGCCATCCTGAGCTATTCGTACTTACGCTTGCTTACTCATGGCCCTAAGGTGGTGGCTGCTAAAATATGAGAACAATTAACTAGAGCCTTCCCCATGAGCTATTGGTGCGAGAAGATTCCCGAGAATACCACAAGATGTTCCTGCCCTAACCGCGGAATGTACCTGCTGGCGTTAACTCTGGGTGTCCTCTCCAGATGACCAGATGACCTCCTCGCTTGCTTCCTGCTTCAACCCCTAGGGGTGTCTCTGCCCTTCCCTCCTTTGTCTGGTGTGAAGGTTATTTCCTTCTCTGTAAGCCTTAAAACCCACTTACCTCCCCAACATTAAACGAAGCCATGACACAACCTAGACTGACTCTGACTTTGTTAGCGTGCTTGGCTTCCTTTCTCTCTCCCCCCCATTTTTGAGGTAGTGCCTCTTCGGGACGGGAATAACTGGACCTGCTGGATGGGTCAATATCTCATGATGCTGACAGAGGACTTTAAGAATAACATTAGTAACTTCCTTAAAGAAATACAGGAGAACACAGGTAAACAGATAGAAGCCCTTAAATAATTTCAGAAAAACACACTCAAGCAGGTTAAGGAACTGAACAAAACCATCCAGGATCTAAAAATGGAAGCTGAAAATTTAAGAAATCACAAAGAGAGACAACACTGGAGAGAGAAAACCTAGGAAAGAAATCAGGAGTAATAGATGCAAGCATCACCAACAGAATACAAGAGAAAGAAGAGAGAATCTTGGGTGCAGAAGATAGAAAACATTGACACAGCAGTCAAAGAAATGCAAAATGCAAAAAGCTCCTGACTGAAACCATCCAGTGTAGAGAGCCTTATTGGGGTGCCATGCCACCTGGCAGGAACTTCACATTGACCAAGATGAAGTTCTACTTTCAGCCTCTGAATGGACATTCCTGTGTTAGCCATAATCCTCTCCACCTAGGGTGGAGCACTCAGACCAAGGTGAAGTTCTTTGTTCCTCCAGATTTACAAATTCCTGAATTAAGCAGGTGACCTACCTAGCTGCCTGAGCAGTGGAGCCAATGCCAAGTGAACAGCCAGACCAGTTCCCTAGAACACACCCTGGAATTTGGGGGAAGAGTCTTACCTGAAACCTTAAAATTCTGAGTCTTCCATTAAACCTTGAGGCTTTGAGCAGGTGCTGTTGTCTTGGTCTCCATCTCTTTTCCCCACCTTCCCATACATCCAAAGCTTCCCTTCCAGGGAACCTGTTCAACATACCTGCAGGCTATTACAGATTGAGTGTACAGACACAGGAAGGTCTCCTGAGGAGACCCTCTGTCTTGGTGAAGCTTTGCAGAAAATAGAAAAAGACAGTACCCTGCATGGGGAGCAAATACAGGAATTAAATACGAACACTAGTCTAAAATTTCATCTTTTTAAAGCTGTTGTTGTCAGTGCAGAAGGATATGGGCTAAGTGGGACTGTAAGATCCCAAAAACCGAGGGTGACCCAGCACCCCACACCCCGGAAGGCGACACCCAAATCCCTCGCTAGAAACGGTCTCCTTTCAATACCATGAGGATTTCTTTATTTCCACAATTCTGGGTTCCCTAGCCATTCACCACACAGCGTTAGAGGACTGAGGTCCCGAGTGCTGAATTGCAACAGCTTTTATAAGTTTACTACAGAGCCCTCGAATCACAAACCAATCATTTCTTAGCATGGAGAGCCCACGAAATGGGAGCCAATTGGGACAGCTTTTATAGGTTTACAACAAAGCCAGCGAATCACAAACCAATCATTTTTTAGCATGGAGAGCCCGAGAAATGGGAGCCAATTGATTTGTACCACACCATAGTTTTTAGGCCAATCAGTTTAAATTATTGGAGCCCGCACTCAGTGGACCAATTAGTTTCCAATAATGTCTACAGCTGTGTGAACTCCTGCTTAGGGGTAATGGCCTAAGTTTACAGAAGATAAGCTTAGCCCATTTCCAGTTACCCTATGGGGCCAGGATCACCTATTCAAGGCCTTTCTGCTAGGTCTAAACAAAGGGTGGGCTCTGGAATGTGACCTTTCACCTAGTTTCTAACAAAGCAAGATAGTATTTTAAACTCCTGATTTCTTGGGGTCATTAGAGTTAGGCTGTATTTTCTATACTTTCAGGACAGCATAGACCCAACAGTGAGCTTGCTTAGGAGGTGACAGTGGGAAATGGGATAGGAATTTCAAAACAGGCGTTTGTCCACAGCCTTCAAGAGTTGCTTCAGGAGAAAGGAGTAGGGTTTGAAAAACAATGGTTAGAAGGTTTTTTACATCAGATAGATTCTTGTTGCCCATGGTTCTGAGAAAAAAAGAACTTTATATAAGAGAACCTGGGAAAAAATTGGAAAATCACTAAGAGCTACCGAGGCAGATAATACTACCCTCTGCCTCCGGATGCTTATAAAAGATGCTACTGATGAAGAGATCTCACAGGCACCAGATATCACACTTGAGGAATCCCAAGAAGCCTGACAGAGAGGACTTCCTCAGAAAAGAGTCTTCTCAACCCTAACTTAGAAAGATCTAGAGACACTACTGATGAGCTAACATTAGAGGAGAAAGCTCATTCAGACGAAGGAGCTGCCTAATATTATGGTGAGGATTGGCCTCCTAGTGCACCTCCTGCTCTGCCTGTGCCCTCTACTGTAGGAGATGATACCAAGATGGAGATACAATTACATAAATTGGAGTTTGAAATTAAGTTGCAGAAAGGGTATCAAGTGCAGGAAGGAGCAGTGATCCTGAGACACACCAATCACCACTAGAAAGAGCTGTAAGTCAGGCTCACAGGGAAAGACAGGACACATCTAACTTTGTCGTTGAGATCATAGACCAGCAGAATATAGTTAGACAATATCCATCCTTGGAGTTCAAAGTGATAAAGGAATTAAAGACAGCTGTGGCACAGCATAGCCCTAGGTCCTTTTCCACAAGCTTTATTGGATTCTGTGATGCAGTCAAACTTAACCCCACAAGATTGGAAGATTCTATGTAAGGCTACTTTGTCAGGAGGAGATATCTTGCTTTGGAATTCTGAATGGTGTGAAGCTAGTAAGAGAACTGCCGGGATGAATCAGGTAATCCAAATTGGGACACTAACATGCTACTAGGAGAAGGTCAATATGGAGGCAATGCTAATCAGATTGGGTTCCCTGTTGGAGTATATGCACAGGTTGCAATGGCTGCCCACCACTCGTGGAATCAATTACCGACTAAAGGGGATCTCAGTGGAAGTTTAGCAAGCATTGGACAGGCACCTGATGAACTTTTTTCAGGATTTTGTGGATAGGCTACTGAAATCAGCTAATAATTTTTGGAAATTCTCAAGCAGAATCTTTGTCACAAAATTGGCTTATGAGAATGCTAATGCAGCTTTTCATACCACTGTTAGACCTTACAAGGGACGGATAGACTTAACTGGGTATATTTGCCTTTGTGCAGATGTTGTGCCTTCGTACAAAGTCTAGCTATGGCTACAGCTTTGCAAGGAACCACCATGCAAGTGATACTCTCACAGAGACGAGAGAATAAAATGTGTTTTAAATGTGGAGCTTTGGGTCATTTTAGAAGTGATTGCCCTAGGAACAGAGGCACTGTAAGTGGGCAATCAAGTTATCCCCAGGATTTTGTCCTAGATGCAGGAGAGGTAATCACTGGGCCAGGGACTGTAAATCTAAGATATATTCAGGGCTGTCCGGTGTCGGGAACCAGGCAGAAGGCCCAACCTCAGGCAGAGGGGATAGCCTCAGGCAGAGTGGCTAGCCTCCCCCCAGATACCCACAGCAAGCATTTTGTGGGGCCATAAAACTGCTGCCAGGTCAGGGAAATCCGTTTTTTAATTTATCATGGCAACACCAGGCAGGGCAGGATTGGACATCTATTCCCCCTCCCATTAACCCCAGAAATGGGAGTTCAGACCCTGCCTACAGGAGTTTTTGAATCTTTGCCTGCAGAAACTTATGGATTGCTTCTAGGACGAAGCAGTACTATTGTAAAAGAACTGCAGAGTTATCCAGGTGTCATAGACAGTGATTATGAGGGAGAAATTAAAATTATGGCTGCTTCCCTTCATGGAATTATAACTATACCTGCTAACCAAAGAATTGCTCAACTTAGTTCCCTTGTATCAACTACCTTCCAGATTCCAGTAAGAGAGGACAGAGAGGCTTTGGTTCCGCGGTTGTGTACTGGGTTCAATCTATTACTAGTAAGAGATCTAACCTTAAATTGCCAATGAGGGAAAAAACTTTGAAGGATTAATAGATGCTGGAGCTGATGTGACAATTATTAGAGGACAAGACTGGCCTTCAACTTGGCCCTTGTCAGATATGCTCACTCACCTCTGAGGGACTGGTTAAGCCAATAATCCAAAGCAAAGCGCTAAACTTCTAACCTGAAAAGATGAAGAAGGCAATTCAGGACAAATTCAGCCTTATGCCAAATTTGCCTACTACCCTTTGGGGGAAGAGATCTCTTGTCACAGGTGGATCTTATAATGTGTAGTCCTAATAAGGTAGTGGCTACCGCTTTACAGTAAATTGCTTTCACTATGTTTGGGTATGGGCCTTGAATTCCTGATATCTCCAAGGCTTTTATCATGAAGGGATGCTGAATTTTGTCAAAAGTGATTTCAGCATCTAATAAAATGACCATGTGTTTTTTTTTTTTAATTTTGTTTATGTAGTGGCTTACATTGATGGATTTCCATATATTGTACCATCCCTGCATCCCTAGGATGAAGCCTACTTGATGATGGTGAATTATTGTTTTGATGCATTCTTTGATTTTGCTGACTAGAGTTTTGTTGAGTATTTTTGCATCAATGTTCAGAAGAAAGGAAGAGTGACCCCTTGTTCTGGGAAGACTCAGTGAAGCAGTATGTGGCAAAACCAGAACGGGGAAGTGGGAAAGGGTGGGTGGGAGGACAGGGGGAGAGAAGGGGGCTTTCCGGACTGTCGGGGAGTAGGGGGCTTTCCGGACTGTCGGGGAGTAGGGGGCTAGAAAAGGGGAAATCATTTGAAATGTAAATAAAAAATATATCGAAAAAAAAAAGAATAAAAAAAAAAGAAGATCTGATAGAATTCCCCACTAAACCCATGTGACCCATGTGGTCCTGGGATTTTTTTTTTTTTTTTTTTTTTTTTTTTTTTTTTTTTTTTTTTTGCTTGGGAGACTATTAACAACTGCTTCTATTTCAACAGGATTGATGTAACTATTTAGATAGTTTATCTGATCCAGTTTTAACGTTGGCACCTGGTATGTGTCTAGAAAATTGTCCATTTTGTTCAGATTTTCCAATTTTGTTGAGTATTAGCTCTTGTAGTAGTATCTGGTGATTTCTTAATTTCCACAGTTTCTATTTTTTTTTTTTTTTTTTTTTTTTTTGCCTCGAGACAGGGCTTCTCTGTATAGCCCTGGCTGTCCTGGAACTCACTCTGTAGACCAGGCTGGCTTTGAACTCAGAAATCTGCCTGCCTCTGCCTCCCAAGTGCTGGGAATTAAAGGCATGTGACAATACCGCCCGGCTAGTTTCTATTGTTATATCTCCCTTTTCATTTCTGATTTTATTAATTTGGGGAGTGCCTCTGTGCCCTCTGGTTAGTCTGCTCAAGGGTTTATCCCTCTGGTTGATTTTCTAAAAGAACCACCTCCTGGTTTCATTGATTCTTTGTATAGTTCTTTTTGTTTCTATTTGGTTGATTTCAGTCCCGAGTTTGATTATTTCCTGAAGTTTACTCCTCTTGGGTGTATTTGCTTTCTTTTGTTCTAGAACTTTCAGGTGTGTTGTCAAGCTGCTAGCATAAGCTCTCCACATTATTTTTTGGAGGCACTAAGAGCTATGAGTTTTCCTCTTAGCTCTGCTTTCATTGTGTCCAATAAGTTTTGGCATGATGATGTGTCCTCATTTTCATTAATTTCTATAAAGTCTTTAATTACTTTCTTTATTTCTCCCTTGAGCAAGCTATCATTGAGTAGAACATTGTTCAGCGTCCCTGATTATGTATACTTTCTGCTGCTTTTGTTTGAACTAAAGTCCAGCCTTAGGCCGTAGTGATCTGATAGGTTGCATGGAATTATTTCAATATTCCTGTATCTGTTGAGACCTCTTTTGTGACCAATTAATTATACGGTAAATTTTGGTGAAGGTAGCATGAGGTGATGAGAAGAAGGTATATTCTTTTGTTTAGGGTGGAATGTTCTATTAATGTCTGTTAGATCCATTTAGTCCATAACTTCAGTTAGTTTTGCTGTTTCTCTGTTTAGCTTGTGTTTCCATGATTTGCCCATTGCTGAGTGTGAGGTGTTGAAGTCTCCCACTGTTATTGTGTGGGGTGCAATGTATGCTTTGAGCTTTAATAAAGTTTCTTTTATTAATGTGGGTATCCTTGCATTTGGAGCATAGATGTTCACAACTGAGAGTTCATCTTGGTAGATTTTTCCTTTGACCATTATGAATTGTCCCTCCTTATCTTTTTTTTGACAACTTTTGGTTGAAAGTTAATTTTATTTGATATAAGAATGGCCACTCCAGTTTGTGTCTTGGGGCCATTTGCTTGGAAAATTGTTTTCCAACTTTTGACTGTGAGGTAGTGACTGTCTTTGTTACTGAGGTTGGTTTCTTGTATGAAGCAAATTGTTGGGTCCTGTTTACATATCCAGTCTGTTAGTCTATGGCTTTTTATTGGGGAATTAAGACCATTGATGTTAAGAGATATTAAAGAAAATGATTGCTACTTTCTGTTATTTTCATTGTTAAAAGTGGAATTCTCATTGTGTGGCTATCTTCTTTTGGGTTTGTTGAAAGAAAATTACTTTCTTGCTTTTTCTAGGGTGTAGTTTCCCTCCTTGTATTGGTATTTTCTACTCATTATCCTTTGTAGAGCTGGGTTTATAGAAAGATATTGTGTAAATTTGGTTTTGTTATGGAATGCCTTGTTTTCTTTGTCTATGGTAATTGAGAGTTTCGCTGGGTGTAGTAGCCTGGACTGACATTTATGTTCTCTTAAGATTTGTAAGACATCTGCCCAGGATCTTCTAGCTTTCATAGTTTCTGGTGAGAAGTCTGGTGTAATTCTGATAGGTCTGCTTGTATATGTTTCTTGACCTTTTTCCCTTACTGCTTTTAATATTTTTTTCTTTGTTTAGTACATTTGGTGTTTAAATTAAGTGATGGGAGAGGTTTCTGTTTTGGTCCAGTCTATTTGGAGTTCTGTAGGTTTCTTGTATGCTCATGGGCATCTCTCCCTTTAGGTTAGGGAAGTTTTCTTCTATGATTTTGTTGAAGATATTTACTGGCCCTTTAAGTTGTAAATCTTTTCTCTCTTCCATACCTATAATCCTTAGGTATATAATCTTCTCATTGTGTCCTGGATTTCCTGGATATTTTGGGTTACAAACTTTTTGTATTTTGCATTTTCTCTGATTGTTGAGTCCATGCTTTCTATGGTGTCTTCAGCCCCTGTGATTCTTCTTTCTCCTGTATTCTGTTGCTGATGTTTGCATCTATGACTCCTGATTTCTTTACAAGGTTTTCTATCTCCAGAGTTGTCTCCCTTTGTGATTTCTTTGTTGTTTCTACTTCCATATTTAGACTCTGGATGGTTTTGTTCAGTTCCTTCACTTGTTTGTGTTTTCCCATAATTCTTTAAGGAGTTTTTGTGATTCCTCTTTAAGGGCTTCTACCTGTTGACCCATGTTTGCCTGTATTTCTTTAAGGGATTTTTGTGTTTCCTTTTTTAAGGGCTTCTTGTTGACTCATGTTCTCCTGTATTTCTTTAAGGGAATTATTTATGTCCTTCTTGAAGTCCTCTGTCAGCATCATGAGGTGTGATTTTAAATCTAGATCTTGCTTTTGTGTTGTGTTAGGGGTATCCAGGATTGGCTGTTGTGGGAGATCTAGATTTGGATGGTGCCATGTTGCCTTGGTTTCTGTTGGTAATGTTCTCCTGTATGCCTTTTGCCATCTGGTTATCTCTGGTGTTAGCTGGTCTTGCTGTCTCTGACTGTGGCTTCTCTGTCCTGCAAGCCTGTGTATCTGTACTCCTGGGATTCCCGTTCTCTCTGTGCACACTGGTATGTAGGCACTCCTGGGAGACCAGCTCTCCTGTGGAGGTGTTTGTGGATGTAGCTCTGTGGTCCAGGAACATCACCATGCTCCCAGGCCTCTCTACACTCCTGCAGAGGGACCAAATGCCCTGAGTGCAGTGGGCTCTTTATGATGTATCAGGAGCCACTGTCTTCCCTATAGAAGACCCAAAGTCCCTGAATGCTTCTGGTTCTCAAATGCTCTGAGTAGAGCTGATTCTCTAGAATCTATCAGAAAAAGGCGTTTTCACTATGGCAGACCTGGGAAGAGTCTGCCCCAGCAGAAATGGCAGGCAGCAGTGGCACATATTATCCTTTTATCAGATGTAGGGTTGTTAAAGTTCTTGTCCAATTCTGAACGTTGTTGCTGTGTCCTATTGACAGTGTCCTTTGCCTTACAGATAACAGGAAGGTCATGAAGAAGGAATATCAATCTGTGGATGCTTCACTTCTATTTAGAAAAGAGAACAAAATAATCACAATAGGTAGATGGTGGGAGGGACTTTGAAGGAAGAGAGGAGGGAGAGAAAAAAAAAGATGGAGCAGGATCAGGAGTGGGAGGAGACTGGGGATGTGTACAGAGGGTCAGGAAATTGAACAGAGGTCTGTAACAATGGCAGATGGGAACTGGGGGTAGCCAACAGGAAGTCCCAGAGCAAGGAAAGAAAGAGTCTCCCAGGACCCAATGGGGGTGACTTTAGCTGAAATATCTAACAAAACGGGGAGAGAGAAACTATAGAGACCATATCCAGAGGTTAGGCACAGCCCCTGGTTGAGGGATGGGGTCACTCACCCTTCTTAAAATTTTAATGTACAATTACTCCTATCTAAAGGAAATACAGAGACAAAGAATGGTACAGAGACTGAAGGAGAGGCCATCCATAGACTGCCCCACCAGGGAATCCATCCCATATGCAGCCACCAAACTCATTCACTATTGTTGATGCCAACAAGTACTTGGTGATGGGAGCCTGATATGGCTATCTCCTGAGAGGCTCTGCCAGACCCTTACTGATACAGGCTTGGATGCTTGCAGCCAACCATCAGAC